>NC_138078.1:58874898-59546797 GCF_964212035.1 Myotis nattereri
ATTTTGGGGGCGCGTCCTGGATCCCCAAGAAAAACCCGCGAGGGACCCCACTCTGAGAGTCTGCTGTCCGCGGTAAGTGTCTGTGTGTTGTCTGTTCTGTCCTATGCGAGCTCACTTCTGCAATCTGGCCTGATGAGATCTAAGTGGACGCACTGGTGGATCTCGGGCAGGAGGAGTCAAGGGACGCCTTTAACCTCCATCTGGCGGGTTGTAAAAGCCCCATCTGGCGGGGTGTAAAAGAACCATTTGGCGGGGTGTAAAAGTCCCATCTGGCTTTTTTTCAGTTTTTCTTCCATGGGGTCGGAAGGCCGTTCTTAGGTGTCTCTGTTTGGTGTCTGTGTTCTTTTGTTTGATTTTTGGACTCACTGGACGGACGCTATGGGACTGACTCAAACTACTCCTTTAAGCATTATGGTCGTTTTAAAGTCAAGGGCTGGGCCAAACCTGCTTGCCAGCCTCAGGTGTGGTTTTCCAGAACTGCTGAGAACTTGGGACCTTGAAGCTTACTGAATTCAAATGATAAAAAAACTTATGTCTTGCATTTTTGAAGGTTATTCTTAAAAATGTTACTGATTGAGAAAAACTGTGTGTTGTGGTAGCTAAATGCCTTTGCTGAATGAATGTCTGGTGAAAGTGTGCTAGTGCGGAGGGAGGGGGCCTGCCCTCTCCTCTCCTATGTGTGGCTCCACAAGTTTGGTCAGGCGGGTACCTGAGTGAAGATCTGTGAAAACAGGTCACCCCTCCCTTGTCTGTCTCTAGTCACCGATCATCATGAGGTCGGGACGAAGTAAACCTGCTGTTCTTAATTGCATGTTAAAAAAAATTTTTTTTAAGGAATACAATAGAGATTGTAAAATTAAAATGAATGCTAAAACACTGAGGAAGCATGAGTGAACTGAGTGAACAGCTGTTTGTTTGTGTGGAACTAGCCAATTTGCTACAGAGAGGGGGACTGGACGCAGTCTTAACTCCTCCGGTAGGTTCTCACCAAAACATTGGTCAAGAATTCTGTTCTGGGACATGGGTGCCAGGAGTGCCCCCACGCCCGTCTGGGGAGTTGGGCATTGTTTTGTTTATCTGCTCAGCTCCAGTCTGTGCTAGTCTTCTGAGAGTGTGAATACGAGTGTTTATCTATTTAGGCTGCTCATTAGTAGCTGTGTAAAGTGAAAGCTACTTTGATTTATTATGCATTTCTGTTAATTCATCAGGCTGAACGTTTGGACTGGATCCGCGGTGGGCTGCAAGAATCTCTAGCAATTCTCAGAGTCTTTTGCTCGCCACTACAGAAGGAATCAGCCCACTTAGTTAATATAAATTTCTGTCTATCAGTTGCTCTAACCTGGGTTGTAAATCGCTGTAAATCCAAGATTGCTTAGTTCTGAGATTGCTTATAAAAGAGTAAAAGAAAAAAAATCTGTGAGGAAAAGCAGCCTGGGCTGAGAGAATTGGGGCGGGGGAGGGTTGGCAGTTATGCTGCTGGCTGCAAACCTAACAGGTCTTATCAATGAACTTCAAGGTTACAAAAAATAACTGTAAGCACTGTCTTTCTCTGCACTGGTTTATTCTTTTCACCCCTCCAATGCTGAATCAGACCGATACCTGTTCTTAGTTTTATCACAAAAAGTCTAGATATAGCTTAAGACTAAAAGTACATTTAAAATATGTTCACAAATATTAATCTAAAATTGCTGAATGTTCACCTTTGATAATCATTAAGGATTAAGGTTTCTAAGAATAAAATAAAACAACAACTGAACTCCCGCTAGAAAAGCGGAGGAGGAACAAAGCTAGAATCTGCACCCGCCCCTGCTGATTTAGAACTGTTTGCCAGGCAGACTCAGCCCTGAGAGCCAGGTCAAAGAAGTGGGGGCTGAATGCCTGAGCTGCCCAGAAGCCCCTGGAGGAGAAGAGGTGTGCACACAGTCAAGGAGAGCCTACAGGAGATGCAGCAGCTGCTAAGGGGCACCTAGCTGCAGGCTAAGCTGAAGAAGGCCTAGGTTCTGGAGCTGATGCTGCAGTGCTTGCTGCAGGGGAGAGCTTGTGGGCGCAAGCAGCTACAGGCAGAAGCCAGTGAGCACTTCCCTGCAGGCTACATCCAGTGAACCCCTGCTTGAGTCCATACCACTGCAAAAGGGCAGTGGCTTCAGGCATTTACTGGGGGACGCTCTGGCTGGGCCTCTGGGAGACCCTAGGCTGGAAGAGGAGGGGTTAATATCTCCTTCCAGTGCACTCCTTTGAAAGACACCTGGTTGCTGCTCTGCCACAAAGGGAACTGGTAAACAGGCAATAAGCAGGGCCCTAAGGGTTCACAAAACAGCACTCTCCCTGGACCTGGGAGCTATCAGGACTTTGAAATTCTCCAAGAGAGGAGGAGTCTGACTCAGACTGGACAAAACCTCGTTGGGTTAGAAAAACCGGAGGCTGCATATTGATCTTATAGACTGCAGTTTGCTGGGCAGAAGTCCAAGCCCAGTTATATAGGGGTTAAGCTACCTTGTACAGGAAAACAACTTTCTCCTGTGCCAGAATACATTGTAAAAAAATTGAATGCATGATAAACCAGTAAGCTGGAACAAGTAAAATAGGGAAAGTGAGAAGAAATCCTATCTTCCCTAAAACAATGACACTTTGGAGTAAATGCTTTGCTTTTGCCTCCCTAAAACAAAGGTTAAATCATTTATGTCAATCTGATTAGTGTCATTTGTTTTCCACACCCAGGGACAAATGAAGTTAAAAAATAAGCCTTATTTTGATTAGTTCCTTTATTCAGGAGGAGCCAACCCGGTCCCTCCCTGCAACATAAATGATAAAATGTATTTTAAGGAATTTTAATATTGCTCAAACCTCGCTGCCTTGAGTCCAGTTCTGCATGTGTAAGAAGGGACAGAGTAAAGGCCAGAAGAGGCTGGCAAGGCCATCCAAAGTACCCAGCCGCTATTGGCCAGAGACGCCTGAGGCGGACCTCCTCGGACTGACATCAGCTGACTCTGACTAGGACAGATTGGGCTCTTTCCAACTGGGCCCCCATGAGCCGATGGTCAAAATGAAGATCGGAGGCTAGACTGGTAACTTTATGATTTATGCAGCGGCAGAGCACTCGGTATTTACTCAGAAGGTAGCTCCCCTCTCAGGACAGGAAGTCACCAATATTGGAGCTACAGGTACAGTGCCAAAGCTTCAGACTGTTCTGCCACCCCCGCCGATGTCAGTGAGGCGGCCATCAGGTGGTTCATGAATTCCTATATTTACCAGTTGACCTGGTCCCTCTAATGGGCAGAGACCTTTTAGCCAAAATGGAAGCAGAAACCACTTCTACACCAGATGGCTCAGCAAAGCCTGGCCTAGGTGAAGAGACCTCTCCAATGATCCTGTCCTTAGCAGTGCCGAGAGAGAAAGTATGAAGACTTTATACCCCCCAGCCAAAGGACCCCACATCTGTTCTTGTCAGGCCCCCATCAGGGCACTTGTGCAGTGTTTCTGTTATCTGCCAAAATTCCCAAGACTGTAAAAGTACTTGTTCACTGAAAAGATATAAATGTAAATGTTTATTTGATATTAATATATCTACTTAGGTATAAATAATTGTAAGATAAATAAAACCCCTCTTAGTTTCCTGGTGTATTCTGGAGCAGCCTATTCAGTCTTGACAGAGCCAATGACTTCAGTAACATCTAAAAGACATCAGTTCTAAGAGCCACCAGACAAACTGCCTTTTTCCTTGGACATCAAAGAGGACTGGGGACCTCAGAAAGAACACGGTAACTCATTCGTTTCTAGTTATGCCAGAATGCCTGTACCCCTTACTTGGACGTGATCTCTTACAGAAATTACAAGCCACCCATAAGCTTGTTCGAGATGCCCTGCCAGTGCCACCTAGGACTCCGTACATCCTTTCCAGCCTGGGGACTCTTTGTGGGTAAAAAAGTTCATGACCCCAGGACTCACCCCAACTTGAAATGGACTATACCTGCCGAAAATTGTATAATAAACTCAGATGATGCCTGCATCTTCATAAACATGGCTTCAGAAAGACAAGGGCAATTTTACCTTATATAGAAAGGTCAAAGAGTGGACTTTAGTCACCTCCCTAAAATGTTTGTATAGCCCTGCCATATCTCATGTTTAGTAGTGGAGGATTTGACTGCCTGAAGAGGCCATGATGCCAATATTATGTTTCATTGTATTAATGTGTTGTATTAACCTTCAATTCTCTTACAGGTTTAAATGTAGCTCTAACTGGCAAATGTCCAGTCTCCCACACTGAGGAACATTGCTATAGGTATGTGTTGGCTGTCCTGGAAGGGGACTATGTGGGGTGAACTCCAAAAGTAAAGGGTGTCTTGCTGCCAAGAGGGCAGGTCCCCAACTGGGCAAAGGGAATTCCCATCAGGTTTTAGTCTCTATCGAGAGACAGTTGACAGTTGGCAGCCTGTATACTATCTTGTAGGCCTGTGTGACCATTCCCATATCAGAGGTGTCACAAAACCTCAACTGTAGAAAACTGGGAAAAGCCTGTTTGGAATAGAAGGTCTGAGGCATGGTTATGCATTTCTAAAGAACATAGAAAGAAGGTTTAAAAGCTGGTTTGAAAGTATAAAATTTATAAAAGTTGTGTACAAGAAAAAACACCATTGAAATGTTAAAAGAAAATGAATCAAATGGTACAGGCCAGTAAGTCAGAAAGAGTAAATAACTTACATTCTCCCTCACTAAACATAGGGTAAATAGTTAGGCCAAATTACTTAGAAAGAACTGATAAAAGAAATCCAGCAGTTACTGTTTTGTTATAACTCTGATGAGTCCATGAGAAAGAACAAACATGAAAAATCAGAAGATCTTAGAGCGGATCAGTATGTTTTTCTCCTTATGTAATTCCTCTGAAATTTGGCAATGCTAAATAAGTCATGGCAATACATTTCTTTGCATGAAATCAATAAGACCGGTTTTCAATAGTGATTTTATTGACCGGAAACTTTGACTGGAGTATCATGTTTAAAAAAAAACCTGTCTGAGCTGTGAAGACTTGAAGCCAAAAAAAGTGCCACAGGAAAGGCCTGGTATCCTACTTGGAAGCCCTGAAGATGGCTGGCGCTGGAGCGTCAGGCCCATGCCCTACCATCACTGGCGGTTGGTAAGAGTAGAAGGGGAGCAATAAGGATGCCTCTGCGTCCCTGCGGAACCCCACACACTCTGGGCCGCAACGAGTAGGAGGGCTACTGAGATGGGCCTTAAAGCCTAGAGCGTGGGCTCTGGTGGAGTTGCTACAGGTGAGGGATTCACCTAACGTAGCAGATACTGCAGGCAGGCCTGATGGCAGCTGGATGGCTTGGCTTCCTGGCCCTAGGGGACACATTAAGATTCAATCATGAAATTCCAGCAAAGGTAGTCAGTTACCATTCTTGTTGTGTTTATGCAAACATCAGGCCAAATTGAATACAGTAGATAAATTGGTCTTGATTTGGCTTTTTGATAGCCATAGAGGAATTTTAAGAAGAAAAATCCTATTTCAATAGAAGTTGTTAAAGCTTCTTTCCCATCCACCAAACCATTTGTTATAGTTTGTCTCTGCCAGGTCAAAAGCCCAGCTCTTTCTGTGCCCAGGACAGCAGGGAGCCTGACTGGAAGGAGACCTCTGACTAGACACACCCGCTGCAGATCACCCTCAAAAAGACAGCGAACCTCGGCGGACCCCTTGTAACCCTCCTGATGCTGTTGACTTTCGGCCTTTGCATTATCAACAGACTAGTCCAATTTATCAAGGAATGTATGAAAGTAATTCAGTTAATAGTTCAGTCCGCCTCATGATTGAGACGGAAGTTCCAAGACAAGGGGGGAATGAAGGGACAGAACAGTACTTGAAAGAACTAAACAGAACTAAGCAGAAATACACCCTCCTCCCTCTTAAAGGACGAGGCAGAGACATGCTCTTCTCCCTCTCCTCTATCTTGTCTTGCAAGGCTGGGCCCTCAGCCCGAGGCGCCCCCCCCACCGAGAGTGACCACAAGAATGTTGGTATTTTCCTGACTTTCCCAACCACCCACCTGAGTGAACCAATGAAGCTCAAGAAATGTAGCTGAGGTCCTAATAAAGCTATAGTGGAGGATGACTCCAAGCTTCAGAATGTGATGGTCACTTCCTGACCCTTATACTGTAAAACCCTGACCAATCTCTGTAACTCGTATCACCCCTAAAGTCCACCCCAAATAGCTAGCCCTATATAACCTTTGTTCTCCTGGGACACTCTCTCTCGCCTCAACGCTGCGCCGGATAGAAGCTGGGAGCCAATTCTAGAATTGATCAAGAAAGACTCATTGCTTTTGCACCAGAAGAAGCTCCCTGTTGGTGGATTATTTGGGAACCCGAAATCTGGTCATAACAATGATGTCAAACCACACCATGGGAACTACTGATTTTGGGAGCCAGGGCTGAAGTGAGTGGCTCCTCAATAACATGAAAAGTATATATAGAGGGCAGAACTTTTTGAGTAGTGTCTGTTGCCTCAAGATAGCGAAACTTAATAAGACGATAGTCTAGACTAGTAGAGATAAGGAATAAGACTCCAAACACAAGGATGGATGAAGAACCTGTAAATCCAAAAGTCAATTTATGTTTGTATTGGGGCGGGGGGTGGTATGGATTGTCGTGGTGGCAGTCATGAGGAACAGGGTGTTGTGTTAGTGCTGGAAGTGTATAATAAAGAATTTTATTTCCTTTTTACATGGCAGACTATTGAATATTGTTAAACTATTAACAGGATGGTCAGATCAAGATTGGAATTATTATGCCACAAGTGATTGAGTTTTTCTTTTAACATCATGGTCTAGAACAGCTTGTTGTATATTTTAGATACTAGAGAAGTGAAGTTTGTCTCTGTTTCACTGATGAGGATGGATCTAAGGAGGGGGCAGGCATGTGAGAAGGGAGTAATGTGGATTTCTTTAGTTGGGGCACCAGACAAGCCATTCCATACTGAGTCAGACACTTAGCATAAGGACAAGGATAAGTTTGAATGGGGATTTTATTCCCAACACTTTCTCATACTGACAAGGAAAAAAGAAGCTGATGTTTACTTTAGGTTTGCGTTGGTGCGGGGGGATGGATAATGGTGGTCACAATCATGAGGAACAGGAGGTTTTGTTAGTGCTGGCAGTGTATAATAATGAATTTGATTTCCTTTTTACATGGTAGACTATTGAATAGTGTTAATCTATTGAAAGGTTGGTCAGTTCAAGATGTGAAGTTTTATGCCAAAACTGGTCCAGTTTTTCCTTTAACAACTTGGTCTAGAACAGCATTCCTGGATATTGGAGATACTAGAAAAGTAAAGTTTCACTCTGTTCCACTGTTGATTCACTTCTTCTTACATTTTCCCCATACATAAGTACGATATTAGTAATAAGGGAAATTGGGTGTGGTGATCATGGTTATTATCTTCACAATTTTTCTGTAAATCTGGAACTATTCTGAAATAAAACAGGCATTAAAACAACACTCAAGTTCCTAGGAATGGTAGCAACTGAACATAGTGGAATGGATCACTGAAATATGACTGGGGAGTATGCCAATTGTCTTTGAGGAAACACCATCTTCTGCCATACGCTGGACTATAATAGAATTAGAGGAAATAAGAGAGAGAGAGGTAATTTTGGTCAAAATTTTAGGATTTAAGAGGAAGGTCTCTGTTCTATAACCAGAGTGCCTGAGAGTTCTGCATCCTCTGCCAAGCCCGCCCCTCCTGGATGGTCTAGATGTGATTTTGTCTTGTCAAGACACACCGTGGCAACCACTGAATTTGGGCAACCATAGCTGAAGTGAGTGGCTCCTCATTAACCTAAAGAGTATATATAGAGGCCAGGACCCTTTCAGTAGTGTCTGTTGCCTCAAGATAGTGAAACTTACTAAGAAGATATTGTAGACAAGTGGAGATAAGGAATAAGAATCCAAACACAAGGATGGATGAAAAACTGCTAGTCCAAAAGTGAATTTATGTCTGAATTTGGTGGGCGTGGGATGGTTGGTTGTGGTCGCTGTCATGAGGAGAAGGGTGTTGTGATGGGGAGGGATCTAAGGAGGGGGCAGTCATCTGAGAAGGGAGTAGTGTAGATTTCTCTATTTGGGGCATCATACAAGCCATTCCATACTGAGCCACAAAAAGGAGAAGTCTGAATGGCGATTTTTTCTCAACACTTTCTCAAACTGACAAGGAAAAAAGAAGCTGATGATTAATTTAGGTTTCGATATGGGGGGGGGGGGTGGAAAGGATGGTGGTGGTCCCAGTAATGAGGAACAGGGTGTTGTGTCAGTGCTGGCAGTATATAATAATGAATTTGGTTTCCTTTTTACACGGTAGACTATTGAATATTATTAAAGTATTGAAAGGATGGAAATCTAGAACTATTCTAAAATAAAACATCCATTAAAACAACACTCAAGGATGGTACAATATCTGCAAATCAATAAACGTGATACATCACATAAACAAATTGAAAGAAAAAAACCACATGGTCATATCAATTGATGCAGAAAAAGCATTTGACAAAATTCAACACGCATTTTTGATAAAAAGTCTCAGTAAGGTGGGAGTAGAAGGATCATACCTCAACATAATAAAAGCCATATATGACAGGCCCACAGCCAGCATCATACTCATTGGACAAAACTAACACCATTTCCCCTAAGAACAGGAACAAGACAGGGCTGTCCCCTCTCACCACTGCTGTTCAACATAGTACTGGAAGTATTAGCCATCGCAATTAGGCAAGAAGATGAAATAAAAGGCTTCCAAATTGGAAAGGATGAAGTAAATCTGTCCTTATTTGCTGACGACATGATATTATACATACAAAACCCTAGAGACTCCATCAAAAAGCTACTAGACTTAATACATGAATTTGGCAATGTAGCAGGACACAAAATTAACCCCAAGAAATCTGAGGCATTTCTATACACCAATAGTGAACTTTCAGAAAGAGAGATTATACAAACAATCCCATTTACCATCGCACCAAAAAAATTAAGCCACCTAGAAATAAACTTAACTAAAGAGGTAAAAGACCTCTACTCAGAAAACTACATGACGTTGAAAAAAGATATAGAGGAATACATAAACAGATGGAAGAACAAACCATGTTCATTTATTGGTAGAATCAACATCATTAAAATGTCCATACTACCCAAAGCAATGTATAAATTCAACGCACTTCCCATTAAAATACCAATGGCATAATTCACAGATCTAGACCAAACTCTCCAAAAATTCATCTGGAATAAAAAAATGACCCTGAATAGCTGCAGCGATCCTGAAAAAGAACATAGTAGGTGGGATCTCAATACCAGATATCAAGATGTATTACAAAGCCACTGTTCTCAAAACTGCCTGGTACTGGCACAAGAACAGGCATATAGATGAATGGAATAGAATAGAGAGCCCAGAAATCGGCCTGAACCAATATGCTCAATTAATATTTGACAAAGGAGGCAAGAACATTCAGTGGAGCCAAGATAGTCTTTTCAATAAATGGTGTTTGGAAAATTGGACATATATATGAAAGAAAATGAAACTAGACCACCAACTTACACCATACACAAAAATAAACTCAAAATGGATAAAGGACATAAATGTAACACAGGAAATCATAATAATTCCAGAAGAATCTAAAGGCAACAAAATCTCAGACATATGCCAAAATAATTTCTTCACTGATGCAACTCCTACGACACTTGAAACTAATGAGAAAATGAACAAATGGGACCACTTCAAAATAAAAAGCTTCTGCACTGCAAAAGAAACCATCAACAAAACAATGAGAAAACCCACTG
The DNA here is from genome assembly GCF_964212035.1 of Myotis nattereri. Lineage (NCBI taxonomy): Eukaryota > Metazoa > Chordata > Mammalia > Chiroptera > Vespertilionidae > Myotis > Myotis nattereri. The sequence continues at coordinate 58,884,718 of NC_138078.1, forward strand.
TGTGGGAAAACATATTTGCCAATGTCATATCTGATAAGGGCCTAATCTCCAAAATTTATAGGGAACTCATACAACTTAACAAAAAGAAGATAAAGAATCCAATCAAAAAATGGGCAAAGGACCTAGATAGACACCTCTCAAAAGAGGATAATCAGAAAGCCAAGAGACATATGAAAACATGCTCAAAGTCACTAATCATCTGAGAGATGCAAATCAAAACAACAATGAGGTACCATCTCACACCTGTCAGACTGGCTATCATCAACAAATCAACAAACGACAAGTGCTGGAGAGGATGTGGAGAAAAAGGAACACTTGTGCACTGCTGGTGGGAATGCAGACTGGTGCAGCCACTATGGAAGACAGTATGGAGTTTCCCTAAAAAACTGAAAATGGAACTCCCATTTGACCCTGTGAGCCCACTTCTAGGAATATATCCCAAGAAAGCAGAAACACAAATCAGAAAGGATATATGCACCCCTATGGTCATAGCAGTACAATTCCCCATATCTAAGATCTGGAAACAGCCTAAGTGCCCATCAGTAGATGAATGGATTAGAAAACTGTGGTACATCTACACGATGGAATACCATGCTGCTGTAAAAAGGAAGGAGCTCTTACCGTTTACAGTGGCATGGATGGAACTGGAGAGCGTTGTGCTAGGTGAATTAGGCCAGTCAATGAGGGATAGGTACCACATGATCTCACTCATTCATGGATAATAGAGACCATTATAAACTTTTGAACAATAATAGACACAGAGGCAGAGCTGCCTCAAACAGATTGTCAAACTGCAGCGCGAAGGCCAGGGAGGGTTGGGGGGCAGGAGGGAGGGGGGTAAAAGATCAACCTAAGGACTTGTATGCATGCATATAAGCATAATCAATGGACATAAGACACTGGGGGATAGGGGAGGCTAGGGTACTGTCAAGGGCGAGGGGGAAAAAAAGGACACATATGTAATACCTTTTGAAATACTTTAAGCAACAAAAAAAGTGATTTCAGAAATTAAAAAAATAAAAATAAAAAAATAAATCAAAAAAAAATTTTTCATTTATAATGCTAACAGTGAGACACCCAGGAAAACACACATGGTGTCAAAATAAGCCAAAGGAAAATCATTTTGGCACATATAAAAAGTACCCTAAGTAAAAATTTCTTTATTATCCTAGGGTCGAGAATATGTTTGTACATTTTCAGAAAACAACTTCAAGACCACGTGGAATGCTGCAACAGAGAGGAATTCTCAGGAATGCTCCAGTCATGAAGACAAGAGGAGAGACAGTTCAGAGATGGAGACGCTGAAGACGCTTTTCCATGCTAGCAGTCAGCAGCTGTGTGTCGCTGCAGATTGCCCAGGACCAAACCAGAGAGGTTCGGACCTGCATTGCCACCATTTTTCCACAATCCAGAACTGAAATATCATTGTTGACATGTACACATAAGGAACTGTTGGACATTGAAATTGGGACTTAAAACAATTTTTGTCCTTGAAAGGTTATGCTTAAGTTTTAAAATATATAGGATTACGGATTGGCTTTATTATCGTTTTAATAGCCAGAGTTTTTTTCTTGATGTTTAAGTTTTATTTTCCTTATAGTAGCTTAATTAATAAAACAAAAAAGGGTGAGATGTGGGACACTGACATAGGGTTAAGCCTCGGAATGACCTGCTGGCAAAGTCACAAACAAGTCCTAGCTTAGAGGGCACAGTCCTCTTAGCATAATTAGGCTTGACCTTATGACACTCCCTAGATGTTATCTGGGAATCTAATGGGCTGAGGAAGTGCAGGAAGTATAACCATGGTGTAAACAAGTGAAACTCACAAGGAAAGTGAAACTTTGGTAACCACTACCTTGTTTACCACTCACTATAAAATGCTTCGTGCTGACAACCCCCACTGTTCTCAAGGTAGACAGCGTCGCGACCTGGGTCCATTCCACTCCCGTGCAGTCAGCGGACCCATCCATGACCCGGAAAGACTTCATCACCAAATGGAGCATTGATCGAGATCAACGCTACCCTCTCAAGCTCAAGCTGCAGCATGCTCGACCTGCCTGATTCTGGTAACATTGCTCGTGATCACTCCTGTCACTAGGAGGCCCCACAATACTGTGTAATAGACTTAGATGATGCCTGCTTCTTCAAGGACATGGCTCCAAAGAGATAAGGACAATTTATAGGATCACATGTTTAGTAGCAGAAGATTGGGCTGCCTGAAGCGGCCATGATGCCAATATTTTGTTTCATTGTATTGATATGTTATATTGACCTTTGATTCTGTTGCAGGTTTAAATGTGTGTTGGCTGTCCTGGAAAGGGACTGTGTGGGGTGACCCCCAAAAGTAAAGGGTATCTAGCTGCCAAGAGGACACGTGCCCAACTGGGCAGGGAAGGGTGCCCATCAGGTTCTGGTCACTCTTGAGAGACAGTTGACAGTTGGCAGCATGTATACCGCTTGCAGGCCTGCGTGACCATGCCCATGTCAGGGGTAGTGAGCTGGAAAAGCCTGTTTAGAATAGAAGGTCTAACGCATGGTGAAGCATAGAAAGAAAGTTTAATGCCAACAATTGCTGTTTTGTTATAACTCTGAAAAATCCATGAAAAGGAATTGGCAAGGAAAGTCAGAAAATCTTAGAGTAGATCAGTATGTTTTTCTCTTTATGTAATTCCTCCGAAATCTGGCAATGCTAAATAAGTCATGGCAATACATTTCTTTGCATATAATTAATAAGACCAGGTCCTTATAATGGTTTTATTAACAGAAAACTTTGACTGGAATATCATGTTTTAAAGAGCCCTGTCTGAGCTCTAAAGAATTGAAGCCAGTAAGAATGCCACGAAGAAAGCCTGGTATCCTGGTCGGGAGCCCTGAAGTTGGTTGGCACTGGAATGTCAGGCCGATGCCCTACCATACCTGGCGGTTGGTAAGAGTAGAAAGGGAGCAGCAAATATGCCTCTACATCCCTGCGGAACTCCCGCACACTCTGTGCCACAAGGAGTGGGAGGGCAACTGATATGAGCCTTAAAGCCTGGAGCATAGGCTCAGGTGGAGTTGCTACAGGTGAGGGATTCACCTAACTCCGCAGATACTGTAGGCAGGCCTGATGGAAGCTGTGTGGCTTAGCTTCCTGGCCTACGGAGCACATTAAAATTCAACCATGAGACTGCCGCAAAGGTAGTCAGTTACCATTCTTGTTGTGTTTATGCAAACATCAGGAGAGTAGGTAAATTAATCTTGATCTGGCTTTTTGATAGCCATGGAGGAATTTTAATAAGAAAAATCCTATTACAATAGAGGCTGTTAAAGCTAAAATGGTTTCTTTCCCTTCCACCGAACCATTTGTTAAACACATAGGGATAGTTCAGTTGATAGTTCTGTGTGCCCCGTATGGGCCTCTAGCAATCGTGGAATAGTAATGCAGTCCCTCTCATGATTGAGCAGGAAGTTCCAAGAAACTGGGAGAATGAAAAGGCGAAGGATAAGCCCTCCATCTTCCCCGTATCCTCAATGTTGGGGCAGCTGCCTTGTGCTCAGGATAGTACCAGCTTCCTGTATCCCAGGACACTGCTGGCCACACCCAGAACCTTTTTAAACTAACAAATGACAATCAGGGGACGTGCGTGCCTTAGAGATGACCACATCCTGTGTAATAAGACCCGACTTCCACCTAGCCAATCGGCAGGGCCCACAATCATCTCCCCTCCCCTAACTCCACCCCCCTATTAAAACCCCATTTTTTCCCATAGGCATTCTCTCTCGTCTTGCATTTGTGAGGATAGGAGCCAGACATGGGTCTGTGATAATAAGGGACTCTTTGCTTTTGCTATGGACATGGATGGCTCCCTCGTGAGGTCTGTTGGGGATTTAAAATCTGGGCATAACAATTACCAAGAGGGTGGCAATGGTAAATTTGGACTTTAAGCTGAATGAAGACAAGAGGGAGAAAGATAGAATGAATCAGATAATTGTATTTTACTACAGGAAGGGGAAAACCTCCAGTAAGCAAGCCAACAAATGCAGAAGAAGAAGTGGTGGAGTGTTCATCTACCACAGGTGATACACAGGTTCTCCGAGGGGAATACACGTTACAATGTGAATCCCTCTATAAACAATGCTTCAGAAAAGGGCATTATGAGAAGATGAATATATTAATGGTCTCCTTGAATAAATACCAGCAAGGGTATAAAGGAAATATGTTTGTATTTTTGTGTGTTTTCAGATAATGGGGAGGGATGTAAAAGTGGGCAGGCCTGTGAGAAGGGAGTAATGTAGAATCCTTTAAATGGGGCATCAGACAAGCCAGTCCATACTGAGCCAGAAACCTTCAATAAGGACAAGGAGGAGACTGAATGGGGATTTTTTCCTCAAAATTTTTAATACTGAGAAGGAAGGAAGGAACCTGATGTTGAAGTTACGTTTGGATTGGGGCGGGGGGGTGTGGATGTATGGTGGTGGTCGCTGTCATGAGAAACAAGGTGTTGTGTTTGTGCTGGCAGTGTATAGTAGTGAATTTGATTTCCTTTTTACATGGTAGACTATTGAATATTGTTAAAGTATTGACAGGATTGTCAGCTCAAGATGTGAAGTTTATGCCACATCTGGTACAGTTTTTCCTTAAACAACTTGGTCTAGAACAGCATTGCTAGATATTGGAGTTACTAGAGAAGTGAGGTTTCACTCTGTTTCACTGGTGATTTACTTCATGTTACATTTCCCCATACCAAAGTGACATATTAGTAATAAAGGAAATTATGTATGGTGCACATGGGCATTATCTTCACAATTTTTCTGTAAATCTGGAACTATTCTAAAATAAAACATCCATAAAACAACACTCAAAATACTAGCAAATGGTAATATCTGAACATAGTGCAACAGACCACTGAAAGGACAGGGTTGTATGGCAAGAGGCTTAGAGTAGACACTACCTGTCTGCCATATGCTGGACTATAATGGTACTAGAGGAAATGAGAGAGAGAATGAGACGTCAGTTTCGGAAAATTTTAGGAGGGAAGAGGAAGGTCTCTTTTCTATAATCAGATCGTCTGAGACTTGTGCCTCGACTCCCACCCCCCCGCCCCCTTCTTGGATGGTCTATCTGAGGCTTTGTGATGTCAAGCCACACCATGGCAACCACTGATTTTGGGCAACAAGAGCTGATGTGATTGTCTCCACATAGACACAGAGAGTATATAATAGGCCTGGACCCTCTGAGTAGTGTCTGTTGCCTCAAGATAGACAAACTTACTAAGAAGATACTGTAGACTTTTGGAGATAAGGAAGAAGACAACAAACACAAGGTCGGATGAAGAAACTGCAAGTCCTAAAGTGAATTAGAAGTCAGTGTCTCAACTGGATGATGAAGAAGTCGATAAGGTCAGAATACCTTATTCAAATGCTCCCCCTTCCCCCTTAATTCCTAACCCAAGATTCTGACCTTGTCCTTTTTGGCCATACACACTTCCTTGTTCAATCCATTGTCATTCAATTACAAGCCCATTTCCAAATCATTCTCCAATTTCTTCCTCAAAACCTATGTCTTTCTGTGTTTAACTTGTTTCCAAAGTACATATGCTATGCCCAGATTTCAAGATCCCCCAAGACAGACCACTAGGGATCCGTGTCCAGTGCAAAAACATAGAGTGTTTTATTCAAGCCCGGGACTTGGTCCCCCTCCTACCTCTATTACTGGATGCAAGAGAGGGCCCCGACTCCCAAGGGAAAAAAGTATTAATAGGGCTTGTGGTCAGGGTTTGGGGGCACACTCTGACCACTGATTTGGCCGATTCCGGTTGTTTTTTTGAGGGCGGGGGGGGTAGTGATGCAAGGGCGGGGTGCATCTAGGGTCTTTTTAAACAAACCCCCGTAGTGGCTAGCATACCCTTGGCTTTGGGGTAGTTTCCACCGCTTTCCCATTGGCTGAGATAAGGGCAGGCTGAGTAACTGATACATTCTGCAGCTTTTTCTTGGAAGAGGGAATAAGGACACAGCTATCAGTACTGTTCTGTCCTTTCATTCACCCCTTGTCTTGGAACCTCTGGCTCAATCATGAGACGGACTGAATGATCAACTGAACTACTTTTATACACTTCTTGACAAATTGGACTAGTCTGTTAATAATGCAAGGGCCGTAAGTCAAGAACAGCAGGAGGATTAGAAGGGATATGCGGAGGTCCGCTGTCTTCTTGAGGGTGATCTGCAGCGGGTGTGTCTAGTCAGAGGTCACCTTCCAGTCAGACTCCCTGCTGTCTGCCTCAGACCTTCCATTCTAAATAGGCCTTTCCCTGATCTCTACAGCTGAGGTTTGTACCACTCCTGACATGTACATGGTCATTCAGGCCTGCAAGACAGTACACAGGCTGCCAACTCTTAGGTGTTTCTCAATAGAGACCAAAACCTGATGGGTATTCTTCTTTGTCCAGTTGGGCATCTGCCCTCTTGGCAGCCAGACACCCTTTACTTTTGGGATTCACCCTATATAGTCCCTTTCCAGGACAGCGAACAGATAGCTATAACAATGTCACTCAGTGTGGCAGACTGGATACTTGCCAGTTATTCCCAAAGACTACCAAGGACTGTCGACCATCACCGGTACACCGATACAGCTACATTTAAACCTGTAAGAGAATTGAAGGTTAATACAACATATTAATACAATGAAACATAATATTGGCACCATGGCCGCTTCAGGCAGCTAAATCCAGCGCTACTAAACATGAGATATGGCAGGGCTATACAAACTTTTTTGGGAGGTGACTAAAGTCCACTCTTTGACCTTTCCATATAAGATAAAATTGTCTTTGTCTTTCTGAAGCCATGTCTATGAAGATGCAGGCATCATCTGAGCGTATTATACAATTTTCTGCAGGTATAGTCCTTTTCAAATTGGGGTGAGTCCTCGGGTCTTGAGCTTCTTTACCCACACGACGTCCCCAGGCTGAAAAGGATGTACAGAGTCTGAAGTGGCACTGGCAGGGCATCTCGAAAAAGCTTATGGGTGGCTTGTCATTTCTGTAAGAGATCACGTCCAAGTAAGGGGTACAGGCATTCTGGCATAACTAGAAACGAATGAGTTACCGAGTTCTTGCTGAGGTCCACCATCCTCTTTGATGTACAAGGAAAAAGGCAGTTTGTCTGGTGGTTCTTAGAACTGGTGTCTTCTTAGATGTTTCTGGTCCCATTGGCTCTGTCAAGACTGAATAGGCTGATCCAGAATACAACAGAAAATTAACCAGGGTTTCTATTTATCTACAAATATTTATAACTAGGTAGAGATATAAACATCAAATAAACATCTACATTTACACCTTTTCAGTGAACAAGTACTTTTACAGGCTTGGGAATTTTGGCTGATAAAAAGAACATTGCCCAAGTTCATCGATAGGGGCCTGAAAAGCACGAATGTGGGGGCCTTTGGCTGGGGGGTATAGAGTCTCCATCCTTTCTCTCTTGGCACTGCTAAGGACAGGATCATTGGAGAGGTCTCTTCACCTAGGCAAGGCTGTGTTGAGCCATCTGGGGCAAAAGTGGTTTCTGCTTCCATTTTGGCTAAAAGGTCTCTGCCCATTAGAGGGACCAGGTCAACTGGTAAATATATGAATTCATGAACCACCTGATGGCCGCCTAACTGACATCGGCAGGGGTGGCAGAACAGTCTTCAGCTGGGGTACCGTTCCAGTGACTCCAATAAAGGTGACTTCCTGTCCCTATAGGGGAACTACCTTCTGAGTAAGTACCGAGTGCTCTGCCACTGTATCAATCATAAATTTCACAGTCTGGCCCCCGATCTTCATTTTGACCTTTGGCTCATGGGTCCCAGTTGGAAAAAGCCCAGTCTGTCCTAGTCAGAGTCAGCTGTTGCCAGTCCAATGAGGTCTGCCTCAGGCGGCGCTGGCTAATAGTTGCTGGGTGGTTTGGATGGCCTTGCCAGATTCTTCTGGCCTGCTACTGAACTTTACTCCATCCCTTCTTACACACACAGAACTGGACCCAAGGCAGCGAGGTTTGAGCAATTTTAAAATTCCTTAACATACATTTAATCATTCATGTTGCAGGGATGGACCGGGTGGGCTCCTCCTGAATAAAAGAACTCATCAAAATAAGGCTAATTTTCTAACTTCATTTGTCCCTGGGTGTGGACAACAAATGACACTAATCAGATTGGGATAAAGGATTTAACCTTTTTTAAGGAGGCAAATGCAAAGCATTTATTCCCAAGTGTCATTGTTTTAGAGAAGATAGAATTTCTGCTCAGTTTCCCTATTTTACTAGTCCCAGCTTACTGGTTTATCACTCATTCAATTTTCTTAAAATGTATTCTGGCACAGGAGAAAGTTGTTTTGCTCTACACAGGTAGTTTAACCCCTATATAACTGGCTTGGACCTCTACATAGCAAACTGCAGTCTATAAGTTCAATATGCAGCCTCTGGTTTTTCTAACCCAACGAGGTTTCAGCCAGTCTCTGAGTCAGACTCCTCCTCTCTTGGAGAATTTCAAAGTCCTGATGGCTTCCATGTCCAGGGAGAGTGCCTTTTTGACAACCCTTGGGCCCTGCGTTTTGCCTTTTTACCAGTTTCCTTCGTGGTAGAGCAGCAACCAGGCCTCTTTCAAGGGAGTGAACTAGAAGCTGTTATCAGCCCCACCTGTGAGCCAGCTGCTCCCCCTAGGGTCTCCCAGGGGCCCAGCCAGAGTGTCCCCCAGCAAATCCTGGAAACACTGCCCTTTTACAGTGATATGGACTCAAGCAAGGTTTTCACTGAATGTAGCCCGCAGCGAAATGCTGACTGGCTTCTGCCTGCAGCTGCTGGCGCCCACAAGCACTGCCCCATAGCACATGTCTCACCGGTAGTTCCAGCACCTCAGTGTTCTCCAGCTTAGCCTGAACCTCGGTGCCCAGCAGCAGCTGCTGCAGCTCCTGTAGGCTATCTTTGATCCACGAGCACGCGGCTACTACTCCACCAGGGGCTTATGGGCATTGCGGGCAGCCCTGGCATTCAGTCCCGCCCCCTTCTTTGACCTGGGTCTCATATACTGAGTCGGCCTGTAAAACAGTTCTAAATTACCAGGGGGGATGCGGATTCTAGCTTTGTGCCTCCTCTGCTTTTCCAGCAGGAGTTTAGTTGTTTTTTGTTCTTTGTTTTTTTGTGTTTTTTTTTTTTTATTCTTAGAAACCTTAATCCTTTAATGATTACCAAAAGTGAACATTCAGCAATTTTACTTTAATATTTATGAACATATTTTAAATGTACTTTTACTCTTAATATATATCTGGACCTTTTGTGATAAAACTAAGAACAGGTATCGGTCTGATTCAGCATTGGAGGGGTTTAAAGAATAAACCAAGGCAGAGAAAGATTGTGCTTACAGTAATTTTTTTTAACCTTGAATTTCATTGATAAGACCTGTTAGGATGGCAGCCAGCAGCCTAACTGCCAAAACCCCTGCCCACATTGTCTCAGCCCAGGCCCATTGCTTTTCCTCACAGAGTCGGCCTGGAAATATAACGGGTGCATAGTGAGGTTTCTTGTAGACAGAAAACCTGGAGACCATCTGAAATCCAGTTACTGATGCTTTCAGAATCCAGATGAGGGAGGAAGGAAAAGACCTGGTTATGTTCTCTATGAGGGTTCTAATAAACAATTGAAAACAGCAAGTTAAACAAAATACAGTCACTGGCAGGTTTTCTTTCCGTCCTGCAGAGCTGTTCACCAAAGAGATAAGAAAACCATGAATAACAAGTTCTCTGAAATTTGCTACTTTGTTAATTTGCTAAGCAAAAAATTAACTTGAAAAGACATCTCTCTTGCTCTTTTATAAGCAATCTCAGAACTAAGAAATCTTGGAAATACAGCGATTTACAACCCAGGTAAGAGCAACTGATAGACAGAAATTGATATTAACTAAGTGGGCTGATTCTTTCAGTAATGGCAAGCAGAAGACTCTGAGATCTGCTAGAGATTCTTGCAGCCTATCGCGGGTCCAGTCCAAACGTCAAGCCAGATGAATTAACAGAAATGCAAAATAAATCAAAGTAGCTTCCACTTCACACAGACTAGTAATGAGCAGCCAAAATAGACAAACACTTGTATTCACACTCTCTCGGTAGACTAGCCCAGACTGGAGCTGAGCAGATAAATTAAGCAATGCCCCACTCCCCAGATGAGCATGGGGGCACTCCTGGCACCCATGTCCCAGAGCAGAATTCTCCACCAACATTTTGGTGAGAACTTACCGGAGGAGTTAAGACTGCTTCCATTCCCCCTCTCGCTAGCAAATTGGCTACTCCTACACAAACAAACAGCTGTTCACTCATGCTTTCTCATTGTGTCGGAATTCATTCTAATTCCACAATCTCTATTGTACACCTTCACAAATTTTTTTACAGGTTTACTTTGTCTCGACCTCATGATGTTCGGTGACGTGAGACAGACAAGGGAGGGGGTGACCTGTTTTCATAGATCCTTACTCAGATTCCCTCCTGAGCGAAGTCAAGGAGCCACACAAAGGAGAGGAGAAGGCAGGATCCCACCCTCCACACTCACATACTTTACACAAACATTCATAAGCAAAGGCATTTAGCTACCACAACCCACAATTTTTCCCAATTCAATCTGAACCTTGAACTTTTAGCAAATATTCAGCATTTCTCAATCAGTAATATTTTTAAGAATAAACATCAAAATGCAAGACATGTTTTTTATCATTTGAATTCAGTAAGCTTCAAGTTCCCAAGTTCCAAGCAGTTCTGGAAAACCACACCTGAGGCTGGCAAGCAGATTTGGCCCAGCCCTTCATTTTAAAACGACCATAATGCTTAAAGGAGTAGTTTGAGTCTGTCCCATAACGTCCATCCAGTAAGTCCAAGAAAACACACAAAAAAAATACAAGCACCGACAAATACAGTCTTCCAACTCTATGGGAGCAAAACCAAAACTACCTTCCTACTCCACGAAAGCAAAACTATAGATCAGCTTAGACGATGGCCATGCACCACTCCTCTCAAATTGAGAGGTTTCTCGGGCCCACCAGACGGAGGATCGGGGCGTCCCTCAACTCCTCCCACCCGTGGGCCCCTAGTTCATCCCCCTAATCTGTTATCGGAATTACAGATTCCATAAGTGAGCTCACAATGAACAGAACACACAGAAAACAACTGACAACACACAGACAGATACCGCGGTTTGTCAGACTCTCTGAATTGGTGTCTCTTTGAGTCTCAGGGGTTCCAGATGAGCCCCCAAATGTTCGGCCCCGATTTCAAGATCCCCAAAGAGGGACCACTAGGGAGCCGAGTCCAATGCAAAAGCATAAAGTCTTTTATTCAAGCCCGGAACTTGGTCCCCCCACTGCCAACATTACTGGATGCAAGAGAGAGCCCCGAGTCCCAAGGGAAAAAAGAATTTATAGGGCTTGTGGGCGGAGGGTGGGGGCACACTCTGATCACTGACTTGGCCGATTCCAGTTGGTTGAGTGATGACAGGGGGCTAGTGACGCAAGGGCAGGGTACAGCTAGGGTTCTTCTTACACAAAGTCAGGGGGTTGGCTAGCATATTCTTGGCCTTGGACTAGTTTCCCCCACAATTCCATTTGCTGAGATAAGGGTAGGCTGAGTAACTGATACATGCTGAAGATTCTTCTTGGAAGAGGGGATAAGAACACAGCTATCAGTCCTGTTCTGTCCTTTCACAAAACCATGATAGTGGTGATGGTAAATTTGGACTTTAAGCTGAATGAAGACAAGAGGGAGAAAGACAGAAAGAATCAGATTATTGTATTTAATTACAGGAAGGGGAAAACCTCCAGTAAGCAAGCCAACAAATGCAGAAGAAGAAGTGTTGAAGTGTCCATCTACCAGAGGTAATACCCAGGGTCTCCCAGAGGAACACACTTAACAATGTGTATCCCTCTATTAAAAATGCTTCAGAAATGGGCATTATGAAAAGATGAAAACATTAATGGTCTCCGTGAATAAATACCAGCAAGGGTATAAAGGAAATGTGTTTGTATTTTTGCGAGTTTTCAGATGATGGGGAGGGATCTAAGGAGGAAGAAGTCATGTGAGAAGAAAGAAATGTAGAATTCTTTAATTGGGGAACCAGATAAGCCATTCCATAGTGAGCCAGACACTTAGATTAAAGACAAGGAGAAGACTGATTGGGAGTTTTTCTCCTCAACACTTTCTCATACTGGCAAGGAAGAAAGAAGCTGATGTTTAATTTAGGTTTGTATTGGGGGGGGGGGTGGGATGGATGGTGGTGGTTGCAGTCATGAGGAGCAGGATGCTCTGTTAGTGCTGGCAGTGTATAAGAATGAATTTGATTTCCTTTTTACATGGTAGACTATTGAATATTGTGAAACTATTGAAAATATGGTCATCTCAAGACCTGAATATTTATGCCACAACTGGTCCAGTTTTTCCTTTAACAACTTGGTCTAGAACAGCATTGCTGGATATTGGAGATACTAGTGAAGTGGGGTTTCACTCTAAATCTTTCACATATGATTCACTTCATGTTACATTTGCCCCATTCCAAAGTGAGTAAATAGTAATAAGGGAAGTTGGGTATGGGGTCCATGAGTATTATGTTCACAATTTTTCTGTAAATCTGGAACTATTCTAAAATAAAACATCCATTAAAACAACACTCAAAATCCTAGAAATTGGTAGCAACTGAACATAGTGTAATGGACCTCTGAAATGTTGGGGGAGTATGGGAATTGTCTTAGAGGAAACACAACCTACCTGCCATATGCTGGACTGTAATGGAACTAGAGGAAATGAAGAGAGAGAGAAGGGGACAGTTAGGGAAAAATTTTAGGTGTTCAGAGGAAGGTCTCAGTTCCAAAACCAGAGTGTCTGAGATTTCTGCATCCTCTGCCACCTTCGCCCCTCCTGGATGGTGAAGCTGAGGCTTTGTGATATCAAGCCCCACCATGGCAACCACTGATTTTGGGCAACCAGAGCTAAAGTTAGTGGTTCCTCATTAACCGAAAGAGTATGTATAGAGGCCAGGAACTTTTGACTAGTGTCTGTTGCCTCGAGATAGCCAAACTTACTAAGATTATATTGTAGACCAGTGGAGATAAGGAATAAGACTCCAAACACAAGGATGGATGAAGAAACTGCAAGTCCTCAAGTGAATTAGAAGTCAGTTTCTCAACTGGATGTGGAATAAGTGGATAAGGTCAGAATACCGTGTTCAAATGCTGCCCCTTCCCCAGTAATTCCGCACCCAAGAATCTGGTCTTGTGTTTTTTTACCACAGACAGTTCCTCATTCAATCCATTGTCATTCAATTAAAAGCCCATTTCCAAATCTTTTTCCAATTTCTTCTCCAAAACCAATGTCTTTCTGTGTTTAACATTTTTCCAACCTTCATAACCAAGATAGTGACAGTGGTAAATTTGGACTTTAAGCTGAATGAAGACAAGAGGGAGAATTACAGAAAGAATCAGATAATTGTATTTTACTACAGGAAGGGGAAAAACTCCAGTTAGCAAGCAAACGAATACAGAAGAAGAAGTGCTGGAGTGTTCATCTACCACAGGTGATACTCAGGTTCTCCTAGGGGAACACACTTAATAATGTGTATCCCTCTATCAACAATCCTTCAGAAATGCACATTATGAGACGAAGAAAACATTAATGGTCTCCATGAATAAATACCTGCAAGGGTATAAAGGGAATATGTTTGTATTTTTGTTAGTTTTCAGATAATGGGGAAGGAGCTAAGGAGTGGGAAGTCATGTGAGTAGGGAGTAATGAAGAATTCTTTAATTGGGCCACCAGACAAGCCATTCCACACTGACCCAGACACTTAGTATAAGGACCAGGAGTAGACTGAAGGGGGATTTTTTCGTCAACACTTTCTCATCCTGGCAAGGATGAAACGAAGCTGATGTTTAATTTACGTTTAGAATGTGTGGGTGGGATGGATGGTGGTGGTCGCAGTCATGAAGAACAGGGTGTTGTGTTGGTGCTGGCAGCGTATAATAATGAATTTGATTTCCTTTTTACATGGTAGACTATTGAATATTGTTAAACTATTGAAAGGATGGTCAGCACAAGATCTAAAGTGTTATGCCTCTACTGGTCCAGTTTTTCCGTTAACAACTTGGTCTAGAACAGCATTGCTGGATATTGGACATACTAGAATAGTGAGGTTTCACTCTAACTGTTCACTGATGATTCACTTCATGTTACATTTGCCCCATACCCAAGTAAGATATTTGCAATAAGGGAAATTGGGTATGGTATACATGATTATTATCTTCACAATTTTTCTGTTAATCTGGAACTTTTCTAAAAATAAACATCTATTAAAACAACACTCAAAATAATAGGAAATGGTAGCAACTGAACATGGTGGAATGGTTCACTGAAATGATGGTGGAGTTTGGGAAGTGGCTTAGAGGAAACATCACCTCCCTGCCATATGCTGGACTATAGTGGAACTAGATGACTAGATGAAGAGGGGGAGAGAGAGAGAGAGAGAGAGAGAGGGAGAGAGAGAGAGAGAGAGAGAGAGAGAGAGAGAGAGAGAGAGAGGGAGAGAGAGAAGTGAGAGAGAGATAGAATAGAGAGAGAGTTCAGTTTGGGAATAATTTTAGGAGGTAAGAGGAAGGCCTCTTTTCTATAACCTGAGCTTCTGAGATTTCTCTATCCTCTGCCTCCCCTGCCCCTCCTGGATGGTCAACCTGAGGCTTTGTGATGTCAAGCCACACAATGGCAACCACTGATTTTGGGCAACCAGAGCTGAAGTGAGTGGCTCCTCATTAACCTAAAGAGTATTTATAGAGTCCAGGACACTTTAAGTGGAATCTGTTGCCTCAAGATAGGGAAAACTAATAATATGATATTGTAGACTAGTAGAGACAAGGAATAAGTCTCGAAACTGTCAGAAACTGTTTATTGCCTTCACTATCTAATAAGCATAGACAGAGAACTCCCTGAAACCCCCCGAAGGCTGGGTGCCTTTGAAGCTCTAGCAAAGGTTCGAGCTAGGCCTCACCTCTTCTCTTTGTCCAGACAGTGGTAGCTGAAACTACTCCCCCATTTATTATTATGTAAACCCTTGCTGATGTCCTTGTCTGCTTGTTACTATGTGGTCACCTGCCTAAGGTCTATGCTATGGGTGCATCCAAGATCATTAAAAGCTCGGTGAGGCCTGAGAACAGTGGAAGTCCTTCGGGACTTGCTGCGTGGTCCCCAGTATTCGAAAATTATCTCGTGTCTTTTTCTCTCATTCGTTTTGCGGCTCCTCTTTTAGATACCGAACCATACTCCACAGGGGACGTGGAATGAAACACTCAACATCTGGAGTCCGATGGTAAATCTGGAAGTGCAGGTCTCGCTGGAGCGCGAAATGGAAGTTTTCACCAAAAAGGTGTGGAAAACTCACCGAAAAAACGTGAGGGGGATTCTACTGCATGCAATGCCCAGGATCAACTACAGAAGCCTGGGTCTGTAAGTACACTGGGATCGTTTTCTTAACCACGCTAACAAATGTGGCAGGATTTGGCTTTAAAAAAGTAGATTCGGCTTTAAAAAGGTATATTTGGCTTTTTAAAACTAAGAAACTTTATTATAGACTTTTGATTTGCAGACTTAAAGTGTTAAAATTTTAGAAGGAAATCTTTTACAGTTTTTGCATGTTATAATAGAACTTAACCTTTGTTTTCTGGAAAAAGGTACTCTTTTAGATCAGGCTGAAAAAAGAGTGCCATGGTCATCTGAATGTGTTTTCTTATCCAAATTAAAATCTTAATTTGTATTTGGAATCTATCTGTAATAAGAAATGGAACCCGCTGCTGAATCTCTCTCTGGTTCAGAGAGATTCAAAGGTGGCAGGAAAGCGCAGATCTATAAGCTCTCCCGCAATGAGATTACTTAATGTTCTGTTTAAAAACTACCTGAGGACATGTTGGGAAGTGAAAAGTCTAGCCAATGTCACCTTGAGTGCTAGCTATTACTTTGGAAAGCAAAAAAGGAAAAAAAAATCTTAAAAATCTATTTTTCTATTAAGCATGACTTTGGGAACAAATACTCCATCTGAGTCATTTGCTGAAACTTCCCCGGAAGCAGGATGTGGTGGAAAGGAAAAGGGAGCACATGGCTATCCAATATGGACGCCTCATCTAATTTAAAGTCTCCCTCTCATAATTGAAAAGTTTTACAGAAATTTAAAATGCGTCTGGGATTTCTGTTCACCTGTAAAGGGAAAAGTTGGATTGGAACTAATCCGCTCTCGTTCCTGTTAGGTTAGGTGGCTCAGGAGACTGCGCAAGAAATAGAGTCCAGTGAATCAGAAAAGAAAGGAAAGGAAAAGGTTTATTATGCATCCCCGGGAGACCCATGTAACCCCACGACAGGGCATGTGGATTCATGCCAACAGGGAGGGGGGTGCTTTTTTTATACTGTAGTTGGGTGAGGGGCCAGGACATGAGCTGAGGTATTCAGTTGAGGAAGTTCCAGCTGCAGGGGGTCATGGAAAAGCCAGTATCTGTGTCTGGCACGATGACCTGTGAGAAATTCCAGGGGAAGTCCATTGTCTCATTACATGTCGGCATTGACCGATCCTGGGCTCTCTCTGGCCTAATATCCCGGCCTTTTGGTGATGGGGGCGGGGGCGACTCTTTCTAGCTACTTCCAGCTGACAAAGGGCAACGAGGGGGGGAGGATTTAAAGGCCAGGGTTAGGCAGAGGCAGATCGGAGGGCAGCTGAGCATAGGGATGGAGCAGGAGCTGATTCACAGTCACCGGTGACATCTCCATGATCCGGGAGTGAATGAACTTGAGGAGGCAGGGGGCTAGGAGAAAAAAAGACACAGATGAGAATCAGGGGCCCTATCATGGGTAGGACCCAGGTAGCTAAGGAGCTTTGGAACTAGCGGGAAGGAGAGTTGTCCTGGAAGTGTCCTGCATGTAGTTCTTCACTCAGCTTAGTCAGGGTCTGTACATTTACGTTTTGCTCCACTACTCTGGACTCATTGATGCAGTAACAGCTTTCTTCCTGAAGGAATATGCATGTTCCTCCTTTTTCTGCAGTGAGAAGGACTGAGGCAAGCTGGATCTGTAGGGCTACTTGGGCTACTGATGTCACTTGCTGCTGTAGGAAGGCTAAAAGAGGCGGTAGTAGACTCCAGGGCTAACTGGAGCTTGACATTAAAGTACTGAGCAGTGACCAGACTATTTACAAAGGGCCCCCAGGGAGGCCTACTGAGGCAGCAATACTCACCCCTAAAATGACAGGGAGGAAGGCAGCTCGGCGGGTCAAGTGATGGGATGGAGGAAGCAACCAGAGAGCTCCGACTCCCATACAAGGTTAGTTGGGGAATTACTGTGACCACAAAGCAAGGCCCGGGGTCAGAGGAGTTCATGCAGTTCCTTAAGGTGCCATTGCACCAAAAGCAGGTACCTGGTCTGGCCTTGGTGAGACCGGCTGCGGTGTGGTATGACAGTCTCTCCCGTGGCAACCCCATAGGTGTTGACATCTTGATTACATCTGTCTGGGTTCCGCTGGTTGTAAGCAAAACAGACATAGGGTCAGCCAGTAGTGAACACTGACAGGATGTCGACAGCCATCTGGATCTTTGTCTGACATCCGAACAGAGGGCAGTCCTGAGATCCTACCTGCAGGGTGACATGTTTGCCATCTGATAGGAGGTTTCTCTGACCTTGAAGCTCCATACATTAGCGGGTGGGGGTGCGTTTAAGTTGCTCTGGGCTGGGAGCAGAAGGAAGGAGGAGGGGAGGGCGGTTAAGGCAGACCTTAGTGGGGCCCAACACCTCACATTTATAGAAGTCATGCTGCTCCGGGGTCCTCTTGAGTCTGGAGAGGCGGTGCCAGTACAGGTCGTCAAGCTGGGGTTGCCAAGCCGCTTTTCCACACTGGGGGCTGTGAGGATTACAGTGTGAAGTCCTGTCCGCCTGGGCTCCAAGGCTTGTGGTTGTAGGTTCTTAAGGAAGACCGAGTCACCAGGATGAGGAGCTGGTCTTGGGAGCCTTGGTCGGTCGGCTCTGGCTTGGGCAGAAACCTGAGCAATTGCCTGGTTAAAGACAGATATGGGAGATACGTACCCAGGGGAGGGGGATCGGAAAGAAGACGGTGGATGAGCAAAAAGAGTCAAAAGGGCGCAAGAAAATGGGGCTTCTTGGTGTAGTCGGAGTTTGGTCAGGGCCCTGGGCAGGAGGTCCGGCCAGGAGCTGCGAATTTCTAGAGAGAGTTTAGTTAGATGGTTCAATAGGTTGGAATTGAGTGGCTATGATGAGGGTTTGAGCCAGTGACAGAAATCCAGCAGGATGTAGAGGAGGAGGGATTGATGTTTTAGAGTAGATGGAAAGTTGTATTGATGAGAGTGGGCATAGGAGTAGGTCCAGGGTTCGTAAATAGAGAGTGACACTAGAGGATTTCCCATCCCAGACAGTAGAATTGATGACTCCCTCATCATCCCATGTTCGTTTCACCAGAAAATATGAAAAACCTGAGCAAAATTGTAGGGTCCCTTGCCAGGTAAGAGCCTGTGAGGAATGATGGGTCATCCGGTCCTGGATGGTGTCCCCGAAGAAGATGGTGGGAGGCACTCGGTGAGCCTGAGATAGGTAGGTATTGCAGGAAAGCGGGAGAAAATGTTAGAATGCACTGATATCCAAGGGAAAATGGAAGGAGCAGTGGAAGCCAGGGACCTGGATATGAGGCTGGAGAAAAGGCGGGGAGGGAGGAAGCAGGTTGCGCAGCCTGTTCCCAGGCCTCTAGCCACTTGGATGTTAAAGTTGCTGCATTTTTCCTTTGGGAAGGGTGGAGGGGGATGGGGCGAGGTCAGAGCAGTTTTCAGTTCAGAGGAGGGGACAGTTGTGGCGGAGTGAAGAAGAAAAGGCGTTCAAAGCGAAGACTGAGATAGGCAAAGAATGAGCTAGGCAAAGACTGAGCTAGGCTACTGTGGTCTGGGACAACAGGGCCCCATGACGGGATGCATGGCAGTGGAGGATTGGTGTCCCTGTAAAGGGAGGGGGCCAGGAGTGGAAGGAGCAGGGAAGATGAAGGGCTCAGAGTGATCTGCAGAGTGGCCACTAGGATGGTGAAGATGTCTCGTCCTAACAGGGGCATGGGGCATGCTATCATCAAGGAGGCAGGGAAGGGGTCCAGTGGCCAGAAGGCAGGTGGATTTGCTGTCAATATACATGTCCGAGATCTTGGAAGGATAAAGGGACCCTAAAAAGGATGGCAGGACAGAGAAGGCAGCCCTCATGTCAACCGGGAAGGTGACCTACTACCTTCATTGTGACCCGAGGCTCAGCGAGGGTGATTGGAGTCATCGAGGCTGGGCTTCTTCAATCTTTAACCAGTTCCAACATGGCCAGCAGGTGGGTCCTGGCCTGGAAGGGTGGCCCGCCTACGCTGAGGCATAGAAGGCCTGCCACTTTTTCTAGGGCAGTCACTTTTCCAGTGACCATTTTGACTGCATGCGGAGCAGGGCTTGGTCGGAGCTTGGGGCCAGGGGCACTGCATTGCCCAGTGGCCTTCATTTCCGCATTTGAAGCATTCTCTGGGGGCGTTACTTTCACTGCACCCCCACCACTCACAGCCCCCTTAGGGCCATGGTGGCTGCCATCAACCTCAGGGCCACAACTAAGGCATGACTGCAGGTCTACTTCTTGTTGAAGGCAGGCCTCCCATTCTTACTGTGCCTGCTCCTCCAGGGCATTAAGAACCTTCAAGGCCATTTTTCACTGGACCTCGGACCTGGGTTTGAGGACTAATAAAGATCTTAAAGGTCGGGTTAGAGAGTGGGAGGCCTAGATTCAGACTATGCCCCCAGGAGTAGAATGGGCGCAGATATGGAAGAGGCTGTTTTGTAGCTGACATTCTTAGGATTTGGGCTCTAGGGGAGCAGGAAGCTTCCTGTTAAGAGGGTCTGAAGAGAGCACAGCTGCAACCTCTCGCCAAGGGAACTGGCCGGCCACCTGTGAACTAAAGTGCTGGCAGTCATGGGGGTGGAGTTTCGGTGGAGCGCACAGAGGAAGGTGGCCGGTTAGATCTTACAGAGGGCACTGCGTGGGGTACAGGTTACTAAGGCAGGCCTGTAAGGGAAGTGGAGAGCACAGGAGAGGGGGCCTGGGTGGGCTTGGGAGAGGTCTTGGCAGTTGAGTTTAAAAGCCGCAACCTCCCAGGGGCAGAATGGAGGAGGAAGGACAGAAGGAAGTTAGAGCCTATGGAAGCGTGTGTGTACCTACTGGGAAAGCATGCAGGGGCGGCAGGGAACCTGATTTTCCGGCTCCCACAGCGGATACGGCGTTAGGGGCTGTGGTGGTGCGTGGACGGACCAACTGCTTGGTGGCGTAACGGGGCACAGTGGCAGCAGAGGAAGGCAGGGGCATGGGGTTGTAAAAGGCGGTTTGAGTTTTCGGTTACTGGGGGGCTGGCGGAAGAGTGGAGGTGGGATCAAGAGGCGGGATCAGGAGGCAGTGGAGAAGGCGTGGCTGGAGGAGGGTCCAGGAGAGAGGAGGAGAGAGGGTGGACAGACGGGGCAAGAAGCTGGCGGGAGAACAGGCGACTTTCGACGGGGGCATTTGCGGTGGTCTCTGATAAAGGGGAGTGGGAGAACGCAGAGACAATGATGATGATTACGGTGCTGGCGCTGGCACCCACACACAGCACATGAACCCAACCCTACATGCACCGCACACACCTCGGGGCTCGGCGGTGCAGGGACAGCCCGGAGGGTGGAGGAAGGGTGGAGCCAGGAGAGATGGCAGACGGAACTTTGGGGGAGGGACGTGAACGCAGAGAGATGGAGAGCGGCTGAGAGAGAGACTGAGAGAGATAGACTTGGGCAAATTTCCCAGGTCGCTGGCAGAAATTATTGAGATTGGTGTGATGGTAAAGTCAGGGTCCCGTTTTCATACTGAGGCCATGCTACTTTACAGAAAAAGGACGCAGGTCCGGGACACACCCCGTGTTTAGCCGGATCGGTGAGCCGGCACCGTAGAGGTGTGCTCAGGTCAGGTTTGGAATTTGGATTCCCCATGCTCAATACCCGTGGCCTGTAGCAGGGCTAAAGCCTGGCATCCCAGCGGTTTAACCCATGCTACGGAGGGACGGAGGGACCATGGGTGGGGTATAAGCGTCCCTGCTACCCCCCCAGGTCCGGAGGAGCCCTCCTGGAAGGGTCCGCAGAGGCAATCTCTGACGTGGCCACATTTTACGGTTAGAGATACCCGCGGGCAGGCGGCCACATGGGACCAGCACTGGGGCGGGGCGGGACTCACTGCTGATGCTGCCAAACTGGGAAAAGTTGCTGAGCTGAAGAGATGAGGTCCTTATGAGGCCAGAGCCACTAGGAGGGAGAGGCGGGCACCCCAAGCCATGGAGGGACGGCCAAAGGGAGTGCTCGAGCCACCCAGGTATCTAGGCACCAAATGTTAGGTTAGGGCTCAGGAGACTGCGCAAGAAATAGAGTCCAGTGAATCAGAAAAGAAAGGAAAGGAAAAGGTTTATTCTGCGTGCCCGGGAGACCCACGTACCCCCAGGACAGGGCACGTGGATTCAAGCCAACAGGGAGGGGGGCGCTTTATTATACTGCAGTTGGATGAGGGGTGGGGACATGAGCTGAGATATTCAGTTGAGGAAGATTCAGCTGCAGGGGGTCGTTGAGAAGCCAGTATCTGTATCTGGCACGTTGACGTGTGACAAATTCCAGGGGAAGTCCATTGTCTCATTACATGTCTGCATGTATCCGATCCTGGGCTCTCTCCGACCTAACAGTTCTGATTTTGGACATTTAGATAGAGTTTTGAGCTGGAATTTCTTTACAAATGTGCAGAATAAAACCCAAGACTGGTTATTTCCTAAAGAAAATGGCGAATTTGACCCAGGGTAGAAATTCTAGCAACAAGATTGGTATTTTTCCATAATAATGTTAATGAAGCCTATTCCAAAGCTAACTTTAAGACCTCTACAAGGAAAATCAGTAAAATTGTCTCTGTTACAAAAATTTGCTAAATTAATTGCCTTGAAATAATTGAATTTGAATCTCAAAAATTATTAAAATCTCTAATTATAAAAATCTAAGTAGCCCGGTAAAAAACCAGCCCTTTTTTTATTGAAAAGCCTGGCCAAACCATTTCTAATGATAAAAGGGGCTAGTTGCTTCCCTCCTGTAGCAAATTCTAAAAGAATGTGGTCAATTTACATCTGATTGGTCCAGGGTAGGCCAAACCTGTTCTTCCAGAGAAAACAGTGCCCCCCTTCCTCCCCCAGGCCAATTTTGAACCTTCCCACCTTCAAGCAAGGGTCAGGAAACAATGTAGCTACAACCTTGTTTCTTGACCTTCCCTAGAGGAAAAAATTATGGTCCTTTTAAAATCAAAGGCTGGGCCAGGCCTGCCTTGCCAGCCTCAAATGTGGTTTCCCAAAGATGCTGGGAAATTTAAGACCTTGGAGTTTATACCTAGGTTTCTCGAAGTGACATAATACTGAAATAAATGAGATTTGAGTATTCCTTGTATAAAATCTAGAGGACAGTATTAAATCTGTTGCTTGATTCTGTCTTGCATTTTTAAAGATTAGTCTTAATTTTACTGATTGAGAAACACTGAATATTTGACTTGCCAGCTAAGAGTTTAAGATTCCGATTGAATTGGGAAAAATTGTATATTAATAATAGCTAAATGCTTAAAAAATATTTTATTTTTGAGAAAATAATTTTTGTTTTCTCTGAAATAATTAGAATTCAAAATATGTTGCTTATTGATCTGATTAAAAAAGAGGATTAATTTTTAAGATCTCAACTGAAATTTTTAATACCAAAACCAGTTTAAATTTGATTAATATTCTTTAAGATAATTATAAAGGGTATAAACAGCTAATGAGATTTCTGTTTGTCTACAATATAATGTTGGTCATCTATCTTTTAGGGGTTTTGATTTGCTTTGTCAAAGAACAGTGTAGACAGACGCCCTTTTGAGCTGTGTGACTTGGCAGCCGCCATGTTGGCCGCATGGCTCACTGTGCCCCTGGGGGCCGCCACCTTGTAACAACAAAGGCCCAGCCCTCTGATTTAGCCAATCACAAAAGGAATGTCTGCTCACTGAGGCAGGATGGGATTTCAGGGGTGGAGTTTTAAGGCAAAAGTTTACTGTGGAAATGGGGATGGGGCAGAAAGTGTGCTTGCCTCTCAGATTTATTTAATACTATTTTTAAGAAGATATTTTTAATGCTTAATAAATTAGCAATCATGGTCTTAATATAATTTCAGTGGTATGATAGACCAATGTTTTAAGCAGTTGGCTTCATAAGGGCGGACAATAGAGCTCATATTTCTTAAAAGGCTTGTAGATACATTTTTAAAAGATATCTTAAATTCTCAGTAGAACCACAGTTATGCCTATATCATAAACAAATTAAGAGTAATTGATTCCATGGTGAAGACTAGATCCTATTATGTTGAGAACTGTTGAAAAAGTGTTGAACATGTTTTAATTAGATATGTATTTGGAAGTTTTTCCTGAATGCAATATTTCAAAATATAAAATGTTTGCTTTCATAAAGAATTTCTGCCAAATAAAGAAAGAATCGATTTATTAGTAGCAAAGTCTTCATTTAACCTAGCAATGTCTTTTATTTAAAAGCTCCTCACCGCTGCATTTTAAATTAGGCTGGAGGTGAAGCAGGGTTTGCATGTCATGTATCAAAATAAAACTTTACTAAATTTACTAATCTTTGTAAGAAATAGAATCCTAGTAAAGGAAAATTCTTCTAAAAAGTTACTGAAGACTTCCCATGATCCCTCTGTATATGCAAATAAGCCAAAGGGTATACTCTTTAAAAATATGATTGCTAATATTTACAGATTGTTCTTAAAATATTAAATCTGATTAGTCACCATAAATGAAAAATCATTTGAAATATATAGCTTTGCTGCAGTATTTGTTAAAATCTCAAAAGGCAACCATGTTCCTTACATTTGTTGCTTGTGTGAGAAAGAAAACTGTCGGGAGGAAATGAAAAGAGGTTTCCTTCAGATGTCTAACTAAAATTAAAAATCAATATATTGGGCCTCATAAGCTAAATTAAATAATTTGTGTTTTGCCTCCTTAAACAAAGTTTATGTAAATTTACTTAAAGACTAATACCAGAAATTTAATTAATGTCATTTACTGACCATAAATTAGGACAAGAAAAGTTACAAGAATAAATGTTATTTCAAACTGACCTAAATTAGCAAATTGGGCTAAGTGGATATTCAAGGGAACTTAGCTGTCACCTATTAAAATATAAACTACTACAATTTTTTAAATAAGACCTCCATCATTATACCAAAAATACTAGGCAGGAACCAATTCCTGGAGCTTTAACTGTTTTTACTGATGGGTCATCTAATGGGAAAGTTGCCTATCATACTATAAATTCTGACCCAGTCATACTGACCAGTCATACTTCAGTGCAAAGAATTGAGTTAGAAGCTATTAAGGCTGCTTTGCAAGATTTCCAACAGCCTGCTAACATAATTTCTGATTCCTCTTATGCTTCGGGCCTAGTGAATAGAATTGAAACTGCCCGGTTGAAATGGCTTAGTGACCAAAGTTTATTCTTACTATTTAAGTAAGTTCAACAGATTGTGCAACAGCCAACATACCCTTTTTAAAACACCCACATCAGGGCTCACAGCATATTACCTGGCCCATTAACTAAGGGAAATGCACATGCTGATCAATGGGTTGCTTTATGAAAAGTGGCTTCAGAGTCTCATCAGCTTTTAAAAATCCCAACTTGAAAATCAAAAAAGGGAGATGATGGAGAAATTACCTTCGGGTAGGCTGCACCTAGCTTTAATTACTCTAAATTTTTTCACTTGTGATGCTGATGGAAAGACACCTATGGAGCTACATTGGTGTCAGAATAAATCAAAAGAAAATGGTCTAGTTAAATGGAAGGATCCCGAATCTGGTTTATGGAAGTGACCTGACCCATTATTAAGCTTTGGCAGAGGGTACGCTTGTATCTTCCCAGAGAATTTTTCCAAACCCATATGGATTCCGGCTAGAAATATTAAACTGCATCAGGAATTTAGCCAGACTGAAGATCTTGCGCCTGGAGCCATAACATGACGCTGTAAACAATCAACTACCTCAGCCACAGAGAGCAGTGACTCCAAGCAGTCCACTGAAGATGAGGAACAGGAGGAAGACAAACCAGACAACCACCCGCCCAGAGACCACCTCGACATGGCAAAGTGAAGTATGGTAACAATTAATTCAGGTAAAAACTATAGTTTCATACTGGTCTTAGAAGGCACATTTTTCCTTTACCTGGGAAGGACAGCATAGCTATCCCAAAGTCAGAAAGCTCCAGTTATTTTGTCAACTCAGTGCTCTGGAGACCCAGAACTGTAATTTAGATAGCATGCTTTCTCTGCTTCTGTAAATTGCTTTTTTTTGCTAACTAGGTTCCTCATTCGAAACCTTGAGACAGCCAGTTTAAAATTAAGTTGTCATGACCTAGAGCAAAGAATATTCTTACATGGTATTATTCTACAAGTTTTATTAATAATTTTTGATGCTTTACAACAGTATATTGTGCATTTATCCCTAACAAATTTAAAAATGAATTTGAATTTTTTACATGACGGGATTTATTCCTTTCCACTGTGTGGAGGACCTCCTGGGGAAGGCACTTAAGCATTCTGTATTGACCTATCTTGACTTTTTTTGTCAAGAGGAATCCAATTGCCTACATCTGTTACCTGAGCTCTCTGTTCAAGCTGGGATCATGAAAAGCTGGTACCATGGATCTGTCTCTTTCCCAATGGCATAAGCTGGGCCCTCTATGGAGAAGAAACCTGGGTTTCCTATGATCAATGCCGGGTCCCCGCCAGCAGGCAGGGGGATCTAAAGGCAATTGTTGGGCATGGAGACCAGAGGGACATAGGTTAACAAGGAGACAGAACCGAACCTCACAGCACCCTACTTGGCCCAGAGATGGTTGACAGTCAAAGTGGGGTAAGACCCCAAAGTGTGAGGCTACCTAAGACAGGCACAGCCGGTGGCCAGGAGGAGAAAACTTTGGGTGCAACAAAGGAGAGGCACAGACCCCCCCCCCAATGGTGCATGGGCTTGAACACTCGCCCCTTCTGAGGAAGGTCTCCTGCCCCCATGGCTGCTTCTTGCTTCCCTGGCCCAGCCCACATCAGGAACCAAATAACAGAAGAGATTTAGTACAGCTGAAATCAGAATCCAGATAAACGGAGGCTTGGCTAACAGACCCTATGTCTAAATCTAGCCTAACAACAGGAATGCTCAGAGCCTTCACAAGGATGTAAAGTGATCCTCTTCATTAATATTTAGAGTGTAAATTAAGATAATTGTTATAATATTAAATTTGAGAGCAAAATAGTTTTCAAATTAATTAAATTCAAGTTTACAAATTAATTAAATTTGGCAATTTTGAAATAAGTAATTATTCAAAAAGTATTAACAAAAATTTTCATTTCATGGTAAACATGCTATGAACCTAAAGCATGTTCAGGTTCATTTTTTTGCGTGCCAAAAAATAATATTTAAAGCTATCTAGACTGCATTATAAAATTTCAAAAAAGCCTCCTAATTAAATAAAAAAAAAGGGGGGATAGAGGAAAAATATAGTGGAAGAATACCATGTAAGGAAATAGATCCTGTAACTAAATTACATTTAGAGAAAAAAATTTTTCGTTTATAATGCTAATAGTGAGCCACCCAGAAAAAACACACATTCTGCTAGGGTAGGCCAGGGAACGATCATGTTAAAGAAAAGACCCAAGTAAGGTTTTTATTTTCCTTTAACATTTGGTCGAGAATGTGTTTGTATACTTTCAGAGAACAGCTACAAGACCATGTGGATTCCTGTAACAACGGATCACAGAAAGCCAACCACAAAGACAGAAGAGACAGTTCAGAGATGGAGATGGGGGAAGACGCCTTGCCATGCTAGCAGTCAGCAGCTGTGCAGCACTGCAGGGTGCCCAGTAACAGATCAGAAAGGACCGGACCTGCATTTTCCACCATCCAGAACCAACATTTCATTGCTGACATGTACACATGAACTTTTGGATATTGAAACATGGACTCATAACTTTAGGACATTGAAATTGGGACTTGATTATTTTTGAAAGAAAAAATAAGGGGGAAATGTTGGAAATTGTTTATTGCCTTCACTATCTGATAAGCATAGACAGAGAACTCCCCATAACACCCCGAAGGCTGGGTGCCTTTGAAGCCCTAGCAAACCTCAGAGGTAGGCGCCACGTCTGTTTGTCCAGATAGTGGTAGGTGAAACTACTCCCCCATTTATTATTATGTAAATCCTTGCTGAGTGGCTAGTGTGCTTATTACTAGGGGGTCACCTGCCTAAGGTCTATGCTATGGGTGCATCTGAGATCAATAATAGCTTGGTGAGGTCTAAGCCCAGAGGAAGTCCTTTGGCACTTGCCGACTGGTCCCCCAATACTGCAAAATTATCTCTTGTCTTATTCTCTCCTTTGTTGTGCGGCTCCTCTTTCAGATACGGAACCCTACTCACGCGGGACATGGAAGGAAACAATCAACACAAAACACAAGGATTGTTGAACGAACTGCAAGTCCAAAAGTGAATGTATGTTGGTATTGGGGGGGGGGGTGAGGTGGATGTTCATGGTCGCATTCATGATGAACAGGGCGTTTTGTTAGTGCTGGCAGAGTATTATAAAGAATTTGAATTCCTTTTTACATGGCAGACTATTGATTATTGTTAAACTATTGAAAGGATGGTCAGCTCGAGATGTGAATATTTATGCCACAACTGGTACAGTTTTGCCTTTAACATCATGGTCTAGAACAGCATTGTTGGATATTGGAGATACTGAGGAAGTGAGGTTTGACTCTCTTTCACTTCTGGGGAGGGATATAAGGACAGGGCAGGCATGTAGAAGGGAGTAATGTGGATTTCTTTAATTGGGGCTCCAGACAAGGCATTCCATACTGAGCCAGACATTTAGAATAAGGACAAGGAGAAGACTTAATGAGGATTTTTATCATCAACACTTTCTCATACTGGCAAGGAAGAAAAGAAGCTGATGTTAAATTTAGGTTTGGATTGGGTGGGTGGGATGGATGATGGTGGTCGCTGTCATGAGGAACAGGGTGTTATTTTAGTGCTGGCAGTTTATCATAACGAATTTGATTTCCTTTTTACATGGTAGACTATTGAATATTGTTAAACTATTGACACAATTCTCAGCTCAATATGTTAAGTTTTATGCCACAACTGGTACAGTTTTTATTTAACAAGTTGCTCTAGAACAGCATTGGTTGATATTGTTGATATTAGAGAAGTGAGGTTTCACTCTAACAGTTTCACTGATGATTCACTTCATGTTACATTTGCACCATACCTAAGTAAGATATTAGTAATAAGGGAAATTGGGTACGGTGTACATGAGTATTATCTTCCCAATTTTTCTGTAAATCTGGAACTATTCTAAAACAAAATTTTTATTAAAACAACACACAAATTAATTGGAAATGGTAATATCTGAACATAGTGGAATGGACCACTGAAATGACTGTAGAGTTTAGGAAGTGGATTAGAGGAAACACCACCTCCCTGCCATATGCTTTACTATAGTGGAAGTAAAGGGAGAGAGAGAGAGAGAGAGAGAGAGAGAGAGAGAGAGAGAGAGAGAGAGAGAATAGAGACAGGTCAGTTTGGGAAAAATTTTAGGAGTTAAGAGGAAGGTCTCTGTTCTATAACCAGAGTATTAAGATTTCTGCATCCTCTGCCAACCCTGTCCCTCTTTAATGGTCAAGCTGAGGCTTTGTGATGTCAAGCCACACCATGGCCAAACTGATGCTTTGTGATGTCAAGCCACACCATGGCCAAACTGATTTTGGGAAACCAGACCTGAAGTGAGTGGCTCCTCATTAACCTAAAGATAATAAATAGAGGCCAGGACCATTTCAGTAGTGTCTGTTGCCTCAAGATAGCGAAACTTAATAAGACGATAGTGTAGACTAGTAGAGATAAGGAATAAGACTCCAAACACAAAGATGGAAGAAGAAACTGCAAGACCAAAATTGAATTTATGTTTGTATTGGGGTCAGGTGGGGTGAATGGTGGTGTTCGCAGTCATGAGGAACAGGGTGTTGTGTTATGCCGCCACTTTATAGTAAAGAATTTGATTTCCTTTTTACATGGCAGACTAGTGAATATTGTTAAACTATTGAAAGGATGGTCTGCTCAAGATCTGAAGTTTTATGCCGAAAATGGTCCAGTTTTTCCTTTAACAACTTGGTCTAGAACAGCATTGCTGAGTATTGGAGATACTAGAGAAGTGATGTTTCACTATTTCACTGATGATTCACTTCATGTTACATTTGCCCCATACATAAGTAAGATATTAGTAGTAAGGGAAATTGGGCATGGTGTACACGGTAGTTATCTTCACAATTTTTCTGTATATCTCGAACTATTGCAAAATAAAACATCCATTAAAACAACACTCAAAATTTTAGGAAACCTTAATATCTGAACTTAGTGGAATGGACCACTGAAATGAGGGGGGAGTATGGCAATTGTCTTAGAGGAAACACCACCTCCGTGCCATATCCTGGACTATAATAGAACTAGAGGAAATGAGAGAGAGAGAGAGAGAGAGAGAGGTCAGTTTGGGAACATGTTTAGGAGTTAAGAGCAAGGTCTCTCTTCTATAACAAGAGTGTCTGAGATTTCTGCATCCTCTGCCACCCCTGTCATTCCTGGTTGGTCAAGTTGAGAATTTGTGATGTCAAGGCACACAATGGCAACCACTGACTGTCGGCAACCAGAGCTGAGGTGAGTGGCTCCTCCTTAACTTAAAGAGTATATATAGAGGCCAGGACCCTTTGAGTAGTGTCTGTTGCCTCAAGATAGCGAAACTTAATAAGATGATACTGTAGACAAGTAGAGATAAGGAATAAGACTCCAAACACAAGGATGGATGAAGAAACTGCAAGTCCGAAAGGGAATTTATGTATGTATTGGGGGAGGGGGGGGGGATGGATGGTGGTGGTCGCTGTCATGAGGAACAGGCTGTTTTGTTAGTGCTAGCAGAGTATAATAATGAATTTGATTTCCTTTTTACACAGCAGACTATTGAATATTGTTAAACTATTGAAAGGAAGGTCAGCTCAAGTCTGAAGTTATGTGCAACAATTGGTCCAGTTGATCCTTTAACAACATGGTCTAGAACAGCATTGCTGGATATTGGACATACTAGAGAAGTGAAGTTTCAATCTGTGTCACTGATGATTCACTTCATGTTACATTTGCCCGATAATAAGTAAGATATTAGTAAAAAGGGAAATTGGGTATGGTGTACATGGTTATTATCTTCACAATAGTTCTGTAAATATGGAACTATTCTAAAATAAAATATCCATTAAAACAACACTAAAAATCCTAGGAAATGGTAGCAACTGCACATATTGTAAAGTACCACTGAAATTATGGGGGAGTATGGCAATTGTCTTAGAGGAAACACCACCTCCCTGCCATATGCTGGACTATAATGGACCTAGAGGAAATGGGAGGGAGAGAGAGGACAGTTAGGGAAAAATTAAAGGAGTAAGATGAAGGTCTCTGTTCTATAACCAGAGTGTGTGAGATTTCTGCATCCTCTGCCACCCCCGCCCCTCCTGGTTGGTCAATCTGAGGCTTTGTGATGTCAAGCCACACCATGGCAACCACTTATTTAGGGCAGTCAGAGCTGAAGTGAAGGATCCTCATTAATCTAAAAAGTATATATAGAGGCCAGGACAATTTGAGTAGTGTCTGTTGCCTTGAGATAGCGAAACTTCATAAGAATATAGTGTGGACTTGTAGAGATAAGGAATAAGACGCCAAACACAAGCATGGATGAAGAAACTGTAAGTCCAAAACTGTATTTATGTTTGTATTGAGGGGGTGGGATGGATGTTCGTGGTGTCAGTCATGAGGAACAGGGTGTTGTGTTAGGGCTCGCAGTTTATAATAACGATTTGATTCCTTTTTACATGGCTGACTATTGAATATTGTTAAACTATTGAAATGATCGTCAGCTCAAGTTTTGAAGTTTTATGCCACAACAGGTAGAGTTTTTCATTCAACATCATGGTCTAGAAGAGCATTGTTGGATAGTGGATATACTATCGAAGTGAGGTTTGACTCTGTTTCATTGATGAAGTGGGATCTATGGAGGGGGCAGGCATGTGAGACGGGAGTAATGTAGATTTCTTTAGTAGGAGCACCCGACATGCCATTCCATACTGAACCAGACCCTTAACATAAAGACAAGGAGAAGTCTGAATGGGGATTTTTTCTCAACACTATCTCATGCGATCAAGGAAAAAAGAAGCTGATGCTTAATTTAGGTTTGGATTGGGGGGTAGGATGGATGGTGGTGGTCGCAGTCATGAGGAACAGGGTGTTGTGTTAGTGCTGGCAGTATGTAATATTGAATTTGTTTTCCTTTTTACAGAGTAGACTATTGAATATTGTTAAACTATTGAAAGGATGGTCAGCTCAAGAAGTGAAGTTTTATGCCACAGCTGGTCCAGGTTTTCCTTTAACAACTTGGTCTAGAACAGCACTGCTGGATACTGGAGATACTAGAGAAGTGAGGCTTCATTGTAACTGTTTCACTGATGATTCACTTCCTGTTACATTTGCCCCATACATAAGTAAGGTATTAGTAATAAGGGAAATTGGGTATGGTGTACATGGTTATTAACTTGACAATTTTTATGTAAATCTGGAACTATTCTAAAATCAAACATCCATTAAAACAACACTCAAAATTTTAGGAAATGGTAGCAACTGAACATAGTGGAAAGGACCACTGAAATGACGGGGGAGTATGGGAATTGTCTTAGAGGAAACACCAACTCCCTGCCATATGCTGGACTATAATGGAACTAGAGGAAATGAGAGGGAGCAAGGACAGTTTGGGAAAAATTTTAGCAGTTAAGAGGAAGGTCTCTGTTATATAACCAGAGTGTCTGAGATTTCTGCATCCTTTGCCACCCCCGCCCCTCCTGTATGGTCAAGCTGAGGCTTTGTGATGTCAGACCACACCATGACAGCCACTGATTTTGGGCAGCCAGGGCTGAAGTGAGTGGCTCCTCAATAACCTAAAAAGTATATATAGAGACCAGGACCTTTTGAGTAGTGTCTGTTGCCTCAAGATAGCGAAACTTAATAAGGTGATAGTCTAGACTAGTAGAGAAAAGGAATAAGACTCCAAACACAAGGATGGATGAAGAAACTGTAAGTCCAAAAGTCAATTTATGTTTGTATTGGGGGGCCTGGTATGGATGGTCGTGGTGGCATTCATGAGGAACAGGGTGTTGTGTTAGTGCTGTAAGCGTATAATAAAGAAAATGATTTCCTTTTTACATGGCAGACAATTCAATATTGTTAAACTATTGACAGGATGGTCAGCACAAGATCTGAAGTTTTATGACGCAAATGGTCTAGTTTTTCCTTTAACAACTTGGTCTAGAACAGCATTGCTGAGTATTGGAGATACTAGAGAAGTGATGTTTCACTATTTCACTGATGATTCACTTCATGTTACATTTGCCCCATACATAAGTAAGATATTAGTAGTAAGGGAAATTGGGCATGGTGTACACGGTAGTTATCTTCACAATTTTCTGTATATCTCGAACTATTGCAAAATAAAACATCCATTAAAACAACACTCAAAATCCTAGGAAACCTTAATATCTGAACTTAGTGGAATGGACCACTGAAATGAGGGGGGAGTATGGCAATTGTCTTAGAGGAAACACCACCTCCGTGCCATATCCTGGACTATAATAGAACTAGAGGAAGAGAGAGAGAGAGAGAGAGAGAGAGAGAGAGAGAGAGAGAGAGGTCAGTTTGGAACATGTTTAGGAGTTAAGAGCAAGGTCTCTCTTCTATAACAAGAGTTTCTGAGATTTCTGCATCCTCTGCCACCCCTGTCATTCCTGGTTGGTCAAGTTGAGAATTTGTGATGTCAAGGCACACAATGGCAACCACTGACTGTCGGCAACCAGAGCTGAGGTGAGTGGCTCCTCCTTAACTTAAAGAGTATATATAGAGGCCAGGACCCTTTGAGTAGTGTCTGTTGCCTCAAGATAGCGAAACTTAATAAGATGATACTGTAGACAAGTAGAGATAAGGAATAAGACTCCAAACACAAGGATGGATGAAGAAACTGAAAGTCCGAAAGGGAATTTATGTATGTATTGGGGGAGGGGGGGATGGATGGTGGTGGTCGCAGTCATGAGGAACAGGCTGTTTTGTTAGTGCTAGCAGAGTATAATAATGAATTTGATTTCCTTTTTACACAGCAGACTATTGAATATTGTTAAACTATTGAAAGGAAGGTCAGCTCATGTCTGAAGTTATGTGCAACAACTGGTCCAGTTGATCCTTTAACAACATGGTCTAGAACAGCATTGCTGGATATTGGACATACTAGAGAAGTGAAGTTTCAATCTGTGTCACTGATGATTCACTTCATGTTACATTTGCCCGATAATAAGTAAGATATTAGTAAAAAGGGAAATTGGGTATGGTGTACATGGTTATTATCTTCACAATAGTTCTGTAAATATGGAACTATTCTAAAATAAAATATCCATTAAAACAACACTAAAAATCCTAGGAAATGGTAGCAACTGCACATATTGTAAAGTACCACTGAAATTATGGGGGAGTATGGCAATTGTCTTAGAGGAAACACCACCTCCCTGCCATATGCTGGACTATAATGGACCTAGAGGAAATGGGAGGGAGAGAGAGGACAGTTAGGGAAAAATTAAAGGAGTTAGATGAAGGTCTCTGTTCTATAACCAGTGTGTGTGAGATTTCTGCATCCTCTGCCACCCCAGCCCCTCCTGGTTGGTCAATCTGAGGCTTTGTGATGTCAAGCCACACCATGGCAACCACTTATTTAGGGCAGTCAGAGCTGAAGTGAAGGATCCTCATTAATCTAAAAAGTATATATAGAGGCCAGGACAATTTGAGTAGTGTCTGTTGCCCTGAGATAGCGAAACTTCATAAGAATATAGTGTGGACTTGTAGAGATAAGGAATAAGACGCCAAACACAAGCATGGATGAAGAAACTGTAAGTCCAAAACTGTATTTATGTTTGTATTGAGGGGGTGGGATGGATGTTCGTGGTGTCAGTCATGAGGAACATGTTGTTGTGTTAGGGCTCGCAGTTTATAATAACGATTTGATTCCTTTTTACATGGCTGACTATTGAATATTGTTAAACTATTGAAATGATCGTCAGCTCAAGTTTTGAAGTTTTATGCCACAACAGGTAGAGTTTTTCCTTCAACACCATGGTCTAGAAGAGCATTGTTGGATAGTGGATATACTAGCGAAGTGAGGTTTGACTCTCTTTCATTGATGAAGTGGGATCTATGGAGGGGGCAGGCATGTGAGACAGGAGTAATGTAGATTTCTTTAGTAGGAGCACCCGACATGCCATTCCATACTGAACCAGACCCTTAACATAAAGACAAGGAGAAGTCTGAATGGGGATTTTTTCTCAACACTATCTCATGCGATCAAGGAAAAAAGAAGCTGATGCTTAATTTAGTTTTGGATTTGGGGGGTAGGATGGATGGTGGTGGTCGCAGTCATGAGGAACAGGGTGTTGTGTTAGTGCTGGCAGTATGTAATATTGAATTTGTTTTCCTTTTTACATAGTAGACTATTGAATATTGTTAAACTATTGAAAGGATGGTCAGCTCAAGAAGTGAAGTTTTATGCCACAGCTGGTCCAGGTTTTCCTTTAACAACTTGGTCTAGAACAGCACTGCTGGATACTGGAGATACTAGAGAAGTGAGGTTTCATTGTAACTGTTTCACTGATGATTCACTTCCTGTTACATTTGCCCCATACATAATTAAGATATTAGTAATAAGGGAAATTGGGTATGGTGTGCATGGTTATTAACTTGACAATTTTTCTGTAAATCTGGAACTATTCTAAAATCAAACATCCATTAAAACAACACTCAAAATCCTAGGAAATGGTAGCAACTGAACATAGTGGAAAGGACCACTGAAATGACGGGGGAGTATGGGAATTGTCTTAGAGGAAACACCAACTCCCTGCCATATGCTGGACTATAATGGAACTAAAGGAAATGAGAGAGAGCGAGGACAGTTTGGGAAAAATTTTAGGAGTTAAGAGGAAGGTCTCTGTTCTATAACCAGAGTGTCTGAGATTTCTGCATCCTTTGCCACCCCCGCCCCTCCTGTATGGTCAAGCTGAGGCTTTGTGATGTCAGACCACACCATGACAACCACTCATTTTGGGCAGCCAGGGCTGAAGTGAGTGGCTCCTCAATAACCTAAAAAGTATATATAGAGACCAGGACTTTTTGAGTAGTGTCTGTTGCCTCAAGATCGCGAAACTTAATAAGACGATAGTCTAGACTAGTAAAGAAAAGGAATAAGTCTCCAAACACAAGGATGGATGAAGAAACTGTAAGTCCAAAAGTCAATTTATGTTTGTATTGGGGATGCTGGTATGGATGGTCTGGGTGGCATTCATGAGGAACAGGGTGTTGTGTTAGTGCTGGAAGCGTATAATAAAGAAAATGATTTCCTTTTTACATGGCAGACAATTCAATATTGTTAAACTATTGACAGGATGGTCAGCTCAAGATCTGAAGTTTTATGACGCAAATGGTCTAGTTTTTCCTTTAAAAACTTGGTCTAGAACAGCATTGCTGAGTATTGGAGATACTAGAGAAGTGATGTTTCACTATTTCACTGATGATTCACTTCATGTTACATTTGCCCCATACATAAGTAAGATATTAGTAGTAAGGGAAATTGGGCATGGTGTACACGGTAGTTATCTTCACAATTTTTCTGTATATCTCGAACTATTGCAAAATAAAACATCCATTAAAACAACACTCAAAATCCTAGGAAACCTTAATATCTGAACTTAGTGGAATGGACCACTGAAATGAGGGGGGAGTATGGCAATTGTCTTAGAGGAAACACCACCTCCGTGCCATATCCTGGACTATAATAGAACTAGAGGAAGAGAGAGAGAGAGAGAGAGAGAGAGAGAGAGAGAGAGAGAGAGAGAGAGAGAGAGAGATCAGTTTGGGAACATGTTTAGGAGTTAAGAGCAAGGTCTCTGTTCTATAACAAGAGTGTCTGAGATTTCTGCATCCTCTGCCACCCCTGTCATTCCTGGTTGGTCAAGTTGAGGATTTGTGATGTCAAGGCACACAATGGCAACCACTGACTGTCGGCAACCAGAGCTGAGGTGAGTGGCTCCTCATTAACATAAAGAGTACATATAGTGGCCAGGACTCTTTGAGTAGTGTCTGTTGCCTCAAGATAGCGAAACTTAATAAGATGATACTGTAGACAAGTAGAGATAAGGAATAAGACTCCAAACACAAGGATGGATGAAGATACTGTAAGTCCAAATTCAATTTATGTTTGTATTTGGCGGGGGTGGGGGTGGTATGGATTGCCGTGGTGGCAATCATGAGGAACAGGGTGCTGTGTTAGTGCTGGATGTATAATAAAGAATTTGATTTCCTTTTTACACAGCAGACTATTGAATATTGTTAAACTATTGACAGTATGGTCAGCTCAAGATGTGAATTCATGCCACAAGTGATTGAGTTTTTCCTTTAACATCATGGTCTAGAACAGCATTGTTGTATATTGGAGATACTAGAGAAGTGAGGTTTGACTCTGTTTCACCGTTGAGGAGGCATCTAAGTAGGGGGCCGGCATTTGACAAGCGAGTAATGTAGATTTCTCTATTTGTGGCACCAGACAAGCCATTCCATACTGAGTCAAACACTGAGCATAAGGACAAGGATAAGTCTGAATGGGGATTTTATTCCCAACACTTTCTCATACTGACAAGGAAAAAAGAAGCTGATGTTTACTTTAGGTTTGCGTTGGTGCGGGGTGATGGATGGTGGTGGTCACAGTCATGAGGAACAGGGTGTTGTCATAGTGCTGGCAGTGTATAATAATGAATTTGATTTCCGTTTTACATGGTAGACTATTGAATATTGTTAAACTATTGAAAGGATGGTCACCTCAAGATCTGAAGTTTTATGCCCCAAATGGTCCAGGTTTTCCTTTAACGACTTGTTCTAGAATAGCATTAGTGGATATTGGAGATACTAGAGAAGTGAGGTTTCACTCTGTTTCACTGATGATTCACTTCCTCTTACATTTGCCCCATACATAAGTAAGATATTAGTAAAAATGGAAATTGGGTATGGTGTACATGGTTATTATCTTCACAATTTTTCTGTAAATATAGAACCATTCTAAAATAAAACATCCATTAAAACAACTCTCAAAATCCTAGGAAACATTAATATCTGAACACAGTGGAATGGACCACTGAAATGACGGGGGAGTATGGAATTGTCTTAGTGGAAACACCAAGTACCTTCCATATGCTCGACTATAATGGAACTAGTGGAAATGAGAGAGAGAGCGAAGACAGTTTGGGAAAATTTTAGGAGTTAAGAGGTAGGTCTCTGTTGTATAAACAGAGTGTCTGAGTTTTCTGCATCCTTTTCCGCCCCAGCCCCGCCTGGATTGTCACGCTGAGGCTTTGTGATTGAAGGGACAGAACGGAACTTGAAAGAACTAAGCAGAACTAAGCAGAAATGCACCCACCTCCCTCTTCAAGGACGAGGTGGAGACATGCTCTTCTCCCTCAACTCTATGTTCTCTTACAAAGCTGGCCCTCAGCCCAAGCCCCACCCCGCCCCCCGAAAGTGACCACAAGAAAGCTGGTATTGTCCTAACTCTCCCAACCACCCTCCTGTGTGGACCAATGAAGTTCCAGAAATGTAGCTAATGTCCTAATAAGGCTATAGTGGAGGATGGCTCCAACCTTCAGAATGTGATCATCACTTCCAGACCCTTATGATGTAAACCCCTGAACAATCTCTGTAACTCACGTCACCCCTAAAGCCCACCCCAAATAACTAGAGCTATATAACCTTTGTTCTCCTGGGAAACGCTCTCTCATCTCACTGCTGCACAGGATAGAGGCTGGGAGCCAATTCTAGAATTGATCAATAAAGACTCGTTGCTTTTGCATCGGAGGAGGCTCTCTGTTGGTGGATTATTGGGGACCCCGAACTCTGGGCATAACATTTTGGTGGCACGTCCGGGATCCCCCCAAAACCCTCGAGGGACCCCCACTCTGAGAGTCTGCTGTCCAAGGTAAGTGTTTATGTGTTGTGTGTTCTGTCCTATGAGAGCTCGCTTCTGTAATCTGGCCTGATAAGATGTGAGTGGACGCACTGGTGGATCTCGGACAGGAGGAGTCAAGGGACGCCTTGAACCTCCATCTTGCGGGGTGTAAAAGCCCCACCTGGCGGGGTGTAAAAGCCCCATCTGGCTTTTTTTCAGTTTTTCTTCCTCGGGGTCGGAAGGCTGTTCTTAGGTGTCTTTGTTTCTTTGGTGTCTGTATTCTTTTGTTTGATTTTGTTGACTCACTGGACGGACGCAATGGGACTGACTCAAACTACTCCTTTAAGCATTATGGTCGTTTTAAAGTCAAGGGGTGGGCCAAACCTGCTGGTCAGCCTCAGTTGTGTTTTTCTAGAACTGCTGAGAACTTGGACCTTGAAGCTTACTGAATTCAAATGATAAAAAACTTATGTCTTGCATTTTTGAAGGTTATTCTCAAAAATGTTACTGATTGAGAAAAACTGTGTGTTGTGGTAGCTAAATGCCTTTGCTGAATGAATGTCTGGTGAAAGTGTGAGAGTGTGGAGGGAGGGGGCCTGCCCTATCCTCTCCTTTGTTTGGCTCCACAAATTTGGTCAGGCGGGTACCTGAATGAAGATCAGTGAAAACAGGTCACCCCTCCCTCGTCAGTCCCTCGTCACCTATCATCATGAGGTCAGGCCAAAGTAAACCTGCTGTTCTTAATTACATGTTAAAAAAAAATTTTTTAAGGAATACAATAGAGATTGTAATATTAAAATGAATGCTAAAACACTGAGGAAGCATGAGTGAACTGAGTGAACAGCTGTTTGTTTGTGTGGAACTAGCCAATTTGCTACCAAGATGGGGGACTGGGCGCAGTCTTATCTCCTCCAGTAGGTTCTCACCAAAACGTTGGTCAAGAATTCTGTTCTGGGACATGGGTGCCAGGAGTGCCCCCACGCCCATCTGGGGAGTTGGGCATTGTTTTGTTTATCTGCTCAGTTCCAGTCTGGGCTAGTCTACTGAGAGTGTGAATACGAGTGTTTATCTATTTTGGCTGCTCATTACTAGTCTGTGTAAAGTGAAAGTTACTTTGATTTATTTTGCATTTCTTTTAATTCATCTGGCTGAACATTTGGACTGGACCCGCGGTGGGCTGCAAGAATCTCTAGCAATTCTCAGAGTCTTTTGCTCGCCACTACAGAAGGAATCAGCCCACTTAGTTAATATAAATTTTTGTCTATCAGCTGCTCTTACCTGGATTGTAAATCACTGTAATTCCAAGATTGCTTAGTTCTGAGATTGCATATAAACGAGTAAAAGAAAAATATCTGTGAGGAAAAGCAGCCTGGGCTGAGCGAATTGGGGCGGGGGAGGGTTGGCAGTTATGCTGCTGGCTGCCAACCTAACAGGTCTTATCAATGAACTTCAGGTTACAAAAAATAACTGTAAGCACAGTCTTTCTCTGCCCTGGTTTATTCTTTTAACCCCTCCAATGCTAAATCAGACCGATACTTGTTCTTTGTTTTATCAAAAAAGGTCTAGATATATCTTAAGAGTAAACGATCATTTAAAATATGTTCATAAATATTAATCTAAAATTGTTGAATTTTCACCTTTGATAATCATTAAAGGATTAAGGTTTCTAAGAATAAAATAAAACAACAACTGAACTCCCGCTAGAAAAGCGGAGGAGGAACAAAGCTAGAATCTGAAGCCCCCCCTGCTGATTTAGAACTCTTTGCCAGGCAGACTCAGTCCCTGAGATCCAGGTCGAAGAAGTGGGGGCTGATTGCCTGAGCTGCCCACAAGGCCGGGAAGCCCCTGGTGGAGAAGAGGTGTGCGCACAGTCAAAGAGAGCCTACAGCAGCTGCAGCAGCTGCTAGCGGGCACCTAGGTGCAGGCTAAGATGGAGAAGGCCTAGGTGCTGGAGCTGATGGTGCAGCGCTTGCTGCAGGGGAGAGCTTGTGGGCGGGAGCCTTAAAGCCTGGAGCATTACTCCCTTCTCAAGACCCAACTTACACCTAGCCAATCGGCAGGGCGCACAATCATGTCCCGTCCCCTCAATCCACCCCCCTATTAAAACCCCATTTTTTCCCACAGGCATTCTCTCTCGTCTTGCCTTTGTGAGGATAGGAGCCAGACATGGGTCTGTGATAATAAAGGACTCTCTGCTTTTGCATTGGACACGGCTGGCTCCCTGGTGAGGTCTGTTGGGGATTTAAAATCTGGGCATAACAATAACGAAGAGAGTGGCGATGGTAAATTTGGACTTTAAGCTGAATGAAGACAAGAGGGAGAAAGATAGAATGAATCAGATAATTGTATTTTACTACAGGAAGGGGAAAACCTCCAGTAAGCAAGCCAACAAATGCAGAAGAAGAAGTGGTGGAGTGTTCATCTACCACAGGTGATACACAGGTTCTCTGAGGGGAATACACGTTATAATGTGAATCCCTCTATAAATAATGCTTCAGAAAAGGGCATTATGAGAAGATGAAAATATTAATGGTCTCCTTGTATAAATACCAGCAAGGGTATAAAGGAGATATGTTTGTATTTTTGTGCGTTTTCAGATGATTGAGAGGGATGTAAGGAGGGGGCAGGCCTGTGAGAAGTTAGTAATGTAGAATTCTTTAATTGGGGCATCAGACGGGCCAGTCCATAGTGAGCCCGAAACGTTTAATAAGGACAAGGAGAAGACTGATTGGGGATTTTTTCCTCAGCACTTTCTAATACTGAAAAGGAAGAAAGGAACCTGATGTTTAAGTTTGGTTTGGATTAGGGAGGGGCGGGGATGGATGGTTGTGGTCGCTGTCATGAGAAATAAGGTGTTGTGTTTGTGCTGGCAATGTATAGTAATGAATTTGACTTCCTTTTTACATGGTAGACTATTGAATATTGTTAAACTATTGACAGGATTGTCAGCTCAAGATGTGAAGTTTATGCCACACCTTGTACAGTTTTTCCTTAAACAACTTGGTCTAGAACAGCATTGCTAGATATTGGAGTTACTAGAGAAGTGAGGTTTCACTCTGTTTCACTGGTGATTTACTTCATGTTACATTTCCCCATATCAAAGTGACATATTAGTAATAAAGGAAATTATGTATGGTGCACATGGGCATTATCTTCACAATTTTTCTGTAAATCTGGAACTATTCTAAAATAAAACATCCATAAAACAACACTCAAAATACTAGGAAATTGTAATATCCAAACATAGTGGAACAGACCACTGAAAGGACAGGGTTGTATGGCAAGAGGCTTAGAGTAGACACTACCTCCCTGCCATATGCTGGACTATAATGGTACTAGAGGAAATGAGAGAGAGAGAGAGAGGTCAGTTTGGGAAAATTTTAGGAGGTAAGAGGAAGGTCTCTTTTCTATAACCAGATCATCTAAGACTTCTGCATCGACTCCCACCCCCCACACCCCCCTTCTTGGATGGTCTAGCTGTGGCTTTGTGATGTCAAGCCACACCATGACAACCGCTGATTTTGGGCAACAAGAGCTGATGTGATTGGCTCCCCATTGACATAGAGAGTATATAATAGGCCTGGACCCTCTGAATAGTGTCTGTTGCCTCAAGATAGCCAAACTTACTAAGAAGATACTGTAGACATTTGGAGATAAGGAAGAAGACTACAAACACAAGGATGGATGAAGAAACTGCAAGTCCTAAAGTGAATTAGAAGTCAGTGTCTCAACTGGATGATGAAGAAGTGGATAAGGTCAGAATACCTTATTCAAATGCTCCCCCGTGCCCCTTAATTCCTAACCCAATTTCCTGGCCTTGTCCTTTTTGGCCAAACACACTTCCTTGTTCAATCCATTGTCATTCAATTACAAGCCCATTTCCAAATCATTCTCCAATTTCTTCCCCAAACCCAATGTCTTTCTGTGTTTAACTTGTTTCCAAAGTACATATGTTATACCCAGGTTTCAAGATCTGAGTCCAGTGCAAAAACATAGAGTCTTTTATTCAAGCCCGGGACTTGGTCCCCCTCCTGTCTCTATTACTGGATGCAAGAGAGAGCCCTGAGTCCCAAGGGAAAAAAGTATTAATATGGCTTGTTGTGAGGGTGTGGGGGCACACTCTGACCACTGATTTGGCCGAATCCGGTTGTTTTTATGAGGGCGGGGGGCTAGTGATGCAAGGGCAGGGTGCAGCTAGGGTCTTTTTACACAAACACAGGTGGGTGGCTAGCATACCCTTGGCTTTTGTGTAGTTTCCACCGCTTTCCCATTGGCTGAGATAAGGGCAAGCTGAGTAACTGATACATTCTTCGGCTTTTTCTTGGAAGAGGGGATAAGGACACAGGTATCAGTACTGTTCTGTCCTTTCATTCACCCCTTGTCTTGGAACTTCCGGCTCAATCATGAGACGGACTGAACTATCAACTGAACTACTTTTATACACTTCTTAACAAATTGGACTAGTCTGTTAATAATGCAAGGGCCGTAAGTCAACAACAGCAGGAGGATTACAAGGGGTCTGCGGAGGTCCACTGTCTTCTTGAGGGTGATCTGCATCGGGTGTGTCTAGTCAGAGGTCAACTTCCAGTCAGAATCCCTGCTGTCTGACTCAGACCTTCCATTCTAAATAGGCCTTTCCCTGATCTCTACAGCCGAGGTTTGTACCACTCCTGACATGGGCATGGTCATTCAGGCCTGCAAGACAGTACACAGGCTGCCAACTGTTAGGTGTTTCTCAATAGAGACCAAAACCTGATGGGTATTCTTCTTTGTCCAGTTGGGCATCTGCCCTCTTGGCAGCCAGACACCCTTTACCTTTGGGGTTCATCCTATATAGTCCCCTTCCAGGAAAGCTAACAGATAGCTATAACAATGTCCTTCAGTGTGACAGCCTGGATACTTGCCAGTTATTCCCAAAGACTACCAAGGACTGTAGACCATCACCGGTCCACCGATACAGCTACATTTAAACCTGTAAGAGAATTGAAGGTTAATACAACATATTAATACAATGAAACATAATATTGGCACCATGGCCGCTTCAGGCAGCTAAATCATCCGCTACTAAACATGGATGTGGCAGGGCTATACAAACATTTTAGGGAGGTGACTAAAGTCCAATCTTTGACCTTTCTATATAAGATAAAATTGTCTTTGTCTTTCTGAAGCCATGTCTATGAAGATGCAGGCATCATCTGAGCCTATTATACAATTTTCTGCAGGTATAGTCCTTTTCAAATTGGGGTGAGTCCTGGGGTCGTGAGCTTCTTTACCCACACTGAGTCCCCAGGCTGGAAAGGATGTACAGAGTCCAAGGTGGCACTGGCAGGGCATCTCGAACAAGCTTATGTGTGGCTTTTCATTTCTGTAAGAGATCACATCCAAGTAAGGGGTACAGGCATTCTGGCATATCTAGAAACGAATGAGTTACCGTGTTCTTTCTGAGGTCCACAATCCTCTTTGATGTCCAAGGAAAAATGCAGTTTTTTCTGGTGGCTCTTAGAACTGGTGTCTTCTTAGATGTTTCTGGTCCCATTGGCTCTGTCAAGACCTAATGGGCTGCTCCAGAATACACCAGAAAATTAACCAGGGGTTCTATTTACCTACAAATATTTATACCTAGGTAGACATATAAACATCAAATAAACATCCACATTTACACCTTTTCAGTTAACAAGTACTTTTACAGGCTTTGGAATTTTTGCAGATAAAAGGAACACAGCCCAAGTTCATGGATAGGGGCCTGACAAGCACGAATGTGGGGGCCTTTGGCTGGGGGGTA
Organism: Myotis nattereri; assembly: GCF_964212035.1. NCBI lineage: Eukaryota > Metazoa > Chordata > Mammalia > Chiroptera > Vespertilionidae > Myotis > Myotis nattereri. Next base: position 58,928,745 of record NC_138078.1, read on the forward strand.
TAGAGTCTCCATCATTTCTCTCTCGACACTGCTAAGGACAGCATCATTGGAGAGGTCTCTTCACCTAGGCAAGGCTGTGCTGAGCCATCTGGGGCAAAAGTGGTTTCTGCTTCCATTTTGGCTAAAAGGTCTCTGCCCATTAGAGGGACCAGGTCAACTGGTAAATATAGTAATTCATGAAACACCTGATGGCCGCTCACTGACATCGGCGGGGGTGGCAGAAAAGTCTGCAGCTGTGGTAACGTTCCAGTAACTCCAATAAGGGTGAATTCCTTTCCTGAGAATGGAACTACCTTCTGAGTAACTACTGAGTGCTCTGAAGCTGTATCAATCATAAATTTCAGTCTGGCCCCCGGTCTACATTTTTACCATCGGCTCATAGGGGCCTCGTTGGAAAAAGCCCAGTCTGTCCTAGTCAGAGTCAGCTGTTGCCAGTCCAATGAGGTCTGCCTCAGGCGGCTCTGGCTTATAGTTGCTGAGTGGTTTGGATGGCCTTGCCAGATTCTTCTGCCCTGCTACTGAACTTTATTCTGTCCCTTCTTACACACACAGAACTGGACCCTAGGCAGCGAGGTTTGAGCAATTTTAAAATTCCTTAATATACATTTTATCATTCATGTTGCAGGGAGGGACCGGGTTCGCTCCTCCTGAATAAAAGAACTCATCAAATAAGGCTAATTTCCTAACTTCATTTGTCCCTGGGTGTGGACAACAAAAGACACTAATCAGATTGACATAAAGGATTTAACCTTTGTTTAGGGAGGCAAATGCAAAGCATTTACCTCCAAGTGTCATTGTTTTAGAGAAGATAGGATTTCTGCTCAGTTTCCCTATTTTACTAGTCCCAGCCTACTGGTCTATCATGCATTCAATTTTCTTAAAATGTATTCTGGCACAGGAGAAAGTTGGTTTTCTGTACACAGAGTGTTTAACCCCTATATAACTGGCTTGAACCTCTACATAGCAAACTGCAGTCTATAAGTTCAATATGCAGCCTCAGGTTTTTCTAACCCAACGAGGTTTCAGCCAGTCTCTGAATCATACTCCTCATCTCTTGAAGAATTTGAAAGTCCTGAGAGCTTCCAGGTCCAGGGAGAGTGCCTTTTTGACAACCCTTGGGCCCTGCTTTTTGCCTTTTTACCAGTTTCCTTCGTGGTAGAGCAGTAACCAGGCCTCTTTCAAGGGAGTGAACTCGAAGGGGCTATCAGCCCCACCTGTGAGCCAGCTGCTCCCCCTAGGGTCTCCCAGGGGACCAGCCGGAGCATCCCCCAGCAAATACTGGAAGACGCTGTGCTTTTCCAGTGGTATGGACTCAAGCAGGGGGCTCACTGAATGTAGCCAGCAGCGAAGCGCTCGCTGGCTTCTGCCTGCAGATGCTGGCGCCCACAAGCACTGCCCCATAGCACATGTCTCACCAGTAGCTCCAGCACCTCATTGATCTCCAGCTTAGCCTTAACCTAGGTGCCCAGAAGCAGCTGCTACAGCTCCTGTAGGCTATCTTTGATCCACGAGCACGCGGCTACTTCTCCACCAGGAGCTTATGGGCCTTGCAGGCAGCTCAGGCATTCAGCCACGCCCCCCCCCCCTTCTTTGACCTTGGTCTCATATACTGAGTCGCATGGAAAACAGTTCTAAATTACCAGGGGGGATGCGGATTCTAGCTTTGGGCCTCCTCTGCTTTTTGAGCAGGAGTTAACTTGTTTTTTGTTTGTTTGTTTGTTTGTTTGTTTGTTTGTTTGTTTTGTTGTTGTTTTTTTATTCTTAGAAACCTTAATCCTTCAATGATTACCAAAAGTTAACATTCAGCAATTTTAGTTTAATATTTATGAACATATTTTAAATGTACTTTTACTCTTAAGATATATCTGGACCTTTTCTGATAAAACTAAGAACAGGTATCGGTCTGATTCAGCATTGGAGGGGTTTAAGTAATAAACCAAGGCAGAGAAAGATTGTGCTTACAGTTATTTTTTTTTTAACCTTGAATTTCATTGCTAAGACCTGTTAGGATTGCAGCCAGCAGAATAACTGCCAAAACCCCTGCCCCCATTGTCTCAGCCCAGGCCCATTGCTTTTCCTCACAGAGTCGGCCTGGAAATATAACGGGTGCATAGTGAGGTTTCTTGTAGACAGAACACCTGGAAACCATCTGAAATCCAGTTACTGATGCTTCCAGAATCCAGATGAGGGAGGAAGGAAAAGACCTGGTTATTTTCTCTATGAGGGTTCTAATAAACAATTGAAAACAGCAAGTTAAACAAAATACAGTCACTGGCAGGTTTTCTTTCCGTCCTGCGGAGCTGTTCACCAAAGAGATAAGAAAACCATGAATAACAAGTTCTCTGAAATTTGCTACTTTGTTAATTTGCTAAGCAAAAATTAACTTGAAAAGACATCTCTCTTACTCTTATATAAGCAATCTCAGAACTAAGAAATCTTGGAAATACAGCGATTTACAACCCAGGTAAGAGAAACTGAGAGACAGAAATTGATATTAACTAAGTGGGCTGATTCTTTTGGTAATGGCAAGCAAAAGACTCTGAGATCTGCTAGAGATTCTTGCAGCCCATCGCAGGTCCAGTCCAAACGTCCAGCCAGATGAATTAACAGAAATGCAAAATAAATTAAAGTAGCTTCCACTTCACACAGACTAGTAATGAGCAGCCAAAATAGACAAACACATGTATTCACACTCTCTCGGTAGACTAGCCCAGACTTGAGCTGAGCAGATAAACAAAGCAATGCCCCACTCCCCAGATGAGCATGGGGGCACTCCTGGCACCCATGTCCCAGAACAGAATTCTCCACCAACCTTTTGGTGAGAACCTACCTTAGGAGTTAAGACTGCTTCCAGTCCCCATCTCACTAGAAAACTGGCAACTCCCACACAAACAAACAGCTGTTCACTCATGATTTCTCATTGTGTCGGCATTCATTCCAATTCCACAATCTCTATTGTACCCCTTTAAAAATTTTTTTAACAGGTTTATTTGTCCCGACCTCATGATGTTCGGTGACGAGAGACAGACAAGGGTGGGGGTGACCTGTTTTCATAGATCCTTACTCAGATTCCCTCCTGATCGAAGTCATGGAGCCACACAAAAGAGAGGAGAAGGCAGGACACCTCCCTCCACACTCACATACTTTAAACAAACATTCATAAGCAAGGGCATTTAGCTACCACAACACACAGTTTTTCTCAATCAGTAACATTTTTGAGAATAACCTTCAAAAATGCAAGACATAAGTTTTTTATCATTTGAATTCAGTAAGCTTCAAGGTCCAAGTTCTCAGCAGTTCTGGAAAACCACAACTGAGGCTGGCCAGCAGGTTTGGCCCAGCCCTTGACTTTAAAACGACCATAATGCTTAAAGGAGTAGTTTGAGTCAGTCCCATTGCGTCCGTCCAGTGAGTCAACAAAATCAAACAAAAGAATACAGACACCAAAGAAACAAAGACACCTAAGAACAGCCTTCCGACCCCGCGGAAGAAAAACTGAAAAAAAGCCAGATGGGGCTTTTACACCCCGCCAGATGGGGCTTTTACACCCCGCCAGGTGGGGCTTTTACACCCCGCAAGATGGAGGTTCAAGGAGTCCCTTGACTACTCCTGCCTGAGATCCACCAGTGCGTCCACTCAGATCTTATCAGGCCAGATTACAGAAGCGAGCTCGCATAGGACAGAACACACAACACATAGACACTTACCGCGAACAGCAGACTCTCAGAGTGGGGGTCCCTCGAGGGTTTTGGGGGGATCCCGGACGTGCCACCAAAATGTTATGCCCAGAGTTCGGGGTCCCCAATAATCCACCAACAGAGAGCCTCCTCCGATGCAAAAGCAACGAGTCTTTATTGATCAATTCTAGAATTGGCTCCCAGCCTCTATCCGGCGCAGCGGTGAGGCGAGAGAGCGTTTTCCTGGAGAACAAAGGTTATATAGGGCTAGCTATTTGGGGTGGGCTTTAGGGGTGACGTGAGTTACGGAGATTGGTCAGGGGTTTACATCATAAGTGTCTGGAAGTGAACATCACATTCTGAAAGTTGGAGCCGTCCTCCACTATAGCCTTATTAGGACATAAGCTACATTTCTGGAACTTCATTGGTCAACTCAGGTGGGTGGTTGGGAGAGTTAGGACAATACCAGCATAACGTGGTCACTCTCGGGGGGCGGGGTGGGGCTTGGGCTGAGGGCCCAGCTTTCTCAGACAACATAGAGTTGAGGGAGAAGAGCATGTCTCCACCTCGTCCTTGAAGAGGGAGGTGGGTGCATTTCTGCTTAGTTCTGCTTAGATCTTTCAAGTTCCGTTCTGTCCCTTCAATCACAAAGCCACAGCTTGACCATCCAGGAGGTGCTGGGGTGGCAAAGGATGCAGAAATCTCAGACACTCTGTTAATAGAACAGAGACCTACCTTTTAACTCCTAAAATTTTCCCAAACTGTCGTCGCTTTCTCTCTCATTTACACTACTTCCATTATAGTCCAGCATATGGGAGGTACTTGGTGTTTCCACTAAGACAATTCCATACTCCCCCGTCATTTCAGTGGTCCATTCCACTATGTTCAGTTACTACCATTTCCTAGGATTTTGAGAGTTGTTTTAATGGATGATTTATTTTAGAATAGTTCCCGATTTACAGAAAAGTTGTGAAGGTAATAACCGTGTACACCATACCCAATTTCTCTTATCAGTAATGACTTACTTATGTATTGAGCAAATTTAACATGAAGTGAAACATCAGTGAAAGAGTTAGAGTGAAACCTCACTTCTCTAGTATCTCCAATATCCAGCAATGCTGTTCTAGACCAAGTTGTTAAAGGAAAAACTGGACCAGTTGTGGCATAAACCTTTAGGTCTTGAGCTTATCATCCTTTCATTAGTTTAACAATATTCAATTTAAAAAGGAAATAAAATTCTTTATTATACACTGCCAGCACAAACACAACACCCTCTTCCACATGACTGCGACCAACACCATCCATCTCACCCCACCCCCCCAAGACAAACATAAATTCACCGTTTTACTTTCAGTTTTTTCATCCATGCTTGTGTTTGGAGTCTTATTCCTTATCTCTACTAGTCTGCACTGTCGTCTTATTAAGTCTCGCTACCTTAAGGCAACAGACACTACTCACAGTGTCCTGGAATCTATGTATACTTTTAAGTTAATTAGGAGCCACTCACTTCAGCTCTGGCTGCCAAAATTAGGTGGTTCCCATGGTGTGGCTTCACATCACAAAGCATCATCTTTACCATCCAGGTGGTGCGGGATTTCAGAGGATGAAGAAATCTAAGAAACTCTGGTTATAGAACAGAGACCTTCCTCTTAACTGCTAAAATATTTCCCAAACTGACCTGCTTCTCTCTCTCTCTCATTTCCTCTAGTTCCATTATAGTTCATCCAATGGCCGGGAGGTGGTGTTTCCTCCAAGAGAATTGCCATACTCCCCCGTCAATTCAGTGGTCCATTACACTGTGTTCAGATATTAATGTTTCCTAGGATTTTGAGTGTTGTTTTAATGGATGTTTTATTTTAGAATAGTTCCAGATTTAGAGAAAAATTGTGTAGATAATAACCATGTACACCATACCCAATTTCCCTTATTACTAATATCTTACTTATGTATGGGGCATATGTAAGATGAAGTGAATCATCAGTGAAACAGAGTGAAACCTCACTTCTCTAGTATCTCCAGTATCCAAGAATGCTATTCTAGAACAAGTGGTTAAAGGAAAACCTGGACCATCTGGGGCATAAAAGTTCAGATCTTGAGCTGACCATCCTTTCAATAGTTTAACAATATTCAATAGTCTACCATGTAAAACGGAAATCAAATTCATTATTATACACTGCCAGCACTATGACAACACCCTGTTCCTCATGACTGCGACCACCACCATCCATCACCCAGCACCAACCCAAACCTAAAGTAAACATCAGCTTCTTTTTTCCTTGTCAGTATGAGAAAGTGTTGGGAATAAAATCCCCATTCAGACTTCTTGTCCTTATGCTCAGTGTCTGACTCAGTATGGAATGGCTTCTCTGGTGCCACAAATAGAGAAATCTACATTACTCCCTTCTCAAATGCCTGCCCACTACTTAGATGCCTCCTCATCAGTGAAACAGTGTCAAACCTCACTTCTCTAGTATCTTCAATATACAACAATGCTGTTGTACACGATGATGTTAAAGGAAAAGCTCAATCACTTGTGGCATGAATTCACATCTTGAGCTGACCATACTGTCAATAGTTTAACAATATTCAATAGTCTGCCATGTAAAAAGGAAATCAAATTATTATACATCCAGCACTAACACAGCACCCTGTTTCTCATGATTCCCACAACAATCCATACCACAACCTCCCCAATACAAACATAAATTGAATTTGGACTTACAGTTTCTTCATCCATCCTTGTGTTTGGAGTCTTATTTCTTATCTCTACTAGTCTAGACAATCGTCTTATTAAATTTTCCTATCTTGAGTCAACAGACACTATTCAAAGGGTCCTGGCCTCTATATATACTTTATATGTTATTGAGGAGCCACTCACTTCAGCCCTGGCTGCCCAAATGGAGTGGTTGCCATGGTGTGGTTTGACATCACAATGCCTCAGCTTGACCATCCAGGAGGGGCGGGGTGGCAAAGGATGCAGAAATCTCAGACACTCTGCTTAGAGAACAGAGACCTACCTCTTAACTCCTAAAATTTTTCCCAAACTGTCCTCGCTCTCTCTCTCATTTCCTCTTGTACCATTATAGTCCAGCATATGGCAGGGAGTTGGTGTTTACTCTAAGACAATTCCCATACTCCCCCGTCATTTCAGTGGTACATTCCAATATGTTCAATTGCTACCATTTCCTAGGATTTTGAGAGTTGTTTTAATGGATGTTTTATTTCAGAATAGTTCCAGATTTACAGAAAAGTTGTGACGGTAATAACCATGTACACCATACCCAATTTCCCTTATTACTAATGACTTACTTATGTATTGAGCTAATTTAACATGAAGTGAAACATCAGGGAAACAGAGTGAAACCTCACTTCTCTTGTATCTCCAATATCCAGAAATGCTGTTCTAGACAAAGTTGTTAAAGGAAAACCTGGACCAGTTGTGGCATAATCCTTCATGTCTTAAGCTTATCATCCTTTCAATAGTTTAACAATATTCAATAGTCTGCCATGTAAAAAGGAAATGAAATTCTTTACTATAAACAAGCAGCACTAACATAACAAACTGTTCCTCATGACTGTGAACACCACCATCCAGCCATCCTGACCCCAATACAAACATAAATTCAATTTTGGCCTTGCAGTTTCTTCTTCCATCCTTGTGTTTGGAGTCTTATTCCTTATCTCTACTAGTCTACACTATCAGCTTATTAAGTTTCGCTATCTTGAGGCAACAGACACTACTGAAAGGGTCCTGGCCTCTATTTATTATCTTTCAGTTAATGAAGAGCACTCATTTCAGGTCTCTTTTCCCAAAATCAGTTTGGCCATGGTGTGGCTTGACATCACAAAGCCTCAGCTTGACCATCCAAGTGGGACAGGGTTGGCAGAGGATACAGAAATCTCAGAAACTCTGGTTATAGAAAAGACAGCTTCCTCTTAACTCCTAAAATGATTCCCAAACTGACCTCTCTTTTAATTCTCTCTCTCTCTCTCTCTCTCTCTCTCTCTCTCTCTCTCTCTCTCTCTCTTTTTAGTTCCACTATAAGTCCAGCATATGGTAAGGAGGTGGTGTTTCCTCTAATCCACTTCCTAAACTCCACAGTCATTTCAGTGGTCCATTCCACTATGTTCAGATATTACCATTTCCTATTATTTTTGTGTTGTTTTAATAAAAGTTTTATTTTAGAATAGTTCCAGATTTACAGAAAAATTGGGAAGATAATACTCATGTACACCGTACCCAATTTCCCTTATTACTAATATCTTACTTAGGTATGGTGCAAATGTAACGTGAAGTGAATCATCAGCGAAACTGTTAGAGTGAAACCTCACTTCTCTAATATCAACAATATCCACCAATGCTGTTCTAGAGTAAGTTGTTAAATAAAAACTGTACCAGTTGTGGCATCAAACTTAACATATTGAGCTGAGAATCCTGTCAATAGTTTAACAATATTCAATAGTCTACCATGTAAAAAGTAAATCAAATTCATTATGATAAACTGCCAGCACTAAAAGAACACCCTGTTCCTCATGACTGTGACCACCATCATCTATCCCACCCACCCAATCCAAACCTAAATTTAACATCAGCTTCTTTTCTTCCTTGCCAGTATGAGAAAGTGTTGAGGATAAAATCCGCATTCAGTCTTCTCCTTGTCTTTATTCTATGTGTCAGGCTCAGTATGGAATGGTTTGTCTGGTGCCCAAATTAAAGTAATCTACATTACTGCCTTCTCACATGCCTGCCCCCTTCTTAGATCCCTCCCCAGAAGTGAAACAGAGTCAAACCTCACTTCCTCAGTATCTCCAATACCCAACAATGCTGTTCTTTACCATGATGTTAAAGGCAAAACTGTACCAGTTTTGCATAAAACTTCACATCTCGAGCTGACCATTCTTTCAATAGTTTAACAATATTCAATAGTCTGCCATGTAAAAACGAATTCAAATTCTTTATTATACACTGCCAGCACTAACAAAACGCCCTGTTCCTCATGAATGCGACCATGACCATCCATCCCACCCTCCCCAACCCAATACAAACCTACATTCACTTTTGGACTTGCAGTTCGTTCAACCATCCTTGTGTTTTGTGTTGATTGTTTCCTTCCATGTCCCGCGTGGAGTTGGTTTCGGTATCTGAAAGAGGAGCCACACAACAAAGGAGAGAAATAGACAAGAGATAATTTTGCAATATTGGGGGACCAGTCGGCAAGTCCCGAAGGACTTCCTCTGTGCTCAGGCCTCACCAAGCTTTTATTGATCTCGGATGCACCCATAGCATAGACCTTAGGCAGGTGACCCGCTAGTGATAAGCACACTAGCCACTCAGCAAGGATTTACATAATAATAAATGGGGGAGTAGTTTCAGCTACCACTGTCTGGACAAACAGAGGTGGCGCCTAGCTCTGAGCTTTGCTAGCGCTTCAAATGCACCCAGCCTTCGGGGTGTTATGGGGAGTTCTCTGTCTCTGCTTATCAGATAGTGAAGGCAATAAACAGTTTCCCACATCTCCCCCTTATTTTTTCTTTCAAAAATAATCAAGTCCCAATTTCTATGTCCTAAAGTTATGAGTCCATGTTTCTATGTCCAAAAGTTCATGTGTACATGTCAGTAATGAAATGTTGGCTCTGGATGGTGGAAAATGCAGGTCCGGTCCTTTCTGGTCTGTTCCTGGGCACCCTGCAGTGCTGCACAGCTGCTGACTGCTAGCATGGCAAGGCGTCTTCCACCATCTCCATCTCTGAACTGTCTCTTCTGTCTTTGTGGTTGGCTTTCTGTGATCCGTTGTTACAGGAATCCACATGGTCTTGTAGCTGTTCTCTGAAAGTATACAAACATATTCTCGACCAAATGTTAAAGGAAAAAAAAAACCTTACTTGGGGTCTTTTCTTTAACATGATGTTTCCCTGGCCTACCCTAGCATAATGTGTGTTTTTCCTGGGTGTCTCACTATTAGCATTATAAACGAAAAAATATTTCCTCTAAATATGTAATTTAGTTACAGGATCTATTTCCTTAAATTGTATTCTTCCACTATATTTTTCCAATATCACCCTTTTTTTTATTTAATTAGGTGTCTTCTTGGAAATTTTATAATGCAGTCTAGATACCTTAAAATATTAATTTTAAGGTACCATGTTACCAGCTTTTCATGATCCCAGCTTGAACAGAGAGCTCAGGTAACAGCTGTAGGCAATTGGATTCCTCTTGACAAAAAAAGTCAAAATAGGTCAATACAGAATGATTAAGTGCCTTCCCCAGGAGGTCTTCCGCACAGTGGAAAGGAATAAATCCCGTCATATAAAACATTCAAATTCATTTTTAAATTTGTTTGGGATAAATGCACAATATACTGTTGTAAAGCATCAAAAATTATTAATAAAACTTGTAGAATAAGACCATGTAAGAATATTCTTTGCTCTAGGTCATGACAACTTAATTTTAAACTGGCTGTCTCAAGGTTTCGAATGAGGAACCTAGTTAGAAAAAAAAAAAAAAAAGCAATTTACAGAAGCAGAGACAGCAAGCTATCTGAATTACAGTTCTGGGTCTCCAGAGCACTGAGTTTACAAACTAACTGGAGCCTTCTGACTTTGGGATAGCTATGCTGTCCTTCCCAGGTAAAGGAAAAATGTGCCTTCTAAGACCAGTATGAAACTATAGTTTTTACCTGAATTAATTGTTACCATACTTCACTTTGCCATGTCGAGGTGGTCTCTGGGCGGGTGGTTGTCTGGTTTGTCTTCCTCCTGTTCCTCATCTTCAGTGGACTGCTTGGAGTCACTGCTCTCTGTGGCTGAGGTAGTTGATTATTTACAGCTACATGTTATGGCTCCAGGCGCAAGATCTTCAGTCTGGCTAGATTCCTGATGCAGTTTAATATTTCTAGCAGGAATCCATAAGGGTTTGGAAAAATTCTCTGGGAAGATACAAGCGTACCCTCTGCCAAAGCTTAATAATGGGTCAGGTCACTTCCATAAACCAGATTCGGGATCCTTCCATTTAACTAGACCATTTTCTTTTGTTTTATTCTGACACGAATGTAGCTCATAGGTGTCTTTCCATCAGCATCACAAGTGAAAAAATTTAGAGTAATTAACTAGGTGCAGCCTACCCGAAGGTAATTTCTCCATCATCCCCCTTTTTTGTTTTTCTAGTTAGGATTTTTAAAAGTTGATGAGAATCTGAAGCCTCTTTTAATAAAGCAACCCATTGATCTGCATGTGCATTTCCCTTAGTTAATGGGCCAGGTAATATGCTGTGAGCCCTGATGTGGGTGTTTTAAAAAGGGTATGTTGGCTGTTGCACAATCTGTTGAACTTACTTAAATAGTAAGAATAAACTTTGGTCACTAAGCCATTTCAACCGGGCAGTTTCAATTCTATTCACTAGGCCTGAAGCATAAGAGGAATCAGAAATTATGTTAGCAGGCTGTTGGAAATCTTGCAAAGCAGCCTTAATAGCTTCGAACTCAATTCTTTGCACAGAAGTATGACTGGTCAGTATGACTCGGTCAGAATTTATAGTATGATAGGCAACTTTCCCATTAGATGACCCATCAGTAAAAACAGTTAAAGCTCCAGGAATTGGTTCCTGCCTAGTATTTTTGGTATAATGATGGAGGTCTTATTTAAAAAATTGTAGTAGTTTATATTTTAATAGGTGACAGCTAAGTTCCCCTGTATATCCACTTAGCCCAATTTGCTAATTTAAGTCAGTTTGAAATAACATTTATTCTTGTAACATTACTTGTCCTAATTTATGTACAGTAAATGACATTAATTAAATTTCTGGTATTAGTCTTTAAATTTACATAAATTTTGTTTAAGGAGGCAAAACACAAATTCTTTAATTTAGCTTATGAGGCCCAATATATTGATTTTTAATTTTAGTTAGACATCTGAAGGAAACCTCTTTTTATTTCTTCCCGACAGTTTTCTTCCTCAAACAAGCAACAAATGAAAGGAACATGGTTGCCTTTCGAGATTTTAACAAATACTGTAACAAAGCTATATATTTCAAGTGATTTTTCATTTATGGTGACTAATCAGATTTAGTATTTTAACAAAAATCTGTAAATGTTAGCAATCATATTTTTAAAGAGTATACCCTTTGGCTGATTTGCATATACAGAGGGATCATGGGAACCTTCAGTAACTTTTTAGAAGAATTTTACTTTACTAGGATTCAATTGCTTACAAAATTAGTAAATTTAGTAAAGTTTTATATTGATACACGACATGCAAACCCTGCTTCACTTCCAGCCTAATTTAAAATGCAGCGGTGAGGAGCTTTTAAATAAAAGACATTGCAGGTTTAAGTAAAAACTTTGCTAGTAATAACTCAATTCTTTCTTTTATTTGGCAGACATTCTTTATGAAAGCAAGCATTTTATATTTTGAAATATAGAACTCAGGAAAAACTTCCAAATACATATCTAATTTAAACATGTTCAACAATTTTTAAGCAGTTATCAACATAATAGGACTTCGTCTTGACCATGGAATCAATTACTCTTAATTTGTTTATGATATACACAGAACTGTGGTTCTACTGAGAATTTAAGATATCTTTTAAAAATGTATCTACAAGCCTTTTAAGAAATATGAGCTCTATTGTCGGCCCTCATGAAGCCAACTGCTTAAAACATTGGTCTATCATACCACTGAAATTATATTAAGACCATGATTGCTAATTTATTAAGCATTAAAAATATCTTCTTAAAAATAGTATTAAATAAATCTGAGAGGCAAGCACACTTTCTGCCCCATCCCCATTTCCACAGTAAACCTGCACCTTAAAACTCCACCCCTGAAATCCCATCCTGCCTCAGTGAGCAGACATTCCTTTTATGATTGGCTAAATCAGAGGGCAGGGCCTTTGTTGTTTCAAGATGGTGGCCCCCAGGGGCACAGTGAGCCATGAGGCCAACATGGCGGCTGCCAAGTCACACAGCTCAAAAGGGCGTCTGTCTACACTGTTCTTTGACAGAGCAAACCAAAACCCCTAAAAGGTAGATGACCAACATTTTATTGTAGACAAACAGAAATCTCATTAGCTGTTGATACCCTTTATAAATATCTTAAAGAATATTAATCAAATTTAAACTGGTTTTTGTATTAAAAATTTCAGTTGAGATCTTAAAAATTAGTCCTCTTTTTTTAATCAGATCAATAAGCAACATATTTTGAATTCTAATTTTTTCAGAGAAAACAAAAATTATTTTCTCAAAAATAAAATATTTTTTAAGCATTTAGCTATTATAATTATACAATTTTTCCCAATTCAATCTGAATCTTAAACTCTTAGCTGGCAAGTCAAATATCCAGGATTTGCTCAATCGGTAACATTAAGACTAAACTTTAAAAATGCAAGACATAATCAATCAACAGATTTAATACTGTCCTCTAGATTTTGTACAAGGAATACTCAGATCTCATTTAATTCAGTATTATGTCACTTCAAGAAACCTAGGTATAAACTCCAAGGTCTTAAATTTCCCAGGAGCTTTGGAAAACCACATTTGAGGCTGGCAAGGCAGGCCTGGCCCAGCCTTTGATTTTAAAAGGACCATAATTTTTTCCTCTAGGGAAGGTGAAGAAACAAGGTTGTAGCTACATTGTTTCCTGACTCTTGCTTGAAGGTAGGAAGGTTCAAAATTGGCCTGGGGGAGGAAGCGGGGGGGGATGTTTTTCCTGGAAATACAGGTTTGGCCTACCCTTGACCAATCAGATGTAAATTGACCACATTCTTTAAGAATTTGCTACAGGTGGGAAGCAATTAGCCCCTTTTCTCATTAGAAATGTTTTGGCCAGCTTTTTCAATAAACAAAGGGCCGGATTTTTACCGGGCTACTTAGATTTTTATAATTAGAGATTTTAATAATTTTTGAGATTCAAATTCAATTATTTTAAGGCAATTAATTTAGCAAATTTTTGTAACAGAGACAATTTTACTGATTTTCCTTGTAGAGGTCTTAAAGTTAGCTTTGGAATAGGCTTCATTAACATTACTATGGAAAAATACCAATCTTGTTGCTAGAACTTCTACCCTGGGTCAATTTCGCCATTTTCTTTAGGAAATAATCTGTCTTGGGTATAATTCTGCGCATTTGTAAAGAAATTCCAGCTCAAAACTATATCTAAATGTCCAAAATCAGAACTGTTAGGTTGGAGAGAGCCCAGGATCGGATACATGCAGACATGTAATGAGACAATGGACTTCCCCTGGAATTTCTCACAGGTCAACATGCCAGATACAGATACTGGCTTCTCAACGACCCCCTGCAGCTGAATCTTCCTCAACTGAATACCTCAGCTCATGTCCCCACCCCTCACCCAACTGCAGTATAATAAAGCGCCCCCCTCCCTGTTGGCTTGAATCCATGTGCCCTGTCCTGGGGGTACGTGGGTCTCCCGGGTACGCAGAATAAACCTTTTCCTTTCCTTTCTTTTCTGATTCACTGGACTCTATTTTTTGCGCAGTCTCCTGAGCCCTAACCTAACATTTGGTGCCTAGATACCTGGGTGGCTCGAGCACTCCCTTTGGCCGTCCCTCCATGGCTTGGGGTGCCCGCTTCTCCCTCCTAGTGGCTCTGGCCTCATAAGGACCTCATCTCTTCAGCTCAGCAACTTTTCCCAATTTGGCAGCATCAGCAGTGAGTCCCGCCCCGCCCCAGTGCTGGTCCCATGTGGCCGCCTGCCCGCGGGCATCTCTATCTGTAAAATGTGGCCACGTCAGAGATTGCCTCTGCGGACCCTTCCAGGAGGGCTCCTCCGGACCTGGGGGGGTAGCAGGGACGCTTATACCCCACCCATGGTCCCTCCGTCCCTCCGTAGCATGGGTTAAACCGCTGGGATGCCAGACTTTAGCCCTGCTACAGGCCACGGGTATTGAGCATGGGGAATCCAAATTCCAAACCTGACCTGAGCACACCTCTAGGGTGCCGGCTCACCGATCTGGCTAAACACGGGGCCTGTCCCGGACCTGCGTCCTTTTTCTGTAAAGTAGCATGGCCTCAGTATGAAAACGGGACCCTGACTTTACCATCACACCAATCTCAGTAATTTCTGCCAGCGACCTGGGAAATTTGCCCAAGTCTCTCTCTCTCAGTCTCTCTCTCAGCCTCTCTCCATCTCTCTGCATTGACGTCCCTCCCCCAAAGTTCCGTCTGCCATCTCTCTTGGCTCCGCCCTTCCTCCTCCCTCCGGGCTGTCCCTGCACCACCGAGCCCCGAGGTGTGTGCGGTGCATGTAAGGTTGGGTTCATGTGCTGTGTGTGTGTGGCAGCGCCAGCACCGTAATCATCATCATTGTCTCTGCGTTCTCCCACTCCCCTTTATCAGAGACCACCGCAAATGCCCCCGTCGAAAGTCGCCTGTTCTCCCACCAGCTTCTTGCCCAGTCTGTCCACCCTCTCTCCTCCTCTCTCCTGTACCCTCCTCCAGCCACGCCTTCTCCACTGCCTCCTGACCCCGCCTCTTGATCCCACCTCCATTCTTCCGCCAGCCCCCCAGCAACTGAAAACTCAAACCGCCTTTTACAACCCCATGCCCCTGCCTTCCTCTGCTGCCACTGTGCCCCGTTACGCCACCAAGCAGTTGGTCCGTCCACGCACCACCGCAGCCCCTAACGCCGTATCCGCTGTGGGAGCCGGAAACTCAGGTTCCCTGCCGCCCCTGCCTGCTTTCCCAGTCGGTACACACACGCTTCCATTGGCTCTAACTTCCTTCTGTCCTTCCTCCTCCATTCTGCCCCTGGGAGGTTGCGGCTTTTAAACTCAACTGCCAAGACCTCTCCCAAGCCCACCCAGGCCCCCTCTCCCATGCTCTCCACTTGCCTTACAGGCCTGCCTTAGTAACCTGTACCCCACGCAGTGCCCTCTGTAAAATCTAACCGCCCACCTTCCTCTGTGTGCTCCACCGAAACTCCGCCCCCATGACTGCCAGCACTTTAGTTCACAGGTGGCCGGCCAGTTCCCTTGGCGAGAGGTTGCAGCCGTGCTCTCTTCAGACCCTCTTAACAGGAAGCTTCCTGCTCCGCTAGAGCCCAAATCCTAAGAACGTCAGCTACAAAACAGCCTCTTCCATTTCTGCGCCCATTCTACTCCTGCGGGCATAGTCTGAATCTAGGCCTCCCACTCTCTAACCCGACCTTTAAGGTCTTTATTAGTCCTCAAACCCAGGTCCGAGGTCCAGTGAAAAATGGCCTTGAAGGTTCTTAATGCCCTGGAGGAGCAGGCACAGTAAGAATGGGAGGCCTGCCTTCAACAAGAAGTAGACCTGCAGTCATGCCTTAGTTGTGGCCCTGAGGTTGATGGCAGCCACCATGGCCCTAAGGGGGCTGTGAGTGGTGGGGGTGCAGTGAACGTAACGCCCCCGGAGAATGCTTCAAATGCGGAAATGAAGGCCACTGGGCAATGCAGTGCCCCTGGCCCCAAGCTCCGACCAATCCCTGCTCCGCATGCAGTCAAAATGGTCACTGGAAAAGTGACTGCCCTGGAAAAAGTGGCAGGCCTTCTACGCCTCAGCGTAGGGGGGACACCCTTCCAGGCCAGGACTCACCTGCTGGCCATGTTGGAACTGGCTGAAGATTGAAGAAGCCCAGCCTCGATGACTCCAATCACCCTCGCTGAGCCTCGGGTCACAATGAAGGTAGTAGGTCACCTTCCCAATTGACATGATGGCTGCCTTCTCTGTCCTGCCATCCTTTTTAGGGCCCCTTTATCCTTCCAAGATCTCGGACATGTATATTGACAGCAAATCCACCTGCCTTCTGGCCACTGGACCCCTTCCCTGCCTCCTTGATGATAGCATGCCCCATGCCCCTGTTAGTACGAGACATCCTCACCATCCTAGTGGCCACTCTGCAGATCACTCTGAGCCCTTCATCTTCCCTGCTCCTTCCACTCCTGGCGCCCAACCTTTACAGGGACACCAATCCTCCACTGCCATGCATCCCGTCATGGGGCCCTGTTGTCCCAGACCACAGTAGCCTAGCTCAGTCTTTGCCTAGCTCAGTCTTTGCCTACCTCAGTCTTCGCTGTGAACGCCTTTTCTTCTTCACTCCGCCACAACTGTCCCCTCCTCTGAACTGAAAACTGCTCTGACCTCGCCCCATCCCCCTCCACCCTTCCCAAAGGAAAGATGCAGCAACTTTAACATCCAAGCGGCTAGAGGCCTGGGAACAGGCTGCGCAACCTGCTTCCTCCCTCCCTGCCTTTTCTCCAGCCTCATATCCAGGTCCCTGGCTTCCACTGCTCCTTCCATTTTCCCTTGGATATCAGTGCATTCTAACATTTTCTCCCGCTTTCCTGCAATACCTACCTATCTCAGGCTCACCGAGTGCCTCCCACCATCTTCTTCGCGGACACCATCCAGGACCGGATGACCCATCATTCCTCACAGGCTCTTACCTGGCAAGGGACCCTACAATTTTGCTCAGGTTTTTCATATTTTCTGGTGAAACGAACATGGGATGATGAGGGAGTCATCAATTCTACTGTATGGGATGGGAAATCCTCTAGTGTCACTCTCTATTTATGAACCCTGGACCTACTCCTATGCCCACTCTCATCAACACAACTTTCCATCTACTCTCAAACATCAATCCCTCCTCCTCTACATCCTGCTGGATTTCTGTCACTGGCTCGAACCCTCATCATAGCCACTCAATTCCAACCTATTGAACCATCTAACTAAACTCTCTCTAGAAATTCGCAGCTCCTGGCCAGACCTCCTGCCCAGGGCAATGACCAAACTCTGACTACACCAAGAAGCCCCATTTTCTTGCGCCCTTTTGACTCTTTTTGCTCATCCACCGTCCTCTTTCCAATCCCCCTCCCCTGGGTACGTATCTCCCATATCTGTCTTTAACCAGGCAATTGCTCAGGTTTCTGCCCAAGATAGAGCCGACCGACCAAGGCTCCCAAGACCAGCTCCTCATCCTGGTGACTCGGTCCTCCTTAAGAACCTACAACCACAAGCCTTGGAGCCCAGGCGGACAGGACTTCACACTGTAATCCTCACAGTCCCCACTGCGGCCAAGCTGCTTGGCAACCCCAGCTTGACGACCAGTCCTGGCACCGCCTCTCCAGACTCAAGAGGACCCCGGAGCAGCATGACTTCTATAAATGTGAGGTTTTGGGCCCCACTCAGGTCTGCCTTAACCGCCCTCCCCTCCTCCTTCCTTCTGCTCCCAGCCCTGAGCAACTTAAACCCACCCCCACCCGCTTATGTATGGAGCTTCTAGGTCAGAGAAACCTCCTATCAGATGGCAAACATGTCACCCTGCAGGTAGGATCTCAGGACTGCCCTCTGTTCGGATGTCAGACAAAGATCCAGATGGCTGTCGACATCCTGTCAGTGTTCACTACTGGCTGAACCTATGTCTGTTTTGCTTACAACCAGCGGAACCCAGACAGATGTAATCAAGATGGCAACACCTATGGGGTTGCCACGGGAGAGACTGTCATACCACACCGCAGCCAGTCTCACCAAGGCCAGACCAGGTACCTGCTTTTGGTGCAATGGCACCTTAAGGAACTGCATGAACTCCTCTGACCCCGGGCCTTGCTTTGTGGTCACAGTAATTCCCCAACTAACCTTGTATGGGAGTCGGAGCTCTCTGGTTGCTTCCTCCATCCCATCACTTGACCCGCCGAGCTGCCTTCCTCCCTGTCATTTTAGGGGTGAGTATTGCTGCCTCAGTAGGCCTCCATGGGGGCCCTTTGTAAATAGTCTGGTCACTGCTCAGTACTTTAATGTCAAGCTCCAGTTAGCCCTGGAGTCTACTACCACCTCTTTTAGCCTCCCTACAGCAGCAAGTGACATCAGTAGCCCAAGTAGCCCTACAGAACCAGCTTGCCTCAGTCCTTCTGACTGCAGAAAAAGGAGGAACATGCATATTCCTTCAGGAAGAATGCTGTTACTGCATCAATGAGTCCAGAGTAGTGGAGCAAAACATAAATGTACAGACCCTGACTAAGCTGAGTGAAGAACTACATGCAGGAAACTTCCAGGACAACTCTCCTTCCCGCTAGTTCCAAAGCTCCTTAGCTACCTGGGTCCTACCCATGATAGGGCCCCTGATTCTCATCTGTGTCTTTTTTTCTCCTAGCCCCCTGCCTCCTCAAGTTCATTCACTCCCGGATCATGGAGATGTCACGGGTGACTGTGAATCAGCTCCTCCTCCATCCCTATGCTCAGCTGCCCTCCGATCTGCCTCTGCCTAACCCTGGCCTTTAAATACGCCCCCCCTCGTTGCCCGTTGTCAGCTGGAAGTAGCTAGAAAGAGTCGCCCCCCGCCCCCATCACCAAAAGGCCGGAATATTAGGCCAGAGAGAGCCCAGGATCGGGTAAATGCCGACATGTAATGAGACAATGGACTTCCCCTGGTATTTCTCACAGGTCATCGTGACAGACACAGATACTGGCTTTTCCATGACCCCCTGCAGCTGAAACTTCCTCAACTGAATACCTCAGCTCATGTCCCCACCCCTCACCCAACTACAGTATAAAAAAAGCACCCCCCTCCCTGTTGGCGTGAATCCACATGCCCTGTCGTGGGGTTACGTGCGTCTCCCGGGGATGCAGAATAAACCTTTTCCTTTCCTTTCTTTTCTGATTCACTGGACCCTATTTCTTGCGCAGTCTCCTGAGCCACCTAACCTAACAGGAATGAGAGCGGATTAGTTCCAATCCAACTTTTCCCTTTACAGGTGAACAGAAATCCCAGACGCATTTTAAATTTCTGTAAAACTTTTCAATTATGAGAGGGAGACTTTAAATTAGAGGAGGCGTCCATATTGGATAGCCATGTGCTCCCTTTTCCTTTCCACCACATCCTGCTTCGGGGAAAGTTTCAGCAAATGACTCAGATGGAGTATTTGTTCCCAAAGTCATGCTTAATAGAAAAATAGATTTTTAAGATTTTTTTTCCTTTTTTGCTTTCCAAAGTAATAGCTAGCACTCAAGGTGACATTGGCTAGACTTTGCACTTCCCAACATGTCCTCAGGTAGTTTTTAAACAGACCATTAAGTAATCTCATTGCGGGAGAGCTTATAGATCTGCGCTTTCCTGCCACCTTTGAAACTCTCCGAACCAGAGTGAGATTCAGCAGTGGGATTCCATTTCTTATTACAGATAGATTCCAAATACAAATTAAGATTTTAATTTGGATAAGAAAACACATTCAGATGACCATGGCACTCTTTTTTCAGCCTGATCTAAAAGAGTACCTTTTTCCAGAAAACAAAGGTTAAGTTCTATTATAACATGCAAAAACTGTAAAAGATTTCCTTCTAAAATTTTAACACTTTAAGTCTGCAAATCAAAAGTCTATAATAAAGTTTCTTAGTTTTAAAAAGCCAAATATACCTTTTTAAAGCCGAATCTACTTTTTTAAAGCCAAATCCTGCCACATTTGTTAGCGTGGTTAAGAAAACGATCCCAGTGTACTTACAGACCCAGGCTTCTGTAGTTGATCCTGGGCATTGCATGCAGTAGAATCCCCCTCACGTTTTTTCGGTGAGTTTTCCACACCATTTCGGTGAAAACTTCCATTTCGCGCTCCAGCAAGACCTGCACTTCCAGATTTCCCGTCGGGCTCAAGATGTTGAGTGTTTCCTTCCACGTCCCCTGTGGAGTATGGTTCGGTATCTAAAAGAGGAGCCGCAAAACGAATGAGAGAAAAAGACACGAGATAATTTTCGAATACTGGGGGACCACGCAGCAAGTCCCGAAAGACTTCCACTGTTCTCAGGCCTCACCGAGCTTTTATTGATCTTGGATGCACCCATAGCATAGACCTTAGGCAGGTGACCACATAGTAACAAGCAGACAAGGCCATCAGCAAGGATTTACATAATAATAAATGGGGGAGTAGTTTCAGCTACCACTGTCTGGACAAAGAGAAGAGGTGAGGCCTAGCTCCAACCTTTGCTAGAGCTTCAAAGGCACCCAGCCTTCGGGGGGTTTCAGGGAGTTCTCTGTCTATGCTTATTAGATAGTGAAGGCAATAAACAGTTTCCTACAGTTTCGAGACTTATTCCTTGTCTCTACTAGTCTACAATATCATATTATTAGGTTTCCCTATCTTGAGGCAGCAGATTCCACTTAAAGGGTCCTGGCCTCTATAAATACTCTTTAGGTTAATGCGGAGCCACTCACTTCAGCTCTGGTTGCCCAAAATCAGTGGTTGCCATTGTGTGGCTTGACATCACAAAGCCTCAGGTTGACCATCCAGGAGGGGCAGGGGAGGCAGAGGATAGAGAAATCTCAGAAGCTCAGGTTATAGAAAAGAGACCTTCCTCTTACCTCCTAAAATTATTCACAAACTGAACTGAACTCTCTCTCTATTCTATCTCTCTCTCACTTCTCTCTCTCTCTCTCTCTCTCTCTCTCTCTCTCTCTCTCTCTCTCCCTATTCATCTAGTCATCTAGTTCCACTATAGTCCACCATATGGCAGGGAGGTGGTGTTTCCTCTAAGCCACTTCCCAAACTCCACCATCATTTCAGTGGTCCATTCCACCATGTTCAGTTGCTACCATTTCCTATTATTTTGAGTGATGTTTTAATAGATGTTTATTTTTAGAAAAGTTCCAGATTAACAGAAAAATTGTGAAGATAATAATCATGTATACCATACCCAATTTCCCTTATTGCAAATATCTTACTTGGGTATGGGGCAAATGTAACATGAAGTGAATCATCAGTGAACAGTTAGAGTGAAACCTCACTTCTCTAGTATGTCCAATATCCAGCAATGCTGTTCTAGACCAAGTTGTTAACGGAAAAACTGGACCAGTAGAGGCATAACACTTTAGATCTTGTGCTGACCATCCTTTCAATAGTTTAACAATATTCAATAGTCTACCATGTAAAAAGGAAATCAAATTCATTATTATTTACTGGAAGCACTAACACAACACCCTGTTTCTCATGACTGCGACCACCACCATCCATCCCACCCACCCATTCCAAACCTAAATTAAACATCAGCTTCGTTTCATCCTTGCCAGGATGAGAACGTGTTGACGAAAAAATCCCCCTTCAGTCTTCTCCTGGTCCTTATTCTAAGTGTCTGGCTCAGTATGGAGTGGCTTGTCTGGTGCCCCAATTAAAGAATTCTTCATTACTCCCTTCTCACATGACTTTCCACTCCTTAGCTCCTTCCCCATTATCTGAAAACTCACAAAAATACAAACATATTCCCTTTATACCCTTGCAGGTATTTATTCATGGAGACCATTAATGTTTTCATCGTCTCATAAGGCGCATTTCTGAAGGATTGTTGATAGAGGGATACACATTATTAACTGTGTTCCCCTGGGAGAACCTGAGTATCACCTGTGGTAGATGAACACTCCAGCACTTCTTCTTCTGCATTCGTTTGCTTGCTAACTGGAGTTTTTCCCCTTCCTGTAGTAAAATACAATTATCTGATTCTTTCTGTAATTCTCCCTCTTGTCTTCATTCAGCTTAAAGTCCAAATTTACCACTGTCACTATCTTGGTTATGAAGGTTGGAAAAATGTTAAACACAGAAAGACATTGGTTTTGGAGAAGAAATTGGAAAATGATTTGGAAATGGGCTTTTAATTGAATGACAATGGATTGAATGAGGAACTGTCTGTGGTCAAAAACACAAGACCAGATTCTTGGGTGCGGAATTACTGGGGACGGGGCAGCATTTGAACACGGTATTCTGACCTTATCCACTTCTTCCACATCCAGTTGAGAAACTGACTTCTAATTCACTTGAGGACTTGCAGCTTCTTCATCCATCCTTGTGTTTGGAGTCTTATTCCTTATCTCCACTGGTCTACAATATAATCTTAGTAAGTTTGGCTATCTCGAGGCAACAGACACTACTCAAAGGTTCCTGGCCTCTATATATACTCTTTCGGTTAATGAGGAACCACTAACTTTAACTCTGGTTGCCCAAAATCAGTTGTTGCCCAGGTGTGGCTTGACATCACAAAGCCTCAGCTTAACCATCCAGGAGGGGCGAAGGTGGCAGAGGATGCAGAAATCTCAGACACTCTGGTTATGGAACAGAGACCATCCTCTTAACTCCTAAAATTTTTTCCTAACTGTCCCCTTCTCTCTCTCTTCATTTCCTCTAGTTCCATTATAGTCCAGCAT
This sequence comes from Myotis nattereri, assembly GCF_964212035.1. Classification (NCBI taxonomy): domain Eukaryota; kingdom Metazoa; phylum Chordata; class Mammalia; order Chiroptera; family Vespertilionidae; genus Myotis; species Myotis nattereri. The sequence goes on from NC_138078.1 coordinate 58,951,574, forward strand.
ATGGCAGGTAGGTTGTGTTTCCTCTAAGACAATTCCCATACTCCCCCCTCATTTCAGAGGTCCATTCCACTATGTTCAGTTGCTACCAATTTCTAGGATTTTGAGTGTTGTTTTAATGGATGTTTTATTTTAGAATAGTTCCAGATTTACAGAAAAATTGTGAACATAATACTCATGGACCCCATACCCAACTTCCCTTATTACTATTTACTCACTTGGAATGGTGCAAATGTAACATGAAGTGAATCATCGGTGAAAGAGTTAGAGTGAAACCTCACTTCAATAGTATCTCCAATATCCAGCAATGCTGTTCTAGACCAAGTTGTTAAAGGAAAAACTGGACCAGTTGTGGCATAAATATTCAGGTCTTGAGATGACCATACTTTCAATAGTTTCACAATATTCAATAGTCTACCATGTAAAAAGGAAATCAAATTCATTCTTATACACTGCCAGCACTAACAGAACATCCTGCTCCTCATGACTGCAACCACCACCATCCATCCCACCCCCCCCAATACAAACCTAAATTAAACATCAGCTTCTTTCTTCCTTGCCAGTATGAGAATGTGTTTAGTAGAAAAACCCCCAATCAGTCTTCTCCTTGTCTTTAATCTAAGTGTCTGGCTCACTATGGAATGGCTTATCTGGTGCCCCAATTAAAGAATTCTACATTTCTTTCTTCTCACATGACTTCTTCCTCCTTAGATCCCTCCCCATCATCTGAAAACTCGCAAAAATACAAACACATTTCCTTTATACCCTTGCTGGTATTTATTCACGGAGACCATTAATGTTTTCATCTTTTCATAATGCCCATTTCTGAAGCATTTTTGATAGAGGGATACACATTGTTAAGTGTGTTCCTCTGTGAGACCCTGGGTATTACCTCTGGTAGATGGACACTTCAACACTTCTTCTTCTGCATTTATTGGCTTGCTTACTGGAGGTTTTCCCCTTCCTGTAATAAAATACAATAATCTGATTTTTTCTGTCTTTCTCCCTCTTGTATTCATTCAGCTTAAAGTCCAAATATACCATCACCACTATCATGGTTTTGTGAAAGGACAGAACAGGACTGATAGCTGTGTTATTATCCCCTCTTCAAAGAAGAAGCTTCAGCATGTATCAGTTACTCAGCCTACCCTTATCTCAGCAAATGGAATTGTGGGGGAAACTAGCCCAAGGCCAAGAATATGCTAGCCAACCCCCTGACTTTGTGTAAGAAGATCCCTAGCTGTACCCTGCCCTTGCGTCACTAGCCCCCTGTCATCACTCAACCAACTGGAATCGGCCAAATCAGTGATCAGAGTGTGCCCGCACCCTCCGACCACAAGCCCTTTAAATTCTTTTTTCCCTTGGGACTCGGGGCTCTCTCTTGCATCCAGTAATGTTGGCAGTGGGGGGACCAAGTTCCGGGCTTGAATAAAAGACTTTATGCTTTTGCATTGGACTCGGCTCCCTAGTGGTCCCTCTTGGGGGATCTTGAAATCGGGGCCGAACATTTGGGGGCTCATCTGGAACCCCTGAGACTCAAAGAGACACCAATTCAGAGGGTCTGAAAAACCGCGGTATCTGTCTGTGTGTTGTCAGTTGTTTTCTGTGTGTTCTGTTCATTGTGAGCTCACTTATGGAATCTGTAATTCCGATAACAGATTAGGGGGATGAACTGGGGGCCCACGGGTGGGAGGAGTTGAGGGACGCTCCGATCCTCCATCTGGTGGGCACGAGAAACCTCTCAATTTGAGAGGAGTGGTGCATGGCCATCGTCTAAGCTGATCTATAGTTTTGCTTTCGTGGAGTAGGAAGGTAGTTTTGGTTTTGCTTCCATAGAGTTGGAAGACTGTATTTGTCTGTGCTTGTATTTTTTTTGTGTGTTTTCTGGGACTTACTGGATGGACGTTATGGGACAGACTCAAACTTCTCCTTTAAGCATTATGGTCGTTTTAAAATGAAGGGCTGGGCCAAACCTGCTTGCCAGCCTCAGGTGTGGTTTTCCAGAACTGCTTGGAATTTGGGACCTTGAAGCTTACTGAATTCAAATGATAAAAAACATGTCTTGCATTTTGATGTTTATTCTTAAAAATATTACTGATTGAGAAATGCTGAATATTTGCTAAAAGTTCAAGGTTCAGATTGAATTGGGAAAAATTGTGGGTTGTGGTAGCTAAATGCCTTTGCTTATGAATGTTTCTTTAAAGTATGTGAGTGTGGAGGGTGGGATCCTGCCTTCTCCTCTCCTTTGTGTGGCTCCATGACTTCGTTCATGCGGGAATCTGAGTAAGGATCTATGAAAACAGGTCACCCCCTCCCTTGTCTGTCTCTCGTCACCGAACATCATGAGGTCGGGACAAAGTAAACCTGTTAAAAAAATTTGTGAAGGTGTACAATAGAGATTGTGGAATTAGAATGAATTCCGACACAATTAGAAAGCATGAGTGAACAGCTGTTTGTTTGTGTAGGAGTAGCCAATTTGCTAGCGAGAGGGGGGACTGGAAGCAGTCTTAACTCCTCCGGTAGGTTCTCACCAAAAGGTTGGTGGCGAATTCTGCTCTGGGACATGGGTGCCAGGATTGCCCCCATGCTCATCTGGGGAGTGGGGCATTGCTTAGTTTATCTGCTCAGCTCCAGTCTGGGCTAGTCTACCGAGAGAGTGTGAATACAAGTGTTTGTCTATTTTGGCTGCTCATTACTAGTCTGTGTGAAGTGGAAGCTACTTTGATTTATTTTGCATTTCTGTTAATTCATCTGGCTTGACGTTTGGACTGGACCCGCGATGGGCTGCAAGAATCTCTAGCAGATCTCGGAGTCTTTTGCTTGCCATTACCGAAAAAATCAGCCCACTTAGTTAATATCAATTTCTGTCTATCAGTTGCTCTTACCTGGGTTTTAAATCGCTGTATTTCCAAGATTTCTTAGTTCTGAGATTGCTTATAAAAGAGCAAGAGAGATGTCTTTTCAAGTTAATTTTTTGCTTAGCAAATTAACAAAGTAGCAAATTTCAGAGAACTTGTTATTCATGGTTTTCTTATCTCTTTGGTGAACAGCTCTGCAGGACGGAAAGAAAATCTGCCTCTGACTGTATTTTGTTTAACTTGATGTTTTCAATTGTTTATTAGAACCCTCATAGAGAACATAACCAGGTCTTTTCCTTCCTCCCTCATCTGGATTCTGAAAGCATCAGTAACTGGATTTCAGATGGTCTCCAGGTTTTCTGTCTACAAGAAACCTCACTATGCACCCGTTATATTTCCAGGCCGACTCTGTGAGGAAAAGCAATGGGCCTGGGCTGAGACAATGTGGGCAGGGGTTTTGGCAGTTAGGCTGCTGGCTGCAATCCTAACAGGTCTTATCAATGAAATTCAAGGTTAAAAAAAAATAACTGTAAGCACAATCTTTCTCTGCCTTGGTTTATTCTTTAAACCCCTCCAATGCTGAATCAGACCGATACCTGTTCTTAGTTTTATCACAAAAGGTCCAGATATATATTAAGAGTAAAAGTACATTTAAAATATGTTCATAAATATTAAAGTAAAATTGCTGAATGTTCACTTTTGGTAATCATTAAAGTATTAAGGTTTCTAAGAAAAAAAAAAAAAACAAAAAAAAAATAAAAAACAAAAAACAACTAAACTCCTGCTGGAAAAGCAGAGGAGGCACAAAGCTAGAATCCGCATCCCCCCTGGTAATTTAGAACTGTTTTGCAGGCCGACTCAGTATCTGTGACCCAGGTCAAAGAAGGGAGTGGGGGGGGCTGAATCCCTGAGCTGCCCGCAAGGCCCATAAGCCCCCGGTGGAGAAGTAAGCGCATGCTCATGGATCAAAGATTGCCTACAGGAGCTGCAGCAGCTGCTGCTGGGCACCGAGGTTCAGGCTAAGCTGGAGAACCCTGAGGTTCTGGAACTATGGATGAGACATGTGCTATGGGGCAGTGCTTGTGGGCGCGAGCAGCTGCAGGCAGAAGTCAGAGAGCGCTTCGCTACTGGCTACATTCAGTGAACCCCCTGCTTGAGTCCATACCACTGGAAAAGGGAAGCATCTTCCGTGATTTGCTGGGGGACGCTCCGGCTGGGCCCCTGGGAGACCCTAGGTGGAGCAGCTTGCTCACAGGTGGGGCTGATATACCCTTCTAGTTCACTCCCTTGAAAGAGGCCTGGTTGCTTCTCTACCACGAAGGAAACTGGTAAAAAGGCAAAAAGCAGGGCCCAAGGGTTGTCAAAAAGGCACTCTGCCTGGACCTGGAAGCCATCAGGACTTTTAAATTCTCCAAGAGAGGAGGAGTCTGACTCAGAGACTGGCTGAAATCTCGTTGTGCTATAAAAACCGGAGGCTGCATATTGAACTTATAGACTGCAGTTTGCTATGTAGAGGTTCAAGCCAGTTATATAGGGGTTAAACACTCTGTGTACAGAAAACCAACTTTCTCCTGTGCCAGAATACATTTTAAGAAAATTGAATGCATGATAGACCAGTAAGCTGGGACTAGTAAAATAGGGAAACTGAGCAGAAATCCTATCTTCTCTAAAACAATGACACTTGGGAGTAAATGCTTTGCATTTGACTCCCTAAACAAAGGTTACATCCTTTATGGCAATCTGATGAGTGTCATTTGTTGTCCACACCCAGGGACAAATGAAGTTAGAAAATTAGCCTTATTTTGATGGGTTCTTTTATTCAGGATGAGCCAACCCGGTCCCTCCCTGCAACATGAATGATAAAATGTATGTTAAGGAATTTTAAAGTTGCTCAAACCTCGCTGCCTAGGGTCCAGTTCTGTGTGTGTAAGAAGGGACAGAGTAAACTTCAGTAGCAGGGCAAAAGAATCTGGCAAGGCCATCCAAACCACCCAGCAACTATTAGCCAGAGCCGCCTGAGGCAGACCTCATTGGACTGGCAGCAGCTGACTCTGACTAGGACAGACTGGGCTTTTTCCAACTGGGCCTCCATGAGCCAATGGTCAAAATGAAGATCGGGGTCCAGACTGTGAAATTTATGTTTGATACTGCGCAGAGCACTCGGTAGTTACTCAGGAGGTAGTTCCCCTCTCAGGACAGGAAGTCACCAATATTGGAGCTACAGGTACATTACCACAGCTGTAGACTGTTCTGCCACCCCCGCTGATGTCAGTGAGGCGGCCATCAGGTGGTTCATGAATTCCTATATTTACCAGTTGACCTGGTCCCTCTAATGGGCAGAGACATTTTAGCCAAAATGGAAGCAGAAACCACTTTTGCCCCATATGGCTCAACACAGCCTTGCCTAGGTGAAGAGACCTCTCCAATGATCCTGTCCATAGCAGTGCCAGTAGAGAAAGGATGGAGACTCTATACCCCCCAGCCAAAGGCCCCCACATTCGTGCTTATCAGGCCCCTATCAATGAACTTGGACATTGTTCCTTTTATCTGCCAAAATTCCCAAGACTGTAAAAGTACTTGTTCACTGAAAAGGTGTATATGCGGATGTTTATTTGATGTTTATATGTCTACCTAGGTATAAATATTTGTAGGTAAATAGAACCCCTGGTTAATTTTCTGGTGTATTCTGGAGCAGCCTATTCGGTCTTGACAGATCCAAGGGGACCAGAAACATCTAAGAAGACACCAGTTCTAAGAGCCACCAGACAAACTGCCTTTTTCCTTGGACATCAAAGAGGATTGTGGACCTCAGAAAGAACACAGTAACTCATTCGTTTCTAGGTATGCCAGAATGCCTGTACCCATTACTTGGACATGATCTCTTACAGAAATGACAACCCACCCATAAGCTTTTTCGAGATGCCCTGCCAGTGCCAGCTCAGACTCGGTACATCCTTTCCAGCCTGGGGATTCGGTGTGGGTAAAGAAGCTCAAGACCCCAGGTCTCACCCCAATTTGAAAAGGACTATACCTGCAGAAAATTGTATAATAGGCTCAGATGATGCCTGCATCTTCATAGACATGGCTTCAGAAAGACAAGGACAATTTTAACTTATATAGAAAGGTCAAAAATGGACACATATGTATACCCTTTGTAATACTTTAAGCAATAAATAAAAATAAAAATAAATAAATAAATAAATAAATAAATAAATAAATAAATAAGAAAGGTCAAAGAGTGGACTTTAGTCACCTCCCTAAAATGTTTGTATAGCCCTGCCATATCTCACGTTTAGTATCGGAGGATATAGCTGCCTAAAGCAGCCATAGTGCCAATATTATATTTCATTGTAGTAATATGTTGTATTAACCTTCAATTCTCTTACAGGTTTAAATGTAGCTGTATCGGTGCAACGGTGATGGTCTACAGTCTAGGTAGTCTTAGGGAATAACTGGCAAGTATCCAGTCTGCCACACTGAGGAACACTGTTATAGCTATCTGTTAGCTGTCCTGGAGGGGGACTATATAGGATGAACCCCAAAGGTAAAGGGTGTCTGGCTGCCAAGAGGGCAGATGCCCAACTGGACAAAGAAGAATACCCGTCAGGTTTTGGTCTCTATTGAGAAACACCTAACAGTTGGCAGCCTGTGTACTGTCTTGCAGGCCTGAATGACCATGCCCATGTCAGGAGTGGTACAAACCTCGGCTGTAGAGATCAGGGAAAGGCCTATTTAGAATGGAAGGTCTGAGGCAGACAGCAGGGAGTCTGACTGGAAGGTGACCTCTAACTAGACACACCCGCTGCAGATCACCCTCAAGAAGACAGCGGACCTCCGCAAAACCCTTGTAATCCCCCTCCTGTTGTTGACTTATGGCCCTTGCATTATTAACAGACTAGTCCAATTTGTCAAGAAGTGTATAAATGTAGTTCAGTTGATAATTCAGTCCGTCTCATGATTGAGCCGGATGTTCCAAGACAAGGGGTGAATGAAATGACAGAGCAGTACTGATACCTGTGTCCTTATCCCCTCTTCCATGAAAAAGCCGCAGAATGTATCAGTTACTCAGCCTGCCCTTATCTCAGCCAATGGGAAAGCGGAGGAAACTACCCCAAAGCCAAGGGTATGCTAGCCACCCCCCTGAGTTTGTGTAAAAAGACTCTAGCTGCAACCTGCCCTTGCATTACTAGCCCCCCGCCATCAAAAAATCAACTGGAATCGGCCAAATCAGTGGTCAGAGTGTGCCCCCACACCCTGACCACAAGCCCTATTAATACTTTTTTCCCTTGGGACTCGGGGCTGTCTCTTGCATCCAGTAATAGAGGCAGGAGGGGGACCAAGTCCCAGGCTTGAATAAAAGACTATGTTTTTGCACTGGACTCGGATCCCTATGGTCTGTCTTGGGGGATCTTGAAAACTGGGTATAACATATGTACTTTGGAAACAAGTTAAACACAAAAAGGCATCGGTTTTGGCAAAGAAATTGGAGAATGATTTGGAAATGGGCTTGTAATTGAATGACAATGGATTGAACAAGGAAGTGTGTTTGGCCAAAAAGGACTAGGCCAGAATCTTGGGTTAGGAATTAAGGGGGAAGGGGGAGCATTTGAATAAGGTATTCTGACCTTATCCACTTCTTCGTCATCCAGTTGAGAAACTGACTCCTAATTCACTTTAGGACTTGGAGTTTCTTCACCCTTCCTTGTGTTTGTAGTCTTCTTCCTTATCTCCAAAAGTCTACAGTGTCTTCTTAGTAAGTTTGGCTATCTTGAGGCAACAGACAATACTCAGAGGGTCCAGGCCTATTATATACTCTCTATGTCAATGTGGAGCCAATCACATCAGCTCTTGTTGCCCAAAATCAGTGGTTACCATGGTGTGGCTTGACATCACAAAGCCTCAGCTAGACCATCCAAGAAGGGGGTGGTGGGGGTGGGAGTCGATGCACAAGTCTCAGACGATCTGGTTATAGAAAAGAGACCTTCCTCTTACCTCCTAAAATTTTCCCAAACTGACCTCTCTCTCTCTCTCATTTCCCCTAGTACCATTATAGTCCAGCATATGGCAGGGAGGTGGTGTCTACTCTAAGCCTCTTGCCATACAACCCTGTCCTTTCAGTGGTGTGTTCCACTATGTTTGGATATTACCATTTCCTAGTATTTTGAGTGTTGTTTTATGGATGTGTTATTTTAAAATAGTTCCAGATTTACAGAAAAATTGTGAAGATAATGCCCATGTGCACCATACATAATTTCCTTTATTACTAATATGTCACTTTGGTATGGGGAAATGTAACATAGAGTAAATCACCAGTGAAACAGAGTGAAACCTCACTTCTCTAGTAACTCCAATATCTACCAATGCTGTTCTAGACCAAGTTGTTTAAGGAAAAACTGTACCAGTTGTGGCATAAATTTCACATCTTGAGCTGACAATCCTGTCAATATTTTAACAATATTCAATAGTCTACCATGTAAAAAGGAAATCAAATTCATTACTATACACTGCCAGCACAAACACAACACCTTGTTTCTCATGAGAGCCACCACAACCATCCATCCCTCCCCCCCCCCAATCCAAACCTAACTTAAACATCAGGTTCATTTCTTCCTTGACAGTATTAGAAAATGTTGAGGAAAAAAAATCCCCAATCAGTCTTCTCCTTATCCTTATTGAAGGTTTCTGGCTCAGTATGGACTGGCTTGTCTGATGCCCCAATTGAAGAATTCTTCATTACTCCCTTCTCACCCGAATGCCCCCTCCTTACATCCCTCTCCATCATCTGAAAACACACAAAAATACGAACATATCTCCTTTATACCCTTGCTGGTATTTATTCAAGGAGACCATTAATATTTTCTTCTTCTCATAATGCCCTTTTCTGAAGCATTTTTTATAGAGGGATTCACATTATAACGTATATTGCCCACGGAGAACCTGTGTATCACCTGTGGTAGATGAACACTCCACCACTTCTTCTTCTGCATTTGTTGGCTTGCTTACTGGAGGTTTTCCCCTTTCTGTAGTAAAATACAATTATCTGATTCATTCTATCTTTCTCCCTCTTGTCTTCATTCAGCTTAAAGTCCAAATTTACCATCTCCACTATCATGGTTATTGTTATGCCCAGATATTAAATCCGCAACAGTCCTCACCAGGGAGCCAGCCGTGTCCAATGCAAAAGCAAAGAGTCCTTTATTATCACAGACCCATGTCTGGCTCCTATCCTCACAAAGGCGAGAAGAGAGAGAACGCCTGTGGGAAAAAATGGGGTTTTAATAAGGGGGTGGAGTTAGGGGAGGGGAGATGATTGTGGGCCCTGCCGATTGGCTAGGTGCAAGTTGGGTCTTATTACACAGGCTGTGGTCATCTCTAAGGCACGCACGTCCCCTAATTGTAATTTGTTAGTTAAAAAAGGTTCTGGGCGTGGCCAACAGTGTCCTGGGATATAAGAAGCTGGTACTATCCTGAGCACATGGCGGCTGCCAAAACATTGAGGATATGGGGAAGATGGAGGGAATATCCTTCGCCTTTTCATGCCCCCAGTTTCTTGGAACTTCCTGCTCAATCATGAGAGGGACTGCATTACTATTAGACCATTGCTAGAGGCCCATACTGGGCACACAGATCTATCAACTGAACTATCCCTATATGCTTAACAAATGGTTCGGTGGAAGGGAAAGAAACCATTTTAGCTTTTAAAGCCTCTATTGTAATAGGATTTTTCTTCTTAAAATTCCTCCATGGCTATCAAAAAGCCAGATCAAGATTAATTTACCTACTCTCCTGAAATTTGCATAAACACAACAAGAATGGTAACTGACTACCTTTCCTGCAGTCTCATTGTTGAATTTTAATGTGCTCCATAGGCCAGGAAGGTAAGCCATCCAGCTTCCATCAGGCCTGCCTACAGTATCTGCGGAGTTAGGTGAATCCCTCACCTGTAGCAACTCCACCTGAGCCTGTGCTCCAGGTTTTAAGGCTCATATCAGTAGCCCTCCCACTCGTTGTGGCCCAGAGTGTGTGGGGGTTGCGCAGGGATGCAGAGCCATATTTGCTGCTCCCCTTCTACTCTTACCAACCGCCAGGTATGGTAGGGCATCGGCCTTGATATTCCAGCGCCAGCCATCTTCATCCCTCCCAACCAGGATACCAGGCTTTCTTCGTGGCATTCTTACTGGCTTCAAGTCTTTAGAGCTCAGACAGGGCCCTTTAAAACATGATATTCCAGTCAAAGTTTTCTGTTAATAAAACCATTATCAGGATCAGGTCTTATTTAATATATGCAAAGAAATGTATTGCCATGACTTATTTAGCATTGCCAGATTTCGGAGGAATTACATAAGGAGGAAAACATACTGATCTACTCTAAGATTTTCTGACTTCCCTTGCCAATTCCTTTTCATGGATTTTTCAGAGTTATAACAAAACAGTAAATGTTGGCATTAAACTTTCTTTCTATGCATCACCATGCGTTAGACCTTCTATTCTAAACAGGCTTTTCCAGCTTACAACCCCTGACATGGGCATGGTCACGCAGGCCTGCAAGCGGTATACATGCTGCCAACTTTCAACTGTCTCTCAACAGTGACCAGAACCTGATGGGCACCATTCCCTGCCCAGTTGGGCACCTGCCCTCTTGGCAGCTAGATACCCTTTACTTTTGGGGGTCACCCAACACAGTCCCTTTCCAGGACAGCCAACACACTTTTGAACCTGCAAAAGAATCAAAGGTCAATATAACATATCAATACAATGAAACATAATATTGACATCATGGCCGCTTCAGGCAGCCCAATCTTCTGCTACTAAACATGTGATCCTATAAATTGTCCTTGTCTCTTTGGAGCCATGTCCATGAAGAAGCAGGCATCATCTAAGTCTATTACACTGTATTGTGGGGGCTCTATACTTTTTAAATAAATGAGGAGCCTTCACTTCAGCTCTGGTGCCCAAAATCAGTGGTTGCCATGGTGTGGATTGACATCACAAAGCCTCAGCATGACCAACCAGGAGGGACTGGGGTGGAAGAGGATGCAGAAATCACAGACACTCTGGTTATAGAACAGAAACCTTCATTTTACTCCTTAAATTTTTCCCTAACTGTCCTCTCCCTCACTCTCATTTCCTCTAGTCCCATTATAGTCCAGCATATGGCAGGGAGTTGGTGTTTCCTCTAACACAATTCCCATACTCCCCTGTCATTTCAGAGGTCCATTCCACTATGTTCACTTGCTACCATTTCCTAGGATTTTGAGTGTCGTTTTAATGGATGTTTTATTTTAGAATAGTTCCAGATTTACGGAAAAGTTTTGAAGGTAATAACCATGTACACCATACCCAATTTCCCTTATTACTAATAACTTACTTATGTATGGAGTAAATGTAACATGAAGTGAAACATCATTGAAACAGTTAGAGTGAAACCTCACTTCACTAGTATCTCCAATATCCAGCAATGCTCTTCTAGACCAAGTTGTTAAAGGAAAAACTGGACCATTTTCGGCATAAAACTTCAGATCTTGAGCTAACCATCCTTTCAATAGTTTAACAATATTGAATAGTCTGGCATGTAAAAAGGAAATCAAATTCTTTATTATACACTGCCAGCACTAACACAACACCATGTTCCTCAAGACTGCGACCACGACCATCAATCCCTCCCCCCAATACAAACATAAGTTCACTGTTGTACTTGCAGTTTCTTCATCCATGCTTGTGTTTGGAATCTTATTCCTTATCTCTACTAGTCTACACTATCGTCTTATTTAGTTTCGCTATCTTGAGGCAACAGACACTACTCAAAATGTCCTGGCATCTATATATACTTTTAAATTAATTAGGAGCCACTCACTTCAGCTCTGGCTGCACAAAATCAGTGGGTGCCATGATGTGGCTTGACATCACAAAGCCTCAGCTTGACCATCCAGGAGGGGCGGGCTTGGCAGAGGATGCTGAAATCTCAGACACTCTGGTTATAGAACAGAGACCTTCCTCTTAACTGCTAAAATTTTTCCCAAACTGTCCTCGCTGTCCCTCTCATTTCCTCTAGTTCCATTATCGTCCAGCATACGGCAGGGACTTTGTGTTTCCTCTAAGACAATTCCCATACTCCCAAGTCATTTCAGTGGTCCATTCCGCTATGTTCAGTTGCTACCATTTCCTAGGATTTTGAGAGTTGGTTTAATAGATATATTATTTTAGAATAGTTCCAGATTTACAGAAAAATTGTCAAGATAATAACCATGTACACCATACCCAATTTCCCTTATTACTAATGTCTTACTTATGTATGGGGGAAAATGTAACATGAAGTGAATCATCAGTAAACAGTTACAGTGAAACCTCACTTCTCTAGTATCTCCAGTATCCAGCAGTGCTGTTCTAGACCAAGTTGTTAAAGGAAAAACTGGACCAGTTGTGCCATAAAACTTCACATCTTGAGCTGAGCATCCTTTCAATAGTTTAACAATATTCAATAGTCTACCATTTAAAAAGGAAATCAAATTCAATATTACACACTGCCAGCACGAACACAACACCCTGTTCCTCATGACTGCGACCACCACCATCTATCCCACCCCCTAATCGAAACCTAAATTAAGCATCAGCTTCTTTTTTCCTTGACAGTATGAGAAAGTGTTGAGAAAAAATCCCCATTCAGACTTCTCCTTGTCCTTATGTTAAGGGCCTGGCTCAGTATGGAGTGGCTTTTCCGGTATTCCCCCTAAAAAAATCTACATTACTCCCTTCTCACATGCCTCCACCCTCCATAGATCCCTCCTCATCAATTAAGCAGAGTCAAACCTCACTTCTCTAGTACATCCAGTATCCAACAATGCTTTTCTAGACCATGATGTTAAAGGAAAAACTCTACCTGTTGTGGCATAGAAGTTCACAACTTGAGCTGACCATCATTTCAATAGTTTTACAATATTCAATAGTCAGCCATGTAATAAGGAATCAAATTCTTTATTATAAACTGCGAGCCCTAACACAACACCCTGTTCCTCATGACTGACACCACGAACATCCATCCCACCCGCTCAATACAAACATAAATTCACTTTTGGACTTACAGTTTCTTCATCCATGCTTGTGTTTGGAGTCTTATTCCTTATCTCTACTAGTCTACACTATCGTCTTACTAAGTTTCGCTATCTTGAGGCAACAGACACTACTCAAATTGTCCTGGCCTCTATATATACTTTTCAGATTAATGTGGAGCCACACACTTCAGCTCTGACTGCCCAAAATCAGTGGTTGCCATGATGTGGCTTGACATCACAAAGCCTCAGCTTGACCAAACAGGAGGGGCGGGGGTGGCAGAGGATGCAGAAATCTCAGACACTCTGGTTATAGATCAGAGACCTGCATCTTACTCCTTAAATTTTTCCCTAACTGTCCTCTCCCTCACTCTCATTTCCTCTAGTTCCATTATAGTCCAGCATATGACAGGGGGTTGGTGTTTCCTCTAAGACTATTCCCATACTCCCCCATCATTTCACTGGTCCATTCCACTATGTTCAGTTGCTACCATTCCTTAGGATTTTGAGTGGTTTTATTTTTTTATTTATTTTATTTATTTTTTTTTTTTAGATAAAGAATTTTTATTTTTTTATTTTTTTTTACATCATAATTATGTTTTTCTCTTTTTTTAATTGCTTAAAGTATTACAAAGTGTATTACATATGTGTCTTTTTTTTCAGCGCCCTTGACTATCCCCTGGCATCCCCCACCCCCCAGCATCCCATGTCCATTGGTTATGCATATATGCATGCATACAAGTCCTTCGGTCAATTTCTTTTTTTTTATTGCTTAAAGTATTACAAAGGGTATTACATATGTGTCCATTTTATCCCCCCGCCCTAGACAGTCCCCCAGCCTCCCCTATCCCCCAGTGTCTTATGTCCATTGGTTATGCTTATATGCATGCATACAAGTCCTTTGGTTGATATCTTACCCCCCTACCTCCTGCCACCCAACCCTCCCCGGCCTTCCCGCTGCAGTTTGACAATCTGTTTGAGGCAGCTCTGCCTCTGTACCTATTACTGTTCAAAAGTTTATAATGGTCTCTATTATCCATGAATGAGTGAGATCATGTGGTATTTTTCCTTCATTGACTGGCTTATTTCACTTAGCATAATGCTCTCCAGTTCCATCCATGCCGTTGCAAATGGTAGGAGTTCCTTCTTTTTTACAGCAGCATAGTATTCCATCGTGTAGATGTACCACAGTTTTCTAATCCATTCATCTACTGATGGGCACTTAGGCTGTTTCCAGATCTTAGCTATGGTGAATTGTGCTGCTATGAACATATGGGTGCATATATCCTTTCTGATTGATGTTTCTGGTTTCCTCGGATATATTCCTAGAAGTGGGATCACAGGGTCAAATGGGAGTTCCATTTCCAGGTTTTGAGGAAACTCCATACTGTCTTCCATAGTGGCTGCACCAGTCTGCATTCCCACTAGCAGTGCACAAGTGTTCCTTTTTCTCCACATCCTCTCCAGCACTTGTCGTTTGTTGATTTGTTGATGATAGCCAGTCTGACAGGTGTGAGATGGTACCTCATTGTTGTTTTGATTTGCATCTCTCGGATGATTAGTGACTTTGAGCATGTTTTCATATGTCTCTTGGCTTTCTGAATGTCCTCTTTTGAAAGGTGTCTATTTAGGTCCTTTGCCCATTTTTTGATTGGATTGTTTATCTTCCTTTTGTTAAGTTTTATGAGTTCCCTATAAATTTTGGAGATTAGGCCCTTATCAGATATGACATTGGCAAATATGTTTTCCCACACAGTGGGTTTTCTTGTTGTTTTGTTGATGGTTTCTTTTCCTGTGCGGAAGCTTTTTATTTTGAAGTAGTCCCATTTGTTCATTTTCTCTTTTGTTCCAAGTGCCCTAGGAGCTGTATAAGTGAAGAAATTATTTCGGCATATGTCTGAGATTTTGTTGCCTTTGGATTCTTCTAGAGTTTTTATGGTTTCCTGTTGTACATTTAAGTCCTTTATCCATTTTGAGTTTATTTTTGTGTATGGTGTAAGTTGGTGGTCTAGTTTCATTTTCTTGCATGTATCTGTCCAATTTTCCCAACACCATTTATTGAAGAGACTATCCTGGCTCCATTGTATGTTCTTGCCTCCTTTGTCAAATATTAACTGAGCATATTGGTTCCGGCCAATTTCTGGACTCTCTATTCTATGCCATTGATCTATATGTCTGTTCTTGTGCCACGACCAGGCAGTTTTGAGAACAGTGGCTTCGTAATACAGCTTGATATCTGGTATTGAGATCCCACCTACTTTGTTCTTTCTCAGGATTGCTGCAGCTATTCGCGGTCTTTTTTTATTCCAGATGAATTTTTGGAGAGTTCGTTCTAGATCTGTGAAGTATGCCGTTGGAATTTTAATGGGAAGTGCGTTGAATTTATAGATTGCTTTGGGTAGTATGGACATTTTAATGATGTTGATCCTACCAATCCATGAACACGGAATGTTCTTCCATTTGTTTATGTCTTCCTCTATCTCTTTTTTCAACGTCCTGTAGTTTTCGGAGTAGAGGTCTTTTACCTCTTTAGTTAAGTTTATTCCTAGGTAGCTTAATTTCTTTGGTGCGATGGTAAAAGGGATTGTTTTTGTAATGTCTCTTTCTGAAAGTTCACTTTTCGTGTATAGCAATGCCTCAGATTCCTTGGGGTTTATTTTGTATGTCTCTACATTGCCAAATTCATGTATTAAGTCTAGTAGTTTTTTGATGGAGTCTCTAGGGTTTTATATGTATAATAGCATGTTGTCTGCAGATAAGGACAGTTTTACTTCCTCTTTTCCAATTTGGATGCCTTTTATTTCTTCCTCTTGCCTAATTGCAATGGCTAACACTTCCAGTACTATGTTGAACAGGAGTGGTGAGAGGGGGCATCCCTGTCTTGTTCCTGTTCTTAGGGGAAATGGTGTTAGTTTTTGTCCATTGAGTATGATGTTGGCTGTGGATCTGTCATATATAGCTTTTATTATGTTGAGGTATGATGCTTCTACTCCCACCTTGCTGAGAGTTATTATCAAAAATCGGTGTTGGATATTGTCAAACGTTTTTTCTGCATAAATTGATATGACCATGTGGTTTTGTTCTTTCAATTTGTTTATGTGATGTATCACGTTTATTGATTTGCGGATATTGTACCATCCTTGCATCCCTGGGATGAATCCTACTTGGTCATGGTGTATGATCTTTCTGATGTACTGCTGGATCCGATTTGCTAAGATTTTGTTGAGGATTTTGGCATCTATGTTCATGAGCTCTATTGGCCTGTAATTCTCTTTCATTGTGTTGTCTTTACCGGGTTTTGGTATTAGGGTGATGCTGGCTTCATAGAATGAGCTTGGACGTGTTCCTTCCTCCTGAATTTTTGGTAGTAGTCTGAGGAGGATAGGGTTTAGTTCTTCCTTGAAAGTTTGGTAAAATTCCCCTGTGAAGCCTTCTGGTCCTGGGCTTTTGTTTGATGGAAGCTTTTTGATGTCTCCTTCAATTTCTTCCATAGTTATTGGCCTATTGAGATTTTTAGATTCTTCCTGATTGAGTTTTGGAATGTTGTATTTTTCCAGGAATTTGTCCATTTCTTCCAGTTTGTCTAGTTTGTTGGTGTAGAGCTGTCCATCGTATTTTTTAGCAATCATTTGCATTTCTGTGGGGTCTGTTGTATATCGCCCCAATCATTTCTGATTTTGTTTATTTGGGTCCTTTCAATTTGCTTCTTGGTGAGCATGGCTAGAGGTTTGTCAATCTTGTTTATCCTTTTGAAGAACCAGCTCTTGGTTTCATTGATTTTCTGTATTATTTTCTTGGTCTGTATGTCATTTATTTCTGCTTTAATCTTTATTATCTCCTTCCTTCTGCTCACTCTGGGGTTACTTTGTTGCTCTATAATTCTTTGAGTTGTAGAGTTAGATGATATACTACCATTTTTTCTTGTTTTTTGAGATAGGCCTGTAGGGCTATAAACTTCCCTCTCAGGACTGCTTTAATTGTGTCCCATAGGTTTTGGATTGTTGTGTTTTCATTGTCATTAGTTTCCAGGATGTTTTTAATTTCTTCTTTGATCTCATTGGTAACCCAGTCAATATTTAATTACATGCTTTTCAGCTTCCAAGTGTTTGAGTATTTTGGGTTGTTTTTATTGTAGTTTATTTCTAATAATATGCCATCGTGGTCTGAGAAGATGCTTGGTATGATTTCAATCTTCTTGAATTTGGGGAGACTTTGTTTGTGACCCAATATGTGGTCTTTTTTTTAATCTGTCCTATGAGCACTTGAGAAGAATGTATATTCCGTGGCTGTGGGGTGATGTGTTCTGAAGATGAAAATTAAGTCCATCTGATCTAGTGAGTCATTTAGGATTGCTGTTTCTTTGCTGATTGTTTGTCTAGAGGATTTATCTAGTGATGACAGTGGTGTATTAAATTCCCCTACTATGATTGTATTGTTGTCGATCTCTCCTTTGATTTCTTCCAGGTGATTTTTTATGTATTTGGGTGCTCCTGCTTTGGGTGCATATATGTTTATCAGGGTTATATCTTCTTGTTGTATTGATCCCTTTAGTATTATGAAGTGGCCTTGCGTATCTCTTGTTATGGCCTTCACTTTGAGGTCTATTTTGTCCGATATAAGTATTGCTACCCCAGCTTTCTTTTCTTTTCCATTAGCCTGAAAGATATTTTTCCATCCCTTCACTTTCAGTCTGTGTGAGTCCTTTCTAATGAGTTTGGTCTCTTATAGACAGCAAATGTATAGGTCATGATTTTTTATCCATTCAGCCACTCGATATCTTTTGGTTGGAGCATTTAGCCCGTTTACATTTAAAGTTATTATTGAAAGGTACTTGTTTGTAGCCATTTCTTTTTTTGTGTGTGGGTGTTTTCTTTCTGCGATTTTTATTTCTTCTTTGTACACCAGTCCCTTTAGCATTTCTTGCATTGCTGGTTTGGTGGTGATAAACTCCCTTAGCCTTTTTTTGTCTGTGAAGCTTCTTATTGCCCCTTCAATTTTGAATGATAGCCTTGCTGGATAGAGTATTCTTGGATTCAGTCCTTTGCTTTGCATCACTTTGTAAATTTCTGTCCATTGTTTTCTGGCCTGATGTGTTTCTGTTGAGAAATCATTTGATAATCTAATGGGAGATCCCTTGTATGTAACTTTCCGTCTCTCTCTTGCAGCCTGTAAGATTCTCTCTTTGTCCTGAATATTTGCCATGGTAATTATGATGTGTCTTGGTGTGGGTCTTTTCGGGTTCACCTTGCTTGGGACTCTCTGGGCTTGTGTGACTTTTTTCTTCCCCACCTCAGGGAAGTTTTCTGATATTATTTCTTCCAATAGGTTTTCTAATCCTTGTTCCTCTTTCTGTTGTTCTGGCACCCCTATTATTGGTATGTTGTTTCATTTCATGTTGTCCCAAAGCTCACTTAGGCTCTCCTCCTGTCTTTTAAATTTTTTCTCCAACTGAAGTACAGTTTGGGTGTGTTTTGCTTCCCTGTCTTCTAATTCACTAATTCGGTCTTCCGCTTCTCCTAGTCTACTGTTGATACTTTCAATGGTGTTCTTTATTGCAGCTATATCGCACTTCATTTCTTCTTGGGTCTTACGTAAGTTGTCGATTTTTTCATCTGTTTCTTCTTGCTTCTTGGATAAGTTGTCTATTTTTTCCTCCATCCAGTGTTTGCACTCTAGGACCCTTATTCTGAATTCTTTTTCTGTCATGTTGTATGCCTCTGTATCACTTAGCTGCTTTTCAGGTGAGTCCTCCTTTTCTTTCCTTTGGGGATTTCTTTGTCTACCCATGTTTGATCTCACTGACGTATATAGATATTGAGTCGTTCAGTGGCTGCTCCCTAGGTGGCAGTGGCTCCTCTGGCTGTGGTTGCTCCTTGGGCGGTTGTGGTAGCAGTTGCTCCTCTGTTGGTAGCGGGTCTTCTGATGGGTGCTGTTCACAGCTGTTGTGGCTCTTCTGGCTGGTGGAGGGAGGCTTCACACACAGCAGCTGTTCCTCAGACAGAGCGTGTGGAGATCAGGAGGCCACTGTTGCTTGGATCTGCTGCGTTGATTTAAAGGCACAAAATACAACACAACAAGGCACAACGTACCAGGCACTGAACACAAATGAATTATTGTATTAATAACCCCAAATAAAGATGGCTACCCGAGCTAAGAGAGTTGGGGGGTAAGGAAGAAAGAAGAGAAAAAGGTAGAGAGGAAAACAGAAAAAAGAGAAAAAAAAAGAAAGAAAAGAAAAAGAGAATGAATTAGAACAGGGGAGGAGACTATTCATATGCGGAGAAAATGCCGATAGAACCGCCACTAATCCCAACAAATTCCAGCAACGGATCCCTGGAGTGAATACAAACTACAAACAGCCAATAATATCAAGTGACGCAAGGGAAAACTGAAGCACAAAAATAACTGGCCGGGGAGGGGGGGGGGGAATGGGAGACAGAAAAACAAAAAGCAGAACAACCTCACAAACGATCCTTAAAGAAAAGAAAAGAAAAAAAAAACCAATATACTCAACAATCAAGCAAGCAATAACAAAATAATAGAGAAAAGGAGAGAATAAAAAATTTGAATAGTGAAGAAAGATAAGGGAGAGGTGGATAAGGATTTAGAGCAGGTGATTGGAAAAGGGATACATAAGTAGGGTGAAATTTAGACAGGGGGTATGAAGAATAAGGAAAATCTAAAGCAGGAATAGGGTAAGACAAACAGGACAGCAAAAGGGGAAAAGTGGGGAAGAGGGTTTTAGCACAGCAACACAATTGAGGTAGAGGGAAATGATGCTAAAGGAACGATGAAAATAGAATGGAGAACCTTAGTCCCAAAATAAAATAAAGAGAAAATAAAATGACACTTTAAAAAAAATGGTAAAATTGCAGCAGTCATAATACTGGTTAAAAATAAAAATGTAGTAATTAAAAGGGTAAAATCAGGTGATGAAAAAAAGAAAATAATTGGTTCTTAGTTAAGAGGTGAAACAATAATTAAAAAAAATAATTTAAAAAAACGGGCTGTAATGAAGGTGCTTCAGATCTTCTGCTCCTCTTTTTGGCACACTATGAATTCAGGAGAATGTTGAATTTCCCTCTGATACATGTTCCTCCGTGTTGTAAGCCACAGTCCTGATTTTAAGGCAGGCTGTATTGGTTTCCCAGACAGCCCTTATCTGTATTTACAGAAGAGTCAGTTCGTGGCTCTGCCTCTGGGTGGCAGTGCGTCGGGATTGACCTGTGAGGGTATAGGACCTCTCTGACCAGGTGTTCTCTATTGTACCTGAAGCTGGTTTGGAATGTCCTGCGCCCAGAGCTGGTTTCCCAGCAGTCACTCCCTGCTCTGTTTCCCAGGCTCCCCCAAAACAGCCTTCCCTTACAAGCTCTGTGACTGACCCCAACTGGGTAGTCCCATGCACTGGGTTCAAAAATCAAACGCACAGATTTAAGAGCCTGGGAAGTTGTGCGAACTCGCAACGCTTCACCTTCCAAATGCGCGAAGTCTCTGCGAACGCTCTGGCTCCTGGCTCCAAGTAGCCGGCAAACTGGAGTAATCTGAGGCTGCCCATTTGTGTTCCGTCCAACTGTGGGATTATTTATAGCGTTTCCTTCTGCCGGCAGCCCTGGGGGTGCCCTTCCACACTCGTGGGTCACGCTTGCTCCAACGGCTGCGGTCTTTGTGGGGCGCAGAGTCCCCACCCCCCTGCGCGTGTTCCACTCTCCAACCTAAACTGCAAACCGCACCTTTGGGGAAAGTCTAACCTTTCTGTGGGGAGAAGCAGGGTTCCTCTGAGTTCACACTGCTTGAGAGCGGTTGTTGTCGGGTTAGTAGCTGGTCTCTGGATGCCGGTGACAGTCACCCAAGATGGCATGGCCTCCTCGGCTGTGCCAGCGCACCTGGAGAGGTTTCAGTCTCAGCATCTAACCATTCCCTTTATCTAGGATTTCTCTATCTTTCCTGGCTGCAGACTGTCTCTCAGCTGAATCTCCTCTGCTTATTCGGGCTGTAGGCTACCCGTTTCAGCTGCCCACCATTATCTGCTTCCGACAAGGCACCGACACATCTGTCTAAACCTCCGCCATTTGCTGAGTGTTGTTTTAATGGATACTTTATTTTAGAATAGTTCCAGATTTACAGAAAAGATGTGAAGGTAATAACAAAGTACACCATAAACAATTTCCCTTATTACTAATGACTTACTTATGTATGCAGTAAATGTAACATGAAGTGAAACATCAGTGAAACAGGTAGAGTGAAACCTCACTTCTCTAGTATCTCCAATATCCAGCAATGCTGTTCTAGACCAAGTTGTTAAAGGAAAAACTGGACTAGTTGTGGCATGAACATTCAGGTCTTGACCTTATGATCGTTTCAATAGTTTAACAATATTTAACAGTCTGCCATGTAAAAAGGAAATCAAATTCTTTATCATACGCTGCCAGCACTAACACAACACCATGTTCCACATGACTGCGACCACCACCATCAATCCCACCCCCCCACCCCAATACAAACATAAGTTCATTGTTGGACTAGCAGTTTCTTCATCCATGCTTGTGTTTGGAGTCTTATTCCTTATCTCTACTAGTCTACAGTATCGTCTTATTTAGTTTCGCTATCTTGAGGCAACAGACACTACTCAAAGTGTCCTGGCATCTATACATACTTTTAAGTTAATTAGGAGCCACACACTTCAGCTCTGACTGCCCAAAATCAGTGGTTGCCATGGTGTGGCTTGACATCACAAAGCCTTAGCTTGACCATCCAGTAGGGGCATGGTTGGCAGAGGATGCAGAAATCTCAGACACTCTGGTTATAGAACAGAGACCTTCCTCTTAACTGCTAAAATTTTTCCCAAACTGACCTGCATCTCTCTCAATTCCTCTAGTTCCATTATAGTCCATCCTATTGAAGAGTGGTGGTGTTTCCTCCAAGACAATTGACATACTCCCCCGTCATTTCAGTGGTCCATTCCACTGTGTTCAGATATTAATATTTCCTAGGATTATGAGTGTTGTTTTAATAGATGTTTTATTTTAGAATAGTTCCAGATTTACAGAAAAATTGTGAAGATAATTACGATGAACACCATACCCAATTACCCTTATTACTAATATCTTACTTAACTAGGGGGCAAATGTAAGATGATGTGAATCATCAGTGAAACAGAGTGAAACCTCACTTCTCTAGTATCTCCAATATCCAGTAATGCTGTTCTAGTACAAGGTGTTAAAGAAAAAACTGGACCAGTTGTGGCATAAAACTTCACATCTTGAGCTGACCATCCTTTCAATAGTTTAACAATATTCAATAGTCTACTATATAAAAAGGAAAACAAATTCAATATTACATACTGCCAGCACTAACACAACACCCTGTTCCTCATGACTGCGACCACCACCATCCATGCAACCACCCCAATCCAAACCTAAATTAAACATGAGCTTCTTTTTTCCTTGACCGTATGAGAAAGTGTTGAGAAAAAATCCCAATTCAGACTTCTCCTTGTCCTTATGTTAAGGGTCTGGCTCAGTATGAACTGGCTTGTCCAGTGACCCTACTAAAGAAATCTACATGACTCCCTTCTCACATGCCAGCCCCCTCCATAGATCCCTTCTCATTAATGAAACAGAGTCATACCTCACTTCTCTAATATATCCAATATCCAACAATGCTGTTCTAGACCATGAGGTTGAAGGAAATACTCTACCTGTTGTGGCAGAAAACTTCACAACCTGAGCTGACGATCATTTCAATAGTTTAACAATATTCAATAGTCAGCCATGTAAAAAGGAATCAAATCTTTATTATAAACTGCAAGCCCTAACACAACACCCGGTTCCTCATGACTGTCACCACGAACATCCATCCCACCCCCTCCATACAAACATAAATTCACTTTTGGACTTACAGTTTCTTCATCCATGCTTGCGTTTGGAGTCTTATTCCTTATCTCTAATAGTCTACACTATCGTCTTATTAAGTTTCGTTATCTTAGGCAACAGACACTACTCAAATTGTCCTAGCCTCTATATATACTTTTCAGATTAATGAGGAGCCTTCACTTCAGCTCTGACTGCCCAAAATAAGTGGTTGCCATGGTGTGGCTTGACATCACAAAGCCTCAGCTTGAACAACCAGGAGTGGCAGGGGTGGCAGAGGATGCAGAAATCACAGACACTCTGGTTATAGAACCGAGACCTTCATCTTACTCCTTAAATTTTTCCCTAACTGTCCTCTCCCTCCCTCTCATTTCCTCCAGTTCCATTATAGTCCAGCATATGGCAGGGAGTTGGTGTTTCCTCTAAGACAATTCCCATACTCCCCAGTCATTTCAGTGGTCCATTCCACTATGTTCAGTTGCTACCATTTCCTAGGATTTTGAGTGTTTTGATTTAATGGATGTTTTATTTTAGAATAGTTCCAGATTTAAAGAAAAGTTGTCAAGGTAATAACCATGTACACCATACACAATTTCCCTTATTACTAATGACTTACTTATGTATGGAGTAAATGTAACATGAAGTGAAACAGCAGTGAAAGGGTTAGAGTGAAACCTTACTTCTCTAGTATCTCCAGTATCCAGCAATGCTGTTCTGCACCAAGTTGTTAAAGGAAAAACTTTACCAGTTGTAGCATAAACTTTCAGGTCTTGAGCTTATGATCATTTCAATAGTTTAACAATATTCAATCGTCTACCATGTAAAAAGGAAATCAATTTCTTTATTATACACTGCCAGCACTAACACAACACCATGTTCCTCATGACTGCGACCACCACCATCAATCCCACCACCCCCCAATACAAACATAAGTTCACTGTTGGACTAGCAGTTTCTTCATCCATGCTTGTATTTGGAGTCTTATTCCTTATCTCTACTAGTCTACAGTATCGTCTTATTTAGTTTCGCTATCTTGAGGCAACAGACACTACTCAAATTTTCCTGGCCTCTATATATGTTTTTCAGATTAATGAGGAGTCACATACTTCAGCTCTGACTGCCCAAAATCAGTGGTTGCCATGGTGTGGCTTGACATCACAAACCTCAGCTTGACCATCCAGGAGGTGCGGGGGTAGCAGCGGATACAGAAATCTCAGACACTCTGGTTATAGAACAGAGACCTTCCTCTTAACTGCTAAAATTTTCCCAAACTGACCTGACTCTCTCTCTCATTTCCTCTAGTTCCATTATAGTCCATCCTTTGGCAGGGAGGTGGTGTTTCCCCCAAGACAGTTGCCATACTCCCCCGTCATTTCAGTGGTCCTTTCCACTATGTTCAGTTGCTACCATTTCCTAGGATTTTGAGTGTTGTTTTAATGCATGTTTTATTTTAGAATAGTTCCAGATTTACAGAAAAATTGTGAAGATAATAACCATGGAAACCATACCCATTTTCCTTTATTACTAATATCTTGGTTAACTAGGGGGCAAATGTAAGATGAATTGAATCATCCTTGTAACAGAGTGAAACCTCACTTCTCTAGTATCTCCAATATCCAGTAATGCTGTTCTAGACCAAGTTATTAAAGGAAAACCTGGACCGTTTGTGGCATAAAACTTC
Source organism: Myotis nattereri (assembly GCF_964212035.1). Taxonomy (NCBI): domain Eukaryota; kingdom Metazoa; phylum Chordata; class Mammalia; order Chiroptera; family Vespertilionidae; genus Myotis; species Myotis nattereri. Next base: position 58,976,025 of record NC_138078.1, read on the forward strand.
AGATCTTGAGCGACCATCCTGTCAATAGTTAACAATATTCAATAGTCTACCATGTAAAAAGGAAATCAAATTCATTATTATACAGTGCCAGTACTAAGACAACACCCTGTTCATCATGACTGCGACCATCACCATCTATCCGGCCGCCCCAATCCAATCCTAAATTAAACATCAGCTTCTTTTTTCCTTGTAAGTATGAGAAAGTGTTGGGAATAAAATCCCCATTCAGACTTATCCTTGTCCTTATGCTAAGTGTCTGGCTCAGTATGGATTGGCTTGTCTGGTGCTCCAAATAAAAAATCTACCTTACTCCCTTCTCACATGCCTGTCCCCTCCTTAGATCCATCCTCATCAGTGAAACAGGGTCAAACCTCACTTCTCTAGTATCTCCAATATCCAACAATGCTGTTCTAGACCATGATGTTAAAGGAAAAACGCAATCACTTGTGGCATAAATATTCACATCTTGAGCTGACCCTCCTGTCAATAGTTTAATAATATTCAATAGTCTACCATGTAAAAAGGAAATCAAATTCTTTATTATACACTTCCAGCATTAACACAACACCCTATTCCTCATGACTGCCACCACGTCAATCCATACCACCCCCCCTCAATACAAACATAAATTGACTTTTGCACTTACAGTTTCTTCATCCATCCTTGTGTTTGGAGTCTTATTTCTTATCTCTACTGTTCTAGACTATCGTCTTATTAATTTTCGCTATCTTGAGGCAACAGACACTAGTGAAAGGGTCCTGGCCTCTATATATACTTTATATGTTATTGAGAAGCCACTCACTTTAGCCCTGGCTGCTCCAAATCAGTGGTTGCCATGGTGTGGTTTGACATCACAATGCCTCAGCTTGACCAACCAGGAAGGGTAGGGGTGGCAGAGGATGGAGAAATCTCACACACTCTGGTTATAGAAGAGAGACCTTCATCTTACTCCATTAATTTTTCCCTAACTGTCCTTCTTCTCCCTCTCATTTCCACTAGGTCCATTATAGTACAGCATATGGCAGGGAGTTGGTGTTTCCTCTAAGGCAATTGCCATACTCCCCCATAATTTCAGTGGTACATTCCAATATGTGCAGTTGCTACCATTTCCTAGGATTTTGAGTGTTGTTTTAATGGATATTTTATTTTAGAATAGTTCCAGATTTACAGAGCATTTGTGAAGATAATAACCATGTACACCATACTCAATTTCCCTTTTTACTAATATTTTACTTATTATCGGGCAAATGTAACATGAAGTGAATCATCAGTGAAATAGATTGAAACTTCACTTCTCTAGTATGTCCAATATCCAGCAATGCAGTTCTAGACCATGTTGTTAAAGGATCAACTGGACCAGTTGTTGCACATAACTTCAGACTTGAGCTGACCTTCCTTTCAATAGTTTAACAATATTCAATATTCTGCTGTGTAAAAAGGAAATCAAATTCATTATTATTCTCTGCTAGCACTAACAGAACACCCTGTTCCTCATGACTGTGACCACCACAATCCATCCCGCCCCCTCCCCCAATACATACATGAATTCACATTTATACTTCCAGTTTCTTCATCCATCCTTGTGTTTGGAGTCTTATTCCTTATCTCTACTTGTCTACAGTATCATCTTATTAAGTTTCGCTATCTTGAGGCAACAGACACTACTCAAAGAGTCCTGGCCTCTATATATACTCTTTAAGTTAATGAGGAGTCACTCACTTCATCTCTGGTTGCCAACAGTCAGTGGTTGCCATTGTGTGCCTTGACATCACAAATCCACAGCTTGACGGACCAGGAATGGCAGGGGTGGAAGAGGATGCAGAAATCTCAGACACTCTTGTTATAGAACAGAGACCTTCCTCTTAACTCCTAAAATTTTTCCCAAACTGACCTCTCTCTCTCTCTCTCTCTCTCTAATTTCCTCTAGTTCCATTATATTTCAGCATAGGCAGGGAGGTGGTGTTTCCTCTAAGACAATTCCCATGCTCCACCGTCATTTCAGTGGTCCATTAGACTCTGTTCAGATATTAACTTTTCCTAGGATTTTGAGTGTTGTTTTAATGGATGTTTTATTTTAGAATATGACCATATTTACACTAAAATTGTGAAAATAATAACCATGTACACCATACCCAATTTCCCTTATTACTAATAGCTTACTTATGTATGGGGCAAATGTAACATGAAGTGAAACATCAGTGAAAGAGAGTGAAACCTCACTTCTCTAGTATGTCCAATATCCAGCAATGCTGTTCTAGACCAAGTTGTTAATGAAAAATCTGGACCAGAAGTGGCATCAAACTTGAAATCTGGACCTGACCATACTTTCAATAGTTTAACAATATTCAATAGACAGCCATGTAAAAAGGAAATAAAATTCATTATTATATACTACCAACACTAGCAGAACACCCTGATCATCATGACAGCGACCACAACCATCCATCCCACCCCCCCACACCAACACGAACATAATTTCACTTTTGGACTTCCAATTTCTTCATCCATCCTTGTGCTTGGAGTCTTACTCCTTACCTCTACTAGTCTACAACATCGTCTTATTAAGTTTCGCTATCCTGAGGCAACAGACACTACTCACAGGGTCCTAACCTCTCTATAGTCTTTAGGTTAATGAGGAGCCACTCACTTCAGCTCTGGTTGCCAAAATTCAGTGGTTGCCATGGTGTGGCTTGACATCACAAAGCCTCAGCTTGACCTTCCAGGAGGGGCGGGAGTGGAGGAGGATGCAGAAATCTCAGGCACTCTGTTTATAGAAGAGAGACCTTCCTCTAAACTCCTAAAATTTTACTCAAACTGTCTCTCTCTCCCTCATTTCACCTAGTTCCATTATAGTCCAGCATATGGCAGGGAGGTGGTGTTTCCTCTAATACAATTTCCATACGCCCCTTTCATTTCAGTGGTACATTCCACTATGTTCAGTTGCTACCATTTCTAGGATTTTGAGTGTTGAATTAATGGATGTTTTTTTTAGAATAGTTCCAGGTTTACAGGAAAATTGTGAAGTTATACCCACGTCCTCCATACCCAATTTCGCTTATTACTAATATCTTACTTATGTATGGGGCAAATGTAACATAAAGCGAATCATCAGTGAAACAGTTAGAGTGAAACCTCACTTCACTAGTATCTCCAATATCCAGCAATGCTATTCTGCACCAAGTTGTTAAAGGTAAAACTGGACCATTTTCGGCATAAAACTTCAGATCTTGAGCTGACCATCCTTTCAATAGTTTAACTATATTCAATAGTCTGCCATGTAAAAAGGAAATCAAATTCTTTACTATACACTGGCAGCACTAACACAACACCCTGTTCCTCATGACTGCGAACACCACCATCCAGCCCACCAGACCCCAATACAAAAATAAATTCAATTTTGTCCTTGCAGTTTCTTCTTCCATCCTTGTGTTTGGAGTCTTATTCCTTATCTATACTAGTCTACACTATCGTCTTATAAAGTTTTGCTATCTTGAGGCAACAGACACTACTGAAAGGGTCCTGGCCTCTATTTATTATCTTTCGGTTAATGAGGAGCCACTCACTTCAGGTCTGGTTGCCCAAAATCAGTTTGGCCATGGTGTGGCTTGACATCACAAAGCCTCAGCTTGACCATCCAATTGGGACAGGGTTGGCAGAGGATCCAGTAATCTCAGATACTCTGATTATAGAACAGAGACCTTCCTCTTAACTCCTAAAATTTTTCCCAAACTGACCTCTGTCTCTATTCTCTCTCTCTTTCTCTCTCTCTCTCTCTCTCTCTCTCTCTCTCTCTCTCTCTCTCTCTCTCTCTCTCTCTCTTGCTTTCTCTCTTCCTTTAGTTCCAGTATAGTCCAGCATATGGCATGGAGGTGGTGTTTCCTCTAATCCACTTCCTAAACTCTACAGTCATTTCAGTGGTCCATTCCACTATGTTCAGATATTACCATTTCCTATTATTTTGAGTGTTGTTTTAATAAAAATTTTGTTTTAGAATAGTTCCAGATATAGAAAAAATTGGGAAGATAATACTCATGTAAACTGTACCCAATTTCCCTTATTACTAATATCTTACTTAGGTATGGTGCAAATGTAACATGAAGTGAATCATCAGTGAAACAGAGTGAAACCTCACTTCTCTAATATCAACAATATCCACCAATGCTGTTCTAGAGCAAGTTGTTTAATATAAACTGTACGACTTGTGGCATCAAACTTAACATATCGAGCTGAGAATCCTGTCAATAGTTTAACAATATTCAATAGTCTTCCATGTAAAAAGGAAATCAAATTCAATATGATACACTGCCAGCACTATAAGAACACCCTGTTCCTCATGACAGCGACCACCATCATCCATCCCACCCGCCCAATTCCAACCTAAATTAAACATCAGCTTCTTTTCTTCCTTGCCCGTATGAGAAAGTGTTGAGGATAAAATCCCCATTCAGTCTTCTCCTTGTCCTTATTCTAAGTGTCTGGCTCAGTATGGAATGGCTTGTCTGGTGCCCCAATTAAAGAAATCTACATTACTCACTTTTCACATGCCTGCCCCATCCTTAGATCCCTCCCCAGAAGTGAAACAGAGTCAAACCTCACTTCCTCAGTATCTCCAATATCCAACAATGCTGTTCTAGACCATGATGTTAAAGGCAAAACTGTATCAGTTGTGGCATAAAACTTCACATCTCGAGCTGACCACTCTTTCAATAGTTTAACAATACTCAATAGTCTGCCATGTAAAAAGGAATTCAAATTCTTTATTATACACTGCCAGCACTAACAAAACGCCCTGTTTCTCATGAATGCAACCATGACCATCCATCCCAACCGCCCCCCCCCCCCCCCAATACCAACATACATTCGCTTTTGGACTTGCAGTTCGTTCAACCATCCTCGTGTTTTGTGTTGATTGTTTCCTTCTATGTTCCACGTGGAGTAGGGTTCCGTATCTGAAAGAGGAGCCGCACAACAAAGGAGAGAAAAAGACAAGAGATAATTTTGCAATATTGGGGGAGCAGTCGGCAAGTCCCGAAGGACTTGCTCTGTGCTCAGGCCTCACCAAGCTTTTATTGATCTCGGATGCACCCATAGCATAGACCTTAGGCAGGTGACTCCCCAGTAATAAGCACACTAGCCCCTCACCAAGGATTTACATAGTAATAAATGAGGGATTAGTTTCAGCTACAACTGTGTGGACAAACAGAGGTGGCGCCTAGCTCTGAGCTTTGCTAGGACTTCAAAGGCACCCAGCCTTCGGGGTGTTTTGGGGAGTTCTCTGTCTATGCTTATCAGATATTGAAGGCAATAAACAATTTCCCACATCTCCCCCTTATTTTTTCTTTAAAAAATAATCAAGTCCCAATTTCAATGTCCTAAAGTTATGAGTCCATGTTTCAATGTCCAAAAGTTCATGTGTACATGCCAGCAATGAAATGTTGGTTCTGGATGGTGGAAAATGCAGGTCCGGTCCTTTCTGGTCTGCTCCTGAGCACCCTGCAGTGCTGCACAGCTGCTGACTGCTAGCATGGCAAGGCATCTTCCACCATCTCCATCTCTGTACTGTCTCTTCTGTCTTTGTGGTTGGCTTTCTGTGATCCGTTGTTACAGGAATCCACATGGTCTTGTAGCTGTTCTCTGAAAGTATACAAACATATTCTCGACCAAATGTTAAAGGAAAATAAAAACCTTACTTGGGGTCTTTTCTTTAACATGATCTTTCCCTGGCCTACCCTAGCATAATGTGTGTTTTTTCTGGGTGTCTCACTATTAGCATTATAAACGAAAAAATTTTTCCTCTAAATGTTATTTAGTTACAGGATCTATTTCCTTACATGGTATTCTTCCACTATATTTTTCCACTTTCCCCCCCCCTTTTTTTTTATTTAATTTGGAGAATTCTTGGAAATTTTATAATGCAGTCTAGATAGCTTTAAATATTAATTTTTTGCATGGAAAAAAATGAACCTGAACATGCTTTAGTTTCATAGCATGTTTACCATCAAATGAAAATTTTTGTTAATACTTTTTGAATAATTACTTATTTCAAATTAGCCATATGTAATTAATTTGTAAACTTGAATTTAATTAATTTCAAAACTATTTTTCTGTCAAATTTAATATTTTAACAATAATCTTAATTTACACTGTAAATATTAATGAAGAGGATGACTTTACATAATTGTGAAGCGTTGAGCATTCCTGTTGTTAGGCTAGATTTAGACATAGGGTCTGTTAGCCAAGCCTCCGTTTATCTGGATTCTGCTTTCAGCTGGACGAAATCTCTTCTGTTATTTGGTTCCTGATCTGGGCTGTGCCTGCGAAGCAAGAAGCAGCCATGGGAACAGGAGAACTTCCTCAGAAGGGGCGAGTGTTCAAGCCTGTGCACCATTGGGGGGGGGGGGTCTGTGCTCCTCCTTTGTTGCACCCAAAGTTTTCTCCTCCTGGCCCCTGGCTGTGCCTGTCTTAGGTCGCCCCACGCTTTGGGGTCTTACCCGTCTTTGACTATCAACCATCTCTGCGCCAAGTAGGGTGCTGTGAAGTTCAGTTCTGTCTCCTTGTTACCCTGTGTCCCTCTGGCCTCCATGCCCAGCAACTGCCTTTGGAGCCCCCCGCCTGCTGGCGGGGACCCGGCATTGATCATAGGGAACCCAGGTTTCTTCTCCAGAAAGGGCCCAGCTTACGCCATTGGGAAAGAGACAGATCCATGGTACCAGCTTTTCATGATCCCAGCTTGAACAGAGAGCTCAGGTAACAGCTGTAGGCAATTGGATTCCTCTTGATAAAAAAAGTCAAGATAGGTGAATACAGAATGCTTAAGTGCCTTCCCCAGGAGGCCCTCCACACAGTGGAAAGGAATAAATCCCTTCATGTAAAACATTCAAATTCATTTGTAAATTTGTTTGGGATAAATGCACAATATACTGTTGTAAAGCATCAAAAATTATTAATAGAACTTGTCGAATAATACCATGTTAGAATATTCTTTGCTCTAGGTCATGATAACTTAATTTTAAACTGGCTGTCTCCAGGTTTGGAATCAGGAACCTAGGTAGCAAAAAAAAAAAAAAAAAAAAAAAAAGCAATTTACAGAACCAGAGACAGCATGCTATCTAAATTAGAGTTCTGGGTTTCCAGAGTACTGAGTTGACACACTGACTGGAGCCTTCTGACTTTGGGTTAGCTATGCTGTCCTTCCCAGGTAAAGGAAAAATGTGCCTTCTAAGACCAGTATGAAACTATAGTTTTTACCTGAATTAATTGTTACCATACTTCACTTTACCGTGCCCCAGGTGGTCTCTGGGCTGTTGGATGTCTGGTTTGTCTTCCTCCTGTTCCTTATCTTCAGTGGACTGCTTGGAGTCACTGCTCTCTGTGGCTGAGGTAGTTGATTGTTTACAGCTACATGCTATGGCTCCAGGTGCAACATCTTCAGTCTGGCTAGATTCCTGATTCAGTTTAATATGTCTAGCAGGAATCCATAAGGGTTTGGAAAAATTCTCTGGGAATATACAAGCGTACCCTCTGCCAAAGCTTAATAATGGGTCAGGTCACTTCCAAAAACCAGAATCGGGATCCTTCCATTTAACTAGACCATTTTCTTTTGTTTTATTCTGACACCAATGTAGCTCCATAGGTGTCTTTCCATCAGCATCACAAGTGAAAAAAATTAGAGTAATTAAAGCTAGGTGCAGCCTACCCGAAGGTGATTTCTCCATCATCCCCCTTTTTTGTTTTTCAAGTTGGGATTTTTAAAAGCTGATGAGACTCTGAAGCCTCTTTTAATAAAGCAACCCATTGATCAGCATGTGCATTTCCCTTAGTTAATGGGCCAGGTAATATGCTGTGAGCCCTGATGTGGGTGATATAAAAAGGGTATCTTGTCTGCTGCACAATCTGTTGAACTTACTTAAATAGTAAGAATAAACTTTGGTCACTAAGCCATTTCAACCGGGCAGTTTCAATTCTATTCACTAAGCCCAAAGCATAAGAGGAATCAGAAATTATGTGAACAGGCTGTTGGAAATCTTGCAACGCAGCCTTAATAGCTTCTAACTCAACTCTTTGCACAGAAGTATGACTGGTCAGTATGACTCGGTCAGAATTTATAGTATGATAGGCAACTTTCCCATTAGATGACCCATCAGTAAAAACAGTTAAAGCTCCAGGAATTGGTTCCTGCCTAGTATTTTTGGTATAATGATGGAGGTCTTATTTAAAAATTGTAGTAGTTTATATTTTAATAGGTGACAGCTAAGTTCCCCTGAATATCCACTTAGCCCAATTTGCTAATTTAAGTCAGTTTGTAATAACCTTTATTCTTGTAACTTTACTTGTCCTAATTTTTGGACAGTAAATGACATTAATCAAATTTCTGGTATTAGTCTTTAAGTAAATTTACATAAACCTTGTTTAAGGACGCAAAACACAAATTCTTTAATTTAGCTTATGAGGCCCAATATATTGATTTTTTTCATTTTAGTTAGACATCTGAAGGAAACCTCTTTTTATTTCTTCCTGACAGTTATCTTCCTCACACAAGCAACAAATGTAAGGAACATGGTTGCCTTTTGAGATTTTAACAAATACTGTAGCAAAGCTATATATTTCAAGTGATTTTTCATTTATAGTGACTAAACAGATTTAGTATTTTAACAACAATCTGTAAATGTTAGCAATCATATTTTTAAAGAGTATAACCTTTGGCTTATTTGCATATACAGAGGGATCATGGGAAGTCTTCAGTAACTTTTTAGAAGAATTTTACTTTACTAGGATTCTATTTCTTACAAAGATTAGTAAATTTAGTAAAGTTTTATTTTGATACACAACATGCAAACCCTGCTTCACTTCCAGCGTAATTTAAAATGCAGTGGTGAGGAGTGTTTAAATAAAAGGCATTGCTAGGTTAAATAAAGAGTTTGCTACTAATAAATCAATTCTTTCTTTATTTGGCAGAAATTCTTTATGAAAGCAAGCATTTTATATTTTGAAATATTGCACTCAGGAAAAACTTCCAAATACATATCTAATTAAAACATGTTCAACACTTTTTAAACAGTTCTCAACATAATAGGATCTAGTCTTGACCATGGAATCAATTACTCTTAATTTGTTTATGATATACGCATAACTGTGGTTCTACTGAGAATTTAAGATATCTTTTAAAAATGTATCTACAAGCCTTTTAAGAAATATGAGCTCTCTTGTCGGCCCTTATGAAGCCAACTGCTTAAAACATTGGTCTATCATACCACTGAAATTATATTAAGACCATGATTGCTAATTTATTAAGCATTAAAAATATCTTCTTAAAAATAGTATTAAATAAATCTGAGAGGCAAGCACACTTTCTGCCCCATCCCCATTTCCACAGTCAACCTGCACCTTAAAACTCCACCCCTGAAATCCCATCCTGCCTCAGTGAGCAGACATTCCTTTTGTGATTGGCTAAATCAGAGGGAGGGGCCTTAGTTGTTTCAAGATGGCGGCCCCCAGGGGCACAGTGAGCCCTGAGGCCAACATGGCAGCTGCCAAGTCACACAGCTCAAACGGGCGGCTGTCTACACTGTCCTTTGACAGAGCAAACCAAAAACCCTAAAAGATAGATGACCAACATTATATTGTAGACAAACAGAAATCTCATTAGCTGTTTATACCCTTTATAATTATCTTAAAGAATATTAATCAAATTTAAACTGGTTTTTGTATTAAAAATTTCAGTTGAGATCTTAAAAATTAATCCTCTTTTTTTAATCACATCATTAAGCAACATATTTTGAATTCTAATTTTTTCAGAGAAAACAAAAATTATTTTCTCAAAAATAAAATATGTTTTAAGCATTTAGCTATTATAATTATACAATTATTCCCAATTCAATCCGAATCTTAAGCTCTTAGCTGGCAAGGCAAATATTCAGGATTTCTCAATCAGTAACACTAAGACTAATCTTTAAAAATGCAAGGCAGAATCAACCAACAGATTTAATACTGTCCTCTAGATTTTGTACAAGGAATACTCAGATCTCATTTAATTCAGTATTATGTCACTTCAAGAAACCTAGGTATAAACTCCAAGGTCTTAAATTTCCCAGCAGCTTTGGAAAACCACATTTGAGGCTGGCAACGCAGGCCTGGCTCAGCCTTTGATTTTAAAAGGACCATAATTTTTTCCTCTAGGGAAGGTCAAGAAACAAGGTTGTAGCTACATTGTTTCCTGACCCTTGCTTGAAGGTGGGAAGGTTCAAAATTGGACTGGGGCGGAATGGGGGGAGGGCTGTTTTCCCTGGAAGAACAGGTTTGGCCTACCCTGGACCAATCAGATGTAAATTGACCACATTCTTTAAGAATTTGCTACAGGTGGGAAGCAACTAGCCCCTTTTCTCATTAGAAATGTTTTGGCCAGCCTTTTCAATAAAAAAAGGGCTGGTTTTTTACTGGGCTACTTAGAATTTTATAATAAAAGATTTTAATAATTTTTGAGATTCAAATTCAATTATTTTAAGGCAATTAATTTAGCAAATTTTTGTAACAGATACAATTTTACTGATTTTCCTTGTAAAGGTCTTAAAGTTAGTTTTGGAATAGGCTTCATTAACATTATTATGGAAAAATACCAATCTTGTTGCTAGAATTTCTACTGTGGGTCAAATTCGCCATTTTCTTTAGGAAATAACCAGTCTTGGGTTTTATTCTGCACATTTGTAAAGAAATACCAGCTCAAAACTATCTAAATGTCCAAAATCAGAACTCTTAGGTCGGAGAGAGCCCAGGATCGGATACATGAATACATGTAATGAGAAAATGGACTTCCCCTGGAATTTCTCTCAGGTCAACGTGCCAGATACAGATACTGGCTTGTCAACGACACCCTGCAGCTGAAACTTCCTCAGCTGAGTACCTCAGCTCATGTCTCCGCCCCTCACTCAACTGCAGTATAAAAAAACGCCCCCCTCCCTGTTGGCGTGAATCCACGTGCCCTGTCCTGGTGGTACGTGGGTCTCCCGGGGACGCCGAATAAACCTTTTCCGTTCCTTTCTTTTCTGATTCACTGGACTCTATTTCTTGCGCCGTCTCCTGAGCCCTAACCTAACACTTGGTGCCTTGATACCTGGGTGGCACAAGCACTTTCTTTGGCCGCGCCTCCACGGATTGGGTGCCCGCCTCTCCCTCCTAGTGGCTCTGGACCCATAAGGACCTCATCTCTTCAGCTTGGCAACTTTTCCCAGTTTGGCAGCATCAGCAGTGAGTCCCACCCCGCCCCAGTGCTGGTCCCATGTGGCCGCCTGCCCGCGGGCATCTCTATCCGTAAAATGTGGCCACGTCAGAGATTGCCTCTCCATACCCTTCCAGGAATGTGGCCGTCCCGTTCCCTTTGTGAGAGGTTGCAGCTGTGCTCTCTTCAGACCCTCTTAACGGGAAGCTTCCTTGTCCCCTAGAGCCCAAATCCTAAGAACGTCAGCTCCAAAACAGCCTCTTCCATTTCTGTGCCCATTCTACCCCTGCCATAGTCCAGTCCAGGAACTGAGGGCATAGTCTGAATCTATGCCCCCCACTCTCTAACCCGACCTTTAAGGTCTTTATTAGTCCTCAAACCCAGGTCTGAGGTCCATTGAAAATGGCCTTGAAGGTTCTTAATGCCCTGGAGGAGCAGGCACAGTCAGAATGGGAGTTCTGCCTTAAACAGGAAGTAGACTTGCAGTCATGCCTTAGTTGTGGCCCTGAGGTTGACGGCATCCGCCATGGCCCTAAGGGGGCTATGAGCGGTGGGGGTGCAGTGAAAGGAACACCACCGGAGAATGCTTCAAATGTGGAAATGAAGGCCACTGGGCAATGCAGTGCCCCAGGGCCCAAGCTCCGACCAAGCCCTGCCTGGTATGCAGTCAAAATGGTCACTGGAAAAGTGACTGCCCTGGAATAATTGGCGGGCCTTCTACGCCTCAGGGTAGAGGGGACACCCTTCCAGGCCAGGACCCACGTGCTGGCCATGTTGGAACTGGCTGAAGATTGAAGAAGCCCAGCCTCGATGACTCCAATCACCCTCGCTGAGCCTCGGGTCACAATGAAGGTAGTAGGTCACCTTTCTGGTTGACATGGGGGCTGCCTTCTCTGTCCTGCCATCCTCTTCAGGGCCCCTTTATCCTTCCAAGATCTCGGACATGTATATTGATGGCAAATCCACCTGCCTTCTGGCCACTGGACCCCTTTCCTGCCTCCTTGATGATAGCATGCCCCATGCCCCTGTTAGGACGAGACATCCTCACCATCCTAGTGGCCACTCTACAGATCACTCTGAGCCCTTCAGCTTCCCTGCTCCTTCCACTCCTGGCCCCCTCCCTTTACAGGGACACCGATCCTCCACTGCCATGTATCCCGTAATGGGGCCCTGTTGCCCTAGACCACAGTAGCCTAGCTCAGCCTTTGCCTAGCTCAGTCTTTGCCTACCTCAGTCTTCGCTGTGAACACCTTTTCTTCTTCTCTCCGCCACAACTGTCCCCTCCTCTGAACTGAAAACTGCTCTGACCTCTGTTGAGTGTTTCCTTCCACGACCCGCGTGGAGCAGGGTTTGGTACCTGAAAGAGGAGCCGCACAACAAATGAGAGAAACGACACGAGATAATTTTGCAATATCGGAGGTCCAGGCGGGCAAGTCCAACTCAAGGAGAGGGACTTCCACCCATGCTCAGGCTGCTCCAATCTTTTATTGATCTGGAGTAGCCCTTAGGTAGGCGACCCCCCATTAAAAGGTACATTAGCCCATCAGCAAGGATTTACATAATAATAAATGGGGGAGTAGTTTCAGTACCACTGTCTGGATAAACAGAGGTGGCACCTAGCTCTGAGCTTTGCTAGGGCTTCAAAGGCACCCAGCCTTTGGAGGTTTCTGGGAGTGCTCTGTCTATGCTTATCAGATAGTGAAGGCAATAAACAGTTTCCCAAAACTCCCCCTTATTTTTTCTTTAAAAAATAATCAAGTCCCAATTTCAATGTCCAAAAGTTCTGAGTCCATGTTTCAATGTCCAAAAGTTCATGTGTACACGCCAGCAATGAAATGTTGGTTCTGGATGGTGGAAAATGCAGGTCCGGTCCTTTCTGGTCTGTTCCTGGGCACCCTGCAGCGACGCACAGCTGTTGACTGCTAGCATGGCAAGGCGTTTTCCACCATCTCCTTCTCTGAACTGTCTCTCCTGTCTTTGTGGCTGGAGCAATCTGGTCAGTTTCTCTCCAGGATCACTTGTTGCAAGAATCCACATGGTCTTGGAGCTGTTCTCTGAAAATATACAAACATACTCTCGACCAAAGGTTAAAGGAAAAAAAACCTTACTTGGGGTCTTTTCTTTAACATGATCTTTCCCTGGCTTACCATGGCCTAATGTGTGGTTTTTCTGGGTGTCTCACTATTAGTATTATAAACGAAAAATTTTTTTTTCTAAATGTAATTTAGTTACAGGATCTATTTCCTTACATGGTATTCTTCCACTATATTTTTCCACTATCCCCCATTTTTTTTAATTAGGAGGCTTCTTGGAAATTTTATAATGCAGTCTAGATAGCTTTAAATATTAATTTTTTGCATACAAAAAAATGAACCTGAACATGCTTTAGGTTCATAGCATGTTTACCATGAACATTTTTGTTAATACTTTTTGAATAATTACTTATTTCAAATTAGCCAAATTTAATTAATTTGAAAACTATTTTGCTGTCAAATTTAATACTTTAACAGTAATCTTAATTTACACTGTAAATATTAATTGAAAGTTTCACTTTACATCCTTGTGAAGGCTCTGAGCATTCCTGTTGTTAGGCTAGATTTAGACATAGGGTCTGTTAGCCAAGCCTCCGTTTTTCTGGGTACTGATTTCAGCTGGACCAAATCTCTTCTGTTATTTGGTTCCTGATTTGGACTGTGCATGGGAAGCAAGAAGCAGCCATGGGGACAGGAGACATTCCTCAGAAGGGCTGAGTGTTCAAGCCTGTGCACCGTTCAAGCCTGTGCAACTTTGGGGGGGGTGAGGATCTGTGCCCCACCTTTGTTGCACCTCAAGTTTTCTCCTACTGGCCCCCAGCTGTGCCTGTCTTAGGTCGTCCCACCCTGTGGCATCTTACCCGTCGTTGACTACCAGCTATCTCTGGGCCAAGTAGGGTGATGTGAGGTTCAGTTCTGTCTCCTTGATAGCCTATGTCCCTCTGGCCTCCATGCCCAGCAACTGCCTTTGGATCCCCTCGCCTGTTGGCGGGGACCCGGCATTGATCATAGGGAACCCAGGTTTCTTCTCCAGAGAGGGCCCAGCTTATGCCATTGGGCCAGAGACAGATGCATGGTACCAGCTTTTCATGATCCCAGCTTGAACAGAGAGCTCAGGTAACAGCTGTAGGCAATTGGATTCCTCTTGGCAAAAAAAGTCAAGATAGGTCAATACAGAATGCTTAAGTGCCTTCCCCAGGAGGCCCTCCACACAGTGGAAAGGAATAAATCCCTTCATGTAAATCATTCAAATTCATTTGTAAATTTGTTTGGGATAAATGCACAATATACTGTTATAAAGTATCAAAAATTATTAATAAAACTTTTTAGAATAATACCATGTAAGAATATTCTTTGCTCTAGGTCATGACAACTTAATTTTAAACTCAAGGTTTGGAATGAGGGACCTAGTTTTCAAAAAAAAGAGAAATTTACAGAAGCATAGACAGTATGCTATCTAAATTACAGTGATGGGTAAACACATTATCTAGAGTCCTTGGGTAACCTATGTAAAACTTAGGCATGTTATCTGAATTACAGTTTTTACCTGAATTAATTGTTACCATATTTCACTTTACCGTGCCCCAGGTGGTCTCTGGGCTGTTGGTTGTCTGGTTTGTCTTCCTCCTGTTCCTCATCTTCAGTGGACTGCTTGGAGTCGCTGCTCTCTGTGGCTGAGGTAGTTGATTGTTTACAGCTACATGTTATGGCTCCAGGTGCAAGATCTTCAGTCTGGCTAGATTCCTGATTCAGTTTAATATTTCTAGCAGGAATCCATACGGGTTTCGAAAAATTCTCTGGGAATACACAAGCGTACCCTCTGCCAAAGTTTAATAATGGGTCAGGTCCCTTCCATAAACCAGATTCGGGATCCTTCCATTTAACTAGACCATTTTCTTTTGATTTATTCTGACACCAATGTAGCTACATAGGTGTCTTTCCATCAGCATCACAAGTGAAAAAATTTAGAGTAATTAAGGCTTGATGCAGCCTACCCACAGGTGATTTCTCCATCATCCCCCCTTTTTGTTTTTCTAATTGAGATTTCAGTCTTTGGTGTTGACGTTCAATAATGGCCTGTCCTTGGGAATTATATGGTATTCCCGTAATGTGCTGAATTTTCCACTTTTTACAAAATTCCTGGAATTGACAGCTTGTATAAGCAGGTCCATTATCAGTTTTAATAATCTTTGGAATTCCCATGACAGCAAAAGCAGCTAGGCAATGATTAATAACCTGTTTTGCTGTCTCTCCTGTAGATACAGTGGCCCATATGACCTTTGAAAAAGTTTCTACAGAGACATGTAATGCTTCAAGACATCCAAAAGGAGTATAATGTGTTACATCCATTTGCCAGATATGGTCCCTTAGCAAACCTCTAGGGTTGACTCCTGTGTTAGGCCCTTGAGGTAGATGTAACATGCAAGTGGGACATTCCTTGATAATCTGTTTTGCTTTCTGTCGAGTGATTGAGAATTGTTTGGACAACATTTTAGCAGGCTGATGTAAAAGCTGATGAGACTCTGAAGCCTCTTTTAATAAAGCAACCAATTGGTCAGCATTTGCATTTCCTTTAGTTAATGGGCCAGGTAATACACTGTGAGCCCTGATGTGAGTGATATAAAAAGGGTATTTTCTCTGCTGCACAATCTGCTGAACCTGCTTAAATAGTAAGAATAAACTTTGGTCACTAAGCCGTTTCAACCGGGCAGTTTCAATTCTACATACTAGGCCCGAAGCATAAGAGGAATCAGAAATTATGTTAACAGGCTGTTGGAAATCTTGCAATGCAGCCTTAATAGCTTCTAACTCAATTCTTTGCACAGAAGTATGACTGGTCAGTATGACTCAGTCAGAATTTATAGTATGATAGGCAGCTTTCCCATTTGATGACCCATCAGTAAAAACAGTTAAAGCTCCAGGAATTGGTTCCTGCCTAGTATTTTTTGGTATAATGATGGAGGTCTTATTTAAAAATTGTAAAAGTTTACCTTTTAATAGGTGACAACTAAGTTCCCCTGAATATCCACTTAACCCAATTTGCCAATTTACGTCAGTTTGAAACAACATTTCTAATTGCTTTCCAGTGAGGGGAAGATAGATGCATTTAGGTTCTTCTCCTCTAAGCTGCCTGCAACGCTTCCTAAGCTGATATATTAATTGAGCCATCAGTTCTATATAAGTAATAGCAGTTTTAGAGGACTGGTGGCCTAGGTGGACCCATTCAATAATAGCGGGAGAGTCTTTATTTTGGAAGATGACTCCAGTGGGACTATTTGCAGTATGGTTAATCTGTCCCAATAAAGGCAATTCAGGCTTTACCCGAGGATATCGCCTGTTCAATTCTTAGCAACTCCTTTCTGGCATCATCTGTTAGTGTTCTGGGTGAGGAAAGGTCAGAGTCACCCCTAAGTATATCAAATAAATTTGTCATTTCTCCCGTAGAGATTTTTAGGTAGGGTCTTAGCCAGTTAATGTCCCCTAATAATTTCTGAAAATCATTTAAAGTTTTAAGACAATCTTTTCTTAGTTCCACCTTTTGTGGCCTAATGCATTGGTTTTCAATAATGGTTCCCAGATACTTAAAAGGTGTTTGTTTTTGTACCTTTTCTGGAGCAATTTTTATGCCCCATTTAGGGAGCTCCTTCTCTAATTGGAAAAATATTTTCAAAGTCTGCTCTTCCCGTGGACTTGCTAAGAGCAAGTCATCCATGTAATGGATAATGTAACATCGGGAATATCTGTCCCTTAAAGGTTGAACAGCTTGAGCCACATATTTTTGGCACAAGGTAGGGCTATTGGCCATTCCTTGAGGCAAAACTTTCCACTGATATCTTCTCATGGGTTCTATATTATTAATAGATGGCACTGAAAAGGCAAATCTTTCTTTATCTTGAGGTGCCAAGGGAATGGTGAAAAAACAATCCTTAAGATCTACTACTATGAGAGACCAATTTAAAGGGATTGGTGAAGGCGCTGGGAGTCCAGGTTGCAAAGCTCCCATGGTATGCATAGTAGCATTAATTGCTCTGAGATCATGTATCAGTCGCCATTTCCCTGCCACCTTCTTAGGTATAATAAATATAGGCGTATTCCAAGGGCTATTGGAAGGCTCTATATGACCAGCTTCTATTTGTTCCTGTATTAATCCATGAATATGACCTAATTTCTCCTTGGTTAATGGCCACTGATCCACCCATATAGGTTTATCATCTTTCCATTGTATAGGATCAGCATGGGGGCGAGGAGACTGAGCAGTGACCACTCCTAAAAAGGTTGATATCCCTGCCTTCCTGGGTTTTTTACACCTTGATCACTCTGATGTCCCATCTGAGTTACAAGCTGCTGACCTTTGCCAGTAATAATACAAGCTTGTAAACCTTCTAAGACATCCCGGCCCCATAAATTGACTGTAATTCCAGAGACAATGTAGGGCTGAAACCATCCTGTCTGTCCTTCCTGATCTTGCCATTTTAAGACTGCAGCACTACGTTGTGTGTTATCAGGAACTCCCACCCCTCTAATTGAGTCCATAGCTTCTACCATGGACCAACTAGGAGGCCAGAATTCTTTGCTGATAACGCTGACATCTGCCCCAGTGTCTACTAGGCCTTTAAACATTTTTCCTTCTATTCTCAAATTAATCATAGGATGAGTTTTGCTAATTTCCTGTATCCAATAGATGTCTGAGCTTTCAAGTCCTTGCATTCCTCTTTTCCTATTTATAGCCTTGCCTTGTTGAGCATAAGGTAGAAGTAGTATTTGAGCAATTCTTTGTCCTGGAGTAATTTGCATAATATGATTGCATTCCAATATAACTTTAATCTCTCCCTCATAATTTGAATCTATGACTCCAGGCAAAACAGTTAATCCTTCTAGAGTGTTTCCACTTCTCCCTAAAATTAATCCTAAAGTTCCTGATGGCACAGGTCCCCAGATTCCTGTAGGAACAGCCTGCCGAGCCATATCAGGGGTCAAAGTGACCGCTATAGTACTGTTAAGATCTAGGCTTGCACTTCCTGGAGTGGCCCAAATCAGAGATTCCACTGTGGGCTTTGCAGGGCAGATCTCCCCTTTTATTGAAGGGGCTGGGGGTTGCCCCATTGGCCGTTGCCCTGCGGTTGGCCATACCCTGTGTCTTGATTTAACGGCTGCCCATTTTTGTGGAATCTCGATTTACAATGGTTGGCCCAATGGTAGCCCTTCTGGCATCTAGGACACAGAGATGTTGGATCTGTTTTGATAGGCTCACCAGGCGAAATGTTAGCGCCTTTCCTTGGAGCGCCTCCTTGTGTCCTTCTTGGTTGTCTACATTCTTTTTTAAAATGTCCTATGTTTCCACAGTTATGACACCTTTTATTTACAGTAGCGGCGGCAGTGAGTAAATTCACTTGAAAAGTGCCTGACCCCACATTCTGACATGCTCGAATCATTTCTGTAATTGTACTACCTTTTCTCAGAGGCATCAGACATTTCTTACAATCATCATTGGCATTTTCAAAAGCTAATTGTTGAATTAAAATGTCTCCTGCTGCCTCATGGTGAATCTGTCGTCTCACTGCTTGAGTGAGACGAGCCACAAAATCAGAAAATGATTCTAAAGGCCCCTGTAAACATTTACTAAAAGCTCCCTCAGAGTCCCCTTTTGCTGGTAAAGTCCACCACGCTTTCCTTTCACAAGCTCTAATTTGCTCATATGCCAGTTGCACATAATCTAACTGGGTTCGCACATCGTTGTATTGTCCCAGTCCTGCTAGCATTTCATAAGTTATTTGAGCATTCAGCCCGCGGTTTATTTGGGCTTGCTCCTGGCATCTCTCCAAGAATTCTCCTTTCCATAGTAAATAATGTCCTCCATCCAGAGTTGCACGTGCTAGAGAATACCAATCATGAGGGATTAGGAAAGCTTCAGAAATACTATGCATAATTTCTCCTGTAAAAGGAGCTGTTGGACCATTTTGGACTACACTTTCACGTGAGGCTTTTATCATTTTAAAGTCAAATTTTACATGCTGTCTGATTACCTGATTTGGTAGCTGTGGATCAGGTACCTCTATGATAGGGAAAGCAAGCCTTTCTTCCTCCGGTATTTCCCTCAATCCTTCTCTGATGGATTTTTGCACAGGTGATTCAAATGACAGCGAATTAAGCATATCAGAATTAGGACGTGCATGCGGAGGTGGAGAGGACCATGAAGGCCATTCCTCTAACGTGTCTTCCCACTCCTCACTAGGAGGAGCAGAGGGAACCAGTTGAGGAGACTCCTCCTCGGCCTCTGGAAAAGGCTTTGGCAAATGCGCCATTATGTTCCCCATGGAAAAAGTTTTTTGAGATGAGTTTTTTCTTGCTGCTAACCTTTTTTTCAAGTTCTAACTAACTTCTTTGGAGACATTTTAAGATCTAATGTACCTTTTTCAAGAAAAGCAAAGGTTATGTTCTATAATAACATGCAAAAACCGTAAAAGATTACCTTCTAAAATTTTAACACTTTAAACATGCAAATCAAAAGCACATAATACAGTTTTTTAGTTTTTAAAAGCCAAATATACCTTTTTTAAAGCGGAATCTACTTTCTTAAAGCCAAATCCTTCCCCGTTTGTTAGCCTGGTTAAGAAAACGTTCCCAGTTACTTACAGACCCGGGCTTCTGTAGTTGATCTGGGCATTGCATGCGGAAGACTTCCTCTCACCTTTTTTCGGTGAGTTTTCCACACCTTTTCGGTGTTAACTTCCTTTTCTCGCTCCAGCGAGACCTGCACTTCCAGACTACCCGTTGGGCGCCAGATGTTGAGTGTTTTTCCTTCCACGACCCGCGTGGAGTAGGGTTCGGTACCTGAAAGAGGAGCCGCACAACAAATGAGAGAAACGACACGAGATAATTTTGCAATATCGGAGGTCCAGGCGGGCAAGTCCAACTCAAGGAGAGGGACTTCCACCCATGCTCAGGCTGCTCCAATCTTTTATTGATCTGGAGTAGCCCTTAGGCAGGCGACCCCCCATTAACAGGTAGAATAGCCCATCAGCAAGGATTTACATAATAAAAAATGGGGGAGTAGTTTCAGCTACCACTGTCTGGACAAACAGAGGTGGCGCCTAGCTCAGACCTTTGCAAGGGCTTCAAAGGCACCCAGCCTTCGGGGGTTTCCTGGAGTGCTCTGTCTATGCTTATCAGATAGTGAAGGCAATAAACAGTTTCCCACAGACCTTGCCCCATCCCCCTCCACCCTTCCCAAAGGAAAAATGCAGCAACTTTAAAATCCAAGCGGCTCGAGGCCTGGGAACACGCTGCGCAACCTGCTCCCTCCATCCCCGCCTTTTCTCCAGCCTCATATCCAGGTCCCTGGCTTCCACTGCTCCTTTCATTTTTCCTTGGATATCAGCACATTCGAACATTTTCTCCCGCTTTCACTGCAATACCTACCTCTCTCATGCTCACCAAGTGCCTCCCACCATCTTCTTCGGGGACACCATCCACGACCAGATGACCCATCATTCCTCACAGGCTCTTACCTGGCAAGGGACCCTACAATTTTGCTCAGGTTTTTCATATTTTCAGGTGAAACGGACATGGGATGATGAGGGATTCATCAATTCTACTGTCTGGGATTGGAAATCCTCTAGTGTCACACTCTATTTATGAAACCTGGACACACTCCTATGCCCACTCTAATAAACACAACTTTCCATCTATTCTCGAACATCAATCCATCCTCCTCTACATCCTGCTGGATTTCTGTCACTGGCTCGAACCCTCCTCATCGCCACTCAATTCCAATCTATTGAACCCTCTAACTAAACTCTCTCTAGAAATTCACAGCTCCTGGCCGGACCTCCTGCCCATGGCCCTGACCAAACCCCGACTACACCAAGAAGCCCCATTTTCTTGAGCCCTTTTGACACTTCTTGCTCAACCACTGTCTTCTTTCCGATCCCCCTCCCCTGGGTACTTATCTCCCATATCTGTCTTTAACCAGGCAATTGCTCAGGTTTCTGCCCAAGCCAGAGCCGTCCAACCAAGACTCCCAACACCAGCCCTTCAACCTGGTGACTCTGTCCTCCTTACGAACCTACAACCACAAGCCTTGGAGCCTAGCTGGACAGGACTTCACACTGTAATCCTCACAGCCCCCACTGCGGCCAAGCTGCTTGGCAACCCCAGCTTGATGACCTGACCTGGCACCGCCTCTCCAGACTCAAGAGGACCCCGGAGCAGCATGACTTCTATAAATGTGAGGTGTTGGGCCCCACTAAGTTCTGCCTTAACTGCCCTCCCCTCCTCCTTCCATCTCCTCCCGGGCCTGAGCAACCTACACCCACCTCCACCAGCTTATGTGTGGAGGTTCAAGGTCAGTGAAACCTCCTACCAGACAGCAAACATGTCACCCGGCAGGTAGGATCTCAGGACTGCCCTATGTTCAGATGTCAGACAAAGATCCAGATGGCTGTCAACATCCAGTCAGTGTCCAATACTGGCTGACCCTATGTCTGTTTTGCTTACAACCAGCGGGATCCAGACCGATGTAATCAAGATGTCAACACCTATGGGGTTGCCACGGGAGAGACTGTCATACCACACCGCAGCCAGTCTCACCAAGGCCAGACCAGGTACCTTCTTTTGGTGCAACGGCACCTTAAGGAACTGCATGAACTCCTCTGACCCCGGGCCTTGCTTCGTGGTCACAGTAATTCCCCAACTAACCTTGTATGGAGAGTCGGAGCTCACTGGTTGCTCCCTCCATCCCATCCATGGACCCGCCGGGCTGCCTTCCTCCCTGTCATTTTAGGGGTGAGTATTGCTGCCTCAGTAGGCCTCACTGGGGGCCAATTGTAAATAGTCTGGTCACTGCTCAGTAATTTAATGACAAGCTCCAGTTAGCCCTGGAGTCTACTACTGCCTCTTTTAGCCTCCCTACAGCAGCAAGTGACATCAGTAGCCCAAGTATCCATAAGGAACCAGATCGCCTCAGACCTTTTGACTGCAGAAAAAGGGGAAACCTGCATATTCCTTCAGGAAGAATGCTGTTACGGCATCAATGAGTCCAGAGTAGTGGAGCAAAACGTAAATGTACAGACCCTGACTAAGCTGAGTGAAGAACTACATGCAGGACACTTCCAGGACAACTCTCCTTCCTGCTAGTTCCAAAGCTCCTTAGCTACCTTGGTCCTACCCATGATAGGGCCCCTTATTCTCATCTGTGTCTTTTTTTCTCCTAGCCACCTGCCTCCTCAAGTTCATCCACTCCCGAATCATGGACATGTCACGGGTGACTGTGAATCATCTCCTGCTCCATCCCTATGCTCGGCTGCCCTCTGATCTGCCTCTGCCTAACACTGGCCTTTAAATCCATCCCCCTTCGTTGCCTGTTGTAAGCTGGAAGTAGCTAGAAAGAGTCGCCCCCACCCCATCACCAAAAAGCCGGGATGTTAGGTTGGAGAGAGCCCAGGATCTGATACATGCAGGCATGTAATGAGACAATGGACTTCCCCTGCAATTTCTCACAGGTCAATGTGCCAGACACAGATACTGGCTTCTCCATGACCCCCTGCAGCTGAAACATCCTCAACTGAATACCTCAGCTCATGTCCCCGCCACTCACCCAACTGCAGTATAAAAAGCGCGCCCCCCTCACTGTTGGTGTGAATCCACATGCCCTGTCCTGGGGGTACCTGGGTCTCCCGGGGATGCAGAATAAACCTATTCCTTTCCTTTCTTTTCTGATTCACTGGACTCAATTTCTTGGGCAGTCTCCTGAGCCACCTAACCTAACAGGAACGAGAGCGGATTAGTTCCAAGCCAAGTTTTGTCTTTACACGTGAACAGAAATCCCAGAAGTATTTTAAATTTTTGTAAAACTTTTCAATTATGAGAAGGAGACTTTAAATTAGAGGAGGCATCCATATTGGATCGCCATGTGCTCCCTTTTCCTTTCCACCACATCCTGCTTTGGGGGAAGTTTCAGCAAATGACTCAGATGGAGTATTTGTTCCCAAAGTCATGCTTAATAGAAATACAGATTTTAAAGTTTTGTTTTTTACGTTACTGGGATTCAATTGCTTACAAAATTAATAAATTTAGTAAAGTTTTATTTTGATACACGACATGCAAACCCTGCTTCACTTCCAGCCTAATTTAAAATGCAGCGGTGAGGAGCTTTTAAATTAAAGACATTGCTAGGTTAAATAAAGACTTTGCTACTAATAAATCAATTCTTCTTTTATTTGGCAGAAATTCTTTATGAAAGCAAGCATTTTATATTTGGAATATTGCACTCAGGAAAAACTTCCAAATACATATCTAATTAAAACATGTTCAACACTTTTTAAACAGTTCTCAACATAATAGGATCTAGTCTTGACCATGGAATCAATTACTCTTAATCTGTTTATGATATATGCATAACTGTGGTTCTACTGAGAATTTAAGATACCTTTTAAAAATGTATCTACAAGCCTTTTAAGAAATATGAGCTCTATTGTCAGCCCTCATGAAGCCAACTGCTTAAAACATTGGTCTATCATACCACTGAAATTATATTAAGACCATGATTGCTAATTTATTAAGCATTAAAAATATCTTCTTAAAAATAGTATTAAATAATTCTGAGAGGCAAGCACACTTTCTGCCCCATCCCCATTTCCACAGTAAACCTGCACCTTAAAACTCCACCCCTGAAATCCCATCCTGCCTCAGTGAGCAGACATTCCTTTTGTGATTGGCTAAATCAGAGGGCGGGGCCTTAGTTGTTTCAAGATGGCGGCCCCAGGGGCACAGTGAGCCATGCGGCCAACATGGCGGCTGCCAAGTCACACAGCTCAAAAGGGCGGCTGTCTACACTGTTCTTTGACAGAGCAAACCAAAACCCCTGAAAGATAGATGACCAACATTATATTGTAGACAAACAGAAATCTCATTAGCTGTTTATACCCTTTATAATTATCTTAAATAACATTTATCAAATTTAAACTGGTTTTTTTATTAAAAATTTCAGTTGAGATCTTAAAAATTAATCCTCTTTATTAATCAAATCAATAAGCAACATATTTTGAATTCTAATTTTTTCAGAGAAAATAAAAATTATTTTCTAAAAATTAAAATATTTTTAAGCATTTAGCTATTATAATTATACAATTTTTCCCAATTCAATCCGAATCTTAAGCTCTTAGCTGGCAAGGCAAATATTCAGGATTTCTCAATCAGTAACATTAAGACTAAACTTTAAAATTGCAAGACATAATCAACCAACAGATTTAATACTGTCCTCTAGATTTTGTACAAGGAATGCTCGGATCTCATTTAATTCAGTATTATGTCACTTCAAGAAACCTAGGTATAAACTCCAAGGTCTTAAATTTCCCAGCAGCTTTGGAAAACCATATTTGAGGCTGGCAAGGCAGGCCTGGCCCAGCCTTTGATTTTAAAAGGACCATAATTTTTTCCTCTAGGGAAGGTCAAAAAACAAGGTTGTACCCACATTGTTTCCTGACCCTTGCTTGAATGTGGGAAGGTTCAAAATTGGCCTGGGGGAGGAAGGGGGGGCTGTTTTCCCTGGAAGAACAGGTTTGGCCTTCCCTGGACCAATCAGATGTAAACTGATCACATTCTTTAAGAATTTGCTACAGGTGGGAAGCAACTAGCCCCTTTTCTCATTAGAAATGTTTTGGCCAGCCTTTTCAATAAAAAAAGGGCTGGTTTTTTACTGGGCTACTCACATTTTTATAATTAGAGATTTTAATAATTTTTGAGATTCAAATTCAATTACTTTAAGGCAATTAATTTAGCAAATTTTTGTAACAGAGACAATTTTACTGATTTTCCTTGTAGAGGTCTTAAAGATAGCTTTGGAATAGGCTTCATTAGCATTATTATGGAAAAATACCAATCTTGTTGCTAGAATTTCTACCCTGGGTCAAATTGGCCATTTTCTATAGGAAATAATCAGTCTTGGGTTATATTCTGCACATTTGTAAAGAAAGTCTAGCTCAAAACTCTATCTAAATGTCCAAAATCAGAACTGTTAACTCAGAAGTAGCCTAGAATCAGATACATGCAGACATGTAATTAGACAATGGACTTCCGCTGCAATTTCTCACAGGTCAATGTGCCAGATACAGATAAGGGCTTCTCAATGACCCCGTGCAGCTGAAACTTCCTCAACTGAATACCTCAGCTCATGTCCCCGCACTTCACCCAACTGCAGTATAGAAAAGCGCTCCCCTCCGTGTTGGCGTGAATCCACATGTCCTGTCCTGGGGGTACCTGGGTCTCCCGGGGACGTAGAATAAACCTTTTCCTTTCCTTTCTTTTCTGATTCACTGGACTCTATTTCTTGCGCAGTCTCCTGAGCCACCTAACCTAACAGGAACGGGAGCGGATTAGTTCCAAGGCAAGTTTTCTATTTACACGTGAACAGAAATCCCAGACACATTTTAAATTTTTGTAAAACTTTTCAATTATGAGAAGGAGACTTTAAATTAGAGGAGGCGTCCATATTGGATCGCCATGTACTCCCTTTTCCTTTCCACCACATCCTGCTTTGAGGGAAGTTTCAGAAAATGACCCAGATGGCGTATTTGTTCCCAAAGTCATGCTTAATAAAAAAACAGATTTTAATTTTTTTTTCCTTTTTCGCTTTCCAAAGTAATAGGTAGCACTGAAGGTGATATTGGCTAGACTTTGCAGTTCCCAACATGTCCTCAGGTAGTTTTTAAACAGAACTTTTAGTAATCTCATTGCGGGAGAGCTTATAGCTCTGCGCTCTCCTGCCACCTTTGAATCTCTCCGAACCAGGGTGAGATTCAGCAGCGGGGTTTCATTTATTATTACAGATGGATTCCAAATACAAATTAAGATTTTAATTTAGATAAGAAAACACATAAAGATGACCATGGCACTCTTTTTTCAGCCTGATCTAAAAGAATACCTTTTTCAAGAAAAACAAAGGTTAAGTTCTATTATAACATGCAAAAATGTAAAAGATTACCTTCTAAAATTTTAACACTTTAAACATGCAAATCAAAAGTCTATAATAATGTTTCTTAGTTTTAAAAAGCCAAATATACCTTTTTAAAGCCGAATCTACTTTTTTAAAGCCAAATCCTGCCGCATTTGTTACCCTGGTTAAGAAAATGATCCCAGTGTACTTACAGACCCGGACTTCTGTAGTTGATCCTGGGCATAGCATGCAGTAGAATCCCCCTCACGTTTTTTTGGTGAGTTTTCCACACCTTTTCGTTGAAAACTTCCTTTTCGCGCTCCAGCGAGACCTGCACTTCCAGATTACCCATCGGGCTCCAGATGTTGAGTGTTTCCTTCCACGTCCCTGTGGAGTATGGTTCAGTATATGAAAGAGGAGCTGCACAACAACTGAGAGAAAAAGACACGAGATAATGTGCCAATATTGGGGGACCAGGCAGCAAGTAACGAAGGACTTCCTCCATGCTCAGGCCTCACCGAGCTTTTATTGATCTTGGATGCACCCATAGCATAGACCTTAGGCAGGTGACCACCTAATAACAAGCAGACAAGGCCATCAGCAAGGATGTACATAATAATAAATGGGGGAGTAGTTTCAGCTACCACTGTCTGGACAAAGAGAAGAGGTGAGGCCTACCTTCAGGCTTTGCTAGGGCTTCAAAGGAACCCAGCCTTCGGGAGGTTTCAGGGAGTACTCTGTCTATGCTTATCAGATAGTAAAGGCAATAAACAGTTTCCCACAGTTTGGAGACTTATTTCTTATGTGTTCTAGTCTACAATATCATCTTATTAAGTTTCCCTATCTTGAGGCAACAGATTCCACTTAAAGGGTCCTGGCCTCTATATATACTCTTTAGGTTAATGAGGAGCCACTCACTACAGCTCTGGTTGCCCAAAATCAGTGCTTGCCATGGTGTCGCTTCACATCACAAAGCCTCAGGTTGACCATCCAGGAGGGGCAGGGCTGGCAGAGGATACAAAAATCTCAGACGCTCAGGTTATAGAAAAGAGACCCTCTTACCTCCGAAATTTTTTCCCAAACTGATCTCTGATCTCTCTCTCTCTCTCTCTCTCTCTCTCTCTCTCTCTCTCTCTCTCTCTCTTTCTCTCAATTCCTCCAGTTCCACTATAGTCCAGCATATGGCAGGGAGGTGGTGTTTCCTCTAAGCCACTTCCCAAACTCCGCCGACATTTCAGTGGTCCATTCCACCATGTTCAGTTGCTACCATTTCCTTTTATTTTGAGGGTTGTTTTAATAGATGTTTTATTTTAGAATAGTTCCAGATTTACAGAAAAATTGTGAAGATAATAATCATGTACACCATACCCAATTTCCCTTATTACTAATATCTTACTTGGCTATGGGGGAAATGTAAAATGAAGTGAATCATCAGTGAACAGTTAGAGTGAAACCTCACTTCTCCAGTATGTCCAATATCCAGCAATGCTGTTCTAGACCAAGTTGTTAAAAGAAAAACTGGACCAGTAGAGGCATAAAACTTTAGATCTTGTGCTGACCATCCTTTCAATAGTTTAACAATATTCAGTAGCCTACCATGTAAAAAGGAAATAAAATTAATTATTATACGCTGCCAGCAGTAACACAACACCCTGTTCTTCATGACTGCGACCACAACAATCCATCCCACCCATCCATTCTAAACCTAAATTAAACATCAGCTTCGTTTCATCCTTGCCAGGATGAGAAAGTGTTGAGGAAAAAATCCCCCTTCAGTCTTCTCCTCGTCCTTATTCTAAGTGCCTGGCTCAGTATGGAATGGCTTGTCTAGTGCCCCAATTAAAGAATTCTTCATTACTCCCTTCTCACATGACTTCCCACTCCTTAGCAACCTCCCCATTATCTGAAAACTCACAAAAATACAAACATATATCCTTTATACCCTTACAGGTATTTATTTATGGAGACCATTAATGTTTTCATCGACTCATAATGCGCATTTCTGAAGCACTGTTGATAGAGTGACACACATTATTAAATGTGTTCCCCTTGGAGAACGTGAGTATCACCTGTGGTAGATGAACACTCCAGCACTTCTTCTTCTGCAGCCGTTTGCTTGCTAACTGGAGTTTTTCCCCTTCCTGTAGTAAAATACAATTTTCTGATTCTTTCTGGAATTCTCCCTCTTGTCTTCATTCAGCTTAAAGTCCAAATTTACCATAGCCACTATATTGGTTATGAAGGTTGGAAAAAAGTTAAACACAGAAAGACATTGGTTTTGGGGAAGAAATTGGAAAATGATTTGGAAATGGGCTTTAAATTGAATGACAATGGATTGAATGAGGAACTGCCTGTGGTCAAAAAGCACAAGACCAGATTCTTGGGTGCAAAATTACATGGGAAGGGGCAGCATTTGAATAAGGTATTCTGACTTTATCGACTTCTTCCACATCCAGTTGAGAAACTGACTTCTAATTCACTTGAGGATTTGCAGTTTCTTCATCCATTCTTGTGTTTGGAGTCTTATTCCTCATCTCCACTGGTCTACAATATCTTCTTAGTAAGTTTGGCTATCTTGAGGCAACAGACACTACTCAAAGGTTCCTGGCCTCTATATATACTCTTTAGGTTAATGAGGAGCCACTCACTTTAGCTCTGGTTGCCCAAAATCTGTTGTTGCGTGGTGCGTCTTGACATCACAAAGCCTCAGCTTCACCATCAAGGAGGGGTGAGGGAGGCAAAGGATGCAGAAATCTCAGACACTCTGGTTATGGAACAGAGACCTTCCTCTTAACTCCTAAAATTTTTCCCTAACTGTCCCCTCTCTCTCTCTTCATTTCCGCTAGTATCATTACAGTCCAGCACATGGCAGGGAGGTTGTGTTTCCTCTAAGACAATTCCCATACTCCCCCATCATTTCAGAGGTCCATTCCACTATGTTCAGTTGCTACCCATTTCTAGGATTTTGAGTGTTGTTTTAATTGATGTTTCATTTTAGAAGAGTTCCATATTTAAAGAAATATTGTGAAGATAATACCCATGTACCCCATACCCAACTTCCCTTATAACTATTTACTCACTTTGGAATGGGGCAAATGTAACATGAAGTGAATCATCGTTGAAAGAGTTAGAGTGAAACATCACTTCACTAGTATCTCCCATATCCAGCAATGCTGTTCTATACCAAGTTGTTAAAGGAAAAACTGGACCAGTTGAGGCATAAATATTCCGGTCTTGAGATGACCATACTTTCAATAGTTTCACAATATTCAATAGTCTACCATGTAAAAACGAAATAAAATTCATTCTTATACACTGCCAGCACTAACAGAACACCCTGCTCCTCATGACTGCAACCACCACCATCCATCCCACGCCCCCAATCCAAACCTAAATTAAACATCAGCTTCTTTCTTCCTTGCCAGTGTGAGAAAGTGTTGAGGGGAAAAATCCCCAATCAGTCTTCTCCTAGTCCTTATTCTAAGGGTCTGGCTCACTATGGAATGGCTTATCTGGTGCCCCAATTAAAGAATTCTACATTTCTTTTTTCTCACATGACTTCTTCCTCCTTAGATCCCTCCCCATCATCTGAAAACTCACAAAAATAAACACATTTCCTTTATACCCTTGCTGGTATTTATTCACGGAGACCATTAACGTTTTCATCTTTTCATAATGCCAATTTCTGAAGCATTTTTAATAGAGGAATACACATTGTTAAGTGTGTTCCTCTGGGAGACCCTAGGTATCACCTCTGGTAGATGGACACTCCAGCACTTCTTTTTCTGCATTTGTTGGCTTGCTTACTGGAGGTTTTCCCCTTCCTGTAGTAAAATACAGTTATCAGATTCTTTCTGTCTTTCTCCCTCTTGTCTTAATTCAGCTTAAAATCCACTTTTACCATCACAAATATCTTGGTTTTGTGAAAGGACAGAACAGGACTGATAGCTGTGTCCTTATCCCCTCTTCCAAGAAAAAGCTTCAGCATGTATCAGTTACTCAGACTACCCTTATATCAGCAAATGGAATTGCGGGGGAAACTAGCTCAAGGCCAAAATATGCTAGCCAACCACCTGACTTTGTTTAAGAAGAACCCTAGCTGTACCCTGCCCTTGCGTCACTAGCCCCCTGCCATCACTAAACTAACTGGAATCGGCCAAATCAGTGATCAGAGTGTGCCCCCACCCTCCAACAACAAGCCCTATAAATTCTTTGTTCCCTTGGGCTCTCTCTTGCATCCAGTAATGTTGGCAGTGGGGGGGTACCAAGTTCCGGGCTTGAATAAAAGACTTTATGCCTTTGCATCGGACTCAGCTCCCTAGTGGTCTGTCTTGGCATCTTGAAATCTGGGCCAAACATTTGGGGGCTCATCCGGAACCCCTGAGACTCAAAGAGACCCAGATTCGGAGGTTCTGACAAACCGCAGTAACTGTGTGTTGTCAGTTTTTTTCTGTGTGTTCTGTCCAGTGTGAGCTCACTTATGAAATCTGTAATGCCAATAACAGACTAGGGGGATGCACTGGGGGCCCACGGGTGGGAGGAGTTGGGGGACGCCCGATCCTCCATCTGGTGGGCCCAAGAAACACCTCAA
Source organism: Myotis nattereri (assembly GCF_964212035.1). Taxonomy (NCBI): domain Eukaryota; kingdom Metazoa; phylum Chordata; class Mammalia; order Chiroptera; family Vespertilionidae; genus Myotis; species Myotis nattereri. The sequence continues at coordinate 59,006,792 of NC_138078.1, forward strand.
TTTGAGGAGTGGTGCATGACCATCGTCTAAGCTGATCTGTAGTTTTGCTTTCGCGGAGTAGGAAGGTTGTTTTGGTTTTGCTTCCATAGAGTTGGAAGACTGTATTTGTCTGTGCTTGTGGACTTACTGGATGGACATTATGGGACAGACTCAAACTACTCCTTTAAGCATTATGGTCGTTTTAAAATGAAGGGCTGGGCGAAACCTGCTTGCCAGCCTCAGGTGTGGTTTTTCAGAACTGCTTGGAACTTGGGACCTTGAAGCTTACTGAATTCAAATGATAAAAAACATGTCTTGCATTTTGATGTTTATTCTTAAAAGTGTTACTGATTGAGAAATGCTAAATATTTGCTAAAAGTTCAAGGTTCGGATTGAATTGGAAAAATTTTGGGTTGTGGTATCTAAATGCCTTTGCTTATGGATGTTTTTTTAAAGTATGTGAGTGTGGAGGGAGGGGTCCTGCCTTCTCTTCTCCTTCTGTGACTCCATGACTTAGTTCATGCGGGAATCAGAGTAAGGATCTGTGAAAACAGGTTACCCCTCCCTTGCCTGTTTCTCGTCACGGAACATCATGAGGTCGGGACAAAGTAAACCTGTTAAAAAATTTTGTAAAGGGGTACAATAGAGATTGTGGAATTGGAATGAATGCCGACACAATGAGAAAGCATGAGTGAACAGCTGTTTGTGTGGGACTAGCCAATGTGCTAGCGAGAGGGGGGACTGGAAGCAGTCTTAACTCCTCCGGTAGGTTCTCACCAAAAGGTTGGTGGAGAATTCTGTTCTGGGACATGGGTGCCAGTAGTGCCCCCATGCTCATCTGGGGAGTGGGGCATTGCTTAGTTTATCTGCTCAGCTCCAGTCTGGGCTAGTCTACCGAGAGAGTGTGAATACAAGTGTTTGTCTATTTTGGCTGCTCATTACTAGTCTGTGTGAAGTGGAAGCTACTTTGATTTATTTTGCATTTCTGTTAATTCATCTGGCTGAATGTTTGGACTGGACCCGCAATAGGCTGCAAGAATCTCAAGCAGATCTCAGAGTCTTTTGCTTGCCATTACCGAAAAAATCAGCCCACTTAGTTAAAATCAAGTTCTGTCTGTCAGTTGGTCTGACCTGGGTTGTAAATCGCTGTATTTCCAAGATTTCTTAGTTCTGAGATTGCTTATAAAAGAGCAAGAGAGATGTCTTTTCAAGTTAATTTTTTGCCTAGCAAATTAACAAAGTAGCAAATTTCAGAGAACTTGTTATTCATGGTTTTCATCTCTTTGGTGAACAGCTCCACAGGACGGAAAGAAAACCTGCCTGTGACTGTATTTTGTTTAACTTGCTGTTTTCAATTGTTTATTAGAACCTTCATAGAGAACATAACCAGGTCTTTTCCTTCCTCCCTCATCTGGATTCTGAAAGCATCAGTAACTGGATTTCAGATGGTCTCCAGGTTTTCTGTCTACAAGAAACCTCACTATGCACCCGTTATATTTCCAGGCGCCCTCTGTGAGGAAAAGCAATGGGCCTGGGCTGAGACAATGGGGGCAGGGGTTTTGGCAGTTAGGCTGCTGGCTGTAATCCTAACAGGTCTTATCAATGAAATTCAAGGTTAAAAAAAAAATAACTTGCTGGAACCGGTTTGGCTCAGTGGATAGAGCGTCGGCCTGCGGACTGAAAGGTCCCAGGTTCAATTCCGGTCAAGGGAATGTACCTGGGTTGCGGGCACATCCCCAGTAGGAGATGGGCAGGAGGCAGCTGATGGATGTTTCTCTCTCGTCGATGTTTCTAACTCTCATCTCTCTCCCTTCCTCTCTGTAAAAAATCAATAAAATAGATTTAAAATAAATAAATAAATAAATAAGTGTAAGCACAATCTTTCTCTGCCTTGGTTTATTCTTTAAACCCATCCAATGCTGATTCAGACCAATACCTGTTCTTAGTTTTATCACAAAAGGTCTAGATATGTCTTAAGAGTAAAAGTACATTTAACATATGTTCATAAATATTAAAGTAAAATTGCTGAATGTTCACTTTTGGTAATCATTAAAGGATTAAGGTTTCTAAGAATAAAAAAAAAAAAACCAAAAAAACAAAAAAACAACAACTAAACTCCTGCTAAAAAGCAGAGGAGGCACAAAGCTAGAATCCGCATCCCCCCTGGTTATTTAGAACTGTTTTCCAGGCCAACTCAGTATCTGTGACCCAGGTCAAAGAAGGGGGGGGCTGAATCCCTGAGCTGCCCGCAAGGCCCATAAGCCCCTGGTGGAGAAGTAGCCTCGTGCTCGTGGATCAAAGATAGCCTACAGGAGCTGCAGCAGCTGCTGCTGGGCACCGAGGTTCAGGCTAAGCTGGAGAACAATGAGGTGCTGGAACTACCGATGAGACATGTGCAATGGGGCAGTGCTTGTGGGCCCGAGCAGCTGCAGACAGAAGCCAGTCAGCATTTCGCTGCGGGCTACATTCAGTGAACCCACTGCTTGAGTCCATACCACTGGAAAAGGGAAGCGTCTTCCCTGATTTGCTGGGGGACGCTCTGGCTGGGCCCCTGGAAGACCCTAGGGGGAGCAGCTGGCTCACAGGTGGGGCTGATATCCCCTTCTAGTTCACTCCCTTGAAAGAGGCCTGGTTGCTGCTCTACCACGAAGGAAACTGGTAAAAAGGCAAAAAGCAGGGCCCAAGGGTTGTCAAAAAGGCACTCTCCCTGGACCTGGAAGCCATCAGGACTTTGAAATTCTCCAAGAGAGGAGGAGTCTGACTCAGAGACTGGCTGAAATGTCGTTGGGTTAGAAAAACCGGAGGCTGCATATTGAACTTATAGACTGCAGTTTGCTATGTAGAGGTCCAAGCCAGTTATATAGGGGTTAAACACTCTGTGTACAGCAAACCAACTTTCTCCTGTGCCAGAATACATTTTAAAAAAATTGAATGCATGATAGACCAGTAAGCTGGGACTAGTAAAATAGGGAACCTGAGCAGAAATCCTATCTTCTCTAAAACAATGACACTTGGGAGTAAATGCTTTGCATTTGACTCCCTAAACAAAGGTTAAATCCTTTATGGCAATCTGATGAGTGTCATTTGTTGTCCACACCCAGGGACAAATGAAGTTAGAAAATTAGCCTTATTTTGATGAGTTATTTTATTCAGGAGGAGCCCACCTGGTCCCTCTCTGCAACGTGAATGATAAAATGTATGTTAAGGAATTTTAAAGTTACACAAACCTCGCTGCCTAGGGTCCAGTTCTGTGTGTGTAAGAAGGGACAGAGTAAAGTTCAGTAGCAGGGCAGAAGAATCTGGCAAGGCCATCCAAACCACCCAGCAACTATTAGCCAGAGCCGCCTGAGGCAGACCTCATTGGACTGGCAGCAGCTGACTCTGACTAGGACAGACTGGGCTTTTTCCAACTGGGCCCCCATGAGCCAATGGTCAAAATGAAGATTGGGGGCCAGACTGTGAAATTTATGATTGATACAGCGGCAGAGCACTCGGTAGTTACTCAGGAGGTAGTTCCCCTCTCAGGACAGGAAGTCACCAATATTGGAGCTACAGGTACAGTACCACAGCTGCAGACTGTTCTGCCACCCCCGCCGATGTCAGTGAGGCGGCCATCAGGTGGTTCATGAATTCCTATATTTACCAGTTGACCTGGTCCCTCTAATGGGCAGAGACCTTTTAGCCAAAATGGAAGCAGAAAACACTTTTGCCCCAGATGGCTCAGCACAACCTTGCCTAGGTGAAGAGACCTCTCCAATGATCCTGTCCTTAGCAGTGCCAGGAGAGAAAGGATGGAGACTCTATACCCCCCAGCCAAAGGCCCCCACATTCGTGCTTGTCAGGCCCCTATCAATGAACTTGGGCATTGTTCCATTTATCTGCCAAAATTCCCAAGACTGTAAAAGTACTTGTTCGCTGAAAAGGTGTATATGTGGATGTTTATTTGATGTTTATATGTCTACCTAGGTATAAATATTTGTAGGTAAATAGAACCCCTGGTTAATTTTCTGGTGTATTCTGGAGCAGACTATTCGGTCTTGACAGATCCAAGGGGACCAGAAACATCTGAGAAGACACCAGTTCTAAGAGCCACCAAACAAACTGCCTTTTTCCTTGGACATCAAAGAGGATTGTTGACCTTTCAAAGAACACAGTAACTCAATCATTTCTAGGTATGCCAGAATGCCTGTACCCATTACTTGGACATGATCTCTTACAGAAATGACAACCCACCCATAAGCTTTTTCGAGATGCCCTGCCAGTGCCACCTCAGACTCTGTACATCCTTTCCAGCCTGGGGACTCGGTGTGGGTAAAGAAGCTCAAGACCCCAGGTCTCACCCCAATTTGAAAAGGACTATACCTGCAGAAAATTGTATAATAGGCTCAGATGATGCCTGCATCTTCATAGACATGGCTTCAGAAAGACAAGGACAATTTTACCTTATATAGAAAGGTCAAAAATGGACACATATGTATACCCTTTGTAATACTTTAAGCAATAAATAAAAATAAAAAATAAATAAATAAATAAAAAAGAAAGGTCAAAGAGTGGACTTTAGTCACCTCCCTAAATTGTTTGTATAGCCCTGCCATATCTCACGTTTAGTACCGGAGGATTTAGCTGCCTAAAGCAGCCATAGTGCCAATATTATATTTCATTGTATTAATATGTTGTATTAACCTTCAAGTCTCATACAGGTTTAAATGTAGCTGTGTCGGTGGACCGGTGATGGTCTACAGTCTTGGTAGTCTTTGGGAATAACTGGCAAGTTTCCAGTCTGCCACACTGAGGAACACTGTTATAGCTATGTGTTAGCTGTCCTGGAAGGGGACTATATAGGATGAACCCCAAAGGTAAAGGGTGTCTGGCTGCCAAGAGGGCAGATGCCCAACTGGACAAAGAAGAATACCCGTCAGGTTTTGGTCTCTATTGAGAAACACCTAACAGTTGGCAGCCTGTGTACTGTCTTGCAGGCCTGAATGACCTTGCCCATGTCCGGAGTGGTACAAACCTCGGCTGTAGAGATCAGGGAAAGGCCTATTTAGAATGGAAGGTCTGAGGCAGACAGCAGGGAGTCTGACTGGAAGGTGACCTCTGACTAGACACACCCGCTGCAGATCACCCTCAAGAAGACAGCGGACCTCAGCAGACCCCTTGTAATCCTCCTGCTGTTCTTGACTTACGGCCCTTGCATTATTAATAGACTAGTCCAATTTGTCAAGAAGTGTATAAAAGTAGTTCAGTTGATCGTTCAGTCCGTCTCATGATTGAGTCGGAAGTTCTAAGACAAGGGGTGAATGAAAGGACAGAACAGTACTGATAGCTGTGTCCTTATCCCCTCTTCCAAGAAAAAGCCGCAGAATGTATCAGTTACTCAGCCTGCCCTTATCTCAGCCAATGGGAAAGCCGTGGAAACTACCCCAAAGCCAAGGATATGCTAGCCACCCCCCTGTGTTTGTGTAAAAAGACCCTAGCTACACCCTGCCCTTGCATCACTAGAACCCCGCCCTCAAAAAAACAAACGGAATAGGCCAAATCAGTGGTCAGAGTGTGCCCCCAAACCCTGACCACAAGCCCTATTAATACTTTTTTCCTTTGGGACTCAGGGCTCTCTCTTGCATCCAGTAATCGAGGCAGGAGGGGGACCAAGTCCCGGGCTTGAATAAAAGACTCTATGTTTTTGCACTGGACTCGGATCCCTAGTGGTCTGTCTTGGGGGATCTTGAAATCTGGGCATAACATATGTACTTTGGAAAAAAGTTAAACGCAGAAAGACATTGGTTTTGGGGAAGAAATTGGAGAATGATTTGGAAATGGGCTTCTAATTGAATGACAATGGATTGAACAAGGAAGTGTGTTTGGCCAAAAAGGACAAGGCCAGAATCAAGGTTAGGAATTAAGGGGGAAGGGAGAGCATTTGAATAAGGTATTCTGACCTTATCCACTTCTTCGTCATCCAGTTGAGACACTGACTTCTAATTCACTTTAGGACTTGCAGTTTCTTCATCCATCCTTGTGTTTGTAGTCTTCTTCCTTATCTCCAAAAGTCTACAGTATCTTCTTAGTAAGTTTGGCTATCTTGAGGCAACAGACAGTACTCAGAGGGTCCTGGCCTATTATGTACTCTCTATGTCAATGTGGAGCCAATCACATCAGCTCTTGTTGCCCAAAATCAGTGGTTGCCATGGTGTGGCTTGACATCACAAAGCCTCAGCTAGACCAAGCAAGAAGGGGGTGGGGGGTGGGAGTCGATGCAGAAGTCTCAGATGATCTGGTTATAGAAAAGAGACCTTCCTCTTACCTCCTATAATTTTTCCAAACTGACCTCTCTCTCTCTCTCATTTCCTCTAGTACCATTATAGTCCAGCATATGGCAGGAGGTAGTGTCTACTCTAACCCTCTTGCCGTACAACCCTGTCCTTTCAGTGGTCTGTTCCACTATGTTTGGATATTACCATTTCCTAGTATTTTGAGTGTTGTTTTATGGATGTGTTATTTTAGAATAGTTCCAGATTTACAGAAAAATTGTGAAGATAATGCCCATGTGCACCATACATAATTTCCTTTATTACTAATATGTCACTTTGGTATGGGGAAATGTAACATAGAGTAAATCACCAGTGAAACAGAGTGAAACCTCACTTCTCTAGTAACTCCAATATCCAGCAATGCTGTTCTAGACCAAGTTGTTTAATGAAAAACTGTACCAGTTGTGGCATAAACTTCACATCTTGAGCTGACAATCCTGTCAATAGTTTAACAATATTCAATAGTCTACCATGTAACAAGGAAATCAAATTCATTACTATACACTGCCAGCACAAACACAACACCTTGTTTCTCATGAGAGCGACCACAACCATCCATCCCCCCGCCCCCTAATCCAAACCTAACTTAAATATCAGGTTCCTTTCTTCCTTGTCAGTATTAGAAAATGTTGAGGAAAAAATCCCCAATCAGTCTTCTCCTTGTCCTTATTGAAGGTTTCTGGCTCAGTATGGACTGGCTTGTCTGATGCCCCAATTGAGGAATTCTTCATTACTCCCTTCTCACCCGCCTGGCCCCTCCTTACATCCCTCTCCATCATCTGAAAACACACAAAAATACAAACATATCTCCTTTATACCCTTGCTGGTATTTATTCAAGGAGACCATTAATATTTTCATCTTCTCATAATGCCCTTTTCTGAAGCATTGTTTATAGAGGGATTCACATTATAATGTGTATTGCCCACGGGGAAACTGTGTATCACCTGTGGTAAATGAACACTCGACCACTTGTACTTCTGCATTTGTTGGCTTGCTTACTGGAGGTTTTCCCCTTCCTGTGGTAAAATACAATTATCTGATTCATTCTATCTTTCTCCCTCTTGTCTTCATTCAGCTTAAAGTCCAAATTTACCATCTCCACTATCTTGGCTATTGTTATGCCCAGATATTAAATCCCCAACAGTCCTCACCAGGGAGCCAGCCGTGTCCAATGCAAAAGAAAAGAGTCCTTTATTATCACAGACCCATGTCTGGCTCCTATCCTCACAAAGGCGAGACGAGAGAGAACGCCTGTGGGAAAAAAATGCGGTTTTATTAGGGGGGTGGAGTTAGTGAGGGGAGATGATTGTGGACCCTGCCGATTGGCTAGGTGCAAGTAGGGTCTTATTACACAGGGTGTGGTCATCTCTAAGGCACCCACGTCCCCTGATTGTCATTTGTTAGTTTAAAAAGGTTCTGGGCGTGGCCAGCAGTGTCCTGGGATACAGGAAGCTGGTACTATCCTGAGCACCAGGCAGCTGCCCCAATATTGAGGATACAGGGAAGAAGGAGGGCATATCCTTAGGCTTTTCATTCCCCCAGTTTCTTGGAACTTCCTGCTCAATCATGAGAGGGACTGCATTACTATTCCACCATTGCTAGAGGCCCATACTAGGCACACAGAACTTTCAACTGAACTATCCCTATATGCTTAACAAATGATTCGGTGGAAGGGAAAGAAACCATTTTAGCTTTAACAGCCTCTATTGTAATAGGATTTTTCTTCTTAAAATTCCTCCATGGCTATCAAAAATCCAGATCAAGAGTAATTTAACTACTCTCCTGATGTTTGCATAAACACAACAAGAATGGTAACTGACTACCTTTGCTGCAGTCTCATGGTTGAACTTTAATGTGCTCCATAGGCCAGGAAGCTAAGCCATCCAGCTTCCATCAGGCCTGCCTACAGTATCTGTGGAGTTAAGTGAACCCCTCACCTGTAGCAACTCCACCTGAGCCTACGCTCCAGGCTTTAAGGCTCATATCAGTAGCCCTCCCACTCGTTGTGGCCCAGAGTGTGTGGGGGTTCCGCATGGATGTAGAGGCATATTTGCTGCTCCCCTTCTACTCTTACCAACCGCCAGGTATGGTAGGGCATCGGCCTGATATTCCAGCGCCAGCCATCCTCAGGGCTCCCAACCAGGATACCAGGCTTTCTTCGTGGCATTCTTACTGGCTTCAAGTCTTTAGAGCTCAGACAGGGCTCTTTAAAACATGATATTCCAGTCAAAGTTTTCTGTTAATAAAACCATTATCAGGATCTGGTCTTATTAAATTTATTCAAAGAAATGTATTGCCATGACTTATTTAGCATTGCCAGATTTCGGAGGAATTACATAAGGAGAAAAACATACTGATCTACTCTAAGATTTTCTGACTTTCCTTGCCAATTCCTTTTCATGGATTTTTCAGAGTTATAACAAAACAGTAAATGTTGGCATTAAACTTTCTTTCTATGCATCACCATGCGTTAGACCTTCTATTCTAAACAGGCTTTTCCAGCTTACTACCCCTGACATGGGCATGGTCACGCAGGCCTGCAAGCGATATACATGCTGCCAACTGTCAACTGTCTCTCAACAGTGACCAGAACCTGATGGACACTCTTCCCTGCCCAGTTGGGCACCTGCCCTCTTGGCAGCTAGATACCCTTTACTTTTGGGGGTCACCCCACACAGTCCCTTTCCAGAACAGCCAACACACATTTAAACCTGAAAAAGAATCAAAGGTCAATATAACATATCAATACAATGAAACAAAATATTGGCATCATGGCCGCTTCAGGCAGCCAAATCTTCTGCTACTAAACATGTGATATTATAAATTGTCCTTGTCTCTTTGGAGCCATGTGCATGAAGAAGCAGGCATCATCTAAGTCTATTACACAGTATTGTGGGGCCTCCTAGTGTCAGGATTGATCCCGAGCAATGTTACCAGAATCAGGCAGGTCGAGCAAGCTGCAGCTTGAGCTTGAGCGGGTAGGGTTGATCTCGATCGATGCTCCATTTGGTGATGAAGTCTTTCCGGGTCATGGATGGGTCCGCTGACTGGACGGGAGTGTAATGGACCCATGTCACGACGCCGTCTACCTTGAGAGCGGTGGGGGTTGTCAGCAAGAAGCTTTTTATAGTGAGTGGTAAACAAGGTAGTGGTTACCAAAGTTTCACTTTCCTTGTGAGTTTCACTTGTTTACACCATGGTTATACTTCCTTCACTTCCTCAGCCCATTAGATTCCCAGATAACATCTAGGGAGTGTTATAAGGTCAAGCTTAATTATGCTAAGAGAACTGTGCCCTCTAAGCTAGGACTTGTTTGTGACTTTGCCAGCAGGTCAGTCCGAGGCTTAACCCTATGTCAGTTTCCCACATCTCACCATTTTTTGTTTTATTAATTAAGCTACTATAATGCAAATAAAACTTAAACATCAAGAACAAAACTCTGGCTATTAAAAGGATAACAATGCCAATCCGTAACCCAAAACATTTTAAAACTTAAGCATAACATTTCAAGGACAAAAATTGTTTTAAGTCCCAATTTCAATGTCCAACAGTTCCTTATGTGTACATGTCAACAATGATATTTCAGTTCTGGATTGTGGAAAAATGGTGGCAATGCAGGTCCGACCCTCTCTGGTTTGGTCCTGGGCAATCTGCAGCGACACACAGCTGCTGACTGCTAGCATGGAAAAGCGTGTTCAGCGTCTCCATCTCTGAACTGTCTCTCCTCTTGTCTTCCTGACTGGAGCATTCCTGAGAATTCCTCTCTGTTGCAGCAATCCACGTGGCCTTGAAGTTGTTTTCTGAAAATATACAAACATATTCTCGACCTTAGGTTAATAAAGAAATTTTTACTTAGGGTACTTTTTATATTTCCCCAAATGATTTTCCTTTGGCTTATTTTGACACCATGTGAGTTTTCCTGGGTGTCCCACTGTTAGCATTATAAATGAAAAAAATTTTTCTAGATTTATTTTTTTATTTTATTTTTTTTAATTTCTGAAATCACTTTTTTTTTGCTTAAAGTATTTCAAAGGGTATTACATATGTGTCCTTTTTTTCCCCAACGCCCTTGACAGTACCCTAGCCTCCCCTATCCCCCAGTGTCTTATGTCCATTGATTATGCTTATATGCATGCATACAAGTCCTTAGGTTGATCTTTTACCCCCCTCCCTCCTGCCCCCCAACCCTCCCCGGCCTTCTCGTTGCAGTTTGACAATCTGTTTGAGGCAGCTCTGCCTCTGTATCTATTATTGTTCAATAGTTTATAATGGTCTCTATTATCCATGAATGAGTGAGATCATGTGGTACCTTTCCCTCATTGACTGGCCTATTTCACCTCGCACAACGCTCTCCAGTTCCATCCATGCCATTGTAAACGGTAAGAGCTCCTTCCTTTTTACAGCAGCATAGTATTCCATCGTGTAGATGTACCACAGTTTTCTAATCCATTCATCTACTGATGGGCACTTAGGCTGTTTCCAGATCTTAGATATGGTGAATTGAGCTGCTATAACCATAGGGGTGCATGTATGCTTTCTGATTTGTGTTTCTGCTTTCTTGGCATATATTCCTAGAAGTGGGATCACAGGGTCAAATGGGAGTTCCATTTTCTGTTTTTTGAGGAAACTCCATACTGTCTTCCATAGTGGCTGCACCAGTCTGCATTCCCACCAGCAGTGCACAAGTGTTCCTTTTTCTCCACATCCTCTCCAGCACTTGTCGTTTGCTGATTTGTTGATGATAGCCAGTCTGACAGGTGTGAGATGGTACCTCATTGTTGTTTGGATTTGCATCTCTCAGATGATTAGTGACTTTGAGCATGTTTTCATATGTCTCTTGGCTTTCTGAATATCCTCTTTTGATAAGTGTCTATCTGGGTCCTTTGCCCATTTTTTGATTGGATTGTTTAACTTCCTTTTGTTAAGTTGTATGAGTTCCCTATAAATTTTGGAGATTAGGCCCTTATCAGATATAACATTGGCAAATATGTTTTCCCACACAGTGGGTTTTCTCATTGTTTTGTTGATGGTTTCTTTTGCTGTGCAGAAGCTTTTTATTTTGATGTGGTCCCATTTGTTCATTTTCTGTTTAGTTTCAAGTGTCCTAGGAGTTGCATCAGTGAAGAAATTATTTCGGCATATGTCTGAGATTTTGTTACCTTTAGATTCTTCTAGAATTATTATGGTTTTCTGTGTTACATTTAAGTCCTTTATCCATTTTGAGTTTATTTTTGTGTATGGTGTAAGTTGGTGGTCTAGTTTCATTTTCTTGCATATATATGTCCAATTTTCCAAACACCATTTATTGAAAAGACTATCTTGGCTCCATTGAATATTCTTGCCTCCTTTGTCAAATATTAATTTAGCATATTGGTTCAGGCCGATTTCTGGGCTCTCTATTCTATTCCATTGATCTATATGCCTGTTCTTGTGCCAGTACCAGGCAGTTTTGAGAACAGTGGCTTTGTAATACATCTTGATTTCTGGTATTGATATCCCACCTACTTTGGCCTTTTTCAGGATCGCTGCAGCTATTCAGGGTCATTTTTTTATTCCAGATGAATTTTTGGAGAGTTCGGTCTATATCTGTGAAATATGCCGTTGGTATTTTGATGGGAAGTGCGTTGAATTTATAGATTGCTTTGGGTATTATGGACATTTTAATGATGTTGATTCTACAGATCCATGAACATGGTATGTTCTTCCATCTGTTTATGTCTTCCTCTATATCTTTTTTCAACGTCCTGTAGTTTTCTGAGTAGAGGTCTTTTACCTCTTTAGTTAAGTTTATTCCTAGGTAGCTTAATTTCTTTGGTGCGATCGTAAAAGGGATTGTTTGTATAATCTTTCTGAAAGTTCACTATTGGTGTAGAGAAATGCCTCAGATTTCTTGGGGTTAATTTTGTATCCTGCTACATTGCCAAATTCATGTATTAAGTCTAGTAGCTTTTTGATGGAGTCTCTAGGGTTTTGTATGTATAATATCATGTCATCTTCAAATAAGGACAGATTTACTTCATCTTTTCCAATTTGGATGCCTTTTATTTCATCTTCTTGCCTCTTTGCTATGGCTAATACTTCCAGTACTATGTTGAACAGGAGTGCTGAGAGGGGCATCCCTGTCTTGTTCCTGTTCTTAGGGGAAATGGTGTTAGTTTTGTCCAATGAGTATGATGCTGGCTGTGGGCCTGTCATATATGGCTTTTATTATGTTGAGGTATGATCCTTCTACTCCCACCTTACTGAGACTTTTTATCAAAAATGGGTGTTGAATTTTGTCAAATGCTTTTTCTGCATCAATTGATATGACCATGTGGGTTTTTTCTTTCAATTTGTTTATGTGATGTATCACGTTTATTGATTTGCGGATATTGTACCATCCTTGAGTGTTGTTTTAATGGATGTTTTATTTTAGAATAGTTCTAGATTTCCATCCTTTCTATAGTTTAACAATATTCAATAGTCTACCGTGTAAAAAGGAAACCAAATTCATTATTATATACTGCCAGCACTGACACAGCACCTTATTCCTCATGACTGAGACCACCACCATCCATCCCACGCCCCCCATATCGAAACCTAAATTAATCATCAGCTTATTTTTTCCTTACCAGTATGAGAAAGTGTTGAGAAAAAAATCACAATTCAGACTTCTCCTTGTGTGTGGCTCAGTATTGAATGCCTGTATGGTGCCCCAAATAGAGAAATCTACATTACTCCCTTCCCAGATGACTTCTCCCTCCTTAGATCCCACCCCATCACAACACCCTTCTCCTCATGACTGCGACCACCACCATCCATCCCACGCCCCGCCAAATTCATACATAAATTCACTTTTGGACTAGCAGTTTCTTCATCCATCCTTGTGTTTGGAGTCTTATTCCTAATCTCCACTAGTGAACAATATCTTCTTAGTAAGTTTCGCTATCTTGAGGCAACAGACACTACTCAAAGTGTCCTGGCCTCTATATATACTCTTTAGGTTAATGAGGAGCCACTCACTTCAGCTCTGGTTGCCCAAATTCAGTGGTTGCCATGGTGTGTCTTGACATGACAAAGCTCATCTAGACCATCCAGGATGGGCGGGCGAGGCAGAGGATGCAGAACTCTCAGACACTCTGGTTATAGACAGAGACCTTCCTCTTAAATCCTAAAATTTTGACCAAAATGACCTCTCTCTCTCTTATTTCCTCTAATTCTATTATAGTCCAGCGTACGGCAGCAGGTGGTGTTTCCTCAAAGACAGTTGTCATAGTCCCCAGTCATTTCAGTGATCCATTCCACTATGTTCAGTTGCTAACATTACTAGGAATTTGAGTGTTGTTTTAATGCCTGTTGTATTTCAGAATAGTTCCAGATTTACAGAAAAATGGTGAAGATAATAACCATGAACACCACACCCAATTTCCCTTATTACTAATATTGTACTTCTGTATGGGGAAAATGTAAGAAGAAGTGAATCAACAGTGAAACAGAGTGAAGCTTTACTTCTCTAGTATCTCCAATATCCAGCAATGCTGTTCAAGGCCAAGTTGTTAAAGGAAAAACTGGACCAGTTTTGGCATAAAACTTCACATCTTGAACTGACCATCCTTTCGATAGTTTAACACTATTCAATAGTCTACCATGTAAAAAGGAAATCAAATTCATTATTATACACTGCCAGCACTGACTAAACCTCCTGTTCCTTATGACTGTGACCACCACCATCCATCCCCCCGCACCAAGGCAAACCTAAAGTAAACATCAGCTTCTTTTTTCCTTGTCAGTATGAGAAAGTGTTGGGAATAAAATCCCCATTCAGACTTATTCTTGTCCTTATGCTAAGTGTGTGACTCAGTATGGAATGGCTTGTCTGGTGCCCCAAATAAAGAAATCTACATTACTCCCTTCTCACATGCCTGCCCCCTCCTTAGATCCATCCTCATCAGTGAAACAGAGTCAAACTTCACTTCTCTAGTATCTCCAATATACAACAATGCTGTTCTAGACCATGATGTTAAAGGAAAAACTCAATCACTTGTGGCATAATAACTCCCATCTTGAGCTGACCATCCTGTTAATAATTTAACAATATTCAATAGTCTGCCATGTAAAAAGGAAATCAAATTCTTTATTATACACTTCCAGCACTAACACAACACCTTGTTCCTCATGACTCATACCACGAAAATCCATACCAACCCCCCCCCCCCCAATACAAACATAAATTGACTTTTGGACTTACAGTTTATTCATCCATCCTTGTGTTTGGAGTCTGATTCCTTATCTCTACTAGTCTAGACTATCGTCTTATTAAGTTTCGCTATCTTGAGGCAACAGACACTACTCAAAGTGTTCTGCCCTCTATATATACTTTTCATGTTATTGAGGAGCCACTCACTTCAGCCTTGGCTGCCCAAAATCAGTGGTTGCCATGGTGTGGTTTGACATCACTGATATGGCCAGATTTCGGGGTCCCCAATAATCCACCACCAGGGAGCCTCCTCTGATGTAAAACAATGAGTCTTTATTGATCAATTCTAGAATTGGCTCCCAGCCTCTCTCCGGCGCAGCGGTGAGGCGAGAGACCGTGTCCCAGGAGAACAAAGGTTATATATGGCTAGCTATTTGGGGTTGGCTTTAGGGGTGACGTGAGTTTCAGAGATTGGTCAGGTTTTTACATCATAAGGGTCTTGAAGTGACCATCACATTCTGAAGGTTGGAGCCATCCACCACTATAGCCTTATTAGGACTTTAGCTACAATTCTGGAACTTCATTGGTCCACTCAGGTGGGTGGTTGGGAGAGTTAGGACAATACCAGCATTCTTCTGGTCACTCTCAGGGGGCGGGGTGGGGCTTGGGCTGAGGGCCAGCCTTGTAAGACAACATAGAGTTGAGGGAGAAGAGCATGTCTCCACCTCATCCTTGAAGAGGGAGGTGGGTGCATTTCTGCTTAGTTCTGCTTAGTTCTTTCAAGTTCCGTTCTGTCCCTTCAATCACAGAGCCTCAGCTTGACCACCCAGGAGGGGCTGGTGTGGCAAAGGATGCAGAAATATCAGACACTCTGTTTATAGAACAGAGACCTACCTCTTAACTCCTAAAATTTTCCCAAACTGTCCTCGCTCTCTCTCTCATTTCCACTAGTTCCATTATAGTTCAGCATATGGAAGGTACTTGGTGTTTCCACTAAGACAATTCCATACTCTCCCGTCATTTCAGTGGTCCATTCCACTATGTTCAGTTGCTACCATTTCCTAGGATTTTGAGAGTTGTTTTTATGGATGTTTTATTTTAGATAGTTCCCGATTTACAGAAAAGTTGTGAAGGTAATAACCATGTACACCATACCCAATTTCCCTTATTACTAATGACTTACTTATGTAATGAACAAATTTAACATGAAGTGAAACATCAGTGAAACAGTTAGAGTGAAACCTCACTTCTCTAGTATCTCCAATATCCATCAATGCTGTTCTGGACCAAGTTGTTAAAGGAAAAACTGGACCAGTTGTGGCATAAACCTTCAGGTCTTGAGCTTATCATCCTTTCAATAGTTTAACAATATTCAATAGTCTGCCATTTAAAAAGGAAATCAAATTCTCTATTATACACTGCCAGCACAAACACAACACCCTCTTCCACATGACTGTGACCAACACCATCCATCCCACCCCACCCCCCAATACAAACATAAATACACCGTTGGACTTGCAGTTTCTTCATCCATGCTTGTGTTTGGAGTCTTATTCCTTATCTCTACTAGTCTGCACTGTCGTATTATTAAGTTTCGCTACCTTGAAGCAAAAAACACTACTCACAGTGTCCTGGAATCTATATATACTTTTAAGTTAATTAGGAGCCACTCACTTCAGCTCTGGCTGCCAAAATTAGGTGGTTCCCATGGTGTGGCTTCACATCACAAAGCCTCAGCTTGACCATCCAGGAGGGGCGGGGTGGCATAGAATGCAGAATTCTCAGAAACTCTTGTTATGGAACAGAGACCTTCCTCTTAACTGCTAAAATATTTCCCAAACTGACCTGCCTCTCTCTCTCTCTCTCTCATTTCCTCTATTTCCATTATAGTCCATCCAATGGCAGGGAGGTGGTGTTTCCTCGAAGAGAATTGCCATACTCCCCCGTCATTTCAATGGTCCATTCCACTGTGTTGATATTAATGTTTCCTAGGATTTTGAGTGTTGTTTTAATGGATGTTTTATTTTAGAATAGTTCCAGATTTACAGAAAAATTGTGAAAATAATAACCATGTACACCATACACAATTTCCCTTATTACCAATATCTTACTCATGTATGGGGCAAATGTAAGATGAAGTGAATCATCAGTGAAACAGAGTGAAACCTCACTTCTCTAGTATCTCCAATATCCAGTAATGCTATTCTAGAACAAGTTGTTAAAGGAAAACCTGGACCATTTGGGGCATAAAACTTCAGATCTTGAGCTGACCATCCTTTCAATAGTTTAACAATATTCAATAGTCTACCATGTAAAACGGAAATCAAATTCATTATTATACACTGCCAGCACTATAACAACACCCTGTTCCTCATGACTGAGACCACCACCATCCATCCCCCCGCACCAACCCAAACGTAAAGTAAACATCAGCTTCTTTTTTCCCTGTCAGTATGAGAAAGAGTTGGGAATAAAATCCACATTCAGACTTATCCTTGTCCTTATGCTCAGTGTCTGACTCAGTATGGAATGGCTTGTCTGGTGCCACAAATAGAGAAATCTACATTACTCCGTTCTCACTTGCCTGCCCCCTACTTAGATGCCTCCTGATCAGGGAAACAGAGTCAAAACTCACTTCTCTAGTATTTCCAATATACAACAATGCTGTTCTACACCATGATGTTAAAGGAAAAACTCAATCACTTGTGGCATGAATTCACATCTTGAGCTGACCATACTGTCAATAGTTTAACAATATTCAATAGTCTGCCATGTAAAAAGGAAATCAAATTCTTTATTATACATCCAGCACTAATACAGCACCCTGTTCCTCATGATTGCCACCACGACAATCCATACCACCCCCCAACCAATACAAACATAAATTGAATTTGGACTTACAGTTTCTTCATCCATCCTTGTGTTTGGAGTCTTATTCCTTATCTCTACTAGTCTAGACTATCGTCTTATTAAGTTTCCCTATCTTGAGGCAACAGACACTGCTAAAAGGGTCCTTGCCTCTATATATACTTTATATGTTATTGAGGAGCCACTCACTTCAGCCCTGGCTGCCCAAAATCAGTGGTTGCCATGGTGTGGTTTGACATCACAAAGCCTCAGTTTGACCAACCAGGAAGGGCGGGGGTTGCAAAGCATGCAGAAATCTCAGACACTCTGCTTAGAGAACAGAGACCTACCTCTTAACTCCTAAAATTTTTCCCAAACTGTCCTCGCTCTCTCTCTCATTTCCTCTAGTTCCATTATAGTTCAGCATATGGCAGGTAGTTGGTGTTTCCTCTAAGACAATCCCATACTCCCCCGTCATTTCAGTGGTACATTCCACTATGTTCAATTGCTACCATTTCCTAGGATTTTGAGAGTTGTTTTAATGGATATTTTATTTCAGAATAGTTCCAGATTTACAGAAAATTTCTGAAGGTAATAACCATTTACACCATACCCAATTTCCCTTATTACTAATGACTTACTTATGTATTCAGCAAATTTAACATGAATTGAAACATCAGTGAAACAGAGTGAAACCTCACTTCTCTAGTATCTCCAATATACAACAATGCTGTTCTACACCATGATGTTAAAGGAAAAACTCAATCACTTGTGGCATGAATTCACATCTTGAGCTGACCATACTGTCAATAGTTTAACAATATTCAATAGTCTGCCATGTAAAAAGGAAATCAAATTCTTTATTATACATCCAGCACTAATACAGCACCCTGTTCCTCATGATTGCCACCACGACAATCCATACCACCCCCCAACCAATACAAACATAAATTGAATTTGGACTTACAGTTTCTTCATCCATCCTTGTGTTTGGAGTCTTATTCCTTATCTCTACTAGTCTAGACTATCGTCTTATTAAGTTTCCCCATCTTGAGGCAACAGACACTACTAAAAGGGTCCTTGCCTCTTTATATACTTTATATGTTATTGAGGAGCCACTCACTTCAGCCCTGGCTGCCCAAAATCAGTGGTTGCCATGGTGTGGTTTGACATCACAAAGCCTCAGTTTGACCATCCAGGAAGGGCGGGGGTGGCAAAGGATGCAGAAATATCAGACACTCTGCTTAGAGAACAGAGACCTACCTTTTAACTAGTAAAATTTTTCCCAAACTGTCCTCGCTCTCTCTCTCATTTCCTCTAGTTCTATTATAGCCCAGCATATGGCATGGAGGTGGTGTTTCCTCTAATCCACTTCCTCAACTCCACAGTCATTTTAGTGGTCCATTCTACTATGTTCAGATATTCCCATTTTCTATTATTTTTAGTGTTGTTTTATAAAAGTTTTTTTTTTTAGAATAGTTCCAGATTTACAGAAAAATTGGGAAGATAATACTCATGTACACCGTACCCAATTTCCCTTATTACTAATATCTTACTTATGTATGGTGCAAATGTAACATGAAGTGAATCATCAGTGAAACAGAGTGAAACCTCACTTCTCTAATATCAACAATATCCACCAATGCTGTTCTAGAGCAAGTTGTTTAATATAAACTGTACCACTTGTGGCATCAAACTTAACATATCGAGCTGAGAATCCTGTCAATAGTTTAACAATATTCAATAGTCTACCATGTAAAAAGGAAATCAAATTCATTATGATACACTGCCAGCACTAAAAGAACACCCTGTTCCTCATGACTGTGACCACCATCATCTATCCCACCCACCCAATCCAAACCTAAATTTAACATCAGCTTCTTTTCTTCCTTGCCAGTATGAGAAAGTGTTGAGGATAAAATCCGCATTAAGTCTTCTCCTTGTCTTTATTCTATGTGTCAGGCTCAGTATGGAATGGTTTGTCTGGTGCCCAAATTAAAGTAATCTACATTACTCCCTTCTCACATGCCTGCCCCCTTCTTAGATCCCTCCCCAGAAGTGAAACAGAGTCAAACCTCACTTCCTCAGTATCTCCAATACCCAACAATGCTGTTCTATACCATGATGTTAAAGGCAAAACTGTACCAGTTTTGCATAAAACTTCACATCTCGAGCTGACCATCCTTTCAATAGTTTAACAATATTCAATAGTCTGCCATGTAAAAAGGAATTCAAATTCTTTTTTTTTTAATATATTTTATTGATTTTTTACAGAGAGGAAGAGAGAGAGATAGAGAGTCAGAAACATCGATGTGAGAGAAACATCGACCAGCCGCCTCCTGCACATCCCCCACTGGGGATGTGCCCGCAACCCAGGTACATGCCCTTGACCGGAATCGAACCTGGGACCTTTCAGTCCGCAGGCCGACGCTCTATCCACTGAGCCAAACCGGTTTCGGCGGAATTCAAATTCTTTATTATACACTGCCAGCACTAACAAAACGCCCTGTTCCTCATGAATGCGACCATGACCATCGATCCCACCCCCCCCACCCCAATATAAACATACATTCACTTTTGGACTTGCAGTTCGTTCAACCATCCTTGTGTTTTGTGTTGATTGTTTCCTTCGATGTCCCGCGTGGAGTAGGTTTCGGTATCTGAAAGAGGACCCACACAACAAAGGAGAGAAATAGACAAGAGATAATTTTGCAATATTGGAGGACCTGTCGGCAAGTCCCAAAGGACTTCCTCTGTGCTCAGTCCTCACCAAGCTTTTACTGATCTTGGATGCACCCATAGCATAGACCTTAGGCAGGTGACCCCCTAGTAATAAGCACACTAGCCCCTCAGCAAGGATTTACATAATAATAAAAGAGGGAGTAGTTTCAGCTACCACTATCTGGACAAACAGAAGTGGCGCCTAGCTCTGAGCTTTGCTAGGGCTTCAAAGGCACCCAGCCTTCAGGGTGTTATGGGGAGTTCTCTGTCTATGCTTATCAGATAGTGAAGGCAATAAACAGTTTCCCACATCTTCCCCTTATTTTTTCTTTCAAACATAATCAAGTCCCAATTTCTATGTCCTAAAGTTATGAGTCCATGTTTCAATGTCCACCAGTTCATGTGTACATGTCAGCAATGAAATGTTGTCTCTGGATGGTGGAAAATGCAGGTCCGGTCCTTTCTGGTCTGCTCCTGGGCACCCTGCAGTGCTGCACAGCTGCTGACTGCTTCCATGGCAAGGCGTCTTCCACCATCTCCATCTCTGAACTGTCTCTTCTGTCTTTGTGGTTGGCTTTCTGTGATCCGTTGTTACAGGAATCCACATGGTCTTGTAGCTGTTCTCTGAAAGTATACAAACATATTCTCGACCAAATGTTAAAGGAAAAAAAAAACCTTACTTGGGGTCTTTTCTTTAACATGATGTTTCCCTGGCCTACCCTAGCATAATGTGTGTTTTTTCTGGGTGTCTCACTATTAGCATTATAAATGAAAAAATATTTTCTCTAAATATGTAATTTAGTTACAGGATCTATTTCCTTAAATTGTATTCTTCCACTATATTTTTCCACTATCACCCCTTTTTTTATTTAATTAGGTGTCTTCTTGGAAATTTTATAATGCAGTCTAGATACCTTAAAATATTAATTTTTTGCACGCAAAAAAATGAACCTGAACATGCTTTAGGTTCATAGCATGTTTACCATGAAATGAAAATTTTTGTTAATACTTTTTGAATAATTACTTATTTCAAATTAGCCAAATGTAATTAATTTGTAAACTTGAATTTAATAAATTTGAAAACTATTTTGCTGTTAAATTTAATATTTTAACAATAATCTTAATTTACACTGTAAATATTAATGAAGAGTATGACTTTACATCCTTGTGAAGCGTTGAGCATTCCTGTTGTTAGGCTAGATTTAGACATAGGGTCTGTTAGCCAAGCCTCCGTTTATCTGGATTCTGATTTCAGCTGGACCAAATCTCTTCTGTTATTTGGTTCCTGATCTGGGCTGGGCATGGGAAGCAAGAAGCAGCCATGGGGACAGGAGACCTTCCTCAGAAGGCACGAGTGTTCAAGCCCGTGCACCATTGAGGGGGATCTGTGCCCCTCCTTTGTTGCACCCAAAGTTTTCTCCTCCTGGCCCCTGGCTGTGCCTGTCTTAGGTCACCCCACGCTTTGGGGTCTTACCCGTCTTTGACTGTCAACCATCTCTGGGCCAAGTAGGGTGCTGTGAGGTTCAGTTCTGTCTCCTTGTTAACCTATGTCCCTCTGGCCTCCATGCCCAGCAACTGCCTTTGGATCCCCCCGCCTGCTGGCGGGGACCTGGCATTTATCATAGGGAACCCAGGTTTCTTCTCCAGAGAGGGCCCAGCTTACGCCATTGGGAAAGAGACAGATCCATGGTACCAGCTTTTCATGATCCCAGCTTGAACAGAGAGCTCAGGTAACAGCTGTAGGCAATTGGATTCCTCTTTGACAAAAAAAGTCAAGATAGGTCAATACAGAATGCTTAAGTGCCTTCCCCAGGAGGCCCTCCGCACAGTGGAAAGGAATAAATTCCTTTATGTAAAACATTCAAATTCATTTGTAAATTTGTTTGGGATAAATGCACCATATACTGTTGTAAAACATCAAAATTATTAATAAAACTTGAAGAATAATACCATGTAAGAATATTCTTTGCTCTAGGTCATGACAACTTAATTTTAAACTGGCTGTCTCAAGGTTTAGAATGAGGAACCTAGTTAGCAAAAAAAAAAAAAGCAATTTACAGAACCAGAGACAGCATGCTATCTAAATTACAGTTCTGGGTCTCCAGAGCACTGAGTTGACACACTGACTGGAGCCTTCTGACTTTGGGATAGCTATGCTATCCTTCCCAGTTAAAGGAAAAATGTGCCTACTAAGACCAGTATGAAACTATAATTTTTACCTGAATTAATTGTTACCATACTTCACTTTACCGTGTCCCAGGTGGTCTCTGGGCTGTTGGTTGTCTGGTTTGTCTTCCTCCTGTTCCTCATCTTCAGTGGACTGCTTGGAGTCAGTGCTCTCTGTGGCTGAGGTAGTTGATTGTTTACAGCTACATGTTATGGCTCCAGGCGCAAGAACTTCAGTCTGGCTAGATTCCTGATGCAGTTTAATATTTCTAGCAGGAATCCATACGGGTTTGGCAAAATTCTCTGGGAATATAAAAGCGTACCCTCTGCCAAAGGTTAATAATGGGTCATTTTCCTTCCATAAACCGGATTCGGGATCCTTCCATTTAACTAGACCATTTTCTTTTGTTTTATTCTGACACCAATGTAGCTCCATAGGTGTCTTTCCATCAGCATCACAAGTGAAAAAATTTAGAGTAATTAAAGCTAGGTGAAGCCTACCCAAAGGTGATTTCTCCATCATCCCCCTTTTTTATTTTTCAAGTAGGGATTTTTAAAAGCTGATGAGACTCTGAAGCCTCTTTTAATATAGCAACCCATTGATCAGCATGTGCATTTCCCTTAGTTAATGAGCCAGGTAATATGCTGTGAGCCCTGATGTGGGTGATATAAAAAGGGTATGTTGTCTGCTGCACAATCTGTTGAACTTACTTAAATAGTAAGAATAAACTTTGGTCACTAAGCCATTTCAACCGGGCAGTTTCAATTCTATTTACTAGGCCCGAAGCACAAGAGGAATCAGAAATTATCTTAGCAGCCTGTTGGAAATCTTACAACGCAGCCTTAATAGCTTCGAACTCAATTCTTTGCACAGAGGTATGACTGGTCAGTATGACTCGGTCAGAATTTATAGTATGATAGGCTACTTTCCAATTAGATGTCCCATCAGTAAAAACAGTTAAAGCTCCAGGAATTGGTTCCTGCCTAGTATTTTTGGTATAATGATGGAGGTCTTATTTAAAAATTGTAGTAGTTTATATTCTAATAGGTGACAGCTAAGTTCCCCTGAATATCCACTTAGCCCAATTTGCTAATTTAAGTCAGTTTGAAATAACATTTATTCTTGTAACTTTACTTGTCCTAATTTATGGACAGTAAATGATATTAATTAAATTTCTGGTATTAGTCTTTAAGTAAATTTACATACACTTTGTTTAAGGAGGCAAAACACAAATTATTTAATTTAGCTTATGAGGCCCAATATATTGATTTTTAATTTTAGTTAGACATCTCAAGGAAACCTCTTTATATTTCATCCCGACAGTTTTCTTCCTCACACAAGCAACAAATATAAGGAACATGGTTGCCTTTTGAGATTTTAACAAATACTGTACCAAAGCTATATATTTCAAGTGATTTTTCATTTATGGTGACTAATCAGATTTAGTATTTTAACAACAATCTGTAAATGTTAGCAATCATATTTTTAAAGAGTATAGCCTTTGGCTTATTTGCATATACAGTACAATCATGGGAAGCCTTCAGTAACCTTTTAGAAGAATTTTATTTACTAGGATTCAAATGCTTACAAAGATTAGTAAATTTAGAAAATTTGTATTTTGATACACGACATGCAAACCCTGCTTCACTTCCAGCCTAATTTAAAATGCAGCGGTGAGGAGCTTTTAAATAAAAGACATTGCTATGTTAAATAAAGACTTTGCTACTACTAAATCAATTCCTTCTTTTATTTGGCAGAAATTCTTTATGAAAGCAAGCATTTTATATTTTGAAATATTGCACTCAGGAGAAACTTCCAAATACATATCTAATTAAAACATGTTCAACACTTTTTAAGCAGTTCTCAACATAATAGGATCTAGTCTTAACCATGGAATCAATTACTCTTAATTTGTTTATGATATACGCATAACTGTGGTTCTACTGAGAATTTAAGATACCTTTTAAAAATGTATCTACAAGCCTTTTAAGAAATATGAGCTCTATTGTCGGCCCTTATGAATCCAACTGCTTAAAACATTGGTCTATCATACCACTGAAATTATATTAAGACCATGATTGCTAATTTATTAAGCATTAAAAATATCTTCTTAAAAATAGTATTAAAGAAAACTGAAGAGGCAAGCACACTTTCCGCCCCATCCCCATTTCCACAGTAAACCTCCGCCTTAAAACTCCACCCCTGAAATCCCATCCTGCCTCAGTGAGCAGACATTCCTTTTGTGATTGGCTAAATCAGAGGGCGGGGCCTTTGTTGTTTCAAGATGGCGACCCCCAGGGGCACAGTGAGCCATGCGGCCAACATGGCGGCTGCCAAGTCACACAGCTCAAACGGGCGGCTGTCTACACTGTTCTTTGACAGAGCAAACCAAAACCCCTAAAAGATAGATGAGCAACATTATATTGTAGACAAACAGAAATCTCATTAGCTGTTTATACCCTTTATAATTATCTTAAAGAATATTAATCAAATTTAAACTGGTTTTTGTATTAAAAATTTCAGTTGAGATCTTAAAAATTAATCCTTTTTTTAAATCAGATCAATAAGCCACATATTTTGAATTCTAATTATTTCAGAGAAAAGAAAAATTATTTTCTCAAAAATAAAATATTTTTTAAGCATTTAGCTATTATAAGTATACAATTTTTCCCAATTCAATCCGAATCTTAAACTCTTAGCTGGCAAGTCAAATATTCAGGATTTCTAAATCAGTAACATTAAGACTAAACTTTAAAAATGCAAGACATAATCAACCAACAGATTTAATAATGTCTTCTAGATTTTGTACAAGGAATACTCAGATCTCATTTAATTCAGTATTATGTCACTTCAAGAAACCTAGGTATAAACTCCAAGGTCTTAAATTTCCCAGCAGCTTTGGAAAACCACATTTGAGGCTGGCAAGGCAGGCCTGGCCCACCATTTGATTTTAAAAGGACCATAATTTTTTTCCTCTAGGGAAGGTCAAGAAACAAGGTTGTAGCTACATTGTTTCCTAACCCTTGCTTGAAGGTGGGAAAGTTTAAAATTGGCACGCGGGAGGAAGGGGCGCTCTTTAGCCTGGAAGAACAGGTTTCGCCTACCCTGGACCGAACAGATGTAAATTGACCACATTCTTTAAGAATTTGCTACAGGCGGGAAACAACTAGCCCCTTTTCTCATTAGAAATGTTTTGGACAGCCTTTTCAATAAACAAAGGGCCAGTTTTTTACCGGGCTACTTAGATTTTTATAATTAGATATTTTAATAATTTTTGAGATTCAAATTCAATTATTTTAAGGCAATTAATTTAGCAAATTTTTGTAACAGAAACAATTTTTTTTAATATATTTTATTGATTTTCTTTTACAGAGAGTTAGGGAGACAGATAGAGAGTTAGAAATATTGATGAGAGAGAAACATCCATCAGCTGCCTCCTGCACATCTCCCACTGGGGATGTGCCCGCAACCCAGGTACATGCCCTTGACCGGAATCGAACCTGGGACACCTCAGTCCGCAGGCCGACACTCTATCCAATGAGCGAAACCGGTTTCGGCAACAGAGACAATTTTACTGATTTTTCTTGTAGAGGTCTTAAAGTTAGCTTTGGAATAGGCTTCATTAACATTATTATGAAATAATACCAATCTTCTTGCTAGAATTTCTACCCTAGGTCAAATTCGCCATTTTCTTTAGGAAATCATCAGTCTTGGGTTTTATTCTGCACATTTGTAAAGAAATTCCAGCTCAAAACTCTATGTAAATGTCCAAAATCAGAACTATTAGGTCGGAGTGAGCCCAGGATCGGATACATGCAGACATGTAATGAGACAATGGACTTCCCCTGGAATTTCTCACAGGTCAACGTGACAGATACAGATACTGGCTTCTTAACGACCCCCTGCAGCTGAATCTTCCTCAACAGAATACCTCAGCTCATGTCCCCACCCTTCACCCAACTGCAGTATAATAAAGCGCCCCGCTCCCTGTTGGCGTGAATCCACGTGCCCTGTCCTGGGGGTACGTGGGTCTCCTGGGGACGCAGAATAAACCTTTTCCTTTCCTTTCTTTTCTGATTCACTGGACTCTATTTCTTGTGCCGTCTCCTGAGCCCTAACCTAACATTTGGTGCCTTGATACCTGGGTGGCGCGAGGACTGCCTTTGGCCGTCCCTCCAAGGCTTGGGTTGCCCGCCTCTCCCTCCTAGTGGCTCTGGCCTCATAAGGACCTCATCTCTTCAGCTCGGCAACTTTTCCCAGTTTGGCAGAATCAGCAGTGAGTCCCGCCCCACCCCAGTGCTGGTCCCATGTGGCCGCCTGCCCGCGGGCATCTCTATCTGTAAAATGTGGCCACGTCAGATATTGCCTCTCCGGACCCTCCAGGATGGCTCCTCCGGACTTTGGGGGGTAGCAGGGATGCCTCTACCCCACCCATGGTCCCTCCGTCTCTCCGTAGCATGGATTAAACCGCTGGGCAGCCAGGCTTTATCCTCGCTACAGGCCACGAGTATCGAGCACGGGGAATCCAAATTCCAAACCTGACCTGAGCACACGTCTAGGGTGCCGGCTCACCGATCTGGCAAAACACGTGGACTGTCCCGGGCCTTTGTCCTTTTTCTGTAAGTAGCATGGACTCAGTATGAAAACGGGACCCTGACTTTACCGTCACACAAATCTCAGGATTTTCTGTCAGAGAACTGGGAAATTTGCCCAAGTCTCTCTCTCTCAGTCTCTCTCAGCCTCTCTCCATCTCTCTGCGTTCCCGTCCCTCCTCCAAAGTTCCTTCTGCCATCTCTCCTGGCTCCGCCGTTCCTCCTCCCTCTGGGCTGTCCCTGCACCGCCGAGCCCCGTGGTGTGTGCGGTGCGTGTAGGGGTGGGTTCATGTGCTGTGTGTGGGAGGCAGCGCCAGCACCGTAATCATCATCATTGTCTCTGTGTTCACCCACTCCCCTTTACCGGAGACCACCGCAAATGCCCCCGTCGAAAGTCGCCTGTTCTCCCGCCGGCTTCTTGCCCTGTCTGTCCACCCTCTCTCCTCCTCTCTCCTGGACCCTCCTCCAGCCACGCCTTCTCCACTGCCTCCTGACCCCACCTCCTGGTCCCGCCTCACCTCTTCCGTCAGCCCCACAGCAACCGAAAACTCAAACCGCCTTTTACAACCCCATGCCCCTGCATGCCTCCGCTGCCACTGTGCCCCGTTACGCCACCACGCAGTTGGTCTGTCCACGCACCGACGCAGCCGCTAACGCCGTATACGCTGCGGGAGCCGGAAACTCAGGTTCCCTGCCGCCCCAGCCTGCTTTTGCAGTCGGTATACACACGCTTCCATAGGCTCTACCTTCCTTCTGTCCTTCCTCCTCCATTCTGCCCCTGGGAGGTTGCGGCTTTTAAACTCAACTGCAAATACCTCTCCCAAGCCCAACCAGGCCAACTCTCCCATGCTCTCCACTTCCCTTACAGGCCTGCCTTAGTAACCTGTACCCCACACAGTGCCCTCTGTAAGATCTAACCTCCCACCTTCCTCGGTGCGTTCCACCAAAACTCCGCCCCCATGACTGCCAGCACTTTAGTACACAGGTGGCCGGCTAGTTCCCATTGCGAGAGGTTGCAGCTGTGCTCTCCTCAAACCTTCTTAACAGGAAGCTTCCTGCTCCCCTAGAGCCCAAATCCTAAGAACGTCAGCTCCAAAACAGCCTCTTCCATTTTTGCCGCCCATTCTACCCCTGCCATAGTTCAGTCCAGGAACTGAGGGCAGAGTCTGAATCTATGCCCCCCACTCTCTAACCCGACCTTTAAGGTCTTTATTAGTCCTCAAACCCAGGACCGAGGTCCAGTGAAAAATGTCCTTGAAGGTTCTTAATGCCCTGGAGGAGCAGGCACAGTCAGAATGGGAGGCCTGCCTTCAACAGGAAGTAGACCTCCAGTCATGCCTTAGTTGTGGCCCTGAGGTTGACGGCAGCCTCCATGGCCCTAAGGGGGTTGTGAGCGGTGGGGGTGCAGTGACCGGAATGCCACCGGAGAATGCTTCAAATGAGGAAATGAAGGCCACTGGGCAATGCAGTGCCCCTGGCCCCAAGCTCCGACCAAGCCCTGCCCTGCATGCGGTCAAAATGGTCACTGGAAAAGTGACTGCCCTGGAAAAAGTGGCGGGCCTTCTATGCCTCAGCGTAGGCGGGCGACCCTTCCGGGCCAGGAGCCACCTGCTGGCAATGTTGGAACTGGTTGAAGATTGAAGAAGCCCAGCCTCGATGACTCCAATCACCCTTGCTGAGCCTCGGGTCACAATGAAGGTAGTAGGTCACCTTCCCGGTTGACATGAGGGCTGCCTTCTCTGTCCTGCCATCCTTTTAAGGGCCACTTTATCCTTCCAAGATCTCGGACAGGTATATTGACGGCAAATCCACCTGCCTTCTGGCCACTGGACCCGTTCCCTGCCTCCTCGATGATAGCATTCCCCATGCCCCAGTTAGGACGAGACATCCTCACCATCCTAGTGGCCACTCTGCATATTACTCTGAGCCCTTCATCTTCCCTGCTCCTTCCACTCCTAGCTCCCTCCCTTTACAGGGACACCAATCCTCCACTGCCATGCATCCCGTCTTGGGGTCCTGTTGTCCCAGACCACAGTAGCCTAGCTCAATCTATGACTAGCTCAGTCTTTGTCTACCTCAGTCTTCGCTTTGAACGCCTTTTCTCCTTCTCTCCACCACAACTGCCCCCTCCTCTGAACTGAAAACTGCTCTGACCTCACCCATCCCCCTCCACACTTCCCAAAGGAAAATGCAGCAACTTTAAAATCCAAGCTGCTAGAGGCCTGGGAACAGGCTGCGCAACCTTCTCCCTCCCTCCCTGCCTTTTCTCCAGCCTCATATCCAGGTCCCTGGCTTCCACTGCTCCTTCCATTTTTCCTTGGATATCAGCACAGTCGAACATTTTCCTCCACTTTCACTGCAATACCTAGCTCTCTCAGGCTCACCGAGTGCCTCCCACCATCTTCTTCGGGGACACCATCCAGGACGGGATGACCCATCATTCCTCACAGGCTCTTACCTGTCAAGGGACCCTACAATTTTGCTCAAGTTTTTCATATTTTCAAGTGAAACGGACATGGGATGACGAGGGAGTCATGAATTCAACTGTCTGGGATGGGAAATCCGCTACTGTCACTCTCTATTTATGAACCCTGACCTACTCCTATGCCCACTCTCATCAACAGAACTTTCCATCTACTCTCGAACATCAATCCCTCCACCTCTACATCCTGCTGGATTTCTGTCACTGGCTCGAACCCTCATCATAGCCACTCAATTCCAACCTATTGAACCATCTAACTAAACTCTCTCTAGAAATTCACAGCTCCTGGCCGGACCTCCTGCCCAGGGCCCTGAACAAACTCTGACTACAGCAAGAAGCCGCATTTTCTTGAGCCCTTTTGACTCTTCTTGCTCAACCACCTTCTTCTTTCCAATCCCCCTCCCCTGGGTACGTATCTCCCATATCTGTCTTTAACCAGGCAATTGCTCAGGTTTCTGCCCAAGCCAGAGCCGACCGACCAAGACTCCCAAGACCAGCCCTTCACCCTGGTGACTCGGTCCTCCTTAAGAACCTACAACCACAAGCCTTGAAGCCTAGGTGGACAGGACTTCACACTGTAATCCTCACAGCCCCCACTGCGGCCAAGCAGCTTGGCAACCCCAGCTTGACGACCTGTCCTGGCACCGCCTCTCCAGACTCAAGAGGACCCCGGAGCAGCATGACTTCTATAAATGTGAGGTGTTGGGCCCCACTAAGGTCTGCCTTAACCGCCCTCCCCTCCTCCTTCCTTCTCCTCCCGGCCCTGAGCAACCTACACCCACCCCCACCCACTTATGTGTGGAGGTTCAAGGTCAGTGAAACCTACTACCAGACGGCCAACATGTCACCCGGCACGTAGGATCTCAGGACTGCCCTCTGTTCGGATGTCAGACAAAGACCCAGATGGCTGTCAACATCCAGTCAGTGTCCAATACTGGCTGAACCTATGTCTGTTTTGCTTACAACCAGCGGAACCCAGACCGATGTAATCAAGATGTCAACATCTATGGGGTTTCCACGGGAGAGACTATCATACCACACCGCAGGCAGTCTCACCAAGGCCAGCCCAGGTACCTTCTTTTGGTGAAACGGCACCTTAAGGAACTGCATGAACTCCTCTGACCCCGGGCCTTGCTTTGTAGTCAGAGTAATTCCACAACTAACCTTGTATGGAGAGTCGGAGCTCTCTGGTTGCTACATCCATCCCATCACTTGACCCACCGGGCTGCTTTCCTCCCTGTCATTTTAGGGGTGAGTATTGCTGCCTCAGAAGGCCTCACAGGGGGCCCCTTGAAAATAGTCTGGTCACTGCTCAGTACTTTAATGGTAAGCTCCAGTTAGCCCTGGAGGCTACTACAGCCTCTTTTAGCCTCTCTACAGCAGCAAGTGATATCAGTAGCCCAAGTAGCCCTACAGAACCAGCTTGCCTCAGTCTTTCAGACTGCAGAAAAAGGAGGAACATGCATATTCCTTCAGGAAGAATGCTGTTACTGCATCAATGATTCCAAAGTAGTGGAGCAAAATGTAAATGTACAGACCCTGACTAAGCTGAGTGAAGAACTACATGCAGGACACTTCCAGGACAACTCTCCTTCCCGCTAGTTCCAAAGCTCCTTAGCTACCTGGGTCCTACCCATGATAGGACCCCTGATTCTCATCTGTGTCTTTCATTCTCCTAGCCCCCTGACTCTCATGTTCATCCACTCCCGGATCATGGAGTTGTCACGGGTGACTGTGAATCAGCTCCTGCTCCATCCCTATGCTCACCTGCCCTCCGATCTGCCTCTGCCTAACCCTGGCCTTTAAATCCGCCACCCCTCTTTGCCCGTTGTCAGCTGGAAGTTGCTAGAGTCGCCCCCCCCCCCCATCATCAAAAGACCGGGATGTTAGGTCCGAGAGAGCCCAGTATCGGATACATGCAGACATGTAATGAGACAATGGACTTCCCCTGGAATTTCTCACAGGTCATCGTGCCAGACACAGATACTGGCTTCTCCATGACCCCCTGCAGCTGAAACTTCCTCAACTGAATACCTCAGCTCATGTCCCAGCCCTCACCCAACTGCAGTATAAAAAATGCACCACCCTCCCTGTTGGCGTGAATACTCATGCCCTGTCCTGGGGGTACCTGGGTCTCCCGGTGATGCCGAATAAACCTTTTCCTTTCCTTTCTTTTCTGATTCACTGCACTCTATTTCTTGCGCAGTCTCCTGAGGCACCTAACCTAACAGAAACGAGAGCGGATTAGTTCCAATCCAAGTTTTCTCTTTACACGTGAACAGAAACCCCAGACGCATTTTAAATTTTTTAAAACTTTTCAATTATGAGAAGGAGACTTTAAATTAGAGGAGGCGTCCATATTGGATCGCCATGTGCTCCCTTTTCCTTTCCACCACATCCTGCTTTGGGGGAAGTTTCAGCAAATGACTCATATGGCGTATTTGTTCCCAAAGTCATGCTTAATTGAAAAAGAGATTTTTAAGTTTTCTTTTTTTCCTTTTTCGCTTTCCAAAGTAATAGCTAGCACTCAAGGTGACATTGCCTAGACTTTGCACTTCCCAACATATCCTCAGGTAGTTTTTAAACAGAACATTAAGTAATCTCATTTCGGGAGAGCTTATAGCTCTGCGCTCTCCTGCCACCTTTGAATCTCTCCGAACCAGAGAGAGATTCAGCAGAGGGTTCCATTTCTTATTAAAGATAGATTCCAAATACAAATTAAGATTTTAATTTGGATAAGAAAACACATTAAGATGACCATGGCACTCTTTTTTCAGCCTGATCTAAAAGAGTACCTTTATCCAGAAACCAAAGGTTAAGTTCTATTATAACATGCAATAATGGTAAAAGATTACCTTCTAAAATTTTAACACTTTAAACATGCAAATCAAAAGTCTATAATAAAGTTTCTTAGTTTTAAAAAGCCAAATATACGTTTTTAAAGCCAAATCTACTTTTTTAAAGCCAAATCCTGCCCCATTTGTTATCCTGGTTAAGAAAACGATCCCAGGGTACTTACAGACCCAGGCTTCTGTAGTTGATCCTGGGCATTGCATGCAGTAGAATCCCCCTCACGGTTTTTCGGTGAGTTTTACACACCTTTTCAATGAAAACTTCCATTTCGCGCTCCAGCAAGACCTGCACTTCCAGATTTACCATCGGGCTCCACATGTTGAGTGTTTCCTTCCACGTCCCCTGTGGAGTATTGTTCGGTATCTGAAAGAGGAACCACACAACAAATGAGAGAAAATGACACGAGATAATTTTTCAATATTGGGGGACCAGGCAGCAAGTCCCGAAGGACTTCCTCCGTGCTCAGGCCTCACCGAGCTTTTATTGATCTTGGATGCACTCATAGCATAGACCTTAGGCAGGTGACCACATAGTAACAAGCAGACAAGGCCATCAGCAAGGATTTAAATAATAATAAATGGGGGACTAGTTTCAGCTACCACAGTCTGGACAAAGAAAAGAGGTGAGGCCTAGCTCCAAGCTTTGCTAGAGATTCAAAGGCAAACAGCCTTCGGGGGGTTTCAGGGAGTTCTCTGTCTATGATTACCACATAGTGAAGGCAATAAACAGGTTCCCACAGTTTGGAGACTTATTCCTTGTCTCTACTAGTCTACAATATCATCTTATTAAGTTTCCCTATCTTGAGGCAACAGATTCCACTTAAAAGGTCCTGGCCTCTATATATACTCCGTAGGTTAATGAGGAGCCACTCACTTCAGCTCTGGTTGCCCAAAATCAGTGCTTGCCATGGTGTGGCTTGACATCACAAAGCCTCAGGTTGACCATCCAGGAGGGGTAGGGGTGGCAGAGGATACAGAAATCTCAGAAGCTCAGGTTATAGAAAAGAAACCTTCCTCTTAACTCCCAAAATTTTTCCCAAACTGAACGACTGAACTCTCTCTCTATTCACTCTCTCTGTCTATTCTCTCTCTCTCTCTCTCTCTCTCTCTCTCTCTCTCTCTCTCTCTCTCTCTCTCTCTCATCTCTCTTCATCTAGTTCCACTATAGTCCAGCATATGGCAGGAAGGTGGTGTTTCCACTAAGCCACTTCCCAAACTCCACTGTCATTTCAGTAGTCCATTACACCATGTTCAATTGCTACCATTTCCTATTATTTTGAGTGATGTTTTAATAGATGTTTATTTTTAGAATAGTTCCAGATATACAGAAAAATTGTGAAGATAATAACCATGTACAACATTCCCAATTTCCCTTATTACAAATATCTTACTTGGGTATGGGGCAAATGTATCATGATTTGAATCATCAGTGAACAGTTATAGTGAAACCTCACATCTCTAGTATTTCCAATATCCAGCAATGCTGTTCTAGACCAAGTTGTTAAAGGAGAAACTGGACCAGTGGAGGCATAAAACTTTAGATCTTGTGCTGACCATCCTTTCAATAGTTTAAAAATATTCAATAGTCTACCATGTAAAAAGGAAATCAAATTCATTATTTTACACTGCCAGCACTAACAAAACACCCTGTTCCTCATGACTGCGACCACCACCATCCATCACACCCACCCAATCCAAACCCAAATTAAACATCAGCTTCGTTTCATCCTTGCCAGGATGAGAAAGTGTTGAGGAAAAAATCCCCCTTCAGTCTTCTCCTGGTCTTTATTCTAAGTGTCTGGCTCTGTATGGAATGGCTTGTCTGGCGCCCCAATTAAAGAATTCTTCATTACTCCCTTCTCACATGACTTCCCACTCCTTAGCTCCGTCCCCATTATCTGAAATCTCACAAAAATACAAACGTATTCCCTTTATACCCTTGCAGGAATTTATTCATGGAGACCATTAATGTTTTCATTGTCTCATAGTCCGCATTTCTGAAGGATTGTTGATAGAGGAATACACATTATTAAGTGTGTTCCCCTGGGAGAACCTGAGTATCACCTGTGGTAGATGAACACTCCAGCACTTCTTCTTCTGCATTCGTTTGCTTGCTAACTGGAGTTTTTCCCCTTTTGTAGTTAAATACAATTTTCTGATTCTTTCTATAATTCTCCCTCTTGTCTTCATTCAGCTTAAAGTCCAAATTTACCATTGCCACTATCTTGATTATGAAGGTTGGAAAAAAGTAAAACACAGATAGTCATTGGTTTTGGGAAGAAATTGGAAAATGATTTGGAAATGGGCTTTTAATTTAATGACAATGGATTGAATGACGAACTGCCTGTGGTCAAAAAGCACAAGACCAGATTCTTGGGTGTGGAATTACTGGGGAAGGGGCAGCATTTGAATAAGGTATTCTGACTTTATCCACTTCTTCACACATCCAGTTGAGAAACTGACTTCTAATTCACTGGAGGACTTGCAGTTTCTTCATCCATCCTTGTGTTTGGAGTCTTGTTCCTTATCTCCACTGGTCTACAATATCTTCTTAGTAAGTTTGGCTATCTTGAGGCAACAGACACTACGCAGAGGGTCCAGGCCTATTATATACTCTGTATGTCAATGTGGAGCCAATCATATCAGCTCTTGTTTCCCAAAATCAGTGGTTGCCATGGTTTGGCTTGACATCACAAACCCTCAGCTAGACCATCCAAGAAGGGGGGCATGGGGGGTAGGCGTGGATGCAGAAGTCTAAGATGATCTGGTTATAGAAAAGAGACCTTCCTCTTACCTCCTAAAATTTTCCAAAACTGGCATCTCTCTCTCTCTCATTTCCTCTAGTAACATTATAGTCCAGCAAATGGCAGGGAGGTGTTGTCTACTCTAAGCCTCTTGCCATACAACCCTGTCCTTTCAGTGGTCTGTTCCACTATGTTCGGATATTACCATTTCCTAGTATTTTGAGTGTTGTTTTATGGATGTTTTATTTTAGAATAGTTCCAGATTTACAGAAAAATTGTGAAGATAATGCTCATGTGCACCATACATAATTTCCTTTATTACTAATATGTCACTTTGGTATGGGGAAATGTAACATGAAGTAAATCACCAGTGAAACAGAGTGAAACCTCGCTTCTCTAGTAACTCCAATATCTAGCAATGCTGTTCTAGACCAAGTTGTTTAAGGATAAACTGTACCCGTTGTGGCATAAACTTCACATCTTTAGCTGACAATCCTGTCAATAGTTTAACAATGTTCAATAGTCTACCATGTAAAAAGGGAATCAAATTCATTACTTTACATTGCCAGCAGAAACACAACACCTTGTTTCTCATGACAGCGACTACCATCATCCAACGCCCCCCTAATCCAAACCTAACTTAAATATCAACTTCTTTTCTTCCTTGTCAGTATTAGAAAATGTTGAGGAAAAAATCCCCATTCAGTCTTCTCCTTGTCCTTATTCAAGGTTTCTGGCTCAGTATGGACTGGATTGTCTGATGCCCCAATTAAAGAATTCTATATTACTCCCTTCTCACAGGCCTGCCCCTTCTTTACATCCCTCCCCATCATCTGAAAACACACAAAAATACATATTTCCTTTATACCCTTGCTGGTATTTATTCAAGTAGACCATCAATATTTTCATCTTCTCATAATGCCCTTTTCTGAAGCATTGTTTGTAGACGGATTCACATTATTACGTGTATTCCCCTCGGAGAACCTGCGTATCACCTGTGGTAGATGAACACTCCACCACTTCTTCTTCTGCATTTGTTAGCTTGCTTACTGGAGGTTTTCCCCTTCCTGTAGTAAAGTACAATTATCTGATTTGTTCTATCTTTCTCCTTCTTGTCTTCATTCAGCTTAAAGTCCAAATTTACCATCGCCAATATCTAGGTTATTGTTATGCCCAGATTTTAAATCCCCAACAGACCTCACCAGGGAGCCAGCCGTGCCCAATGCAAAAGCAAAGAGTCCTTTATTATCACAGACCCATGTCTGGCTCCTATGTTCACAAAGGCGAGAAGAGAGAGAACGCCTGTGGGAAAAAATGGGGTTTTAATAGGGGGATGGAGTTAGGGGAGGGGAAATGATTGTGGGCCCTGCGGATTAGCTCGGTGCAAGTTAGGTCTTATTACACAGGATGTGGTCATATCCAAGGTGTGCACGTCCACTGATTGTCATTTGTTAGTTTCAAAAGGTTCTGGGCGTGGCCAGCAGTGTCCTGGGATACAGGAAGCTGGTACTATCCTGAGCACAAGGCGGCTGCACCAACACCGAGGATACGGGGAAGATGGAGGGTATATCCTTCGCCTTTTCATTCCCCCAGTTTCTTGGAACTTCCTGCTCAATCATGAGAGGGACTGCATTACTATTCCACCGTTGCTAGAGGCCCATACTGGGCACACAGAACTATCAACTGAACTATCCCTATGTGCTTAACAAATGGATCGTTGGAAGGGAAAGAAACCATTTTAGCTTTAACAGCCTCTATTGTAATAGGATTTTTCTTCTTAAAATTCCTCCATGGCTATCAAAAAGGCAGATCAAGAGTAATTTACCTACTCTCCTGATGTTTACATAAACACAACAAGAATGGTAACTGACTACCTTTGCTGCAGTCTCATGGTTGAATTTTAATGTGCTCCGTAGGCCAGGAAGCTAAGCCATCCAGATTCCATCAGGCCTGCCTACAGTATCTGCGGAGTTAGGTGAATCCCTCACCTGTAGCAACTCCACCTGAGCCTACGCTCCAGGCTTTAAGGCTCATATCAGTAGCCCTCCCACTCGTTGTGGCCCAGAGTGTGCTGGGTTGCGCAGTGATGCAGAGGCATATTTGCTGCTCCCCTTCTACTCTTACCAACCGCCAGTTATCATAGGGGATCGACCTGATATTCCAGCGCCAGCCATCTTCAGGGCTCCCAACCAGGATACCAGGATTTCTTCGTGGCATTCTTACTGGCTTCAAGTCTTTAGAGCTCAGACAGGGCTCTTTAAAACATGATATTCCAGTCAAAGTTTTCTGTTAATAAAACCATTATCAGGAACTGGTCTTATTAAATATATGCAAAGAAATGTATTGCCATGACTTATTTAGCATTGCCAGATTTCAGAGGAATTACATAAGGAGAAAAACATACTGATCTACTCTAAGATTTTCTGACTTTCCTTGCCAATTCCTTTTCATGGCTTTTTTAGAATTATAACAAAACAGTAATTGTTGGCAGTAAGCTTTCTTTCTATGCATCACCATGCGTTAGACCTTCTATTCTAACCAGGCCTTTTCCAGCTTACTACCCCTGACATGGGCATGGTCACGCAGGCCTGCAAATGGTATACATGCTGCCAACTCTCAACTGTCTCTCAACAGTGACGAGAACCTGATGGGCATCCTTCCCTGCCCAGTTGGGCACCTGTCTTCTTGGCAGCTAGATACCCTTTACTTTTGGGGGTCACCCCACACAGTCCCCTTACAGGACATAAAACACACATTTAAACTTGCAAAAGAATCAAAGGTCAATATAACATATCAATACAATGAAACATAATATTGGCATCATGGCCGCTTCAGGCAGCCCAATCTTCTGCTACTAAACATGTGATCCTATAAATTGTCCTTGTCTCTTTGGAGCCATGTGCATGAAGAAGCAGGCATCATCTAAGTCTATTACACAGTATTGTGGGGCCTCCTAGTGACAGGAGTGATCGCGAGCAATGTTACCAGAATCAGGCAGGTCGAGCAAGCTGCAGCTTGAGCTTGAGAGGGTAGCGTTGATCTCGAGCGATGCTCCATTTGGTGATGAAGTCTTTCCTGGTCATGGATGGGTCCGCTGACTGGACGGGAGTGTAATTGACCCAGGCCGCGACGCCGTCCACCTTGAGAGCCGTAGGGGTTGTCAGCACGAGACTTTTTATAGTGAGTGGTAAACAAGGTAGTGGTTACCAAAGTTTCACTTTCCTTGTGAGTTTCACTTGTTTACACCATGGTTATACTTCCTGCACTTCCTCAGCCCATTAGATTCCCAGATAACATCTAGGGAGTGTCATAAGGTCAAGCCTAATAATGCTAAGAGGACTGTGCCCTCTAAGCTAGGACTTGTTTGTGACTTTGCCAGCAGGTCAGTCCGAGGCTTAACCCTATGTCAGTTTCCCACATCTCACCCTTTTTTGTTTTATTAATTAAGCTACTATAATGAAAATAAAACTTAAACATCAAGAACAAAACTCTGGCTATTAAAACGATAACAATGCCAATCCGTAACCCAAAACATTTTCAAACTTAAGCATAACATTTCAAGGACAAAAATTGTTTTAAGTCCCAATTTCAATGTCCAACAGTTCCTTATGTGTACATGTCAACAATGATATTTCAGTTCTGGATTGTGGAAACATGGTGGCAATGCAGGTCCGACCCTCTCTGGTTTGGTCCTGGGCAATCTGCAGCGACACACAGCTGCTGACTGCTAGCATGGAAAACGTGTTCAGCGTCTCCATCTCTGAACTGTCTCTACTCTTGTCTTCCTGACTGGAGCATTCCTGAGAATTCCTCTCTGTTGCAGCAATCCACGTGGCCTTGAAGTTGTTTTCTGAAAATATATAAACATATTCTCGACCTCAGGTTAATAGAGAAATTTTTACTTAGGGTACTTTTTATATTTGCCCAAATGATTTTCCTTTGGCTTACTTTGACACCATGTGTGTTTTCCTGGGTGTCTCACTGTTAGCATTATAAATGAAAATAATTTTTCTAGATTTATTTTATTTTTTTTTAAATTTCTGAATTCACTTTTTTTTTATTGCTTAAAGTATTTCAAAGGGTATTACATATGTGTCCTTTTTTTCCCCCTCGCCCTTGACAGTACCCTAGCTTCCCTAATCCCCCAGTGTCTTATGTCCATTGATTATGCTTATATGCATGCATACAAGTCCTTAGGTTGATCTTTTACCCCCCTCCCTCCTGCCCCCCAACCCTCCCAGGCCTTCCCGCTGCAGTTTGACAATCTGTTTGAGGCAGCTCTGCCTCTGTATCTTTTTTTGTTAATTTATTGCTTAAAGTATTACAAAGGGTATTACATATGTGTCCATTTTATCCCCCTGCCCTAGACAGTCCCCTAGCCTCCCCTATCCCCTAATGTCTTATGTCCACTGGTTATGCTTATATGCATGCATACAAGTCCTTTAGTAGATCACTTACCCCCCTACCTCCTGCCCCCCAACCCTCCCCGGCCTTCCCGCTGCGGTTTGACAATCTGTTTGAGGCAGCTCTGCCTCTGTATCTATTATTGTTCAAAAGTTTATAATTGTCTCTATTATCCATGAATGAGTGAGATCATGTGGTACCTTTCCCTCATTGACTGGCCTATTTCACCTAGCACAACGCTCTCCAGTTCCTTCCATGCCACTGTAAATGGAAAGAGCTCCTTCCTTTTTACAGCAGCATAGTATTCCATCGTGTAGATCTACCACAGTTTTCTAATCCATTCATGTACTGATGGGCACATAGGCTGTTTCCAGATCTTAGCTATGGTGAATTGTGCTGCTATGACCATAGGGGTGCATATATTCTTTCTGATTTGTGTTTCCGCTTTCTTGGGATATATTCCTAGAAGTGGGATCACAGGGTCAAATGGGAGTTCCATTTTCAGTTTTTTAAGGAAACTCCATACTGTCTTCCATAGTGGCTGCACCAGTCTGCATTCCCACCAGCAGTGCACAAGTGTTCCTTTTTCAACGCATCCTCTCCAGCACTTGTCGTTTGTTGATTTGTTGATGATAGCCAGTCTGACTGGTGTGAGGTGGTACCTCATTGTTGTTTTGATTTGCATCTCTGGGATGATTAGTGACTTTGAGCATGTTTTCATATGTCTCTTGGCTTTCTGAATGTCCTCTTTTGAAAGGTGTCAATTTAGGTCCTTTGCCCACTTTTTGATTGGATTGTTTATCTTCCTTTTGTTAAGTTTTATCAGTTCCCTATAAATTTTGGAGAATAGGCCCTTTTCAGATATGACATTGGCAAATATGTTTTCCCACACAGTGGGATTTCTCATTGTTTTGTTGATGGTTTCTTTTGCTGTGCAGAAGCTTTTTATTTTGATGTAGTCCCATTTGTTCATTTTCTCTTTAGTTTCAAGTGCCCTAGGAGCTGTATCAGTGAAGAAATTATTTGGGCATATGTCTGAGATTTTGTTGCCTTTGGATTCTTCTAGAATTTTTATGGTTTCCTGTCGTACATTTAAGTCCTTTATCCATTTTGAGTTTATTTTTCTGTATGGTGTAAGTTGGTGGTCTAGTTTCATTTTCTTGCATATATCTGTCCAATTTTCCCAACACCATTTATTGAAGAGTCTATCTTGGCTCCATTGTATGTTCTTGCCTCCTTTGTCAAATATTAATTGAGCATATTGGTTTGGGCAGATTTCTGGGCTCTCTATTCTATTCCATTGATCTACATGCCTATTCTTGTGCCAGAACAAGGCAGTTTTGAGAACAGTGGCTTTGTAATACATCTTGATATCTGGTATTGAGATCCCACCTACTTTGGCCATTTTCAGGATTGCTGCAGCTATTCGGGGTCTTTTTTTATTCCAGATGAATTTGTGGAGAGTTCTTTCTAGATCTCTGAAGTATGCCGTTGGTATTTTAATGGGAAGTGTGTTGAATTTATAGATTGCTTTGGGTAGTATGGACATTTTAATTATTTTGATTCTAGCAATCCATGAACACGGATGTTCTTCCATCTGTTTATGTCTTCCTCTATATCTTTTTTCAAGGTCCTGTAGTTTTCTGAGTGGAGGTCTTTTACCTCTTTAGTTAAGTTTATTCCTAGGTAGCTTAATTTTTTTGTTGCGATGGTAAACGGGATTGTTTTTATAATCTCTCTTTCTGAAAGTTCACTATTGGTGTATAGAAATGCCTCAGATTTCTTGGGGTTAATTTTGTATCCTGGTACATTGCCAAATTCATGTATTAAGTCTAGTAGGCTTTTGATGGAGTCTCTAGGGTATTGCATGTATATTATCATGTCGTCTGCAAATAACGACAGTTTTACTTCCACTTTTCCAATTTGGATGCCTTTTATTTCTTCTTCTTGCCTAATTGCAATGGCTAACACTTCCAGTACTATGTTGAACAGGAGTGGTGAGAGGGGACATCCCTGTCTTGTTCCTGTTCTTAGGGGAAATGGTGTTAGTTTTTGTCCATTGAGTATGATGTTGGCTGTGGGCCTGTCATATATGGCTTTTATTATGTTGAGGTATGATCCTTCTACTCCCACCTTGCTGAGAGCTTTTATCAAAAATGGGTGTTGAATTTTGTCAAATGCTTTTTCTGCATCAATTGATATGACCATGTGGTTTTTTTCTTTCAATTTGTTTATGTGATGTATCACGTTTATTGATTTGCGGATACTGTACCATCCTTGCATCCCTGGGATAAATCCTACTTGGTCAAGGTGTATGATCTTTCTGATGTACTGCTGGATTCGATTTGCTAAGATTTTGTTGAGGATTTTGGCATCTATGTTCATGAGGGATATTGGCCTGTAATTCTCTTTCATTGTGTTGTCTTTACCTTGTTT
The DNA here is from genome assembly GCF_964212035.1 of Myotis nattereri. NCBI lineage: Eukaryota > Metazoa > Chordata > Mammalia > Chiroptera > Vespertilionidae > Myotis > Myotis nattereri. Next base: position 59,048,504 of record NC_138078.1, read on the forward strand.
TGGTATTAGGGTGTTGCGGGCTTCATAGAATGAACTTGGAAGTGTTCCTTCCTCTTGAATTTTTTGTAGTAGTCTGAGGGGGATAGGTTTTAGTTCTTCCTTGAATGTTTGGTAAAACTCCCCTGTGAAGCCGTCTGGTCCTCGGCTTTTGTTTGCTGGAAGCTTTTTTTTTTTTAATATATTTTATTGATTTTTTACAGAGAGAAAGGGAGAGATATACAGAGTTAGAAACATCGATGAGAGAGAAACATCGATCAGCTGCCTCCTGTACATCTCCTACTGGGGATGTGCCGGCAACCCAGGTACATGCCCTGGACCGGAATCGAACCTGGGACCTTTCAGTCCGCAGGCCGACGCTCTATCCACTGAGCCAAACCGGTTTTGACATGCTGGAAGCTTTTTGATGACTGCTTCAATTTCTTCCATAGTTATTGGCCTGTTGAGATTTTTAGATTCTTCCCGATTGAGTTTTGGAATGTTGTATTTTTCTAGGAATTTGTCCATTTCCTCCAGGTTGTCTAGTTTCTTGGAGTAGAGCTGTCCATAGTATTTTTTAACCATCATTTGTATTTCCGTGGGGTCTGTTGACTTCACCTTGTCATTTCTGATTTTGTTTATTTGGGTCCTCTCTCTTTGCTTCGTGGAAACTCTGGCTAGAGGTTTGTCAATCTTGTTTATCCTTACCAGGAACCAGCTCTTGGTTTCATTGATTTTCTGTATTGTTTTTTTGGTCTCTATGTCATTTATTTCTGCTCTAATCTTTATTAACTCCTTCCTTCTGCTCACTCTGGGGTTTTCTTGTTGCTCTCTTTCTAATTCTTTGAGTTGTTGAGTTAGCTGATTTGCTACCATTTTTTGAGATAGGCCTGTAGAGCTATAAACTTCCCTCTCAGGACTGCTTTCATTGTGTCCCATAGGTTTTGGATTGTTGTGTTTTCATTGTCATTAGTTTCCAGGATGTTTTGAATTTCTTCTTTGATTTCATTGGTAACCCAATCAATATTTAATAGCATGCTATTCAGCTTCCAGGTGTTTGAGTATTTTTTGTTGTTTTTATTGTAGTTTATTTCTAATATTATGCCATCGTGGTCTGCGAAGACGCTTTTTATGATTTCCATCTTCTTGAATTTGGGGATACTTTGCTTGTGACCCAATATATGGTCTATTTTTGAATATGTCTTATGAGCATTTGAGTAGAATGTATATTCCCTGGCTTTGGGATGAAGTGTTCCCAAGATGTCTATTAAGTCCATCTGATCTAATGAGTCATTTAGGATTGCTGTATCTTTGCTGATTGTTTGTCTAGAGGGCTTATCCAGTGTTGTCAGTGGTGTATTAAAGTCCCCTACTATGATTGTATTGTTGTCGATCTCTCCTTTGATATCTTCCAGGAGTTTTTTTATGAATTTGGGTGCTTCTGCATTGGGTGCATATATGATTACCAGGGTTATATCTTCTTCTTGTATTGATCCCTTTAGTATTATGAAGTGGCCTTCCTTATCTCTTGTTATGGCCTTCACTTTGAGGTCTATTTTGTCCGATATAAGTATTGCTACCCCAGCTTTCTTTTCATTTCCATTGGCCTGAAAGATATTTTTCCATCCTTTCACTTTCAATCTGTGTGAGTCCCTTCTAATGAGGTGGGTTTCTTGTAGACAGCAGATGTATGGGTCATGTTTTTTTTTATCCATTCAGCCACTCGATGTCTTTTGTTTGGAGCATTTAGTCCGTTTACGTTTAAAGTGATTATTGAAAGGTACTTGTTTGTAGCCATTTCTGTTTTTGCGTGGTTGTTTTCTTTCTGAGCTTTTTATTTCTTATTTTTATACCAGTCCCTTTAGCATTCGGTGCATTGCTTGCTTGGTGGTGATAAACTCCCTTAGCCGTTTTTTGTCTGTGAAGCTTCTTATTTCCCCTTCAAGTTTGAATGATAGCCTTGCTGGATAGAGTATTCTTGGATTCAGTCCTTTGCTTTGCATCACTTTGTAAATTTCTGTCCATTCTTTTCTGGCCTGATGTGTTTCCGTTGAGAAATCATTTGACAATCTAATGGGAGGTCCCTTGTATGTCACTTTCCGTCTCTCTCTTGCAGCCTGTAAGATTCTCTCTTTGTCCTGAACATTTGCCATGGTAATTATGATGTGTCTTGGTGTGGGTCTTTTCGGGTTCACATGTTTGGGACTCTCTGGGCTTGTGTGACTTTTTTCTTCCCCACCTCAGGGAAGTTTTCTGATATTATTTCTTCTAATAGGTTTTCTAATCCTTGTTCATCCTTCTGTTGTTCTGGTACCCCTATTATTCGTATGTTGTTTCGTTTCATGTTGTCCCAAAGCTCCCTTAGGCTCTCCTCCTGTCTTTTAATTTTTTTCTCCAATTGCAGTACATTTTGGGTGTGTTTTGCTTCCTTGTCTACTAATTCACTAATTCGGTCCTCCGCTTCTCCTAGTCTACTGTTGATACTTTCAATGGAGTTTTTCATTGCAGCTATATCACTCTTCATTTCTTCTTGGGTCTTACTTAAGTTGTTGATTTTTTCATCTGTTTCTTCTAGCTTCTTCCATATGTTATCGATTTTTTCATCTGTTTCTTCTTGCTTCTTGCAGAGGTTGTTGATTTTTTCCCCCATCTGGTTTATGCACTCTAGGACCCTTATTCTGAATTCTTTTTCTGTCATGTTGCATGCCTCTGTATTACTTAGCTGCTTTTCTGGAGAGTCCTCCTTCTCTTTCCTTTGGGGGTTTCTTTCCCTACCCATGTTTGATCTCACTGACATATCTAGACGTTGAGTCGTTCAGTGGTTGCTCTCTTGGTGTCAGTGACTCCTTGGTCTGTGGTTGCTCTTCGGGCGGTTTCGGTAGCAGCTGCTCTTTAGTTGGAAGCAGTTCCTCTGGTGGGTGCTGTTCACAGCTGTGGTGGCTCTTCTGGCTGGTGGGGCGAGGTTTCACGTACAGCTGCTGTTCCTCAGCCTAGGGTGTGGTGCTCAGGAGGTTGCTGTTGCTTGGATCTGCTGCGCTGATTTAAAGGCACAAAATACAACACAACAAGGCACCACATACCAGGAACTATACACAAATATATTCACGATATTAATAACCCCAAATAAAGATGACCACGTGAATTAAGAGAATTAGGGGATAAGGAAGAAGGAAGAGGAAAAGATAAAATAGCAAAAAGAAAAGAAAAGTAGGGATCTAAGAAAGGAGTGCAGGAATGAAATTGGGAAAAAGGAGGGTGGAAAATAAAAGCGAGAAAAGAAAAGAAAAGAAAAAAAAGGAAAAATAAGAGCGAAAAGAGAGAATGAAGTGTAAGAGGGGAAGAGACTTTTTTTATATGAGGAGAATACTCCTATAGAACAGCCATTAATCCCAACAAATTCCAGCAACAGCTCCCTGGAGGTGAATGCAAACTAGAAACAACCAATAATATAATGATGAAAATAGAATGGAGACCACTAATCCCAAAATAAAATAAAGAGAAAATAAAATGGCACTTTAAAAAAATGGTAAAATGGTAGCAGTAATAATACTGGTTAAAAGTAAGAAGGTAGTAATTAAAAGGGTAAAATCAGGTGATGGAAAAATGAAGAAAAAAAAGAAAAAAAAGAAGAAAAGAAAAAAAAAGAAAAAAAATTGGTTTCTTAGTTAAAAGGTGAAAACAGAAAAAAAAAAATTGAAGTAGTGAAGGTCCTTCGGTTCTTCTATTCTTCAGTGTGGCTTGCCTTAGACCTGCCAGGTATTCAGGAGAGTGTTGAGTTTCCCTGCGATACACTGTTCCTCTGTGTTGTAAACCACAGTCCTTATTTTAAAGCAAGCCGCATTTGTTTCCCAGACTGCCTTATTTTGTGTTTAGCAAAGAGTCAGTTTGTGGGTCAGCCTCTGGGTGGCAGTGTTCTGGGGTTGGACTCTGAGGCTATAGGGCCTCTCTGTCCAGTGGAAGTTCACTGCCCAGAGCTGGCTGCGTAATAGTTAGTTACAGGTGTTGTGTTGTTGCTGGGATTGAAAATCCCTCTATAGGCCAGTCCCTTTTAACTCCCAGGGACTGATCAGGTTATTTTAATCCTTGATCTCATTCACGGTGGAATCTGGGTGTGGCTGTGCTCCTTGCCTGGGGGCTGGGGGGTGGAGTCTCACTCTCCAGAGAGAATGGCTGCCCCAGTCCTGAACTCAGGGGTGTCTCAGCACTCAATTCGCTGCCACCTCTCCTGGACCCCTTCTTTCCTCAGTCTCTCCCCAGATTCCACTCCTCCGCACCCTCTCCCTCCCTTCAGCACAGGTGAGTGTCTATATCCAAAATGTCCCATGAACAGGATTCAGTAAAAACAAACAAACAAATGGCGGCCGCGGAAACGGGAAAGGCTTGGTTTCTGTAAGCTTCTTCTCTTACCGGGACTGCATTTTCTGGTCAGCTCTTCAGGCTGCCCCCTTTAGGCTCAGTCCTCTGTGATCACAGAACCCAGCTCTCAATTCCCCCGGCAGCACCAGGAATCCCGCTGTTCTCCTTTCCCCTGTCAGGGGCTGTGCCTGTCCCAAGGGACGCTGCTGTCTGCCACACGGTCTCCCTCCAACTCTCTGGGCTCAGAGATCTGGCAAACTTTCCTGCCCAAATCCCTGTTGTTTTTTTTTTTTACCTTTCCAGGGGAGTTCTGCTCTTCCCTGCTGCAAACCGTCTCACCAGCTGAGCAACTTCGCCAATTCGGGGTGGATGTTACTAGTTTCAGCTGCTCACTCCATTTGCTCCCTGACACGACCTGGGACGCTGCTGCCTATACCGCCGCCATCTTCCAAGAATCTGGAATCTTTCTTATGACACATTCGCTCCGGAGCAGGGGAGACAGACCTTATGAAAATTCAGGAACTTGGCACTTCAGTACCGGATTTTTCTAAGTTTCGATCTTGAGGCAACAGACACTACTCAAATTGTCCTGGCCTCAATATATACTTTTTAGATTAATGAGGAGCCACTCACTTCAGCTCTGGCTGCCCAAAATCAGTGGGTGCCATGGTGTGGCTTGACATCACAAAGCCTCAGCTTGACCAACCAGGAGGGGCGGGGTTGGCAGAGGATGCAGAAATTTCAGAAAAATGGTTATAGAACAGAGACATTCATCTTACTCCTGAAATTTTTTCCAAACTGTCCTCTCTCTCCCTCTCATTTCCTCCAGTTCCATTATAGTCCAGCATATGGCAGGAAGTTCTTGTTTCCTCTAAGACAATTCCCATACTTCCCCGTAATTTCAGTGGTCCATTCCACTATGTTCAGTTGCTACCATTTCCTAGGATTTTGAGTGTTGTTTTAATGGATGTATTATTTTAGAATAGTTCCAGATTTACAGAAAAATTGTGAAGATAATAACCATGTACACCATACCCAATTTCCCTTATTACTAATATCTTACTTAACTAGGGGGCAAATGTAAGATGAAGTGAATCAGCAGTGAAACAGAGTGAAACCTCACTTCCCTAGCATCTCCAATATCCAGTAATGCTGTTCTAGACCAAGTTGTTAAAGGAAAAACTGGACCGTTTGCGGCATAAAACCTCAGATCTTGAGCTGACCATCCTTTCAATAGTTTAACAATATTCAATACTCTACCATGTAAAAAGGAAATCAAATTCATTATTATACACTGCCTGCACTATGACAACACCCTGTTCCTCATGACTGCGACCACCACCATCCATCCCGCCGCCCCAATTCAAACCTAAATTAAACACCAGCTTCTTTTTTCCTTGTCAGTATGAGAACGTGTTGGGAATAAAATCCCCATTCAGACTTATCCTTGTCCTTATGCTAAGTGTCTGACTCAGTATGGAATGGCTTGTCTGGTGCCCCAAATAAAGAAATCTACATTACTCCCTTCTCACATGCCTGCCCCCTCCTTAGAAGCCTACTCATCAGTGAAACAGAGTCAAACCTCACTTCTCTAGTATGTCCAATATCCAGCAATGCTATTCTAGACCAAGTCGTTAATGAAAAAACTGGAACAGTTGTGGCATAAAACTTAAGATCTGGACCTGACCATCCTTTCAATACTTTAACAATATTCAATAGACAGCCATGTAAAAAGGAAATCAAATTCTTTATTTTACACTGCCAGCACTAACACAACACCCTGATCCTCATGACTGCGACCAGCACCATCCATCCCACCCCCCCCAATACAAACATAATTTCACATTTGGACTTGCAGTTTCTACATCCATCCTTGTGTTTGGAGTCTCATTCCTTATCTCTACTAGTCTACAACATTGTCTTATTAAGTTTCACTTTCCTGAAGCAACAGACACTACTAAGAGGGTCCTGGCCTCTATATATACTCTTTAGGTTAATGAGGAGCCACTCACTTCAGCTCTGGTTGCCCAAATTCAGTGATTGCCATGGTGGGTCTGACATCACAAAGCCTCAGCTTGACCATCCAGGAGGGGCGGGCGTGGCAGAGTTTACAGAACTCTCAGACACTCTGGGTATAGAAAAGAGAACTTCCTCTTAACTCCTAAAATTTTGACCAAAATGACCTCTCTCTCTCTCTCTCTGATTTCCTCTAATTCTATTATAGTCCAGCGTATGGCAGGGAGGTGGTGTTTCCTCTAAGACAACGGGCATACTCCCCCGACATTTTAGTGGTCCATTCCACTATGTTCAGGTATTAACGTTTCCTAGGATTTTGAGTGTTGTTTTAATGGATGCTTTATTTTAGAAAAGTTCCAGATTTACGGAAAAATAGTGAAGATAATAACCATGGAAACCATACCCATTTTCCCTTTTTACTAATATCTTACTTATGTATGGTGCAAATGTAACATGAAGTGAATCATCAGTGAAACAGTTAGAGTGAAACCTCACTTCTCTAGTACCTCCAATATCTAGCCATGCTGTTCTAGACCAAGTTGTTAAAGGAAAAACCGGACAAGTTGTGGCATAAAATTTCACATCTTTAGCTGACAATCCTTTCAATACTTTAAGAATATTCAATAATCTGCTGTGTAAAAAGGAAATCAAACTCTTTTTTATACACAGACAGCACTATCACAAAACCCTCTTCCTCATGACTGCGACCACCACCATCCATCCAAACCCCCAATACAAACATAAATTCACTTTTGGACTTACAGTTTCTTCCTCCGTCCTTGTGTTTGGAGTCTTATTCCTTATCTCTACTAGTCTACAATATCGTCTTATTAAGTTTCACTATCTTGAGGCAACAGACACTCCTCAAAGGTTCCTGGCCTCTATATATATTCTATAGGTTAATGAGGAGCCACTCACTTCAGCTCTGGTTGCCCAAAATCAGTGGTTGCCATGGTGTGGCTTGACATGACAAAGGCTCAGCTTGACCATCCTGTAGGAGCGTGGGTCACAGAGGATGCACCAATCTCAGACACTTTGGTTATAGAACAGAGTCCTTCCTCTTAAATCCAAAAATTTTTCCCAAATTGTCCTTTCTCTCTCTCTCATATCCCCTAGTTGCATTATAGTCAAGCACATGGCAGAGAGGTGGTATTTCCTCAAAGACAATTGCCATACTCCCCCGTCATTTCAGTGGTCCATTCCACTATGATCAGTTGCTACCATTCCTTTGAACTTGAGTGTTGTTTTAATGCCTGTTTTATTTCAGAATAGTTCCAGATTTACAGAAAAATTGTGAAGATAATAACCATGTACACCATACAAAATTTCCCTGATTACTAATATCTTACTTATGTATGGGGCAAATGTAACGTGAAGTGAATCATCAGTGAAAGAGAGTGAAACTTCACTTCTCTTGTATCTCCAATATCCAGCAATGCTGTTCCAGACCAAGTTGTTAAAGGAAAAACACGACCAGTTGTGGCATAATACTTCATATCTTGAACTGACCATCCATTCAGTAGTTTAACAATATTCAATAGTCCACCATGTAAAAAGGAAATCAAATTCATTATTATACACTGCCAGCACTAACAAAACACCCTGTTCCTCATGACTGTGACCACCACCATCCATCCCAACCCCCCCAATCCAAACCTAAATTCAACATCAGCTGCTTTTCTTCCTTGCAATTATGAGAAATGGTTGAGAAAAAAATCCCCATTTAGTCTTATCCTTGTCCTTACTCTAAGTGCCTGGCTCAGTATGGAATGGCCTTTCTGGTGGCCCAACTAAAGAAATCATCATTAGTCCCTTCTTACATGCCTGCCCCCTCCTTGGATCCGTCCCGATCATTGAAAAAGAGTCAAACCTCACTTCTCTAGTATCTCCAATATCCAACAATGCTGGTCTAGATCATGATGTTAAACAAAAAACTTTACTAGTTGTGGCATAAAAATTCACATCTTGAGCTGACCATCCTTTCAATGGTTTAACAATATTCAGTAGTCTGCCTTGTAAAAAGGAAATCAAATTCTTTATTATAAACTGCGAGCACTAAAACAATGCCCTGTTCCAAGTCACTGTGACCACGACCATCCATCCCCCCCTCAAAATAAAAACATAAATTCAATTTTGGACTTGCAGTTTCTTCATCCCCCCTTGTGTTTGGAGTCTTATTCCTTATCTGTACTAGTTTATACTATCGTCTTATTAAGTTTCGCTATCTTAAGGTAACAGACACTACTCAAAGGGTTCTGGCCTCTATATATACTCTTGAGGTTAATGAGGAGCCACTCACTTCAGCTCTGGTTGCCCAAAATCAGTGGTTGCCATGGTGTGGGTTGACATCACAAAGACTCAGCTTGACCATCCAGGAGGGGCGGGGCTGGGAGACGATGCTTAAGGCTCAGATGCTCTGGTATAGAAAAGAGACCTTCCTCTTACCTCTTAAAATTTTTCCCCAAACTGACCTCTCTCTCATTTCTATTTCCATTATAGTCCAGCATATGGCAAGGATGTGGTGTTTCCTCTAAGACAATTGTCATACGCCGCTGTCATTTCAGTGGTCCATTCCACTATGTTCAGTTGCTACCATTTCCTAGGATTATGAGTGTTGATTTAATGGATCTTTTATCTTAGAATAGTTCCAGGTTTACAGAAAAATTGTGAAGATAATAACCATGTACACCATACACAATTTCCCTTATTACTCATAACTTACTTATGTATGGGGCAAATGCAACCTTAAGTGAATCATCAGTGAAACAGAGTGTAACCTCACTTTTCTAGTATCTCCAATATCCAGCAATGCTGTTCTAGACCAAGTTGTTAAAGGAAAAACTGGACCAGTTGCGGCATAAAACTTCAGATCTTGAGCTGACCATTCTTTCCATAGTATAACAATTTTCAATAGTCTACCATGTAAAAAGGAAATCAAATTCATTATTATACACTGCCAGCTCTATGACAACACCCTGTTCTTCATGACTGGAACCACCACCATCCATCCCAACATCACAATCCAAACCAAAATTAAACATCAGCTTCGTTTTTTTTGTCGGTATGAGAAACTGCTGGGAATAAAATCCCCATTCAGACTTATCCTTGTCCTTATGCTAAGTGTCTGTCTCAGTATGGAATAGCTTGTCTGGTGCCCCAACTAAAGAAATCTACATTACTCCCTTCTCACATGCCTGCCCCCACCTTAGATCCCTCCTCATCAGTGAAACAGAGTCAAACCTCATTTCTCTAGTATATCCAATATCCAACAATGCTGTTCTAGACCATGATGTTAAAGGAAAAACTCAATCACTTGTGGCAAAAAAATTCACATCTTGACCTGACCATACTTTCAATAGTTTAACAATATACAATAGTCTTCCATGTAAAAAGGAAATCATTTTTTTATTATACACTTTCAGCACTAACGCAACACCCTGTTCCTCATGACTGCCACCACGACCATCCATATCACCCCCCCACCCCAATACAAAGATAAATTGAAATTTGGACTTAGTTTCTTCATCCATCCTTGTGTTTGGAGTCTTAGTCCGTATATCTACTAGTCTAGACTATCGTCTTATTAAGTTTCGCTATCTTGAGGCAACAGACACTACTCAAAGGGTCCTGGCCTCTATATATACTTTATATGTTATTGAGGAGCCACTCACTTCAGCCTTGGCTGCCCAAAATCAGTGGTTGCCATGGTGTGGTTTGCCATCACAAGCCTCATCTTGACCATCCACGAGGGCCGGGGGTGGCAAAGGATGCAGAAATCTCAGACACTCTGCTTAGAGAACAGAGACCTACCTCTTAACTCCTAAAATTTTTCCCAAACTGTCCTCGCTCTTCCTCTCATTTCCTCTAGTTCCATTATAGTCCAGCATATGGCAGGGAGTTGTTGTTTCCTCTAAGACAATTCCCATACTCCCCCGTCATTTCAGTGGTCCATTCCACTATGTTCAATTGATACCATTTCCTAGGATTTTGAGCGTTGTTTTAATGGATGTTTTATTTTAGAATCGTTCCAGATTTACAGAAAAGTTGTGAAGGTAATAACTATGTACACTATACCCAATTTCCCTTATTACTAATGACTTACTTATGTATTGAGCTAATTTAACATGAAGTGAAACATCAGTGAAAATGAGTGAAACCTCAGTTCTCTGGTACCTCCAATATCCAGCAATGCTGTTCTAGAACAAGTTGTTAAAGGAAAAACTGGACCAGTTGTGGCATAAAACTTCACAACTTGAGCTGACGATCCTTTCAATAGTTTAAGCATATTCGATAGTCTGCCATGTAAAAAGGAAATGAAATTCTTTACAATAAACTGGCAGCACTCACATAACAAACTGTTCCTCATGACTGCGAACACCACCAGCCAGCCATTATGACCCCAATACAAACATAAATTCAATTTTGGCCTTGCAGTTTCTTCTTCCATCTTTGTGTTTGGAGTCTTATTCCTTATCTCTACTAGTCTACACTATCAGCTTATTAAGTTTCGCTATATTGAGGCAACAGACACTACTGAAAGGGTTCTGGCCTCTATTTATTATGTTTCGGTTAATGTGGAGCCACTCACTTCAGGTCTCTTTTCCTAAGATCAGTTTGGCCATGGTGTGGCTTGACATCACAAAGCCTCAGCTTGACCATCCAAGTGGGACAGGGGTGGCAGATGATACAGAAATCTCAGAAACTCTGGTTATAGAACAGACACCTTCCTTTTAACTCCTAAAATTATTCCCAAACTGACCTTTCTCTCAATTCTCTCTCTCTCTCTCTCTCTCTCTCTCTCTCTCTCTCTCTCTCTCTCTCTCCCTCTCTCTTCCTTTAGTTCCACTGTATCCAGCACATGGCAGGGAGGTGGTGTTTCCTCTAATCCACTTTCTAAACTCCACAGTCATTTCAGTGGTCCATTCCACTATGTTCAGATATTACCATTTCCTATTATTTTGAGTGTTGTTTTAATAAAAGTTTTATTTTAGAATAGCTCCAGATTCAAAAAATTGGGAAGATAATATTCATGTACCCCGTACCCAATTTCCATTATTACTAATATCTTACTTAGGTATGGTGCAAATGTAACATGAAGTGAATCAGCAGTGAAACCGAGTGAAACCTCTCTTCTCTAATATCAACAATATCCACCAATGCTGTTCTAGAGCAAGTTGTTTAATATAAACTGTACCACTTGTGGCATCAAACTTAACATATTGAGCTGAGAATCCTGTTAATAATTTAACAATATTCAATAGTTTACCATGTAAAAAGGAAATCAAATTCATTATGATACACTGCCAGCATAAAAGAAGACCCTGTTCCTCATGACTGAAACCACCATCATCCATCCCACCCACCCAATCCAAACCTAAATTAAACATCAGCTTCTTTTCTTCCTTGCCAGTATGAGGAAGTTTTGAGGATAAATTCCGTTTCAGTCTTCTCCTTGTCCTTATTCTAAGTGTCTGGCTCAGTATGGAATGGCTTGTCTGGTGCCCCAATTAAAGAAATGTACATTACTCCCTTCTCACATGCCTGACCCCTCCTTAGATCCCTCCCCAGAAGTGAAATAAAGTCAAACCTCACTTCGTCAGTATCTCCAATATCCAACAATGCTGTTCTAGACCATGATTTCAAAAGCAAATCTGTGCCAGTTGTGTCATAAAACTTCACATCTCGAGCTGACCATCCTTTCAATAGTTTAACAATATTCAATAGTCTGCCATGTAAAAACGAATTCAAATTCTTTATTATACACTGCCAGCACTAACCAAACGCCCAGTTCCTCATGAATGCGACCATGACCATCCATCCCACCCCGCCCCCCAATACAAACAAACATTCACTTTTGTGCTTGCAGTTCGTTCAACCATCCTTGTGTTTTGTGTTGATTGTTTCCTTCCATGTTCCGCGTGGAGTAGGGTTCGGTATCTGAAAGAGGAGCCGCACAACAAAGGAGAGAGAAAGACAAGAGATAATTTTGCAATATTGGGGGACCAGTCGGCAAGTCCCAAAGGACTTCCTCTGTGCTCAGGCCTCACCAAGCTTTTATTGATCTCGGATGCACCCATAGCATAGACCTTAGGCAGGTGACCCCCTAGTAATAAGCACACTAGCCCCTCAGCAAGGACTTACATAATAATAAATGGGGGAGTAGTTTCAGCTACCACTGTCTGGACAAACAGAGGTGGCGCCTAGCTCTGAGGTTTCCTAGGGCTTCAAAGGCACCCAGCCTTTGGGGGGTTTCGGGGAGTTCCCTGTCTATGCTTATCAGATAGTGAAGGCAATAAACAGTTTCCCACATCTCCCCCTTATTTTTTCTTTCAAAAATAATCAAGTCCCAATTTCAATGTCCTAAAGTTATGAGTCCATGTTTCAATGTCCAAAAGTTCATGTGTACATGCCAGCAATGAAATCTTGTTTCTGAATGGTGGAAAATTCAGGTCCGGTCCTTTCTGGTCTGTTCCTGAGCACCCTGCAGTGCTGCACAGCTGCTGACTGCTAGCATGGCAAGGCGTCTTCCACCATCTCCATCTCTGAACTGTCTCTTCTGTCATTGTGGTTGGCTTTCTGTGATCCATTGTTACAGGAATCCACATGGTCTTGTAGCTGTTCTCTGAAAGTATACAAACATATTCTCGACCAAATGTTAAAGGAAAAAAAAAACCTTACTTGGGTATTTCTTTAACATGATCTTTCCCTGGCCTACCCTAGCATAATGTGTGTTTTTTCTGGGTTTCTCACTATTAGCATTATAAACGAAAAAATTTTTTCTCTAAATGTAATTTAGTTACAGGATCTATTTCCTTACATGGTATTCTTCCACTATATTTTTCCACTATCCCCCCCTTTTTTTGATTTAATTAGGAGACTTCTTGGAAATTTTATAATGCAGTCTAGATAGCTTGAAATAACAATTTTTTGCACGCAAAAAAATGAACCTGAACATGCTTTAGGTGCATAGCATGTTTACCATGAAATGAAAATTTTTGTTAATACTTTTTGAATAATTACTTATTTCAAATTAGCCATATGTAATTAATTTGTAAACTTGAATTTAATTAATTTGAAAACTATTTGCTGTCATATTTGATATTTTAACAATAATCTTAATTTACACTGTAAATATTAATTCAGAGGATCACTTTACATCCTTGTGAAGGCTCTGAGCATTACTGTTGTTAGGCTAGATTTAGACAAAGGGTCTGTTAGCCAAGCCTCCGTTTACCTGGATTCTGACTTCAGCTGGACCAAATCTCTTCTTTTATTTGGTTCCTGATCTGGGCTGGGCATGGGAAGCAAGAAGCAGCCATGGGGACAGGAGACCTTCCTCAGAAGGGGCGAGTGTCAAGCCTGTGCACCATTGGGGGGGTCTGTGTCCCTCCTTTGTTGCACCCAAAGTTTTCTCCTCCTGGCCCCCGGCTGTGCCTGTCTTAGGTCGCCCCACACTTTGGGGTCTTACCCGTCTTTGACTATCAACCATCTCTGGGCCAAGTAGGGTGCTGAGAGGTTCAGTTCTGGATCCTTGTTAACCTGTGTCCCTCTGGCCTCCATGCCCAGCAACTGCCTTTGGATCTCCCCGCCTGCTGGCGAGGACCCGGCATTGATCATAGGGAACCCAGGTTTCTTCTCCAGAGAGGGCCCAATTTACGCCATTGGGAAAGAGACAGATCCATGGTACCAGCTTTTCATGATCCCAGCTTGAACAGAGAGCTCAGGTAACAGCTGTAGGCAATTGGATTCCTCTTGACAAAAAAAGTCAAGATAGGTCAATACAGAATGCTTAAGTGCCTTCCTCAGGAGGCCTTCCGCACAGTGGAAAGGAATAAATCCCGTCATGTAAAATATTCAAATTCATTTGAAAATTTGTTTGGGATAAATGCACAACATACTGTTGTAGAGCATCAAAAATTATTACTAAAACTTGTAGAATAATACCATGTAAGAATATTCTTTGCTCAAGGTCATGACAACTTAATTTTAAACTGGCTGTCTCAAGGTTTCAAATGAGGAACCTAGTTAGCAAAAAACAAAACAACAACAAAAAAAAACAATTAACAGAAACAGAGACAGCATGCTATCTAAATTACAGTTCTGGGTCTCCAGAGCACTGAGTTGACGTAATAACTGGAGCCTTCTGACTTTGGGATAGCTATGCTGTCCTTCCCAGGTAAAGTAAAAATGTGCCTTCTAAGACCAGTATGAAATTATAGTTTTTACCTGAATTAATTGTTACCGTACTTCACTTTACCGTGCCCCAGGTGGTCTCTGGGCTGTTGGTTGTCTGGTTTGTATTCCTCCTGTTCCTCATCTTCAGTGGACTGCTTGGAGTCACTGCTCTCTGTGGCTGAGGTAGTTGATTGTTTACTGCTACATGTTATGGCTCCAGGTGCAAGATCTTCAGTCTGGCTAGATTCCTGATGCAGTTTAATATTTCTAGCAGGAATCCATACGGGTTTGGAAAACTTCTCTGGGAATATACAAGCGTACCCTCTGCCAAAACTTAATAATGGGTCAGGTCCCTTCCATAAACCAGATTCGGGATCCTTCCATTTAACTAGACCATTTTCTTTTGTTTTATTCTGACACCAATGTAGCTCCATAGGTGTCTTTCCATCAGCATCACAAGTGAAAAAATTTAGAGTAATTAAAGCTAGGTGCAGCCTTCCCGAAGGTGATTTCTCCATCATCCCCCTTTTTTGATTTTCAAGTTGGGATTTTTAAAAGCTGATGAGACTCTGAAGCCTCTTTTAATAAAGCAAGCATTGATCAGCATGTGCATTTCCCTTAGTTAATGGGCCAGGTAATATGCTGTGAGCCCTGATGTGGGTGATATAAAAAGGGTATGTTGGCTGTTGCACAATCTGTTGAACTTACTTAAATAGTAAGAATAAACTTTGGTCACTAAGCCATTTCAACCGGGCAGTTTCAATTCTATTCACTAGGCCCGAAGCATAAGAGGAATCAGAAATTATGTTAGCAGGCTGTTGGAAATCTTGCAAAGCAGCCTTAATAGCTTCAAACTCAATTCTTTGCACAGAAGTATGACTGGTCAGTATGACTCGGTCAGAATTTATAGTATGATAGGCAACTTTCCCATTAGATGACCCATCAGTAAAAACAGTTAAAGCTCCAGGAATTGGTTCCTGCCTAGTATTTTTGGTATAATGATGGAGGTCTTATTTAAAAATTGTAGTAGTTGATATTTTAATAGTTGACAGATAAGTTCCCCTGTATATCCACTTAGCCCAATTTGCTAATTTAAGTCAGTTTGAAATAACATTTATTCTTATAACATTACTTGTCCTAATTTATGGACAGTAAATGACATTAATTAAATTTCTGGTATTAGTCTTTAAGTAAATTTACATACACTTTGTTTAAGGAGGCAAAACACAAATTATTTAATTTAGCTTATGAGGCCCAATATATTGATTTTTACTTTTAGTTAGACATCTGAAGGAAACATCTTTTATTTCTTCCCGACAGTTTTCTTCCTCACACAAGCAACAAATGTAAGGAACATGGTTGCCTTTTGAGATTTTAACAAATACTGTAGCAAAGCTATATATTTCAAGTGATTTTTCATTTATGGTGACAAATCAGATTTAGTATTTTGACAACAATCTGTAAATGTTAGCAATCATATTTTTAAAGAGTATACCCTTTCGCTGATTTGCATAAACAGAGGGATCATGGGAAGCCTTCAGTAACTTTTTAGAAGAATTTTTACATTACTAGGATTCAATTGCTTACAAAATTAGTAAATTTAGTAAAGTTTTATTTTGATACACGACATGCAAACCCTGCTTCACTTCCAGCCTAATTAAAAATGCAGCGGTGAGGAGCATTTAAATAAAAGACATTGCTAGTTTAAATAAAGTCTTTGCTACTAATAAATCAATTCTTTCTTTTATTCGGCAGAAATTCTTTATGAAAGCAAGCATTTTATATTTTGAAATATTGCACTCAGGAAAAACTTCCAAATACATATCTAATTAAAACATGTTCAACACTTTTTAAGCAGTTCTCAACATAATAGGACCTAGTCTTGACCATGGAATCAATTACTCTTAATTTGTTTATGATATACGCATAACTGTGGTTCTACTGTGAATTTAAGATATCTTTTAAAAATGCATCTACAAGCCTTTTAAGAAATATGAGCTATATTGTCAGCCCTCATGAAGCCAAGTGCTGAAAACATTGGTCTATCATACCACTGAAATTATATTAAGACCATGATTGCTAATTTATTAAGCATTAAAAATATCTTCTTAAAAATAGTACTTAATAAATCTGAGAGGCAAGCACACTTTCTGCCCCATCCCCATTTCCACAGTAAACCTCTGCCTTAAAACTACACCCCTGAAATCCCATCCTGCCTCAGTGAGCAGACATTCCTTTTGTGATTGGCTAAATCAGAGGGCGGGGCCTTTGTTGTTTCAAGATGGCAGCCCACAGGCACGCAGTGAGCCATGCGGCCAACTTGGCGGCTGCCAAGTCACACAGCTCAAATGGGCGGCTGTGTACACTGTTCTTTGACAGAGCAAACCAAAACCCTAAAAGATAGATGAGCAACATTATATTGTAGACAAACAGAAATCTCATTAGCCGTTTATACCCTTTATAATTATCTTAAAGAATATTAATCAAATTTAAACTGGTTTTTGTATTAAAAATTTCAGTTGAGATCTTAAAAATTAATCCTCTTTTTTTAATCACATCAATAAGCAACATATTTTGAATTCTAATTTTTTCAGAGAAAACAAAAATTATTTTCTTAAAAATAAAACATTTTTTAAGCATTTAGCTATTATAATTATACAATTTTTCCCAATTCAATCCGAATCTTAAACTCTTAGTTGGCAAGTCAAATATTCAGGATTTCTAAATCAGTAACATTAAGACTAAACTTTAAAAATGCAAGACAGAATCAACCAACAGATTTAATACTGTCCTCTAGATTTTATACAAGGAATACTCAGATCTCATTTAATTCAGTATTATGTCACTTCAAGAAACCTACGTATAAACTCCAAGGTCTTAAATTTCCCAGCAGCTTTGGAAAACCACATTTGAGGCTGGCAAGGCAGGCCTGGACCAGCCTTTGATTTTAAAAGGACCATAATTTTTTCCTCTAGGGAAGGTCAAGAAACAAGGTTGTAGCTACATTGTTTCCTGAGTCTTGCTTGAAGGTGGGGAGGTTCAAAATTGGCCTGGGGGAGAAAGGGAAGGGATGTTTTCCCTGGAAATACAGGTTTGGCCTACCCTGGACCAATCAGATGTAAATTGACCACATTCTTTAAGAATTTGCTACAGGCGGGAAGCAACTAGCCCCTTTTCTCATTTGAAATGTTTTGGCCACCCTTATCAATAAACAAAGGGCCGTTTTCTTTACTGGGCTAATTAGATTTATATATATATATATATATATATATATATATATATATATATATATTCTAAGGATAGATATTATCTGAAGAACTTATATTAAAATCTCTTATAATTAGAGATTTTAATAATTTTTGAGATTCAAATTCAATTATTTCAAGGCAATTAATTTAGCAAATTTTTGTAACAGAGACAATTTTACTGATTTTCCTTGTGGAGGTCTTAAAGTTAGCTTTGGAATAGGCTTCATTAACATTATTATGGAAAAATACCAATCTTGTTGCTAGAATTTCTACCGTGGGTCAAATTCGCCATTTTCTTTAGGAAATAATCAGTCTTGGGTTTTATTCTGCACCTTTGTAAAGAAATTCCAGCTCAAAACTCTATCTAAATGTCCTAAATCCGAACTGTTAGGTCAGAGAGAGCCCAGGATCGGATACATGCAGACATGTAATGAGAAAATGGACTTCCCCTGGAATTTCTCACAGGTCAACGTGCCAGATACAGATACTGGCTTCTCAACGACCCCCTGCAGCTGAATCTTCCTCAACTGAATACCTCAGCACATATCCCCACCCCTCACCCAACTGCAGTATAAAAAAAGCGCCGCCCCCTCCTTGTTGGCGTGAATCCACGTGCCCTGTCCTGGGGGTACGTGGGTCTCCCGGGGACGCAGAATAAACCTTTTCCTTTCCTTTCTTTTCTGATTCACTGGACTCTATTTCTTGTGCCGTCTCCTGAGCCCTAACCTAACATTTGGTGCTTAGATACCTTGGTGGCTCGAGCACTCCCTTTGGCCGTCCCTCCATGGCTTGGGGTGCCCGCCCCTCCCTCCTAGTGGCTCTGGCCCCATAAGGACCTCATCTCTTCAGCTCGGCAACTTTTCCCAGTTTGGCAGCCTCAGCAGTGAGTCCAGCCCCACCCCAGTGCTGGTCCCATGTGGCCGCCTGCCCGCGGGCATCTCTATCTGTAAAATGTGGCCACGTCAGAGATTGCCTCTCCGGACCCTTCCAGAAGGGCTCCTCCGGACCTGGGGTGGGTAGCCGGGAGGCCTCTAACACACCCATGGTCCCTCCGTCCCTCCGTAGCATGGGTTAAACCACTGGGATGCCAGCCTTTAGCCCCGCTACAGGCCACGGGTATCGAGCATGGGGAATCCAAATTCCAAACCTGACCTGAGCACATGTCTAGTGTGCCGGCTCACCGATCTGGCTAAACACGGGGCCTGTCCCGGACCTGCGTCCTTTTTCTGTAAAGTAGCATGGCCTCAGTATGAAAACGGGACCCTGACTTTACCGTCACACCAATCTCAGTAATTTCTGCCAGAGAACTGGGAAATTTGCCCAAGTCTCTCTCTCTCAGTCTCTCTCTCAGCCTCTCTCCATCTCTCTGCGTTCACGTCCGTCCCCCAAAGTTCCTTCTGCCATCTCTCCTGGTTCCGCCCTTCCTCCTCCCTCCAGGCTGTCCCTGCACCGTCGAGCCCCGAGTGTGTGCGGTGCGTGTAGGGGTGGGTTCATGTGCTGTATGTGGGTGACAGCACCAGCACCATAACCATCATCATTGTCTCCGCGTGCTCCCACTCCCCTTCACCGGAGACCACCGCAAATGCCCCCATGGAAAGTCGCCTGTTCTCCCTCCGGCTTCATGCCCAGTCTGTCCACCCTCTCTCCTCCTCCCTCCCGGACCCGCCTCCAGCCATGCCTTCTCCACTGCCTCCTGACGCCGTCTCCTGATCCCGCCTCCCCTCTTCCGCCAGCCCCACAGCAACCGAAAACTCAAACCGCCTTTTATAACCCCATGCCCCTGCATTACTCCGCTGCCACTGTGCCTCATTACGCCGCCACGTAGTTGTTCCGTCCACGCACTGCCACAGCGGCTAATGCCGTAGCCGCTGTGGGAGCCGGAAACTCAGGTCCCCTGCCTCCCCTGCCTGCTTTCTCAGTTGGTACACACACGCTTCCATAGGCTCTACCTTCCTTCTGTCCTTCCTCCTCCATTCTGGCCCTGGGAGGTTGAGGCTTTTAAACTCAACTGCGAAGACCTCTCCCAAGCCCACCCAGACCACCTCTCCCGTGCTCTCCACCTCTCTAACAGGCCTGCCTTAGTAACCTGGACCCCACGTAGTGCACTCGGTAGATCTAACAGCCCATCTTCCTCTGTGCGCTCCACTGAAACTCCGCCCCCATAACTGCCAATACTTTAGTTCACAGGTGGCCGGCCAATTCCCATTGCAAGAGGTTTCTACTGTGCCCTCTTCAGACCTTCTTAACGGGAAGCTTCCTTCTCCCCTTGAGCCCAAATCCTAAGAACGTCAACTCCAAAACAGCCTCTTCCATTTCTGCGCCCATTTTACCCCTGCCATAGTCCAGTCCAGGAACTGAGGGCATAGTCTGAATCTATGCCCCCCACTCTCTAATCCGACCTTTAAAGTCTTTATTAGTCCTCAAACCCAGGACCGAGGTCCAGTGAAAAATGGCCTTGAAGGTTCTTAATGCCCTGGAGGAGCAGGCACAGTCAGAATGGGAGGCCTGCCTTCAACAGGAAATAGACCTGCAGTCACGCCTTAGTTGTGGCTCTGAGGTTGATGGCAGCCGCCATGGCCCTAAGGGGGCTGTGAGCGGTGTGGGTGCAATGAGAAGAAGGCCACCGGAGAATGATTAAAATGCGGAAATGAAGGCCACTGGGCAATGCAGTGCCCCTGGCCCCAAGCTCCGACCAATTCCTGCTCTGCATGCAGTCAAAATGGTCACTGGAAAAGTGACTGCCCTGGAAAAAGTGGTGGGCCTTCTCCGCCTCAGGATAGGGGGGACACCCTTCCAGGCCAGGACCCACCTGATGGCCATGTTGGAACTGGCTGAAGATTGAAGAAGCCCAGCCTCGATGACTCCAATCACCCTCGCTGAGCCTCGGGTCAAAATGAAGGTAGTAGGTCACATTCCCGGTTGACATGAGGGCTGCCTTCTCTGTCCTGCCATCCTCTTTAGGGCCCCTTTATCCTTCCAAGATCTCGGACATGTATATTGATGGAAAATCCACCTGCCTTCTGGCCACTGGACCCCTTCCCTGCCTCCTTGATGATAGCATGCCCCATGCCCCTGTTAGGATGAGACATCCTCAACATCCTAGTGGCCACTCTGCAGATCACTCTGAGCCCTTCATCTTCCCTGCTCCTTCCACTCCTGGCCCCCTCCCTTTAGAGGGACACTGATCCTCCACTGCCAAGCATCCCGTCATGGGGCCCTGTTGTCCCAGACCACAGTAGCCTAGCTCAGTCTTTGCCTAGTTCAGTCTTTGCCTAGCTCAGTCTTCGCTGTGAACGCCTTTTCTCCTTCTCTCCGCCACAACTGTCCCCTCCTCTGAACTGAAATCTTCTCTGACCTTGAACCATCCTCCTCCACCCTCCCCAAAGGAAAAATGCAGCAACTTTAAAATCCAAGCGGCTAGAGGCCTGGGAACAGGTTGCACAACCTGCTCCCTCCCTCCCCACCTTTTCTCCAGCCTCATATCCAGGTCCCTGGCTTCCACTGCTCCTTCCATTTTCCCTTGGATATCAGCGCATTCGAACATTTTCTCCCGCTTTCACTGCAATACCTACCTCTCTCAGGCTCACCGAGTGCCTCCCACCATCTTCTTCGGGGACACCATCCAGGACGGGATGACCCATCATTCCTCACAGGCTCTTACCTGTCAAGGGACCCTACAATTTTGCTCAGGTTTTTCATATTTTCAGGTGAAACGGACATGGGATGATGAGGGAGTCATCAATTCTACTGTCTGGGATGGGAAATCCTCTAGTGTCACTCTCTTTTTACAAATCATGGACCTACTCCTATGCCCACTCTCATCAACACAACTTTCCATCTACTCTCGAACATCAATCCCTCCTCCTCTACATCCTGCTGGATTTCTGTCACTGGCTCGAACCCTCATCATAGCCACTCAATTCCAACCTATTGAACACTCTAACTAAACTCTCTCAAGAAATTCACAGCTCCTGGCCGGACCTCCTGCCTATGGTCCTGACCAAACTCCGACTACACTAAGAAGCCCCATTTTCTTGAGCCCTTTTGACTCTTCTTGCTCAAACACCGTCTTCTTTCCAATCCCCCTCCCCTGGATAAGTATCTCCCATATCTATCTTTAACCAGGCAATTGCTCAGGCTTCTGCCCAAACCAGAGCCGACCGACCAAGGATCCCAAGACCAGCCCTTCACCCTGGTGACTCGGTCCTCCTTAAGAACCTACAACCACAAGCCTTGGAGACCAGGCGGACAGGACTTCACACTGTAATCCTCACAGCCCCCACTGCTGCCAAGCAGCTTGGCAACCCCAGCTTGACGACCTGTCCTGGCACCGCCTCTCCAGACTCAAGAGGACCCCGGAGCAGCATGACTTCTATAAATGTGAGGTGTTGGGCCCCACTAAGGTCTGCCTTAACCGCCCTCTACTCCTCCTTCCTTCTCCTCCCGGCCCTGAGCAACCTACACCCACCCCCACCCGCTTATGTATGGAGGTTCAAGGTCAGTGAAACCTCCTACCAGACAGCAAACATGTCACCCGGCAGGTAGGATCTCAGGACTACCCTCTGTTCGGATGTCAGACAAAGATCCAGATGGCTGTCGACATCCAGTCAGTGTCCAATGCTGGCTGACCCTATGTCTGTTTTGCTTACAATCAGCGGAACCCAGACAGATGTAATCAAGATGTCAACACCTATGGGGTTGCCACGGGAGAGACTGTCATACCACACCGCAGCCAGTCTCACCAAGGCCAACCCAGGTACCTTCTTTTGGTGCAACGGCACCATAAGGAACTGCATGAACTCCTCTGACACTGGGCCTTGCTCCGTGGTCACAGTAATTCCCCAACTAACCTTGTATGGAGAGTCGGAGCTCACTGGTTGCTCCCTCCATCCCATCCCTGGACCCGCCGGGCTGCCTTCCTCCCTGTCATTTTAGGGGTGAGTATTGCTTCCTCAGTAGGCCTCACTGGGGGCCCCTTGTAAATAGTCTGGTCACTGCTCAGTACTTTAATGACAAGCTCCAGTTAGCCCTGGAGTCTACTACCGCCTCTTTTAGCCTCCCTACAGCAGCAAGTGACATCAGTAGCCCAAGTAGCCCTACGGAACCAGCTCGCCTCAGACCTTCTGACTGCAGAAAAAGGAGGAACCTGCATATTCCTTCAGGAAGAATGCTGTTACTGCATCAATGAGTCCAGAGTAGTGGAGCAAAACGTAAATGTACAGACCCTGACTAAGCTGAGTGAAGAACTACATGCAGGACACTTCCAGGACAACTCTCCTTCCCGCTAGTTCCAAAGCTCCTTAGCTACCTGGGTCCTACCTATGATAGAGCCCCTGATTCTCATCTGTGTCTTTTTTTCTCCTAGCCCCCTGCCTGCTCAAGTTCATCCACTCCCGGATCATGGGCATGTCACGGGTGACTGTGAATCAGCTCCTGCTCCATCCCTATGCTCGGCTGGCCTGCGATCTGCCTCTGACTATCCCTGGCCTTTAAATCCGCCCAACCTCGTAGCCAGTTGTCTGCTGAAAGTACCTAGAAAGAGTCGCCCCCCCCCCCATCACCAAAAGGCCTCTATGTTAGGTCAGAGAGAGCCCAGGATCGGATACATGCAGACATGTAATGAGACAATGGACTTCCCCTGGAATTACTCAAAGGTCAACGTGCCAGACACAGATACTGGCTTCTCCATGAACCCCTGCAGCTGAAACTTCCTCAACTGAATACCTCAGCGCATGTCCCAGCCCTCACCCAACTGCAGTATAAAAAAAGCGCCCCCCTCCCTGTTGGCATGAATCCACGTGCCCTGTCCTGGGGGTACCTGGGTCTCCCGGTGATGCATAATAAACCTTTTCCTATTCTTTGTTTTCTGATTCACTGGACTCTATTTCTTGGGCAGTCTCCTGAGCCACCTACCCTAACAGGAACGAGAGCGGATTAGTTCCAATCAAAGTTTTCTCTTTACACGTGAACAGAAATCCCAGACACATTTTAAATTTTTTAAAACATTTCAATTATGAGAAGGAGACTTTAAGTTAGAGTAGGCATCCATATTGGATCGCCATGTGCTCCCTTTTCCTTTCCACCTCATCCTGCTTTGGGGGAAGTTTCGGCAAATGACTCAGATGGCGTATTTGTTCCCAAAGTCATGCTTAATAGAAAAACAGATTTTAAAGTTTTTTTTTTCCCTTTTTTGCTTTCCAAAGTAATAGCTAGCACTCAAGGTGACATTGGCTAGACTGCACTTCCCAGCATGTCCTCAGGTAGTTTTTAAACAGAACATTAAGTAATCTCATTGTGGGAGAGCTTATAGCTCTGCGCTCTCCTGCCACCTTTGAATCTCTCCAAACCAGAGAGAGATTCAGCAGTGGGGTTTCATTTCTTATTACAGATAGATTCCAAATACAAATTAAGATTTTAATTTGGATAAGAAAACACATTCAGATGACCATGGCACTCTTTTTTCAGCCTGATCTAAAAGAGTACCTTTTTCAAGAAAAACAAAGCTTAAGTTCTATTACAACATTCAAAAACTGTAAAAGATAACCTTCTAAAATTTTAACACTTTAAACATGCAAATCAAAACCCTATAATAAAGTTTCTTAGTTTTAAGAAGCCAAATATACCTTTTTAAAGCTGAATCTACTTTTTCAAAGCCAAATCCTGCCCCATTTGTTAGCCTGGTCAATAAAACGATCCCAGTGTACTTACAGACCCGGGCTTCTGTAGTTGATCCTGGCAATTGCATGCAGTAGAATCCCCCTCACGTTTTTTCGGTGAGTTTTCCACACCTTTTCGGTGAACACTTCCTTTTTGCTTTCCAGGGAGACCTGCACTTCCAGATTACCCGTCGGGCTCCAGATGTTGATTGTTTCCTTCCATGTCCCCTGTGGAGTATGGTTCGGTATCTGAAAGAGGAGCCACACAACAAATGAGAGAAAAAGACATGAGATAATTTTCCAATATTGGGGGACCAGGCAGCAAGTCCCGAAGGACTTCCTCCGTGCTCAGGCCTCACCGAGCTTTTATTGATCTTGGATGCACCCATAGCATAGACCTTAGGCAGGTGACCACCTAATAACAAGCAGACAAGGCCATCAGCAAGGATTTACATAATAATAAATGGGGGAGTAGTTTCAGCTACCACTGTCTGGACAAAGAGAGGAGGTGATGCCTAGCTCCAAGCTTTGCTAGGGCTTCCAAGGCACCCAGCCTTCGGGGGGTTTCAGGGAGTTCTCTGTCTATGCTTATCAGATAGTGAAGGCAACAAACAGTTTCCCACAGTTTGGAAACTCATTCCTTATCTCTACTAGTGTACAATATAATCTTATTAAGTTTCCCTATCTTGAGGCAACAGATTTCACTTAAAGGGTCCTGGCCTCTATATATACTCTTTAGGTTAATGAGGAGTCACTCACTTCAGCTCTGGTTGCCCAAAATCATCAGTGGTTGCCATGGTGTGGCTTCACATCACAAAGCCTCAGGTTGACCATCCAGGAGGGGCAGGGGTGGCAGAGGATACAGAAATCTCAGACGCTCAGGTTATAGAAAAGAGACCTTCCTCTTACCTCCTAAAATTTTTCCCAAACTGATCTCTGATCTCTCTCTCTCTCTCTCTCTCTCTCTCTCTCTCTCTCTCTCTCTCTCTCTCTCTCTCTCTTCCTCTAGTTCTACTATAGTCCAGCATATGGCAGGGAAGTGGTGTTTCCTCTAAGACACTTTCCAAACTCCACCGTCATTTCAGTGGTCCATTCCAGCATGTTCAGTTGCTACCATTTCCTATTATTTTGAGTGTTGTTTTAATAGATGTTTTATTTTAGAATAGTTCCAGATTTACAGAAAACTTGTGAAGATAATAACCATGTACACCATACCCAATTTCCCTTATTACTAATATCTTACTTGGGCTTGGGGGAAATGTAACATGAAGTGAATCATCAGTGAACAGTTAGAGTGAAACCTCACTTCTCTAATATGTCCAATATCCAGCAATGCTGTTCTAGACCAAGTTGTTAAAGGAAAAACTGGACCAGTAGAGGCATAAAACTTTAGATCTTGTGCTACCCAATCTTTCAATAATTTAACAATATTCAATAGTCTACCATGTAAAAAGGAAATAAAATTCATTATTATACACTCCCCGCACTAACACAACAACCCTGTTCCTCATGACTACGACCAACACCATCCATCCCACCCACCCATTCCAAACGTAAATTAAACATCAGCTTCGTTTCATCCTTGCCAGGATGAGAAAGTGTTGAGGAAAAAATCCCCCTTCAGTCTTCTCCTGGTCCTTATTCTAAGTGCCTGGCTCAGTATGGAATGGCTTCTCTGGTGCCCCGCTTAAAGAATTCTTAATTACTCCCTTCTCACATGACTTCCCACTACTTAGCTCCCTCCCCATTATCTGAAAACTCACAAAAATACAAACATATTCCCTTTATACCCTTGCAGGTATTTATTCATGGAGACCATTAATGTTTTCATCTTCTCATAATGCGCATTTCTGAAGCATTGTTGATAGAGGAATACACATTATTAAGTGTGTTCCCCTGGGAGAACCTGAGTATCACCTGTGGTAGATGTACACTCCAGCACTTCTTTTTCTGCATTCGTTTGCTTGCTAACTGGAGTTTTTAACCTTCCTGTAGTAAAATACAATTTTCTGATTCTTTCTGTAATTCTCCCTCTTGTCTTCATTCAGCTTAAAGTCCAAATTTACCATAGCCACTATCTTGGTTATGAAGGTTGGAAAAAAGTTAAACACAGAAAGACATTGGTTTGGGGGAAGAAATTGGAAAATGATTTGGAAATGGGCTTTTAAATGAATGACAATGGATTGAATGAGGAACTGCCTGTGGTCAAAAATCACAAGACCAGATTCTTGGGGGCAGAATTACTGGGGAAGGGGCAGCATTTGAATAAGGTATTCTGACTTTATCCACTTCTTCCACATCCAGTTGAGAAACTGACTTCTAATTCACTTGAGGACTTGCAGTTTCTTCATCCATCCTTGAGTTTGGAGTCTTATTCCTTATCTCCACTGGTCTATAATATCTTCTTAGTAAGTTTGGCTATCTTGAGGCAACAGACACCGCTCAAAAGTTCCTGGCCTGTATATATACGCTTTAGGTTAATGAGGAGCCACTCACTTTAGCTCTGGTTGCCCAAAATCAGTGGTTGCCATGGTGTGGCTTGACATCACAAAGCCTCAGCTTCACCATCCAGGAGGGGCGGCGGTGGCAGAGGATGCATAAATCTCACTCTGGTTATGGAACAGAGACCTTCCTCTTAACTCCTAAAATTTTTCCCTAACTGTCCCCTCTCTCTCTCTTCATTTCCTCTAGTTCCATTATAGTCCAGCATATGGCAGGTAGGTTGTGTTTCCTCTAAGACAATTCCCATACTCCCCCATCATTTCAGAGGTCCATTCCACTATGTTCAGGTGCTACCAATTTCTAGGATTTTGAGTGTTGTTTTACTGGATGTTTTATTTTAGAATAGTTCCAGATTTACAGAAAAATTGTGAAGATAATACCCATGTATTCCATACCCAACTTTCCTTATTACTATTTACTCACTTTGGAATGGGGCAAATGTAACATGAAGTGAATCATCAGTGAAAGAGTTAGAGTGAAACCTCACTTCACTAGTATCTCCAATATCCAGCAATGCTGTTCTAGTCCAAGTTGTTAAAGGAAAAACCGGAGCAGTTGTGTCATAAATATTCAGGTCTTGAGATGACCATACTTTCAATAGTTTCACAATATTCAATAGTCTACCATGTAAAAAGGATATCAAATTCATTCTTATACACTGCCAGCACTAACAGAACACCCTGCTCCTCATGACTACAACCACCACCATCCATCCCACCCCACCAATCCAAACCTAAGTTAAACATCAACTTCTTGCTTCCTTGCGAGTATGAGAAAGTGTTGAGGAGAAAAATCCCCAATCAGTCTTCTCCTTGTCCTTATTCTAAGTGTCTGGCTCACTATGGAATGGCTTATCTGGTGCCCCAATTAAAGAATTCTACATTTCTTTCTTCTCACATGACTTCTTCCTCCTTAGATCCCTCCCCATCATCTGAAAACTCGCAAAAATGCAAACACATTTCCTTTATACCCTTGCTGGTATTTATTCATGGAGACCATTAATGTTTTCATCTTTTCATAATGCCCATTTCTGAAGCATTTTTAATAGAGGGATACACATTGTTAAGTGTTCCTCTGGAAGACCCTGGGTATCACCTCTGGTAGACGCACACTCCAGCACTTCTTCTTCTGCATTTGTTGGCTTGCTTACTGGAGGTTTTCCCCTTCCTGAAGTAAAATACAATTATCTGATTCTTCCTGTCTTTGTCCCTCTTGTCTTCATTCAGCTTAAAGTCCAAATTTACCATCACCACTATCTTGGTTTTGTGAAAGGACAGAACAGGACTGATAGCTGTGTCCTTATCCCCTCATCCAAGATAAATCTTCAGCATGTATCACTTACTAAGCCTACCCTCATCTCAGCAAATGGAATTGCGGGGGAACCTAGCCCAAGGCCAAGAATATGCTAGCCAACCCCCTGACTTTTTGTAAGAAGAACCCTAGCTGTACCCTGCCCTTGCGTCACTAGCCCCCTGCCATCACTCAACCAACTGGAATCAGCCAAATCAGTGATCAGAGTGTGCCCCCACCCTCCAACAACAAGCCCTATAAATTCTTTGTTCCCTTGGGCTCTATCTTGCATCCAATAATGTTGGCAGTGGGAGGACCAAGTTCCGGGGTTGAATAAAAGACTTTATGCTTTTGCATCGGACTTGGCGCCCTAGTGGTCTGTCTTGGGGATCATAAAATCTGGGCCGAACATTTGGGGGCTCATATGGAACCCCTGAGACTCAAAGAGACCCCGATTCGGAGAGTCTGACAAACCGCGGTAACTGTGTGTTGTCAGATGTTTTCTGTGTGTTCTGTCCAGTGTGAGCTCACTTGTGAAATCTGTAATGCCGATAACGGACTAGGGGGATGCACTGGGCTCCCACAGGTGTGAGGAGTTGGGGGACGCCCTGATCCTCCATCTGGTGGGCCAGAGAAACCCCTCAATCTGAGAGGAGTGGCGCATGGACATCATCTAAGCTAATCTGTAGTTTTGATTTCGCGGAGTAGGAAGGTTGTTTTGGTTTTGCTTCCATAGAGTTGGAAGACTGTATTTGTCTGTGCTTGTATTTTTTTTTTCTGTCTTATGTGGACTTACTGCACGGACGTTATGGGACAGAATCAAACTACTCCTGTAAGCATTATGGTCGTTTTAAAATGAAGGGCTGGGCCAAACCTGCTTGCCAGCCTCAGGTGTGGTTTTCCAGAACTGCTTGGAACTTGGGACCTTGAAGCTTACTGAATTCAAATGATAAAAATCATGTCTTGCATTTTGATGTTTATTCTCAAAAAAATGTTACTGATTGACAAATGGTTAATATTTGCTAAAAGTTTAAGGTTCGGATTGAATTGGGAAAAATTGTGGGTTGTGGTAGCTAAATGCCTTTGCTTATGAATGTTTGTTAAAAGTATGTGAGTGTGGAGGGAGGGGTCCTGCCTTCTCCTCTCCTTTGTGTGGCTCCATGACCTCGGTCAGGCGGGAATCTGAGTAAGGATTTGGGAAAAAAGGTCACCCCCTCCCTTGTCTGTCTCTCGTCACGGAACATCATGAGGTCGGGACAAAGTAAACCTGTTAAAAAAATTTGTAAAGGGGTACAATAGAGATTGTGGAATTGGAATGAATGCCGACACAATGAGAAATCATGAGTGAACAGCTGTTTGTTTGTGTGGGACTCGCCAATTTGCTAGCGAGGGGCGGGGGACTGGATGCAGTCTTAACTCCTCCGGTAGGTTCTCACCAAAAGGTTGGTGGAGAATTCTGTTCTGGGACATGGGTGCCAGGAGTGCCCCCATGCTCATCTGCGGAGTGGGGCATTGCTTTGTTTATCTGCTCAGCTCCAGTCTGGGCTAGTCTACCGAGAGAGTGTGAATACAAGTGTTTGTCTATTTTGGCTGCTCATTACTAGTCTGTGTGAAGTGGAAGCTACTTTGATTTATTTTGCCTTTCTGTTAATTCATCTGTCTGAACGTTTGGACTGGACCCGTGATGGGCTGCAAGAATCTCAAGCAGATCTCAGAGTCTTTTACTTGCCATTACCGAAAGAATCAGCCCACTTAGTTAATATCAATTTCTGTCTATCAGTTGCTCTTACCTGGGTTGTAAATCGCTGTATTTCCAAGATTTCTTAGTTCTGAGATTGCTTATAAAAGAGCAAGAGAGATGTCTTTTCAAGTTAATTTTTTGCTTAGCAAATTAACAAAGTAGCAAATTTCAGAGAACTTGTTATTCATGGTTTTCTTATCTCTTTGGTGAACAGCTCCACAGGACGGAAAGAAAACCTGCCTGTGACTGTATTTTGTTTAACTTGCTGTTTTCAATTGTTTATTAGAACTCTCATAGAGAACATAATCAGGTCTTTTCCTTCCTCCCTCATCTGGATTCTGAAAGCATCAGTAACTGGATTTCAGATGGTCTCCAGGTTTTCTGTCTACAAGAAACCTAACTATGCACCCGTTATATTTCCAGGCCGACTCTGTGAGGAAAAGCAATGGGCCTGGGCTGAGACAATGGGGGCAGGGGTTTTGGCAGTTATGCTGCTGGCTGCAATCCTAACAGGTCTTAGCAATGAAATTCAAGGTTAAAAAAAAATAACTGTAAGCACAATCTTCCCCTGCCTTGGTTTATTCTTTAAACCCCTACAATGCTGAATCAGACCGATACCTGTTCTTAGTTTTATCACAAAAGGTCTAGATATATCTTAAGAGAAAAAGTACATTTAAAATATGTTCATAAATATTAAACTAAAATTGCTGAATGTTCACTTTTGGTAATCATTAAAGGATTAGGGTTTCTAAGAATAAAAAAACAAAACAAACAAACAAACAAACAAACAAAAAAAACAACTAAACTCCTGCTCAAAAGCAGAGGAGGCAGAAAGCTAGAATCCGCAACACCCCTGGTAATTTTGAACTGTTTTCCAGGCCAACTCAGTATCTGAGACCCAGGTCAAAGAAGGGGGGGGGGCTGAATGCCTGAGCTGCCCGCAAGTCCCATAAGCCCCTGGTGGAGAAGTAGCCGCGTGCTCGTGGATCAAAGATTGCCTACAGGAGTTGCAGCAGGTGCTGGTGGGCACCAAGGTTCAGGCTAAGCCGGACAACACTGAGGTGCTGGAGCTACCGATGAGACATGTGCTATGGGTCAGTGCTTGTGGGCTCGAGCAGTTGCAGGCAGAAGCCAACGAGCACTTCGCAGCTGGCTACCTTCAGTGAAAACCCCTACTTGAGTCCATACCACTGGAAAAGGGCAGCGTCTTCCGGGATTTGCTGGGGGATGCTCCGGCTGTGCCCCTGGGAGACCCTAGGACCTTCACATCTTTAGCTGACCATCCTTTCAACAGTTTAAGAATATTCAATAGTCTGCTGTGTAAAAAGAAAATCAAACTCTTTTTTATAAACAGCCAGCACTATCACAAAACCCTGTTCCACATGACTGTGACCACCACCATCCATCCCAACCCCCAATACAAACATAAATTCACTTTTGGACTTGCAGTTTCTTCCTCCATCCATGTGTTTAGAGGCTTATTCCTTATCTCTACTAATCTACAATATCGTCGTATTAAGTTTCACTATCTTGAGGCAACAGACACTCCTCAAAGGGTCCTGGCCTCTGTATATACTCTATAGGTTAATGAGGAGCCACTCACTTTAGCTCTGACTGTCCAAAATCAGTGGTTGCCATGGTGTGGCTTGACATGACAAAGCCTCAGCTTGACCATTCTGTAGAAGCGGGGGTCACAGAGGATGCACAAATCTCAGACACTTTGGTTATAGAACAGAGTCCTTCCACTTAAATCCAAAAATTTTCCCAAAATTGTCCTTTCTCTCTCTCTCATTTCCCCTAGTTCCATTATAGTCAAGCATATGGGAGGGAGGTGTTTTTTCCTCAAAGACAATTGCCATACTCGCCCATTATTTCAGTGGTCCATTCCACTACGTTCAGTTGCTACCATTCCTAGGAACGTGAGTGTTGTTTTAATGCCTGTTTTATTTCAGAATAGTTCCAGATTTACATAAAACTTGTGAAGATAATAACCATGTACACCACACCCAATTTCCCTGATTACTAATATCTTACTTATGTATGGGGCATATGTAACATGAAGTGAATCATCGTTGAAAGAGAGTGAAACTTCACTTCTCTAGTATCTCCAATATCCAGCAATGCTGTTCTAGATCAAGTTGTTAAAGGAAAAACTCGACGAGTTGTGGCATAATACTTCAAATCTGAACTGACCATCATTTCAGTAGTTTAACAATATTCAATAGTCTACCATGTAAAAAGGAAATCAATTGCATTATAATACACTGCCAGCACTAACAAAACATCCTGTTCCTCATGACTGTGACCACCACCATGCATCCCAACCCCCCAATCCAAACTTAAATTCAACATCAGCTGCTTTTCTTCCTTGCTAGTATGAAAAATGGTTGAGAAAAAAATTCCCATTCAGTCTTCTCCTTGTCCTTACTCTACGTGCCTGGTTCAGTATGGAATGGCTTTTCTGATGGCCCAACTAAAGAAATCAACATTACTCGCTTCTTACATGCCTGCCCCCTCCTTGGATCCGTCCCGATCATTGAAAAAGAGTCAAAACTCACTTCTTTAGTATATCCAATATCCAACAATGCTGGTCTAGATCATGATGTTAAAGGAAAAACTGTACCCGTTGTGGCATAAAACTTCACATCTTGAGCTGACCATCCTTTCAATGGTTTAACAATATTCAATAGTCTGCCTTGTAAAAAAGGAAATCAAATTCTTTATTATAAACTGTGAGCACTAACACAACGCCCTGTTCCAAATCACTGTGACCAAGATCATCCATCCCCCCCTCCCAATACAAACATAAATTCCCATTTGGACTTGCAGTTTCTTCATCCCCCCTTGTGTTTGGAGTCTTATTCCTTATCTGTACTAGTCTATACTATCGTCTTATTAAGTTTCGCTATCTTAAGGCAACAGACACTACTCAAAGGGTTCTGGACATTATATACACTCTTTAGGTTAATGAGGAGCCAATCACTTCAGCTCTGGTTGCCAAAAATCAGTGGTTTCCATGGTGTGGGTTGACATCTCAAAGCCTCAGCTTCACCATCCAGGAGGGGAGGGGCTGGGAGGCGATGCAGAATGCTCAGATGCTCTGGTATAGAAAAGAGACCTTCCACTTACCTATTAAAATTTTTCCCCCAAACTGACATCTCTCTCTATCTCTCATTTCCCCTAGTTCCATTATAGTCCAGCATATGGCAGGGATGTGGTGTTTCCCTTAAGACAATTGTCATACTCCCCGTCATTTCAGTGGTCCATTCCACTATGTTCAGTTGCTACGATTTCCTAGAATTATGAGTGTTGTTTTAATGGATCTTTTATTTTAGAATAGTTCCAGATTTACAGAAAAATTGTGAAGATAATAACCATGTACACTATACCCAATTTCACTTATTACTCATACCTTACTTATGTATGGGGAAATTGTAACATGATGTGAATCATCAGTGAAACAGTTAGAGTGAAACCTCAGTTTTCTAGTATCTCCAATATCCAGCAATGCTGTTCTAGACCAAGTTGTTAAAGGAAAAACTTTACCAGTTGCGGCATAAAACTTAAGATCTCGAGCTGACCATTCTTTCAATAGTTTAACAATATTCAATAGTCTGCCGTTTAAGAAGGAAATCAGAATCTCAACAAGAACACAGAGCGGGTAACTATTACGGAACCAGCTCTGGATAATTGACATCTCCAAATCAGTTTTAAGTGCGATAGAGAAGCAGTATCGCCTCAGAGGCCAACCCCAGAACACTGCCACCCAGAGGCTTAGCCACAAACTGACTCTTTGCTAAACACAAAATTACGCAGTCTGGGAAACAAATACGGCCTGCTTTAAAATAAGGACTGTCGTTTACAACACAGAGGCACAGTGTACCGAAGGGAAACTCAACACTGTCCTGAATACCTGGCAGGACTAAAGGCAAGCCAGACTGAAGAATAGAAGAACTGAAGGACCTTCACTACTGCAATTTTTTTTTCTGTTTTCACCTTTTCACTAAGAAACCAATTTTTTTCTTTCTTTTTTTTTTTCTTTTTCCATCAGCTGATTTTACCCATTTAATTACTACCTTCTTATTTTTAACCAGTATTATTACTGCTACCATTTTACCATTTTTTAAACTGCCATTTTATTTTCTCTTTATTTTATTTTGGGTGTAGTGTCCACTCTATTTTCTTCGTTATATTATTAGTTGTTTCTAGTTTGCATCCATCTCCAGGGAGCTGTTGCTGGAATTTGTTGGGATAAGTGGCGGTTCTATAGGAGTATTCTCAGCATATAAAAAGTCTCTTCCCCTCTTCCACTTCATTCTCCTTTTTTGCTCTTTTTTTTCTTTTCTTTTCTCGCTCTTATTTTGCCCCCTCCTTTTTTCCCAATTTCATTTTTGCACTCCTTTTTTTGGTCCCTACATTTCTTTTTTTTTTCTCCTTTATCTTTTCCTCTTCCTTCTTCCTTATTCCCTAATTCTCATCATTCGGGTGGTCACCTTTATTTGGGGTTATTGATATCGTGAATATATTTGTGTTTACTGCCTGGTACGTGGTGCCTTGTTGTGTTATATTTTGTGCCTTTAAATCAATGCAGCAGATCCAAGCAACAGCAGCCTCCTGAGCACCACACCCTCTGCTGAGGAACAGCAGGTGAACGGGAAACCTCCCCCCACCAGCCAGAAGAGCCACCACGGCTGTTAAGAGCACCCACCAGAGGAGCTGCTGCCAACTGAAGAGCAGCTGCTACTGCAACCGACCGAAGAGCAACCAAAGACCAAGGAGTCACTGCAACCGAGTGAGCAGCCACTGAACGACTCAATGTCTAGATATGTCAGAGAAATCAAACATGGGTAGACAAAGAAACCCCCAAAGGAACGAGAAGGGGGACTCTCCAGAAAAGCAGCTAAGTAATACAGAGGCATGCAACATGACAGAAAAAGAATTCAGAATAAGGGTCCCAGAGTGCATAAACCGGATGGAGGAAAAAATCAACAACTTCTGCAAGAAGCAAGAAGAAACAGATGAAAAAGTCAACTACCTATGCAAGAAGCAAGAAGAAACAGATGAAAAAATCCACAACTTAAGGAAGACCCAAGAAGAAATGAAGAGTGATATAGCTGCAATAAAAAACACCATTGAAAGTATCAACAGTAGACTAGGAGAAGCAGAGGACCGAATAATTGAATTAGAAGACAAGGAAGCAAACCACACCCAAAATGTACTGCAATTGGAGAAAAAAAATAAAAGACAGGAGGAGGGCCTAAGGGATATTTGGGACAACATGAAACGAAACAAAATGCTAATAATAGGGGTGCTAGAACAACAGAAAGAGGAACAAGGATTAGAAAACCTTTTCGAGGAAATAATATCAGAAAACTTACCTGTGGTGGGGAAGAAAAAAGTAACACAAGCCCAGAAGGTCCCAAACAAGGTGAACCCGAAAAGACCCACACCAAGACACATCATAATTACCATGGCAAATGTTCAGGACAAAGAGAGAATCTTACAGGCTACAAGAGAGAGACAGAAAGTGACATACAAGGGATCTCCCAATAGTTTATCAAATGATTTCTCAACAGAAACACATCAGGCAAGAAAAGAATGGACAGAAATTTACAAAGTGATGCAAAGCAAAGGACTGAATCCAAGAATACTCTATCCAGCAAGGCTATCATTCAAACTTGAAGGGGAAATAAGAAGCTTCACAGACAAAAAACGGCTAAGGGAGTTTATCACCACCAAACCGGAAATGCAAGAAATGCTAAAGAGACTGGTATAAAAAGAACAAATTAAAAACTCAGAAAGAAAACAGCCACAGACAAAAAAGAAATGGCTACAAACAAGTACCTTTCAATAATAACTTTAAACATAAACGGACTAAATGCTCCAACCAAAAGACATCGAATGGCTGAATGAATTAAAAAAAATGACCCATACATCTGCTGTCTACAAGAAACCAACCTCATTAGAAGGGACTCACACAGACTGAAAGTGAAGGGATGGAAAAATATCTTTCAGGCAAATGGAAAGGAAAAGAAAGCTGGGGTAGCAATACTTATATCGGACAAAATAGACCTCAAAGTGAAGGCCATAACAAGAGATAAGGAAGGCCTCTTCATAATACTCATGGGATCAATACAACAAGAAGATATAACCCTGGTAAACATATATGCACCCAATGCAGGAGCACCCTAATTCATAAAAAAACTTCTGAAAGATAACAAAGGAGAGATCGACAACAATACAATCATAGTAGGGGACTATAATCCACCACTGACAGCATTGGATAAGTCCTCTAGACAAACAATCAGCAAAGATACAGCAATTCTAAATGACTCACTAGATCAGATGGAGTTAATAGACATCTTCAGAACACTTCACCCCAAAGACAGGGAATATATATTCTACTCAGGTGCTAATAAGACATATTCAAAA
Source organism: Myotis nattereri (assembly GCF_964212035.1). Lineage (NCBI taxonomy): Eukaryota > Metazoa > Chordata > Mammalia > Chiroptera > Vespertilionidae > Myotis > Myotis nattereri. The sequence continues at coordinate 59,084,896 of NC_138078.1, forward strand.
ATAGACCATATATTGGGTCACAAGCAAAGTATCCCCAAATTCATGAAGATTGAAATCATAAAACCATCTTCGCATCCAACGATGGCATAATATTAGAAATAAACTACAATAAAAACAAAAAAAATACTCAAACACCTGGAAGCTGAATAGCATGCTATTAAATATTGATTGGGGGTACCAATGAGTTCAAAGAAGAAATTGAAAACCTCCTGGAAACTAATGACAATGAAAACACAACAATCCAAAACCTATGCGACACAATTAAAGCAGTCCTGAGAGGGAAGTTTATAGCTCTACTGGCCTATCTCAAAAAAACAAGAAAAAATGGCAGAAATCACCTAACTCTACAACTCAAAGAATTAGAAAGAGAGCAACAAGAAAACCCCAGAGTGAGCAGAAGGAAGGAGATAATAAAGATTAGGGCAGAAATAAATGACATAGAGACCAGAAAAACAATACAGAAAATCAATGAAACCAAGAACTGGTTCTTTGAAAGGATAAACAAGATTGACAAACCTCTAGCCAGACTCACCAAGAAGCAAAGAGAGAGGACCCAAATAAACAAAATCAGAAATGATAGAGGAAAAATAACAACAGACACCACAGAAATACAAATGATTGTTAAAAAATACTATGGACAGCTCTACTCCAACAAACTAGACAACCTGGAGGAAATGGACAAATTCCTAGAAAAATACAACATTCCAAAACTCAATCAGGAAGAATCTAAAAATCTCAACAGGCCAAAAACTATGGAAGAAATTGAAGCAGTCATGAAAAAGCTTGCATCAAACAAGAGCCCAGGACCAGACGGCTTCACAGGGGAGTTTGACCAAACATTCAAGGAAGAACTAAAACCTTTCCTCCTCAGACTACTACAAAAAATTCAAGAGGAAGGAACACTTCCAAGCTCATTCTATGAAGCCAGCATCACCCTAATACCAAAACCAGGTAAAGACAACACAATGAAAGAGAATTTCGGGCCAATATCCCTAATGAACATACATGCCAAAATCCTCAACAAAATCTTAGCAAATCGGATCCGGCAGTACATCAGAAAGATCATACACCATGACCAAGTAGGATGTAACCCAGGGATGCAAGGATGGTACAATATCCGCAAATCAATAAACGTGACACATCACATAAACAAATTGAAAGAAAAAAACCACATGGTCTTATCAATTGATGCAGAAAAAGCATATGACAAATTTTAACACCCATTTTTGATAAAAACTCTCAGTAGAGCGGGAGTAGCAGTATCATAAATCAACATAATAAAAGCCATATATGACAGGCCCGCAGCCAACATCATACTCAATGCACAAAAACTAACACCATTTCCCCGAAGAACAGGAACAAGACAGGGATGCCCCCTCTCACCACTCCTGTTCAACATAGTACTGGAAGTGTTAGCCATTGCAATTAGGCAAGATGAAGAAATAAAAGGCACCCAAATTGGAAAAGAGGAAGTAAAACTGTCCTTATTTGCAGACGACATGATATTATACATACAAAACATTAGAGACTCAATCAAAAAGCTACTAGACTTAATACATGAATTTGGCAATGTAGCAGGACACAAACCTAACACCTCGGAAATCTGAGGCATTTCTATACACCAATAGTGAACTTTCAGAAAGAGAGATTATAAAAACAATCCCGTTTACCATTGCAACAAAAAAATTAAGCTACCTAAGAATAAACTTAACTAAAGAGGTAAAAGACCTCTACTCAGATAACTACAGGACGTTAAAAAAAGATATAGAGGAAGACATAAACAGATGGAAAAACATACTGTGTTCATGGATTGCTAGAATTAACATCATTAAAATGTCCATACTACCCAAAGGAATCTAAATTCAACGCACTTCCCATGAAAATACCAACGGCATACTTCATAGATCTAGAAAGAAGTCTCCAAAATTTCATCTGGAATATATATACTCTTTAGGTTAATGAGGAGCCACTCACTTCAGCTTAGGTTGCCCAAAATCAGTGGTTGCCATGGTGTGGCTTGACATCACAAAGACTCAGCTTAACCATCCAGGAGGGGCGGGGGTGGCAAAGGATGCAGAAATCTCAGACACTCTGCTTATAGAAGAGAGACATTCCTCTTAACTCCTAAACATGTTCCCAAACTGACCTCTCTCTCTCTCTCATTTCCTCTAGTTCCATTATAGTCCAGGATATGGCAGGGAGGTGGTGTTTCCTCTAAGACAATTGCCATGCTACCCCTCATTTCAGTGGTCAATTCCACTAAGTTCAGATATTAACGTTTCCTAGGATTTTGATTGTTGTTTTAATGGATGTTTTATTTTAGAATAGTTCCAGATTTACAGAAAAATCGTCAAGATAATAACCATGTACACCATGCCCAATTTCCCTTATTACTAATATCTTATGTATGGGGACAATGTAACATGAAGTGAATCATCAGTGAAGTAGAGTGAAACATCACTTCTCTAGTATCTCAAATACTCAGCAATGCTGTTCTAGACCAAGTTGTTAAAGGAAAAACTGGACCAGTTGTGGCATGAACCTTCAGGACTTGAGCTCATGATCATTTCAATAGTATAACAATATTCAATTGTCTACCAAGTAAAAAGGAAATAAAATTCATTTTTATACACTGCCAGCTCTATGACAACACCCTGTTCATCATGACTTGAACCACCACCTTCCATTCAACCACCCCTATCCAAACCAAAATTGAACATCAGCTTCCTTTTTCCTTGACAGTATGAGAATGTGTTGGGAATAAAATCCCCATTCAGACTTATCCTTGTCCTTATGCTAAGTGTCTGACTCAGTATGGAATGGCTTGTCTGGTGCCCCAACTAAAGAAATCTACATTACTCCCTTCTCACATGCTTGCCCCCTCCTTAGATCCATCCTCAATAGTGAAACAGAGTCAAACTTCACTTCTCTAGTATCTCCAATATACAACGATGCTGTTCTAGAACATGATGTTAAAGGAAAAACTCAATCACTTGTGGCATAAAAATTCACATCTTGAGCTGACCATCCAGTCAATAGTTTAACAATATTCAATAGACTGCCATGTAAAAAGGAAATCAATTTCTGTGTTATACACTTCCAGCACTAACACACCAACCTGTTCCTCATGACTGCCACCACGACCATCCATACCCCACCCCAATAAAAACATAAATTGACTTTTGGACTTACAATTTCTTCATCCATTCTTGTGTTTGGAGTCTTATTCCTTATCTCTACTAGTCTAGACTATCGTCTTATTAAGTTATGCTATCTTGAGGCAAGAGACACTAATCAAACGATCCTGGCCTCTACATATCCTTTTTAGGTTATTGAGGAGCCACTCAATTCAGTCCTGGCTGCCCAAAATCAGTGGTTGCCATGGTGTGGTCTGACATCACAAAGCCTCAGCTTGACCATACAGGAGGGGCGGGGGTGGCAAAGGATGCAGAAATCTCAGACACTCTGGTTACAGAACAGATACCTTCCTCTTAACTCCTAAATTTTTCTCCCAAACTGTCCTCACTCTCTCTCATTTCCTCTAGTTCCATTAGTCCAGCATATGGGAGGGAGGTGTTGTTTCCTCAAGGACAATTCCCATACTCCCCCATCATTTCAGTGGTCCTTTCCACTATGTTCAGTTGCTACCATTTCCTAGGATTTTGAGCATTGTTTTAATGGATGTTTTATTTTAGAATTGTTCCTAATTTACAGAAAAATTGTCAAGATAATAACCATGTACACCATACCCAACTTCCCTTATTACTAATGTCTTACTTATGTATGGGGCAATTGTAACATGAAGTGAATAATCAGTGAAAGAGTTACAATGAAACCTCACTTCTCTAGTATCTCCAGTATCCCGCAGTGCTATTCTAGACCAAGTAATTAATGGAAAAACTGGAACATTTTCGGCATAAAACTTCAGATCTCGAGCTGACCATCCTTTCAATAGTTTAACAATATTCAATAATCTACCATGTAAAAAGGAAATCAAATTCATTATTATACACTGCCAGCACTATGACAACACCCTGTTCCCCATGACTGTGACCACCAACATCCATTCCGCAGCCTCAATCCAAACCTAAATTGAGCATCAGCTTCTTTTTTCAATGACAGTATGAGAAAGTGTTGAGAAAAAATCCCCATTCAGACTTCTCCTTGTCCTTATGCTAAGGGTCTGACTCAGTATGGAATGGCTTGTCTGGTGTCCCAAATAAAGAAATCTTCATTACTCCCTTCACACATGCCTGCACCCTCCTTTGATCCATCCTCATCATTGAAACAGAGTCAAACCTCGCTTCTCTAGAATCTCAAATATACAACAATGCTGTTCTAGACCATGATGGTAAGGAAAAACTCTACCTGTTGTGGCATAAAATTGTACATCTTTAGCTGACCATCCCTTCAATTGTATATCAATATTAAATAGTCTGCCATGTAAAAAGGAAATCAAATTCTTTATTATACACTTCCAGCACTAACACAACACGCTATTCCTCATGACTGCCACCACGACAATCTATACCACCCCCCACCCCATACAAACATAAATTGACTTTTGGACTTAGTTTCTTCATCCATCCTTGTGTTGGGAGTCTTATTCCTTATCTCTACTAGTCTAGACTATCGTCTTATTAAGTTTCGCTATCTTGAGACAACAGACACTACTCAAAGGGTTCTGGCCTCTATATATACTTTTTATGTTATTGAGGAGCCACTCACTTCAGCCCTGGTTGCCCAAAATGAGTGGTTGCCATGGTGTGGTTTGACATCACTGTTATGCCCAGAGTTCAGGGTCCCCAATAATCCACCACCAGGGAGCCTCCTCCGATGCAAAAGCAACAAGTCTTTATTGATCAATTCTATAATTGGCTCCCAGCCTCTATCAGGCGCAGCGGTAAGGCCAGAGACCGTGTCCCAGGGGAGCAAAGTTTATATAGGGCTAGCTATTTGGAGTGAGCCTTAGAAGTGACGTGAGTTACAGAGATTGGTCAGGGTTTTACAGCATAAGGGTCAGGAAGTGATCATCACATTCTGAAGGTTGGAGCCATCCTCCACTATAGCCTTATTAGGACCTCAGCTACATTTCTGGAGCTTCATTGGTCCACTCAGGTGGGTGGTTGGGAGAGTTAGGACAATACCAGCATTCTTGTGGTCACTCTCGGGGCGGGGGGGTGCCTTGGGCTGAGGGCCCAGCCTTGCAAGACAAGATAGAGGAGAGGGAGAATAGCATGTCTCTGCCTCGTCCTTGAAGAGGGAGGAGGGTGCATTTCTGCTTTGTTCTGCTTAGTTCTTTCAAGTTCCCTTCTGTCCCTTCATTCCCGCCTAGTCTTGGAACTTCCGGCTCAATCATGAGACGGACTGAACTATTAACTGAATTACTTTCCTACATTCCTTGACAAATTGGACTAGTCTGTTGATAATGCAAGGCCCGAAAGTCAAAAGCATCAGGAGGGTTACAAGGGGTCCGCCGAGGTTCGCTGTCTTCTTGAGGGTGATCTGCAGCGGGTGTGTCTAGTCAGAGGTCACCTTCCAGTCAGGCTCCCTGCTGTCCTGGGCACAGAAGGAGCTGGGCTTGTGACCTGGCAGAGACAAACTATAACAAATGGTTTGGTGGAAGGGAAAGAAGCTTTAACAACTTCTATTGAAATAGGATTTTTCTTCTTAAAATTCCTCTATGGCTATCAAAAAGCCAAATCAAGACCTATTTATCTACTGTTTTCAATTTGGCCTGATGTTTGCATAAACACATCAAGAATGGTAACTGACTTCTTTTGCTGGAATTTCATGATTGAATCTTAATGTGTCCCGTAGGGCCAGGAAGCCAAGCCATCCAGCTGCCATCAGGCCTGCCTGCAGTATCTGCTGCATTAGGTGAATCCCTCACGTGTAGAAAGTCCACCTGAGCCCACGCTCTAGGCTTTAAGGCCCATCTCAGTAGCCTTCCTACTCGTTGTGGCCCAGAGTGTGTGGGGTTCCGCAGGGACGCAGAGGCATCCTTATTGCTCCCCTTCTACTCTTACCAACCGCCAGTGATGGTACGGCATGGGCCTGACGCTCCAGCACCAGCCATCTTCAGGGCTTCCAAGTAGGATACCAGGCCTTTCCTGTGGCACTTTTTTTGGCTTCAAGTCTTCAGAGCTCAGACAGGTTTTTTATAACATGATACTCCAGTCAAAGTTTCCAGTCAATAAAATCACTATTGAAAACCAGTCTTATTGATTTCATGCAAAGAAATGTATTTCCATGACATATTTAGCATTGCCAAATTTTAGAGGAATTATATAAGGAGAAAAACATACTGATCTGCTCTAAGATCTTCTGATTTTTCTTGTTAGTTCTTTCTCCTGGACTCTTCAGAGTTATAACAAAACAGTAACTGCTGGATTTCTTTTATCAGTTCTTTCTATGTACTTTGGCATAACTATTTACCCTCGGTTTAGTGAGGCAGACTGTAAGTTATTTACTCTTTCTGACTTACTGGCCTGTACCATTTGATTCATTTTCTTTTAACATTTCTTTTTTTTTTTATGTACACAACTTTTATAAATTTTATACTTTCAAACCAGCCTTTAAACCTTCTTTCTATGTTCTTTAGAAATGCATAACTATGCCTCAGACCTTCTATTCCAAACAGGCTTTTCCCAGTATTCTACAGTTGAGGTGTTGTGCCACCTCTGACATGGGCATGGTCACACAGTCCTACAAGATAGTATACAGGCTGCCAACTGTCAACTGTCTTTCGATAGAGACTAAAACATGATGGGTATTCTCCTTTGCCCAGTTGGGCATCTGCCCTCTTGGCAGCTGGACACCCTTTACTTTTGGAGTTCACCCCACATAGTCCCCTTCCAGGACAACTAACACATAGCTATAACAATGTTCCTCAGTGTGGGAGACTGGACATTTGCCAGTTACAGCTACATTTAAACCTGTAAGAGAATTGACGGTTAATACAACACATTAACACAATGAAACATAATATTGGCATCATGGCCTCTTCAGGCAGTCAAATCCTCCGCTTCTAAACATGAGATATGGCAGGGCTATACAAACATTTTAGGGAGGTGACTAAAGTCCACACTTTGACCTTTCTATATAAGGTAAAATTGTCCTTGTCTTTCTGAAGACATGTTTATGAAGATGCAGGCATCATCTGTGTCTATTATACAATTTTCTGCAAGTATAGTCCTTTTCAAGTTGGGGTGAGTCCTGGGGTCGTGAACTTTTTTACCCACATCGAGTCCCCAGGCTGGAAAGGATGTACAGAGTCCTAGGTGGCACTGGCAGGGCATCTCGAACAAGCTTATGGGTGGCTTGTAATTTCCGTAAGAGATTACGTACAAGTTAGGGGTACAGGCTTTCTGGCATGACTAGAAACGAAAGAGTTACCGCGTTCTTTCTGAGGTCCCCAGTCCTCTTTGATGTCCAAGAAAAAGGCAGTTTGTCTGGTGGCTTTTAGAACTGGTGTCTTTTTAGATGTTACTGGTGCCATTGGCACTGTCAAGACTGAATAGGCTCCTCCAGAATACACCAGGAAACTAAGCGGGGGTTTTATTTATCTTACAAATATTTATACCTGAGTAGATATATAAATATCAAATAAACATTTACATTTATACCTTTTCAGTGAACAAGTACTTTTACATTCTTGGGAATTTTGGCAGAGAACAGAAACATTGCCCAATTCCCCTGATGGGGGCCTGACAAGAACAGATGTGGGGTCTATTGGCTGGGGGGTATACAGTCTCCATTCTTTCTCTCTTGGCACTGCTAAGGACAGGATCATTGGAGAGGTCTCTTCAGCTAGGCATGGCTATGGTGAGCCATCTGCGGTAGAAGTGGTTTCTGCTTCCATTTTGGCTAAAAGGTCTCTGCCCATTAGAGGGACCAGGTCAACTGGTAAATATAGGAATTCATGAACCACCTGATGGCCGCCTAACTGACATTGGCGGGGGTTGCAGAACAGTCTGCAGCTGTGGTACTGTACTGGTAGCTCCAATATTGGTGACTTCCTGTCCTGAGAGGGGAGCACCTTCTGAGTAACTACCGAGTGCTCTGCCGCTACATCAATCATAAAGTTCCCAGTCTGGGCCCTGATCTTCATTTTGACCATTGGCTCATGGGGGCCCAGTTTGAAAGAGCCCAATCTGTCCTAGTCAGAGTCAGCTGATGTCAGTGCGAGGAGTTCTGGCTCAGGCGGCTCTGGCCAATAGTGTCTGGGTGTTTTGGATGGCCTTGCCAGCTTCTTCTGGCCTTTACTCTGTCTCTTCTTACACATGCAGAACTGGACCCAAGGCAGCGAGGTTTGAGCAATTTTAAAATTCCTTAACATATATTTTATCATTTATGTTGCAGGGAGGGACCGGGTTGGCTCCTCCTGAATAAAGGAACTAATCAAAATAAGGCTTATTTTTTAACTTCATTTGTCCCTGGGTGTGGACAAACAATGACACTAATCAGACTTACATAAACGATTTAACCTTTGTTTTAGAGAGGAAAATGCAAAGCATTTACTCCCAAGTGTCATTGGTTTAGGGAAGATAGGATTTCTTCTCAGTTTCCCTATTTTACTTGTTCCAGCTTACTGGTTTATCATGCATTCAATTTTTTTACAATGTATTCTGGCACAGGAGAAAGTTGTTTTGCTGTACAAGGTAGCTTAACCCCTATATAACTGGGCTTGGACCTCTGCCCAGCAAACTGCAGTCTATAAGTTCAATATGCAGCCTCCGGTTTTTCTAACCCAAGGAGGTTTTGTCCACTCTGAGTCAGACTCCTCCTCTCTTGGAGAATTTCAAAGTCCTGATAGCTCCCAGGTCCAGGGAGAGTGCTTTTTTGTGAACCCTTAGGGCCCTGCTTTTTGCCTTTTTGCCAGTTCCCTTTGTGGCAGAGCAGCAACCAGGCCTCTTTCAAGGGAGTGCACTGGAAGGAGATATTAACCCGTCCTCTTCCAGCCTAGGGTCTCCCAGGGGCCCAGCCAGAGTGTCCCCCAGCAAATCCTGGAAGCCGCTGCCCTTTTGCAGTGGTATGGACTCAAGCAGGGGTTCACTGGATGTAGCCAGCAGAGAAGCGCTCACTGGCTTCTGCCTGCAGCTGCTTGCGCCCACAAGCTCTGCCCTGCAGCAGGCACCGCACCTTCATGCCAGCACCTAGGCCTTCTCCAGCTTAGCCTGCACCAGATTCTAGCTTTGTTCCTCCTCCACTTTTCTAGCGGGAGTTCAGTTGTTGTTTTATTTTATTCTTAGAAACCTTAATCCTTTCATGATTATCAAAGGTGAACATTCACCAATTTTAGATTAATATGTATGAACATATTTTAAATGTACTTTTACTCTTAAGATATATTTAGACCTTTTGTGATAAAACTAAGAACAGGTATCGGTCTGATTCAGCATTGGAGGGGTTAAAAGAATAAACCAGGGCAGAGAATGTCTGTGCTTACAGTTATTTTTTGTAACATTGAAGTTCATTGATAAGACCTGTTAGGTTTGCAGCCAGCAGCATAACTGCCAACCCTCCCCCGCCCCACTTCTCTCAGCCCAGGCTGCTTTTCCTCACAGATTTTTTTTCTTTTACTCTTTTATAAGCAATCTCAAAACTAAGCAATCTTGGATTTACAGCGATTTACAACCCAGGTAAGAGCAACTGATAGACAAAAATTTATACTAAGTAAGTGGGCTGATTCCTTCTGTAGTGGCGAGCAAAACACTCTGAGAATTGCTAGAGATTCTTGCAGCCCACCGCGGGTCCAGTCCAAACGTTCAGCCAGATGAATTAACAGAAATGCAAAATAAATCAAAGTAGCTTTCACTTTAAACAGACTAGTAATGAGCAGCCAAAATAGATAAACACTCGTATTCACACTCTCAGAAGACTAGTACAGACTGGAGCTGAGCAGATAAACAAAACAAAGCCCAACTCCCCAGACGGGCGTGGGGGCACTCCTGGCACCCATGTCCCAGAACAGAATTCTTGACCAACGTTTTGGTGAGAACCTACCGGAGGAGTTAAGACTGCCTCCAGTTCCCCTCTTGGTAGCAAATTGGTTAGTTCTACACAAACAAACAGCTGTTCACTCAGTTCACTCATGCTTCCTCAGTGTTTTAGCATTCATTTTAATATTACAATCTCTATTTTATTCCTTAAAAAAATTTTTTTAACATGTAATTAAGAACAGCAGGTTTACTTTGTCCCGACCTCATGATGATCGGTGACGAGAGACAGAAAAGGGAGAGCTGACCTGTTTTTACAGATCTTTACTCAGGTACCCGCCTGACCAAAGTTGTGAAGCCACACAAAGGAGAGGAGGGGGCAGGCCCCCTCCCTCCACACTCTCATACTTTACCAGACATTCATTCAGCAAAGGCATTTAGCTACCACAACACACAGTTTTTCTCAATCAGTAACATTTTTAAGAAAAATCTTCAAAAACTCAAGACATAAGTTTTTTATCATTTGAATTCAGTAAGGTCAAGGTCCCAAGTTCTCAGCAGTTCTGAAAAACCACACCTGAGGCTGGCCAGCAGGTTTGGCCCGGCCCTTGACTTTAAAACGACCATAATGCTTAAAGGAGTCGTTTGAGTCTGTGCCATAGCGTCCGTCCAGTGAGTCCACAAAATCAAACAAAAGAACACAGACACAAAACAAACAGAGACACCTAAGAACAGAGACGCCGTGGACGAAAAACTGAAAAAAAGCCAGATGGGGCTTTTACAACCCGCCAGATGGGGCTTTTACATCCCACCAGATGGGGCTTTTACAAACCGCCAGATGGAGGTTCAAGGCGTCCCTTGACTCCTCCTGCCTGAGATCCACCAGTGCGTCCACTTAGATCTCATCAGGCCAGATTGCAGAAGCGAGCTCGCATAGGATAGAACAGACAACACACAGACACTTACCGCGGACAGCAGACTCTCGGAGTGGGGTCCCTCGTGGGTTTTTCCTGGGGATCACGGGCCCGCCCCCAAAATGTTATTCCCAGAGTTTGGGGTCCCCAATAATCCACCAACAGGGAGCTTCCTCTGATGCAAAAGCAATGAGTCTTTATTGATCAATTCTAGAATTGGCTCCCAGCCTCTATCCGGTGCAGCGGTGAGGCGAGACAGCATGTCCCAGGAGAACAAAGTTTATATAGGGCTAGGTATTTGGGGTGGGCTTTAGGGGTGACGTGAGTTACAGAGATTGGTCAGGGTTTTAAAGCATAAGGGTCAGGAAGTGACCATCACCTTCTGAAGGTTGGAGCCATCTTCCACTATAGCCTTATTAGGACCTTAACTACATTTCTGGAACTTCATTGGTCCACTCAGGTGGGTGGTTGGGAGAGTTAGGACAATACCAGCATTCTTGGGGTCACTCTCGGGGGGGTGTGGCTTGGGCTGAGGGCCCAGCCTTGCAAGACAAGATAGAGGAGAGGGAGAAGAACATGTCTCTGCCTCGTCCTTGAAGAGGGAGGAGGGTGCATTTCTGCTTAGTTCTGCTTAGTTCTTTCAAGTTCCGTTCTGTCCCTTCAATCACAAAGCCTCAGCTTGACCATCTAGGAGGGACGGGGGGGCAAAGGATGCAGAAATCTCAGACACTATGGTTATAGAACAGAGAACTTCATCTTACTCCTTAAATTTTGTCTTAACTCCTAAATTTTTTCCCAAACTGTGCTCGCTCTCTCTCTCATTTCCTCTAGTTCCATTATAGTGCAGCATATGGCAGGGAGTTGGTGTTTCCTCTAAGACAAATCCCATAGTCCCCCGTCATTTCAGGGGTCCATTTGACTATGTTCAGTTCCTACCATTTCCTAGGGTTTTTAGAGTTGATTAAATGGATGTATTATTTTACAATAGTTCTAGATTTACAGAAAAGTTGTGAAGGTAAAAACCATGTACACCATACCCAATTTCCCTTATTACTAATGACTTACTTATGTATGGAGCAAATGTAACATGAAGTGAAATATCAGTGAAACAGTTAGAGAGAAACCCCACTTCTCTAGTATCTCCAATATCAAGCAATGTTGTTCTAGACCAAGTTATTAAAGGAATAAGTGGACCAGTTGTGGCATAAACCTTCAGGTCTTGAGCTTATCATCCTTTCAATAGTTTAACAATATTCAATAGTCTGCCATTTAAAAAGGAAATCAAATTCTTTATTATACACTGCCAGCACTAACACAACACCATCTTTCACATGACTGCGACCACCAACATCCATCTGACCCCACCCCCCAATACAAACATAAATTCACCGTTGGACTTGCAGTTTCTTCAACCATACTTGTGTTTGGAGTCTTCTTCCTTATCTCTACTAGTCTACACTATCTTATTATTTAGTTTCGCTACCTTGAGGCAACAACACTACTCACAGTGTCCTGGCATCTATATATACTTTTAAGTTAATTAGGAGCCACTCACTTCAGCTATGGCTGCCCAAAATCAGTGGTTGCCATGGTGTGGCTTGACATCACAAAGCCTCAGCTTGACCATCCAGGAGGGGCAGGGTTGTCAGAGGATGCAGAAATCTCAGAAACTCTGGTTATGGAACAGAAACCTTCCTCTTAACTGCTAAAATTTTTCCCAAACTGACCTGCCTCTCCCTCTCTCATTTCCTCTAGTTCCATTATAGTCCATCCTATGGCAGGGAGGTGGTGTTTCCTCAAAGACAATTGCCATACTCCCCCGTCATTTCAGTGGTCCATTCCACTGTGTTCAGATATTAATGTTTCTTAGGATTTTGAGTGTTGTTTTAATGCATGTTTTATTTTAGAATAGTTCCAGATTTACAGAAAACTTGTGAAGATAATAACCATGTACACCATACCCAATTTCCATTATTACTAATATCTTACTTAACTAGGGGGCAAATGTAAGATGAAGTGAATAATCAGTGAAACAGAGTGAAACCTCAGTTCTCTAGTATCTCCAATATCCAGTAATGCTGTTCTAGACCAAGTTTTTAAAGGAAAAACTGGACCAGTTGTGGCATAAAACTTCCTATCTTGAGCTGACCATACTGTCAATAGTTTAACAATATTCAATAGTCTACCATGTAAAAAGGAATCAAATACTTTATTATAAACTTTGAAACCTAACACAACACCCTGTTCCTCATGACTGCCACCACGACAATCCATACCACCCCACCCCCCCCAATACAAACATAAATTGAGTTTTGGACTTACCGTTTCTTCATCAATCCTTGTGTTTGGATTCTTATTTCTTATCTCTACTGGTCTAGACTATCGTCTTATTAAGTTTCTCTACCTTGAGGCAACAGACACTAGTCAAAGGGTCCTGGCCTCTATGTATACTTTTTATGTTATTGAGGAGCCACTCACTTCAGCACTGGCTCCCCAAAATCAGTGGTTTCCATGGTGTAGCTTGACATAACGAAGCCTCAGCTTGACAATACACGAGGGGCGGGGCTGGCATAGGATGCAGAAATCTCAGACACTCTGGTTATAGAACAGAGACCTACTTCTTAACTCCTAAAATTTTTCCCAAACTTTCCTCGCTCTATCTCTCAGTTCCTCTCATTCCATTATAGTGCAGCATATGGCAGGGAGTTGTTGTTTCCTCTAAGACAAATCCCATAGTCCCCCGTCATTTCAGGGGTTCATTCGACTATGTTCAGTTCCTACCATTTCCTAGGGTTTTTAGAGTTGATTTAATGGATGTATTATTTTAGAATAGTTACAGATTTAAAGAAAAATTGTCAATATAATAACCATGTACACCATACCCAATTTCCCTTATTACTAATATCTTACTTATGTATGGGGCAAATGTAACATAAAGTGAATCATCTGTGAAACAGTTACTGTGAAACCTTACTTCAATTGTATCTCCAGTATACAGCAGTGCTGTTCTAGACCAAGTTGTTAAAGGAAAAACTGGACCAGTTGTGGCATAAAACTTCACATCTTGAGCTGACCATCCTTTCAATAGTTTAATATTCAATAGTCTACTATGAAAAAGGAAAACAAATTCAATATTACACACTGCCAGCACTAACACTACACCCTGTTCCTCATGACTGCGACCACCACCATCTATCCCACCCCCCAATCAAAACCTAAATTAAGCATCAGCTTCTTTTTTCCTTGACAGTATGAGAAAGTGTTGAGAAAAAATCCCCATTCATACTTCTCCTTGTCCTTATGTTAAGGGCCTGGCTCAGTATGGAATGGCTTGTCCGGTGCCCCAACTAAAGAAATCTACATTACTCACTTCTCACATGCCTGCCCCCTCCATAGATCCCTCCTCATCAATGAAACAGAGACAAAACTCACTTCTCTAGTACATCGAATATCCAACATTGCTGTTCTAGACCATGATGTTAAAGGAAAAACTCTACCTGTTCCGACATAAAACTTCACAACTTGAGCTGACCATCATTTCAATAGTTTAACAATATTCAATATTCAGCCAGGTAAAAAGGAATCAAATTCTTTATTATAAACTGCGAGCCCTAACACAACACCCTGTTCCTCATGACTGACACCACGAACATCCATCCCACTCCCTCAATACAAACAAAAATTCACTTTTGAACTTACAGTTTCTTCATCCATGCTTGTGTTTGGAGTCTTATGCCTTATCTCTAATAGTCTACACTATCAACTCATTAAGTTTCGCTATCTTGAGGGAAGAGACACTAATCAAATTGTCCTGGACTCTATATATAATTTTTAAATAAATGAGGAGCCTTCACTTCAGCTCTGGCTGCCCAAAATCAGTGGTTGCCATGGTGTGGATTGACATCACAAAGCCTCAGCTTGACCAAACATGAGGGGCAGGGTTGTCAGAGGATGCAGAAATCTCAGACACTCTGGTTATAGAACAAAAACCTTCATTTTATTCCTTAAATTTTTCCCTAACTGTCCTCTCCCTCCCTATCATTTCCTCTAGTCCCATTATAGTCCAGCATATGGCAGGGAGTTGGTGTTTCCTCTAAGACAATTACCATACTCCCCCGTCATTTCAGTGGTCCATTCCACTATGTTCAGTTGCTACCATTTCCTAGGATTTTGAGTGTCGTTTTAATGGATGTTTTATTTTAGAATAGTTCCAGATTTAAAGAAAAGTTGTGAAGGTAATAACCATGTACACCATACCCAATTTCCCTTATTACTAATGACTTACTTATGTATGGAGTAAATGTAACATGAAGTGAAACATCAGTGTAACAGAGTGAAACCTCACTTCTCTAGTATCTCCAATATCCAGCAATGCTTTTCTAGACCAAGTTGTTAAAGGAAAAACTGGACCTGTTGTGGCATACAACTTCAGGTCTTGAGCTTGTGATCCTTTCAATAACCATCCTTTCAATAGTTTAACAATATTCAATAGTCTGCCATGTAAAAAGGATATCAAATTCTTAATTATACACTGCCAGCACTAACACAAAACCATGTTCCTCATGACTGCGACCACGACCATCAGTCCCCCCCACCCCCAAATACAAACAAAAGTTCAATGTTGTACTTGCAGTTTCTTCATCCATGCTTGTGTTTGGAGTCTTATTCCTTATCTCTACTAGTCTACACTATCGTCTTATTTAGTTTCGCTATCTTGAGGCAACAGACACTACTCAAAATGTCCTGGTCTATATATACTTTTAAGTTAATTAGGAGCCACTCACTTCAGCTCTGGCTGGACAAAATCAGTGGTTGCCATGGTGTGGCTTGAAATCAGAAAGCCTCAGGTTGACCATCCAGGAGGGGCGAGATTGCCAGAGGATGCAGAAATCTTAGACACTCTGGTTATAGAAGAGAGACCTTCCTCTTAACTGCTAAAATTTTTCGCAAACTGACCTGCCTCTCTCTCTCTCATTTCCTCTAGTTCCATTATAGTCCATCCTATGGCAGGGAGGTGGTGTTTCCTCCAAGATAATTCCCATACTCCCCCGTCATTTCAGTGGTCCATTCCACTGTGTTCAGATATTAATATTTCCTAGGATTTTGAGTGTTGCTTTAATGGATGTTTTATTTTAGAATAGTTCCAGATTTACAGAAAACTTGTGAAGATAATAACCATGTACACCATACCCAATTTCCATTATTACTAATATCTTACTTAACTAAGGGGCAAATGTAAGATGAAGTGAATCATCAGTGAAACAGAGTGAAACCTCATTTCTCTAGTATCTCCAATATCCAGTAATGCTGTTCTAGACCAAGTTGTTTAAGGAAAAACTGGACCATTAGCGGCATAAAACTGCTGATATTGAGCTGACCATCCTTTCAATAGTTTAACAATATTCAATAGTCTGCAATATAAAAAGGAAATCAAATTCTGTGTTATACACTTCCAGCACTAACACAACACCCTGTTCTGCATGACTGCAACCACGACAATCCAAACCACCCCCGCTCCAATCCAAACGTAAATTGAATTTTGGACTTACACTTTCTTCATCCATCCTTCTGTTTGGATTCTTATTTCTTATCTCTACTGGTCTAGACTATCGTCTTATTAAGTTTCTCTATCTTGAGGCAACAGACACTAGTCAAAGGGTCCTTGCCTCTATATATACTTTTTATGTTATCGAAGAGCCACTCATTTCAGCCCTGGCTGCACAAAATCTGTGGATGCCATTGTGTGGTTTGACATCACAAAGCCTCAGCTTAAACATCCAGGAGGGGTGGGGGTGGCAAAGGATGCCGAAATCTCAGACATCTGGTTATAGAACAGAGACCTTCATCTTACTCCTTAAATTTTTGCCTAACTGTCCTCTCCCTCACTCTCATTACCTCTAGTTCCATTATAGTCCAGCATATGGCAGGGGGTTGGTGTTTCCTCTAAGACCATTCCCATACTCCCCCGTAATTTCAGTGGTCCATTCGACTATGTTCAGTTGCTACCATTTAATAGGATTTTGAGTGTTGTTTTAATGGATGTTTTATTTTAGAATAGTTCCAGATTTAAAGAAAAGTTGTGAAGGTAATAACCATGTACACCATACACAATTTCCCTTATTACTAATGACTTCCTTATGTATGGAGTAAATGTAACATGAAGTGAAACAGCAGTGAAACGGTTAGAGTGAAACCTCACTTCCCTAGTATCTCCAATATCCAGCAATGCTGTTCTACACCAAGTTGTTAAAGGAAAAACTGGACCACTTGTGGCATAAACTTTCAGGTCTTGCGCTTATGATCATTTGAATAGTTTAACAATATTCAATAGACTGCCATGTAAAAAGAAATCAATTTATTTATTATACACTGCCAGCACTAACACAACACCATGTTCCTCATGACTGCGACCACCACCATCAATCCCACCACCCCCCAATACAAAAATAAGTTCACTGTTGCATTAGGAGTTTCTTCATCCATGCTTGTGTTTGGAGTCTTATTCGTTACCTCTACTAGTCTACACTATCGTCTTATTTAGTTTCGCTATCTTGAGGCAACAGACACTACTCAAATTTTCCTGGCCTCTATATATACTTTTCAGATTAATGAGGAGTCACACACTTCAGCTCTGACTGCCCAAAATCAGTGGTTGCCATGGTGTGTCTTGACATCACAAACCTCAGCCAGACCATCCAGGAGGTGTGGGGGTGGCAGCGGATGCAGAAATCTCAGACACTCTGGTTATAGAACAGAGACCTTCCTCTTAACTGCTAAAATTTTTCCCAAACTGACCTGCCTCTCTCTCTCATTTCCTCTAGTTCCATTATAGTGATCCTATTGCAGGGAGTTGGTGTTTGCCCCAAGACAATTGTCATACTCCTCCGTCATTTCAGTGGTCCTTTCCACTATGTTCAGTTGCTACCATTTCCTAGGATTATGAGTGTTGTTTTAATGGTTGTTTTATTTTAGAATAGTTCCAGATTTACAGAAAAATTGTGAAGATAATAACCATGGAAACCATACCCATTTTCCCTTATTACTAATATCTTAGTTAACTAGGGGGCAAATGTAAGATGAAGTGAATCATCCGTGAAACAGGGTGAAACCTCACTTCTCTAGTATCTCCAATATCCAGTAATGCTGTTCTAGACCAAGTTATTAAAGGAAAACCTGGACAATTAGCGGCATAAAACTTCAGATCTTGAGCGACCATCCTGTCAATAGTTAACAATATTCAATAGTCTACCATGTAAAAAGGAAATCAAATTCATTATTATCCACTGCCAGTACTATGACAACACCCTGTTCATCATGACTGCGACCATCACCATCCATCCGGCCGCCCCAATCCAAACCTAAAGTAAACATCAGCTTCTTTTTTCCTTGTCGGTATGAGAAAGTGTTGGGAATAAAATCCCCATTTAGACTTATCCTTGTTCTTATGCTAAGTGTCTGGCTCAGTATGGATTGGCTTGTCTGGTGCTCAAAATAAAGAAATCTACATTACTCCGTTCTCACTTGCCTGCCTCCTCCTTAGATGCCTCCTCATCAGTGAAACATGGTCAAACCTCACTTCTCTCGTATCTCCAATATACAACAATGCTGTTCTAGACCATGATGTTGAAGGAAAAAACTCAATCACTTGTGGCATAAATATTCACATCTTGAGCTGACCCTGCTGTCAATAGTTTAACAATATTCAATAGGCTGCCATGTAAAAAGGAAATAAAATTCTTTATTATACACTTCCAACACTAACACAACACCCTGTTCCTCATGACTGCCACCACGAAAATCCATACCACCACCCCTAATACAAACATAAATTGACTTTTGCACTTACACTTTCTTCATCCATCCTTGTGTTTGGAGTCTTATTTCTTATCTCTACTGGTCTAGACTATCGTCTTATTTAATTTCGCTATCTTTAGGCAACAGACACTAGTGAAAGGGTCCTGGCCTCTATATATACTTTATATGTTATTGAGAAGCCACTCACTTTAGCCCTGGCTGCCCCAAATCAGTGGTTGCCATGGTGTGGTTTGACATCAAAAAGCCTCAGCTTGACCAACCAGGAGGGGCAGGGGTGGCAGAGGATGGAGAAATCTCACACACTCTGGTTATAGAACAGAGACCTTCATCTTACTCCTTTAATTTATCCCTAACTGTTCTCTCTCTCCCTCTCATTTCCTCTAGGTCCATTATATTCCAGGATATGGCAGGGAGGTGGTGTTTCCTCTAAGACAATTGCCATACTCCCCCATAATTTCAGCGGTACATTCCAATATGTGCAGTTTCTACCATTTCCTAGGATTTTGAGTGTTGTTTTAATGGATATTTTATTTTAGAATAGTTCCAGATTTACAGAACATTAGTGAAGATTATAACCATGTACACCATACCCAATTTCCCTTTTTACTAATATCTTACTTATTATCGGGCATATGTAACATGAAGTGAATCATCATTGAAACAGGTTGAAACTTCATTTCTCTAGTATGTCCAATATCCAGCAATGCTGTTCTAGACCATGTTGTTAAAGGATGAACTGCACCAGTTGTTGCTCATAACTTCCGACTTGGGCTGACCTTCCTTTCAATAGTTTAACAATATTCAATAGTCTGCTGTGTAAAAAGGCAATCAAATTAATTATTATTCTCTGCTAGCACTAACAGAACACCCTGCTCCTCATGACTGCGACCACCACAATCCATCCCGCCCCCTCCCGCAATACATACATGAATTCACTTTTGTACTTGCAGTTTCTTCATCCATCCTTGTGTTTGGAGTCTTATTCCTTATCTCTACTTGTCTACAGTATCATCTTATTAAGTTTCGCTATCTTGAGGCAACAGACACTACTCAAAGGGTCCTGGCCTCTATATATACTCTTTAGGTTAATGAGGAACAACTCACTTCAGCTATGCTTGCCAACAGTCAGTGGTTGCCATTGTGTGCCTTGACATCACAAATCCACAGCTTGACCAACCAGGAATGGCAGGGGTGGAAGAGGATGCAGAAATCTCAGACGCTTTTGTTATAGACCAGAGACTTTCCTCATAACTCCTAAAATTTTTCCCAAACTGATCTCTCTCTCTCTCTCTCTCTCTCTCTC
Source organism: Myotis nattereri (assembly GCF_964212035.1). Classification (NCBI taxonomy): domain Eukaryota; kingdom Metazoa; phylum Chordata; class Mammalia; order Chiroptera; family Vespertilionidae; genus Myotis; species Myotis nattereri. Next base: position 59,104,869 of record NC_138078.1, read on the forward strand.
TCTCTCTCTCTCTCTCTAATTTCCTCTAGTTCCATTATATTTCAGCATAGGCAGGGAGGTGCTGTTTCCTCTAAGACAATTCCCATACTCCACCATCATTTCAGTGGTCCATTAGACTATGTTCAGATATTAACTTTTCCTAGGATTATGAGTGTTGTTTTAATGGATTTTTTTTTAGAATATGACCATATTTATAGAAAAATTGTGAAGATAATTACCATGTACACCATACCCAATTTCCCTTATTACTAATAGCTTACTTATGTATGGGGCAAATGTAACATAAAGTGAAACATCAGTGAAACAGAGTGAAACCTCACTTCTCTAGTATGTCCAGTATCCAGCACTGCTGTTCTAGACCAAGTTGTTAATGAAAAATCTGGACCAGAAGTGGCATAAAACTTGAAATCTGGACCTGACCATCCTTTCAATAGTTTAACAATATTCAATAGACAGCCATGTAAAAAGGAAATCAAATTCATTATTATACACTGCCAGCACTAACACAACACCCTGATCCTCATGACGGCGACCACCACCATTCATCCCACCACCCCACCCCAAAACAACCATAATTTCACTTTTGGGCTTCCAGTTTCTTCATCCATCCTTGTGTTTGGAGTCTTATTCCTTATCTCTACTAGTCTACAACATCGTCTTATTAAGTTTCGCTATCTTGAGGCAACAGACACTACTCACAGGGTCCTGGCCTCTATATAGTCTTTAGGTTAATGAGGAGCGACTCACTTCAGCTCTGGTTGCCCAAATTCAGTGGTTGCCATGGTGTGGCTTGACATCACAAAGCCTCAGCTTGACCTTCCAGGAGGAGCGGGAGTGGCAGAGGATGCAGAAATCTCAGACACTCTGGTTATAGAAGAGAGAACTTCTTCTAAACTCCTAAAATTTTACCCAAACTGTCTCTCTCTCTCTCATTTAACCTAGTTGCATTATAGTCCAGCATATGGCAGGGAGGTGGTGTTTCCTCTAATACAATTTCCATACGCCCTCGTCATTTCAGTGGTCAATTCCACTATGTTCAGTTGCTACCATTTCTAGGATTTTGAGTGTTGTTTTAATGGATGTTTTATTTTAGAATAGTTCCAGGTTTACAGAAAAATTGTGAAGATAATAACCACGTACAACATACCCAATTTCGCTTATTACTAATATCTTACTTATGTATGGGGCAAATGTAACATGAAGTGAATCATCAGTGAAACAGTCAGAGTGAAACCTCCCTTCACTAGTATCTCCAATATCCAGCAATGCTGTTCTTGAACAAGTTGTTAAAGGAAAAACTGGACCATTTTCGGCATAAAACATCAGATCTTGAGCTGACCATCCTTTCAATAGTTTAGCTATATTCAATAGTCTGCCATGTAAAAAGGAAATCAAATTCTTTACTATACACTGGCTGCACTAACACAACACCCTGTTCCTCATGACTGCGAACACCATCATCCAGCCCACCTGACCCCAATACAAACATAAATTCAATTTTGGCCTTGCAGTTTCTTCTTCCATCCTTGGGTTTGGAGTCTTATTCCTTATATCTACTAGTCTTCACTATCGTCTTATTAAGTATCGCTATCTTAAGGCAACAGACACTACTGAAAGGGTCCTGGCCTCTATTTATTATCTTTAGGTTAATGATGAGCCACTCATTTCAGGTCTGGTTGCCCAAAATCAGTTTGTCCGTGGTGTGGCTTGACATCACAAAGCCTCAGCTTGACCTTCCAAGAGGGACAGGGTTTGCAGAGGATGCAGAAATTTCAGATACTCTGGTTATAGAACGGAGACCTTCCTCTTAACTACTAAAATTTTTCCCAAACTGACCTCTGTCTCTATTTTCTCTCTCTCTCTCTCTCTCTCTCTCTCTCTCTCTCTCTCTCTCTCTCTCTTTCTCTCTCTCTCTCCCTCTCCCTCTCCCTCTCTCTCTCTCTCTTCCTTTAGTTCCACTATAGTCTAGCATATGGCAGGGAGGTGGTGTTTCCTCTAATCCACTTTCTAAACTCTACAGTCATTTCAGTGGTCCATTCCACTATGTTCAGATATTAACATTTACTATTATTTTGAGTGTAGTTTTCATAAAAATTTTGTTTTAGAATAGTTCCAGATTTACAGAAAAATTGGGAAGATAATACTCATGTACACCATACCCAATTTCCCTTATTACTAATATCTTACTTAGGTATGGTCCAAATGTAACATGAAGTGAATTATCAGTGAAACAGAGTGAAACCTCACTTCACTAGTATCTACAATATCCACAAATGCTGTTCTAGAGCAAGTTGTTAAATAAAAACTGTACCAGTTGTGGCATAAAACAACATATTGAGCTGAGAATCCTGTCAATAGTTTAACAATATTCAATAGTCTACCATGTAAAAAGGAAATCAAATTCATTGTGATACACTGCCAGCACTAAAAGAACACCCTGTTCCTCATGACTGCGACCACCATCATCCATCCCACCCACCCAATCCAAACCTCAATTACACATCAGCTTCTTTTCTTCCTTGCCAGTATGAGAAAGTGTTGAGGATAAAATCCCCATTCAGTCTTCTCCTTGTCCTTATTCTAAGTGTCTGGCTCAGTATGGAATGGCTTGTCTGGTGCCCCAATTAAATAAATCTACATTACTCCCTTCTCACATACCTGCTCCCTCCTTAGATCCCTCCCCAGAAGTGAAATAAAGTCAAACCTCACTTCCTCAGTATCTCCAATATCCAACAATGCTGTTCTAGACCATGATGTTAAAGGCAAAACTGTACCAGTTGTGGCATAAAACTTCACATCTCGAGCTGACCATCCTTTCAATAGTTTAACAATATTCAATAGTCTGCCATGTAAAAAATAATTCAAATTCCCAATTTACACTGCCAGCACTAACAAAACGCCCTGTTCCTCATGAATGCAACCATGACCATCCATCCTACCCCCCCCCCCTCAATACCAACATACATTCACTTTTGGACTTGCAGTTCATTCAACCATCCTTGTGTTTTGTGTTGATTGTTTCCTTCCATGTTCCACGTGGAGTAGGGTTCGGTATCTGAAAGAGGAGCCGCACAACAAAGGAGAGAAAAAGACAAGAGATAATTTTGCAATATTGGGGGACCAGTCGGCAAGTCCCGAAGGACTTCCTCTGTGCTCAGGCCTCACCAAGCTTTTATTGATCTTGGATGCACCCATAGCATAGACCTTAGGCAGGTGACCCCCTAGTAATAAGCACACTAGCCCCTCAGCAAGGATTTACATAATAATAAATGGGGGAGTAGTTTCAGCTACCATTGTCTGGACAAACAGAGGTGGCGCCTAGCTCTGAGCTTTGCTAGGGCTTCAAAGGCACCCAGCCTTCGGGGTGTTTTGGGGAGTTCTCTGTCCCATTTTTCAATGTCCAAAAGTTCATGTGTACATGCCAGCAATGAAATCTTGGTTCTGGATGGTGGAATTTGCAGGTCCGGTCCTTTCTGGTCTGTTCCTGGGCACCCTGCAGTGCTGCACAGCTGCTGACTGCCAGCATGGCAAGGCGTCTTCCACCATCTCCATCTCTGAACTGTCTCTTCTGTCTTTGTGGTTGGCTTTCTGTGATCCGTTGTTACAGGAATCCACATGGTCTTGCAGCTGTTCTCTGAAAGTATACAAACATATTCTCGACCAAATGTTAAAGGAAAAAAAAAAAACCTTACTTGGGGTCTTTTGATTAACATGATCTTTCCCTGGCTAACCCTAGCATAATGTGTGTTTTTTCTGGGTGTCTCACTATTACCATTATAAACGATAAAAATTTTTTCTCTAAATGTAATTTAGTTACAGGATCTATTTCCTTACATGGTATTCTTCCACGATATTGTTCCACTATCCCCCCCTTTTTTTTATTTAATTAGGAGACTTCTTGGAAATTTTATAATGCAGTTTAGATAGCTTTAAATATTAATATTTTGCATACAAAACAAAATGAACCTGAACATGCTTTAGGTTCATAGCATGTTTACCATGAAATGAAAATTTTTGTTAATACTTTTTGAATAATTACTTATTTCAAATTAGCCAAATGTAATTAATTTGTAAACTTGAATTTCATTAATTTGAAAACTATTTTGCTGTCAAATTTAATACTTTAACAATAATCTTAATTTTCCCTTTAAATATTAATGAAGAGGATCACTTTACATCCTTGTGAAGGCTCTGAGCATTCCTGTTGTTAGGCGAGATTTAGACATAGGGTCTGTTAGCCAAGCCTCCATTTATCTGGAATCTGCTTTCAGCTGGACCAAATCTCTTCTGTTATTTGGTTCCTGATCTGGGCTGGGCATGGGAAGCAAGAAGCAGCCATGGGGACAGGAGACGTTCCTCAGAAAGGGCGAGTGTCAAGCCCGTGCACCATTGTGGGGGGTCTGTGTCCCTCCTTTGTTGCACCCAAAGTTTTCTCCTCCTGGCTCCCAGCTGTGCCTGTCTTTGGTCGCCCCACGCTTTGGGGTCTTACCCGTCTTTGACTATCAACCATCTCTGGGCCAAGTAGGGTGCTGTGAGGTTCAGTTCTGTCTCCTTGTTAACCTGTGTCCCTCTGGCCTCCATGCCCAGCAACTGCCTTTGGAGCCCCCCGCCTGCTGGCGGGGACCCGGCATTGATCATAGGGAACCCAGGTTTCTTCTCCAGAGAGGGCCCAGCTTACGCCATTGGGAAAGAGACAGATCCATGGTACCAGCTTTTCATGATCCCAGCTTGAACAGAGAGCTCAGGTAACAGCTGTAGGCAATTGGATTCCTCTTGACAAAAAAAGTCAAGATAGGTCAATACAGAATGCTTAAATGCCTTCCCCAGGAGGCCCTCCGCACAGTGGAAAGGAATAAATCCCCTCATGTAAAACATCCAAATTCATTTTTAAATTTGTTTGGGATAAATGCACAATATACTGTTGTAAAGCATCAAAAATTATTAATAAAACTTGTAGAATAATACCATGTTAGAATATTCTTTGCTCTAGGTCTTGACAACTTAATTTTAAACTGGCTATCTCCAGGTTTGGAATGAGGAACCTAGTTAGCAAACAAAAAAAACCAAACAAACAAAAAGCAATTCACAGAAGCAGAGACAGCATGCTATCTAAATTACAGTTCTGGGTCTCCAGAGCACTGAGTTGACACACTGACTGGAGCCTTCTGACTTTGGGATAGCTATGCTTTCCTTCCCAGGTAAAGGAAAAATGTGCCTTCTAAGACAAGTATGAAACTATAGTTTTTACCTGAATTAATTGTCACCATACTTCACTTTACCGTGTCCCAGGTGGTCTCTGGGCTTTTGATTGTCTGGTTTGTCTTCCTCCTGTTCCTTATCTTCAGTGGACTGCTTGGAGTCACTGCTCTCTGTGGCTGAGGTAGTTGATTGTTTACAGCTACATGTTATGGCTCCAGGTGCAAGATCTTATGTCTGGCTAGATTCCTGATTCAGTTTAATATTTCTAGCAGGAATCCATAAGGGTTTGGGAAAATTCTCTGGGAATATACAAGCGTACCCTCTGCCAAAGCTTAATAATGGGTCAGGTCACTTCCATAAACCAGATTCGGGATCCTTCCATTTAACTAGACCATTTTCTTTTGTTTTATTCTGACACCAATGTAGCTCCATAGGTGTCTTTCCAGCAGCATCACAAGTGAAAAAATTTAGAGTAATTAAAGCTAGGTGCAGCCTACCCGAAGGTGATTTCTCCATCATCCCCCTTTTTTGTTTTTCAAGTAGGGATTTTTAAAAGCTGATGAGACTCTGAAGCCTCTTTTAATAAAGCAACCCATTGATCAGTATGTGCATTTCCCTTAGTTAATGGGCCAGGTAATATGCTGTGAGCCCTGATGTGGGTGATATTAAAAGGGTATGTTGTCTGCTGCACAATCTGTTGAACTTACTTAAATAGTAAGAATAAACTTTGGTCACTAAGCCATTTCAACCGGGCAGTTTCAATTCTATTCACTAGGCTTCAAGCATAAGAGGAATCAGAAATTATGTTAACAGGCTGTTGGAAATCTTGCAACGCTGCCTTAATAGCTTCTAACTCAATTCTTTGCACAGAAGTAAGACTGGTCAGTATGACTCGGTCAGAATTTATAGTATGATAGGCAACTTTCCCATTAGATGACCCATCAGTAAAAACTGTTAAAGCTCCAGGAATTGGTTCCTGCCTAGTATTTTTGGTATAATGATGGAGGTCTTATTTAAAAATTGTAGTAGTTTATATTTTAATAGGTGACAGCTAAGTTCCCCTGAATATCCACTTAGCCCAATTTGCTAATTTAAGTCAGTTTGAAATAACATTTATTCTTGTAACTTTACTTGTCCTGATTTATGGACAGTAAATGACATTAATTAAATTTCTGGTATTAGTCTTTAAGTAAATTTACATAAACTTTGTTTAAGAAGGCAAAACACAAATTATTTAATTTAGCTTATGAGGCCCAATATATTTATTTTTAATTTTAGTTAGACATCTGAAGGAAACCTCTGTTTATTTCTTCCCGACAGTTTTCTTTCTCACACAAGCAACAAATGTAAGGAACATGGTTGCCCTTTGAGATTTTAACAAATACTGTAGCAAAGCTATATATTTCAAGTGATTGTTCATTTATGGTGACTAATCAGATTTAGTATTTTAACAACAATCTGTAAATGTTAGCAATCATATTTTTAAAGAGTATACCCTTTCGCTGATTTGCATATACAGAGGGATCATGGGAAGTCTTCAGTAACTTTTTAGAAGAATTTTACTTTGCTAGGATTCTATTTCTTACAAAGATTAGTAAATTTAGTTGTCCTAAGTGTTTTCCTCCATGTCCTGTGTGGTTCAGGGTTCGGGTCTCGAAGAGGAGCCGCACAACAAATGAAAAAGAAAAGACAAGAGATAATTTGGGAATATTGAGGGACCAGGTGGCAAGTCCAACTCAAGAGGAAGGACTTCCCTGTGCTCAGGCCTTACCAAGCTTTTTATACTGAGTGGTCAACAAGGTAGTGTTTACCAAAGTTACACTGTTCTTGTGAGTTTCACTTGTTTACACCATGGTTACACTTCCTGAACTTCCTCAGCCCCTTAGCTTCCCAGATAAGATCTAGGGAGTGTTATAAGGTCAAGCCTAATTATGCTAAGAGGGCTGTGCTCTCCAAGTTGGGAATTGTTTATGACTTTGCCAGCAGGTCAGTCGGAGGCTTAACCCTATATCAGTTTCCCACATCTCACCCTTTTTTTTATTATTAAGCTACTATAACTTACACACCAAGAACAAAACTCTGGCTATTAAAACAATAACAATGCGAATCCGTAACCCAAAACATTTTAAAACTTAAGCATAACATTTCAAGGACAAAAAATGTTTTAAGTCCCAATTTCAATGTCCAACATTTCTGAGTCCAAGTTTCAATGTCCGACAGTTCCTTATGTGTACATGTCAGCAATGATATTTCAGTTCTGGATGGTGGACAAATGGTGGCAATGCAGGTCCGACCCTTTCTGGTTTGATCCTGGGCAACCTGCCGAGATGCACAGCTGCTGACTGCTAGCATGGAAAGACGTCTTCCACCATTTCCATCTCTGAACTGTCTCTCCTGTCTTTGAGGCTGGAGCAATCTGGTCAGTTTCTCTCCGGGATCCCTTGTTGCAGAAATCCACATGGTCTTGGAGCTGTTCTTTGAAAATATACAAACATATTCTCGACCAAAGTTTAAAGAAAAAAAAAAAAAAACCTTACTTGGGGTCTTTTCTTTAACATGATCTTTCCCTGGCTTACCCTGGCCTAATGTGTGGTTTTTCTGGGTGTCTCACTATTAGCATTATAAACGAAAAAATTTTTTTCCTCTAAATGCAATTTAGTTACAGGATCTATTTCCTTACATGGTATTCTTCCACGATATTTTTCCACTATCCCCCCCCCCTTTTTTTTTTAGGAGACTTCTTGGAAATTTTATAATGCAGTCTAGATAGCTTTAAATATTAATTTTTTGCATACAAAAAAAAATGAACCTGAACATGCTTTAGGTTCATAGCATGTTTACCATGAAATGAAAATTTTTGTTAATACTTTTTGAATAATTACTTATTTCAAGTTAGCCAAATTTAATTAATTTGAAAACTATTTTGCTGTCAAATTTAATATTTTAACAATAATCTTAATTTACACTGTAAATATTAATTGAAAGGATCACTTTACATCCTTGTGAAGGCTCTGAGCATTCCTGTTGTTAGGCTAGATTTAGACATAGGGTCTGTTAGCCAAGCCTCCGTTTTTCTGGGTACTGATTTCAGCTGGACCAAATCTCTTCTGTTATTTGGTTCCTGATCTGGGCTGGGCATGGGAAGCAAGAAGCAGCCATGGGGACAGGAGACCTTCCTCAGAAGGGCCAAGTGTTCAAGCCCGTGCACCATTGGGGGGGTGAGGATCTGTGCCCCACCTTTGTTGCACCCCAAGTTTTCTCCCACTGGCCCCCAGCTGTGCCTGTCTTAGGTCATCCCACCCTGTGGGATCTTACCCGTCGTTGACTACCAGCTATCTCTGGGCCAAGTAGTGTGATGTGAGGTTCATTTCTGTCTCCTTGATAGCCTACGTCCCTCTGGCCTCCAGGCCCAGCAACTGCCTTTGGGTCCCCTCGCCTGCTGGCGGGGCCCCAGCATTGATAATAGGGAACCCAGGTTTCTTCTCCAGAGAGGGCCCAGCTTACGCCATTGGGCAAGAGACAGATCCATGGTTCCAGCTTTTCATGATCCCAGCTTGAACAGAGAGCTCAGGTAACAGCTGTAGGCAATTGGATTCCTCTTGACAAAAAAAGTCAAGATAGGTCAATACAGAATGCTTAAGTGCCTTCCCCAGGAGGCCCTCCACACAGTGGAAAGGAATAAATCCCTTCATGTAAAACATTCAAATTCATTTGTAAATTTGTTTGGGATAAATGTACAATAATGACATTGTAGAATAATATCATGTAAGGATATTCTTTTTTCTAGGCCATGGCAATTCAATTTTAAAATGGCTGCTAATTTCTTTTTGTATAGACAAGCTCATAGTTACATTTTCTTTGGCCTGCTGTACGAAATGAGAGGTCTGAACAGTCTGTACCATAGATGAAACAGCAATGCCCACAGAAGTAAGTAACGTTACAAGGGCAAAGATTCCTGCAATTAACATTCCAAAAAATCTTTTTTGTCTTTTTAAGATTTTTTACTAGATCATGCAATAGTTCGTAGGTTTAATGAGATTCCCATGGTTCAGTTCAGTTAGTGGGAACCCAAGCAAAAGCTGGTTGTTTTAAAATCATGAGTAAGTTTTTTTTGAACAGTAGAATTGATACAACGGGATAATGTACAAGCTGTGCATGACACCTCATACAGATGGCTTGTAACATTAAGATGCATCTGAATGGGGCCTGATCAGAGCACAAACAGATCAAACACACAGGCACTAGCAAACACTGTCTTATTGAGAGTTCCTCGTAAAGCAAAAATGGAACCATTTGAGCTATAATTGAAACTATACCACTGTATAGGTGCAAGCGCAGCAGCTAATTTCCACTGTGTGCTTTGTAGAGGCTAGTTGTCATGTTGTAATTGAGGACCAACAAAGTCTCCTCCATGAGATGGAGTGATTTTCTTTAACATATAGATAGGATGCATTCCCTTTCCATTTAGGGGTGCGGTTGTTATTATACAGAGAACCATAAGGGCTCCAGTCTATAAAGAAAAAAAAATATTATGTTTGCTGGTGGTAGGATAATTACTATAACAATCTTGCCAATTAACTTCTTCCTCAGTGGGATTCTATACATAAGACCATTGACATAAAGGCTTAGTGGGGGGGAGGTGCCTTAGCACACTTATATTTTCTGCACCTTTCCCTGGAGCAAGTAGCGATAATACATGTACTTGAGCCGTTTCTTCCCCGATCTTTGGGGTCCAGGCTAGCCAAGAACTTCTCTTAATTTTACACACAAGGAGCAGTGGCTTGATTCAGAGTCATACAAAAGGGAAGCTGGGTGGCAACAACTGTGTAATAATACCTTGTCCATATGCTTCCTTGCCCCACCTGTGGTCCTCCTGGAAGGATCAGCCCACATAAGGGTTCTTACCCATGTAGGGTCAGGAGTATAAGTCTGAAATACTCACACATTTGCCCTAGGTAATATTACCGTACAGATGATTACTGCTAGCATGGCAAGAAAGACGTTCTCTGTACAGTCTTCTTTACCATGCCCCAGGTGGTCTCCAGGCTGTTTGTTGTCTGACTCGTCCTCCTCCTGCTGGGTTAGACTTGGAAAACTTCAATTTAAAAAGAAATCTTTTTCTTTTACACTAAGTAACCTACAGGGTTATTTCCTGGATGTTGACTGATAGTGCCGCAAGGCCATGTATTTCAAGTCAAAATCATTAAACATTTATTGTGACTGTACTTTCAGATTTGGTATTTTAACAGCAAATCATTAGAGTATCCTATAAATATTAGTGGAAATTATTTCAAAATTTTAAAATTTCTCCTTTTCATTAAATTTAAGATAATATTTTTAAACAGCATTCCCTTTCGGCTTATTCGCATATACAGAAGGATCATGGGAAGCCTTCGGTAACCTTTTTTAGAAGAATTTTACTTTACTAGGATTCAATTGCTTACAAAGATACTGGCTTCTTATAGTAGGTACAGTTAGTAAATTTAGTAAAGTTTTATGTCTGATTCACAAGGTGCAAATGCTGTCCCACCTGCAGCCTAATTTAAAATGCAGCGGCAAGGAGCTTTTGCTATTTTTAAATTACATCTTAAAATTCTGCTGCATTTTAAGAAATATCCAACAAAATAACTTGTTTTGCCCTTTCTTAGAGGCAAAAACTTAAAATATATTAATTTATATTTGATAAAGCCTTTCCTGTGATTTCAAGTATATTAAATTCGCTTTATTAAAAAATCTTTTAAGAAGAGAAAATAACCTTTTGAAAACATTTCAGGACCTGTGAAATGTCCCAAAGTCATTCCTTGGTTATAGTTTTGAAATCCAACTTGAAAGACCATCAAATATATATGTGTATATATGATTTAAAGATTATATACCTTTTATAATTATTAAGAGATATCAATTAAATTAAAACTGATCTTAGCATATAAAAATTTTGGATGGGATCACAGAATTTACCCTCTTTTTTCAATTAGACAAATGTTGAAATTTTACTATAATTATATGATTTCTCCCAATTTATTTAACCAGAACTTTAAATTCTTAGCTGGCAAGTTAAATATTTAGCATTTCTCAATCAATAACATTTTTAAGAATAAACTTCAAAAATGCAAGACATAATCAACCAACAGATCTAATTCTGTCTTCTAGATTTTTCATGAGGCAGATTTAGCAATTTAGCAAACTCCCAAAGCCCTAGGCTGCCATTGCTCCCAAGGATGGGAAACTGGGAAGCAAGCCTGTCTTTATGAGTTGCCACTGGCAGGAAATTTTTGGTCTACCTGCTTGTTCTGTTGGGGGAAGGGAGGCTAGCCCTTCCTCCATTAGAAATTGCCTTGGGAAGCCAGCCTTAATTAAAGAGCTTAACCGTCCTTTACCTGGGCTACTTAGATTTTTATAATTAATATAGTTCAATAATTCTTGAGATTCAAATCCAAATTATTATTTTAAGGCATACTCTTTAGCAAATTTTTGTAACAGAGACAATTTTACTGAATTTTCTTTTTGGCCTTGAAGTTAACTTTTTAACACCCTTCATTAGCATTTAAAAACTGTTCTTTATTATGGAAATATACCAATCTTGTTGCTCAAATCTAGCCAGCATCTTTTTTCCTTTGGGTAAAATTTGCCATTTTTCTTAGGAAATAATCAGTCTTGGGTTTTATTCTGTACATTTGGAAAGAGATTTCAGCTCAAAACTCTATCTAAATGCCCCAAATCAGACGATGCGCGCCTTAGTTCCAAGGCAGTTTCTCTTTACACGTGCACAGAAATCCCAGACGCATTTTTAAATTTTGTAAAACTTTTCAATCACGAGAAGAGTTTAAATTAGAATACTTGGGGAGGCGGCATCCATATTGGATCGCCATGTGCTCCCTTCTTTGCTTTCCCCACATCCTGACTTGGGGGAAGTTTCAGCAAATGACTCAGATGGCATATTTTTACCAAAGTCATGCTTAATAGAAAAAGACATTTTAAATTTTTTTCCTTTTTCACTTTCCAAAGTTATGGCTAGCACCCAAGGTTATCTTGGCCAAACTTTGCACTTCCCAACATGTTCTTCGGGAATTTTTAAACAATACATTAAGTAATCTCATTACAGGAGAGCTTATAGCTCTGCCCTCTCCTGCCACCTTTGAATATCTCCACACCAGAGGTGGATTCGGTAGCGGAATTTCATTTTTATTACAGATTTTAGATTCCAAATACAAATTAAGATTTTAATTTGAACACGAAACCACATTGAGGTGACCATGGCACTCTTTTTTCTTTCAGCCTGATTTTAAAAAGTACCTTTTAATATTCCAATTTCTTTATAATTTGGCCTTTTAGCACAGGTGATTCTATTAACGGAGAAGTAAACATTTCAGAATTAGGACATGGAGGTGGAGGGAGCCATGAAAGCCATTCCTCCCATTTTTTCTTTTCTTTCTGCTCCTCCTTAGGAGCGGAGGGTGCAAGGGGAGGAGATTTATCCTCCTTGGCCTCTCTCAAAGGCTCTAGCAAATGAAATACTGTGTTTAACAAGGAAAAACAGTTTGGAGGCAAGATTTTCCCTGCTGCTGACCTTTTTTCAAGTTCTAACTTTTTTGCAAGCATTCAATATCTAATGTACCTTTTTCAAGAAAAGCAAAGGTTATGTTCTATAGTAACATGCAAAAACCGTAAGAGATTACATTCTAAAATTTTAACACTTTAAACATGCAAATCAAAAGCACATAATACATTTTTTTTTTTTTTAGTTTTTAAAAGCCAAATATACCTTTTTTAAAGCCGAATCTACTTTCTTAAATCCAAATCCTTCCCCGTTTGTTAGCCTGGTTAAGAAAACGTTCCCAGTTACTTACAGACCCGGGCTTCTGTAGTTGATCCTGGGCATTGCCTGCGGTGGACTTCCCCTCACCATTTTTCGGTGAGTTTTCCACACCTTTTAGGTGTAAACTTCCTTTTCTCGCTCCAGTGAGACCTGCACTTCCAAATTACCCGTCGGGCGCCAGATGTCGTAAGTGTTTCCCTCCACGTCCTGTGTGGTTCAGGGTTCGGGTCTGGAAGAGGAGCCGCACAACAAATGAAAAAGAAAAGACAAGAGATAATTTGGGAATATTGGGGGACCAGGCGGCAAGTCCAACTCAAGAGGAAGGACTTCCCTGTGCTCAGGCCTCACCAAGCTTTTTATACTGAGTGGTCAACAAGGTAGTGGTTACCAAAGTTACACTGTTCTTGTGAGTTTCACTTGTTTACACCATGGTTACACTTCCTGCACTTCCTCAGCCCCTTAGCTTCCCAGATAAGATCTAGGGAGTGTTATAAGGTCAAGCCTAATTATGCTAAGAGGACTGTGCTCTCCAAGCTGGGAATTGTTTATGACTTTGCCAGCAGGTCAGTCGGAGGCTTAACCCTATATCAGTTTCCCACATTTAGTAAAGTTTTATTTTGATACACGACATGCAAACCCTGCTTCACTTCCAGCTTAATTTAAAATGCAGCGGTGAGGAGCTTTTAAATAAAAGACATTGCTAGGTTAAATAAAGACTTTGCTAGTAATAAATCAATTCTTTCTTTATTTGGCAGAAATTCTTTATGAAAGCAAGCATTTTATATTTTGAAATATTGCACTCAGGAAAAACTTCCATATACATATCTAATTAAAACATGTTCAACACTTTTTCAACAGTTCTCAACATAATAGGACCTAGTCTTCACCATGGAATCAATTACTCTTAATTTGTTTATGATATACGCATAACTGTGGTTGTACTGAGAATTTAAGATATCTTTTAAAAATGTATCTACAAGCCTTTTAAGAAATATGAGCTCTATTGTCGGCCCTTATGAAGCCAACTGCTTAAAACATTGGTCTATCATACCACTGTAATTATATTAACACCATGATTGCTAATTTATTAAGCATTAAAAATATCTTCTTAAAAATAGTATTAAATAAATCGGAGAGGCAAGCACACTTTCTGCCCCATCCCCATTTCCACAGTAAACCTCCGCCTTAAAACTCCACCCCTGAGATCCCATCCTGCCTCAGTGAGCAGACATTCCTTTTATGATTGGTTAAATCAGAGGGTGGGAACTTTGTTGTTTCAAGATGGCAGCCCCCAGGGGCGCAGTGAGCCATGTGGCCAACATGGCGGCTGCCAAGTCGCACAGCTCAAACGGGCGGCTGTCTACACTGTTCTTTGACAGAGCAAACCAAAACCCCTAAAAGATAGATGACCAACATTATATTGTAGATAAACAGAAATCTCATTAGCTGTTTATACCCTTTATAATTATCTTAAAGAATATTAATCAAATTTAAACTGGTTTTTGTATTAAAAATTTCAGTTGAGAGCTAAAAAATTAATCCTCTTTTTTTAATCAGATCAATAAGCAACATATTTTGAATTCTAATTATTTCAGAGAAAACAAAAATTATTTTCTCAAAAATAAAACATTTTTTTAAGCATTTAGCTATTATAATTATACAATTTTTCCAAATTCAATCGGAATCTTAAACTCTTAGCTGGCAAGTCAAATATTCAGGATTTCTCAATCAGTAACATTAAGACTAAACTTTAAAAATGCAAGACAGAATCAACCACCAGATTTAATACTGTCCTCTAGATTTTGTACAAGGAATACTCAGATCTCATTTAATTCAGTATTATGTCACTTCAAGAAACCTAGGTATAAACTCCAAGGTCTTAAATTTCCCAGCAGCTTTGGAAAACCACTTTTGAGGCTGGCAAGGCAGGCCTGGCCCAGCCTTTGATTTTAAAAGGACCATAATTTTTTCCTCTAGGGAAGGTCAAGAAACAAGGTTGTAGCTACATTGTTTCCTGAGTCTTGCTTGAAGGTGGGAAGGTTCAAAATTGGCCTTGGGAAGAAAGGCGGGGGGATGTTTTCCCTGGAAATACAGGTTTGGCCTACCCTGGACCAATCAGATGTAAATTGACGACATTCTTTAAGAATTTGCTAAAGGCGGTAAGCAAGTAGCCCCTTTTCTCATTAGAAATGTTTTGGCCAGCCTTATCAATAAACAAAGGGCCTTTTTTTTACTGGGCTACTTAGATTTTTATAATTAGAGATTTTAATAATTTTTGAGATTCAAATTCAATTATTTTAAGGCAATTAATTTAGCAAATTTTTGTAATAGAGACAATTTTACTGATTTTCCTTGTAGAGGTCTTAAAGTTAGCTTTGGAATAGGCTTCATTAACATTATTATGGAAAAATACCAATCTTGTTGCTAGAATTTCTACCCTGGGTCAAATTCGCCATTTTCTTTAGTAAATAATCTGTCTTCGGTATTATTCTGCGCATTTGTAAAGAAATTCCAGCTCAAAACTCTATCTAAATGTCCAAAATCAGAACTGTTAGGTAATAGAGAGCCCAGGATCGGATACATGCAGACATGTAATGAGACAATGGACTTCCCCTGGAATTTCTCACAGGTCAACGTGCCAGATACAGATACTGGCTTCTCAACGACACCCTGCAGCTGAATCTTCCTCAACTGAATACCTCTGCTCATGTCCCCACCCCTCACCCAACTGTAGTATAAAAAATGCGCCCCCCTCCCTGTTGGCGTGAATCCACGTGACCTGTCCTGGGGGTACGTGGGTCTCCCAGGGACGCAGAATAAACCTTTTCCTTTCCTTTCTTTTCTGATTCACTGGACTCTATTTCTTGTGCCGTCTCCTGAGCCCTAACCTAACATTTGGTGCCTAGATACCTGGGTGGCTCGAGCACTCCCTTTGGCCATCCCTCCAAGGCTTGTGGTGCCCACCTCTCCCTCCTAGTGGCTCTGGACTCATAAGGACCTCATTTCTTCAGCTCAGCAACATTTCCCAGTTTGGCAGCATCAGCAATAAGTCCCGCCCCACCCCAGTGCTGGTCCCATGTGGCCGCCTGCCCGCGGGCACCTCTATCCATAAAATGTGGCCACGTCAGAGATTGCCTCTCCGGACCCTTCCAGGAGGGCTCCTCCGGACCTGCGGGAGTAGCAGGGGTGCCTCTACCCCACCCATGGTCCCTCCGTCCCTCTGTAGCATGGGTTAAACCGCTGGGATGCCAGGCTTTAGCCCTGCTACAGGCCACGGGTATCTAGCACGGATAATCCAAATTCCAAACCTGACCTGAGCACACCTCTAGGCTGCCTGCTTACCGATCTGGCTAAACACGGGGCGTGTCCCGGACCTGCGTCCTTTTTCTGTAAAGTAGCATGTCCTCAGTATGAAAACGGGACCCTGACTTTACCATCACACCAATCTCAGTAATTTCTGCCAGCGAACTGGGAAATTTGCTGAAGTCTCTCTCTCTCAGTCTCTCTCTCAGCCTCTCTCCACCTCTCTGCGTTCACGTCCCTCCCCCAAAGTTCCGTCTGCCATCTCTCCTGGCTCCGCCCTTCCTCCTCCCTCTGGGCTGTCCCTGCACTGCCGAGTCCCGAGGTGTGTGCGGTGCATGTAGGGTTGGGTTCATGTGCTGTGTGTGGGTGGCAGCACCAGCACCGTAATCATCATCATTGTCTCTGCATTCTCCCACTCCCCTTTATCGGAGACCACTGCAAATGGCCCCGTCGAAAGTCGCCTGTTCTCCCACCGGCTTCTTGCCCCGTCTGTCCACCCTCTCTCCTCCTCTCTCCTGGACCCTCCTCCAGCCACGCCTTCTCCACTGGCTCATGACCCCTGCCTCCTGATCCCGCTTCCCCTCTTCCTCCAGCCCCACAGCAACCGAAAACTCAAACCGCCTTTTACAACCCCATGCCCCTGCATGCCTCCACTGCCACTGTGCCCCGTTACGACACCACGCAGTTGGTCCGTCCACGCACCGCCGCAGCCCCTAACGCCGTATCCGCTGTGGGAGCCGGAAACTCAGGTTCCCTGCTGCCCCTGCCTGCTTTCCCAGTCGGTACACACACGCTTCCATAGGCTCTAACTTCCTACTGTCCTTCCTCCTCCATTCTGGCCCTGGGAGGTTGAGGCTTTTAAACTCAACTGCCAAGACCTCTCCCAAGCCCACCCAGGCCACCTCTCCCGTGCTCTCCACTTCCCTTACAGGCCTGCCTTAGTAACCTGTACCCCACGCAGTGCCCTCTGTAAGATCTAACCACCCACCTTCCTCTGTGCGCTCCACCGAAACTCCGCCCCCATGACTGCCAGCACTTTAGTTCACAGGTGGCCGGCCAGTTCTGTTTGCGAGAGGTTGCAGCTGTGCTCTCTTCAGACCCTCTTAACAGGAAGCTTCCTGCTCCCCTAGAGCCCAAATCCTAAGAACGTCAGCTCCAAAACAGCCTATTCCATTTCGACTCCCATTCTACCCCTGCGGGCATAGTCTGAATCTATGCCCCCCACTCACTAACCTGACTTTAAGGTCTTTATTAGTCCTCAAACCCAGGTCCGAGGTCTAGTGAAAAATGGCCTTGAAGGTTCTTAATGCCCTGGAGGAGCAGGCACAGTCAGAATGGGAGGCCTGCCTTCAACAGGAAGTAGACCTACAGTCATGCCTTAGTTGTGGTCCTGAGGTTGATGGCAGCCACCATGGCCCTAAGGGGGCTGTGAGCGGTGGGGGTGCAGTGAAAGGAACGCCACCTGAGAATGCTTCAAATGCGGAAATGAAGGCCACTGGGCAATGCAGTGCCCCTGGCCCCAAGCTCCGACCAATTCCTGCTCCGCATGCAGTCAAAATGGTCACTGGAAAAGTGACTGCCCTGGAAAAAGTGGTGCGCCTTCTACGCCTCAGCATAGGGGGGACACCCTTCCAGACCAGGACCCACCTGCTGGCCATGTTGGAACTGGCTGAAGATTGAAGAAGCCCAGCCTCGATTGACTCCAATCACCCTCGCTGAGCCTCGGGTCAAAATGAAGGTAGTAGGTCACCTTCCCGGTTGACAAGGGGGCTGCCTTCTCTGTCCTGCCATCCTCTTTAGGGCCCCTTTATCCTTCCAAGATCATAGACATGTATATTGACGGCAAATCCACCTGCCTTCTGGCCACTGGACACCTTCCCTGCCTCCTTGATGATAGCATGCCCCATGCCCCTGTTAGGATGAGACATCCTCACCATCCTAGTGGCCACTCTGCAGATCACTCTGAGCCCTTCAGCTTCCCTGCTCCTTCCACTTCTGGCACCCTTCCTTTACAGGGACACCAATCCTCCACTGCCATGCATCCCGTCATGGGGCCCTGTTGTCCCAGACCACAGTAGCCTAGCTCAGCCTTTGCATAGCTCAGTCTTTGTCTACCTCAGTCTTCGCTGTGAACGCCTTTTCTCCACTCCTGCACAACTGCCCCCTCCTCTGAACTGAAAACTGCTCTGATTTCGCCCCATCCCCCTCTACCCTTCCCAAAGGAAAAATGCAGCAACTTTAAAATCCAAGCGGCTAGAGGCCTGGGAACAGGCTGCGCAACCTGCTCCCTCCCTCCCCGCCTTTTCTCCAGCCTCATATCCAGGTCCCTGGCTTCCACTGCTCCTTCCATTTTCCCTTGGATATAAGCACATTCGAACATTTTCTACCACTTTCACTGCAATACCTACCTCTCTCAGGCTCACCGAGTCCCTCCCACCATCTTCTTCGGGGACACCATCCAGGACCGGATGACCCATCATTCCTCACAGGCTCTTACCTGGCAAGGGACCCTACCATTTTGCTCAGGTTTTTCATATTTTCTGGTGAAACGAACATGGGATGATGAGGGAGTCATCAATTCTACTGTCTGGGATGGGAAATCCTCTAGTGTCACTCTCTATTTATGAACCTTGGACCTACTCCTATGCCCACTCTCATCAACACAACTTTCCATCTACTCTCAAACATCAATCCCTCCTCCTCTACATCCTGCTGGATTTCTGTCACTGGCTTGAACCCTCATCATAGCCCTTCAATTCCAACCTATTGAACCCTCTAACTAAACTCTCTCTAGAAATTCACAGCTCCTGGCCGGACCTCCTGCCCATGGCCCTGACCAAACTCCGACTACACTAAGAAGCCCCATTTTCTTGAGCCCTTTTGACTCTTCTTGCTCAACCACCGTCTTCTTTCCAATCCCCCTCCCCTGGGTATGTATCTCCCATATCTATCTTTAACCAGGCAATTGCTGAGGTTTCTGCCCAAGCCAGAGCCGACCGGCCAAGACTCCCATGACCAGCCCTTCACCCTGGTGACTCGGTCCTCCTTAAGAACCTACAACCACAATCCTTGGAGCCTAGGTGGACAGGACTTCACACTGTAATCCTCACAGCCCCCACTGCGGCCAAGCTGCTTGGCAACCCCAGCTTGACGTCCTGACCTGGCACCGCCTCTCCAGAATCAAGAGGACCCCGGAGCAGCATGACTTCTATAAATGTGAGGTGTTGGGCCCCACTAAGGTCTGCCTTAACCGCCCTCCCCTCCTCCTTCCTTCTCCTCCCGGCCCTGAGCAACCTACACCCACCCCCACCTGCTTATGTGTGGAGGTTCAAGGTCAGTGAAACCTACTACCAGATGGCAAACATGTCACCCGGCAGGTAAGATCTCAGGACTGCCCTCTGTTCGGATGTCAGACAAAGATCCAGATGGCTGTCGACATCCAGTCAGTGTCCAATGCTGGCTGACCCTATGTCTGTTTTGCTTACAATCAGCGGAACCCTGACAGATGTAATCAAGATGTCAACACCTATGGGGTTGCCACGGGAGAGACTAACATACCACACCGCAGCCCGTCTCACCAAGGCCAGCCCAGGTACCTTCTTTTGGTGCAATGGAACCTTAAGGAACTGCATGAACTCCTCTGACCCCGGGCCTTGCTTCGTGGTCACAGTAATTCCCCAACTAACCTTGTATGGAGAGTCAGAGCTCATTTGTTGCTCCCTCCATCCCATCCCTGGACCCGCAGGGCTGCCTTCCTCCCTGTCATTTTAGGGGTGAGTATTGCTTCCTCAGTAGGCCTCACTGGGGGCCCCTTGTAAATAGTCTGGTCACTGCTCAGTACTTTAATGACAAGCTCCAGTTACCCTGGAGTCTGCTACTGCCTCTTTTAGAATTCCTACAGCAGCAAGTGACATCTGTAGCCCAAGTAGCCCTACAGAACCAGCTCGCCTCAGACCTTCTGACTGCAGAAAAAGGAGGAACCTGCATATTCCTTCAGGAAGAATGCTGTTACTGCATCAATGAGTCCAGAGTAGTGGAGCAAAACGTAAATGTACAGACCCTGACTAAGCTGAGTGAAGAACTACATGCAGGACACTTCCAGGACAACTCTCCTTCCCGCTAGTTCCAAAGCTCCTTAGCTACCTGGGTCCTACCCATGATAGGGCCCCTGATTCTCATCTGTGTCTTTTTTCTCCTAGCCCCCTGCCTCCTCAAGTTCATCCACTCCTGGATCGTGGAGAGATCATGGGTGACTGTGAATCAGCTCCTGCTCCATCCCTATGCTCGGCTGCCCTTCGATCTGCCTCTGCCTAACCCTGGCCTTAAAATCCGCACGCCCTCGTTGCCTGTTGTAAGCTGGAAGTAGCTAGGAAGTGTCTCTCCCCCCCCATCACCAAAAAGCCAGGATGTTAGGTCAGAGAGAGCCCAGGATCGGATACATGCAGACATGTAATGAGACAATGAACTTCCCCTGGAATTTCTCAACAGGTCAACTTGCCAGACAAAGATACTGGCTTCTCCATGACCCCCTGCAGCTGAAACTTCCTCAACTGAATACCTCAGCTCATGTCCCTGCCCCTTACCCAACTGCAGTATTAAAAAAGCGCCCCCCTCTGTGCTGGCATGAATCCACATGCCCTGTCCTGGGGGTACCTGTGTCTCCGGGGATACAGAATAAACCTTTTCCTTTCCTTTCTTTTCTGATTCACTGGACTCTATTTCTTGCACAGTCTCCTGAGCCACCTAACCTAACAGGAACAAGAGCAGATTAGTTCCAAGCCAAGTTTTCTCTTTACATGTGAACAGAAATCCCAGAAGCATTTTAAATTTTTGGAAAACTTTTCAAATATGAGAAGGAGACTTTAAATTAGAGGAGGCGTCCATATTGGATCGCCATGTGCTCCCTTTTCCTTTCCACCACATCCTGCTTTGGGGGAAGTTTCAGCAAATGACTCAGATGGAGTATTTGTTCCCAAAGTCATGCTTAATAGAGAAACAGATTTTAAAGTTTTTTTTTTTTTTTTCATTTTTCGCTTTCCAAAGTAATAGCTAGCACCCACGGTGAAATTGGCGAGACTTTGCACTTCCCAACATGTTCTCAGATAGTTTTTAAACAGAACATTAAGTAATCTCATTGCGGGAGAGCTTATAGCTCTGCACTCTCCTGCCACCTTTGAATCTCTCCAAACCAGAGAGAGATTCAGCAGCGGGGTTTCATTTCTTATTATAGATAGATTCAAATACAAATTAAGATTTCAATTTGGATAAGAAAACACATTAAGATGACCATGGCACTTTTTTTTTCAGCCTGATCTAAAAGAGTACCTTTTTCCAGAAAACAAAGGTTAAGTTCTATTATAACATGCAAAAACTGTAAAAGATTACCTTCTAAAATTTTAACACTTTAAACATGCAAATCAAAAGTCTGTAATAATATTTCTTAGTTTTAAAAAGCCAAATATACCTTTTTAAAGCCGAATCTATTTTTTAAAGCCAAATCCTGCCGCATTTGTTAGCCTGGTTACGAAAACGATCCCATTGTACTTACAGACCGGGGCTTCTGTAATTGATCCTGGGAATTGCATGCAGTAGAATCCCCCTCACGTTATTTCGGTGAGTTTTCCACACCTTTTCGATGAAAACTTCCTTTTCCAGCTCCAAGGAGACCTGCACTTCCAGATTACCCGTCAGGCTCCAGATGTTGAGAGTTTCCTTCCATGTCACTTGAGGAATATGATTCGTAATCTGAAAGAGGAGCCGCACAACAAATGAGAGAAAAAGACATGAGATAATTTTCCAATATTGGGGGACCAGGCAGCAAGTCCTGAAGGACTTCCTCTGTGCTCAGGCCTCACCAAGCTTTTATTGATCTTGGATGCAACCATAGCATAGACCTTAGGCAGGTGACCAGGTAGTAACAAGCAGATAAGGCCATCAGCAAGGATTTACATAATAATAAATGGAGGAGTAGTTTCAGCTACCAATGTCTGGACAAAGAGAAGAGGTGAGGCCTAGCTCCAAGCTTTGCTAGGGCTTCAAAAGCACCCATCCTACGGGAAGTTTCAGGGAACTCTCAGGCTATGCTTATCAGATAGTGAAGGCAACAAACAGTTTCCAACAGTTTAGAGACTTAATCCTTATCTCTACAAGTCTACAATATCATCTTATTAAGTTTCCCTATCGTGAGTCAAGAGATTCCACTTAAAGGGTGCTGGCCTCTCTATGTACTTTTTCGGTTAATGAGGAGCCACTCACTTCAGCTCTGGTTGCCCAAAATCAGTGCTTGCCATGGTGTGGCTTGACATCACAAAGCCTCAGGTTGACCATCCAGGAGGTGCAGGGGTGGCAGAGGATACAGAAATCTCAGAGTCTCAGGTTATAGAAAAGAGACCTTCCGCTTACCTCCTAAAATTTTTCCCAAACGATCTCTCTCTCTCTCTCTCTCTCTCTCTCTCTCTCTCTCTCTCTCTCCATCCAGTTCCACTATAGTCCAGCATATTGCAGGGTGGTGGTGTTTCCTCTAAGCAACTTCCCAAACTCCACCGTAATTTCAGTGGTCCATTCCACCATGTTCAGTTCCTACAATTTCCAATTATTTTGAGTGTTGTTTTAATAGATGTTTTATTTTAGAATAGTTCCAGATTTACAGAAAAATTGTGAAGATAATAACCATGTACACCATACCCAATTTCCCCTATTACAAATATCTTACTTGGGTATGGGGCAAATGTAACATGAGTGAATCATCAGTGAACATTTAGAGTGAAACCTCACTTCTCTGGTATCTCCAATATCCAGCAATGCTGTTCTAGACCAAGTTGTTAAAGGAAAAACTGGACCAGTTTTGGCATAAAATTTTAGATCTTCTGCTGACCATCCTTTCAATAGTTTAACAATATTCAATAGTCTACCATGTAAAAAGGAAATCAAATTTATTATTATACACTGCCAGCTCTAACACAACAACCTGTTCCTCATGACTGCGACCATCACCATCCTTCCAACCCACCCATTCCAAACCTAAATTAAACATCAGCTTTGTTTCATCCTTGCCAGGATGAGAAAGTGTTGAGGAAAAAATCCCCCTTCAGTCTTCTCCTGGTCCTTATTCTAAGTGTCTGGCTCAGTATGGAATGGCTTGTCTGGTGCCCCAATTAAAGAATTCTTCATTACTCCCTTCTCACGTGAGTTCCCACTCCTTAGCTCCCTCCCCTTTATCTGAAAACTCACAAAAATACAAACATATTCCCTTTATACCCTTGCAGGTATTTATTCATGGAGACCATTAATGTTTTCATCGTCTCATTATGCGCATTTCTGAACCATTGTTGATAGAGGGATACACATTATTAAGTGTGCTCCCCTGGGAGAACCTGAGTATCACCTGTGGTAGATGAACACTCCAGCACTTCTTCTGCATTCGTTTGCCTGCTAACTGGAGTATTGCCACTTCCTGAAGTAAAATACAATTATTTGATTCTTTCTGTAATTCTCCTACTTGTCTTCATTCAGCTTAAAGTCCAAATTTACCATAGCCACTATCTTGGTTATGAAAGTTGGAAAAAAGTTAAACACAGAAAGACATTGGTTTGGGGGAAGAAATTGGAAAATGAGTTGGAAATGGGCTTTTAATTGAATGACAATGGATTGAATGAGGAACTGCCTGTGGTCAAAAAGCACACACCAGAATCTTGGGTGCGGAATTACTGGGGGAGCAGCAGCATTTGAATAAGGTATTCTGACTTTATCCACTTCTTCCACATTCAGTTGAGAAACTGACTTCAAATTCACTTGAGGACTTGCAGTTTCTTCAACCATCCTTGTGTTTGGAGTCTTATTCCTTATCTCCACTGGTCTACAATATCTTCTTAGTAATTTTGAATATCTTGAGGCAACAGACACTACTCAAAGGTT
The DNA here is from genome assembly GCF_964212035.1 of Myotis nattereri. Lineage (NCBI taxonomy): Eukaryota > Metazoa > Chordata > Mammalia > Chiroptera > Vespertilionidae > Myotis > Myotis nattereri. The sequence goes on from NC_138078.1 coordinate 59,129,101, forward strand.
CCGGGCCTCTATATATACTCTTTAGGTTAATGTGAAGCCACTCACTTTAGCTCTGGTTGCCCAAAATCAGTTGTTGCCATGGTGTGGCTTGACATCACAAAGCCTCAGCTTGACCATCCAGGAGGGGCGGGGGAGGGTGGCAGAGGATGCAGAAATCTAAGACACTCTGGTTATGGAACAGAGACCTTCCTCTTAACTCCTAAGATCTTTCCCTAACTGTCAACTCTCTCTCTCTCCATTTCCTCTAGTTCCATTATAGTCCAGCATATGGCAGGGAGGTTGTGTTTCCTCTAAGACAATTCCCATACTCCCCCATCATTTCAGAGGTCCATTCCACTATGTTCAGGGGCTACCAATTTCTAGGATTTTGAGTGTTGTTTTAATGGATGTTTTATTTTAGAAGAGTTCCAGATTTAAAGAAAAATTGTGAAGATAATACCCATGTACCCCATACCCAACTTCCCTTATTACTATTTACTCACTTTGGAATGGGGCAAATATAACATGAAGTGAATCATCAGTGAAAGAGTTAGAGTGAAACCTCACTTCACTAGTATCTCCAATATCCAGCAATGCTGTTCTAGACCAAGTTGTTAAAGGAAAAACTGAACCAGTTGTGGCATAAAAATTCAGGTCTTGAGATGACCATACTTTCAATAGTTTCACAATATTCAATAGTCTACCATGTGAAAAGGAAATCAAATTCATTCTTATACACTGCCAGCACTAACAGAAAACCCTGCTTCTCATGACTGCAACCACCACCATCCATCCCACTCCTCCCTCCCCAATCCAAACCTAAATTAAACATCAGCTTCTTTCTTCCTTGCCAGTATGAGAAAGTGTTGAGGAGAAAAATCCCCAGTCAGTCTTCTCCTTGTCCTTATTCTAAGGGTGTGGCTCACTATGGAATGGCTTATCTGGTGCCCCAATTAAAGAATTCTACATTTCTTTCTTCTCACATGACTTCTTCCTCCTTAGATCCCTCCCCATCATCTGAAAACTCGCAAAAATGCAAACACATTTCCTTTATACCCTTGCTGGTATTTATTCACGGAGACCATTAATGTTTTCATCTTTTCATAATGCCCATTTCTGAAGCATTTTTGATAGACGGATACACATTGTTAAATTTGTTCCTCTGAGAGACCCTGGGTATCACCTCTGGTAGACGCACACTCCAGCACTTCTTCTTCTGCATTTGTTGGCTTGCTTACTGGAGGTTTTCCCCTTCCTGTAGTAAAATACAATTATCTGATTCTTTCTGTCTCTCTCCCTCTTGTCTTCATGCAGCTTGAAGTCCAAGTTTACCATCACCACTATCTTGGTTTTGTGAAAGGACATAACAGGACTTATAGCTGTGTTCAAATCTCCGCTTCCAAGAAAAAGCGTCAGCATGTATCAGTTACTCAGCCTACCCTTATCTCAGCAAATGGATTTGCGGGGGAAACTAGCCCAACGCCAAGAATATGCTAGCCAACCCCCTGACTTTGTGTAAGAAAAACCCTAGCTGTACCCTGCCCTTGCATCACTAGCCCCCTGCCATCACTCAACCAACTTGAATCGGCCAAATCATTGTTCAGACTGTGCCCCCACCCTCCGACCCCAAGCCCTATAAATTGTTTGTTCCCTTGGGACTCGGGGCTCTCTCTTGCATCCAGTAATGTTGGCAGTGGGGTGGTACCCAGTTCGGGGCTTGAATAAAAGAATTTTGCTTTTGCATCGGACTCGGCTCCCTAGTGGTCTGTCTTGGGGGATCTTGGAATCTGGGCCGAACATCTGGTTGCTCATCCGGAACCACTGAGACTCAAAGAGACCCCCATTCGGAGGGTCTAACAAACCGCAGTAACTGTCTGTGTGTTGTCAGTTGTTTTCTCTGTGTTCTGTCCAGTGTGAGCTCACTTATGAAATCTGTAATGCCGATAACAGACTAGGGGGATGCACTGTGGGCCCAAGGGTGGGAGGAGTTGGGGGACATCCCGATCCTCCACCTGGTGGGCCCGAGAAACCCCTCAATTTGAGACGATTGGTGCATGGCCATCGTCTAAGCTGATCTGTAGATTTGCTTTCGTGGAGTAGGAAGGTTGGTTTGTTTTTGCTTCCATAGAGTTGGAAGACTGTATTTGTCTGTGCTTGTATTTTTTTTGCTGTTTTCTGTGGACTTACTGGACTGACGTTATGGGACAGACTCAAACTACTCTAAGCATTATGGTCGTTTTAAAATGAAGGGCTGGGCCAAACCTGCTTGCCAGCCTCAGGTGTGGTTTTTCAGAACTGCTTGGAACTTGGGACCTTGAAGCTTACTGAATTCAAATGATAAAAAACATGTCTTGCATTTTGATGTTTATTCTTAAAAATGTTACTGATTGAGAAATGCTGAATATTTGCTAAAAGTTCAAGGTTCGGATTGAATTGGGAAAAATTGTGGGTTGTGGTAGCTAAATGCCTTTGCTTATGAATGTTTGTTTAAAGTATGTGAGTGTGGAGGGAGGGGTCCTGCCTTCTCCTCTCCTTTGTGTGGCTCCATGACTTCGGTCAGGTTGGAATCTGAGTAAGGATCTGTGAAAACAGGTCACCCCCTCCCTTGTCTGTCTCTCGTCACGGAACATCATGAGGTCGGGGCAAGTAAACCTGTTAAAAAAATTTGTAAAGGGGTACAATAGAGATTGTGGAATTGGAATGAATGCCGACACAATGAGAAAGCAGGAGTGAACAGCTGTTTTTTTGTGTGGGACTTGCCAATTTGCTAGCGAGATGGGGGACTGGAAGCAGTCTTAACTCCTCCGATAGGTTCTCACCAAAAGGTTGGTGGAGAATTCTGTTCTGGGACATGGGTGCCAGGAGTGCCCCCATGCTCATCTGGGGAGTGGGGCATTGCTCTGTTTATCTGCTCAGCTCCAGTCTGGGCTAGTCTACCGAGAGAGTGTGAATACAAGTGTTTGTCTATTTTGGCTGCTCATTACTAGTCTGTGTGAACTGGAAGCTACTTTGACTTATTTTGCATTTCTGTTAATTCATCTGGCTGAACGTTTGGACTGGACCCGCGATGGGCTGCAAGAATCTCTAGCAGATCTCATAGTCTTTTGCTTGCCATTACCAAAAGAATCAGCCCACTTAGTTAATATCAAGTTCTGTCTATCAGTGGCTCTTACCTGGGTTGTAAATCGCTGTATTTCCAAGATTTCTTAGTTCTGAGATTGCTTATAAAAGAGCAAGAGAGATGTCTTTTCAAGTTAATTTTTTGCTTAGCAAATTAACAAAGTAGCAAATTTCAGAGAACTTGTTATTCATGGTTTTCTTATCTCTTTGGTGAACAGCTCCGCAGGACAGAAAGAAAACCTGCCTGTGACTGTATTTTGTTTAACTTGCTGTTTTCAATTGTTTATTAGAACCCTCATAGAGAACATAACCAGGTCTTTTCCTTCCTCCCTCATCTGGATTCTGAAAGCATCAGTAACTGGATTTCAGATGGTCTCCAGGTTTTCTGTCTACAAGAAACCTCAATATGCACCCGTTATATTTCCAGGCCGACTCTGTGAGGAATAGAAATGGGCCTGGGCTGAGACAATGGGGGCGGTGGTTTTTGCAGTTTTGCTGCTGGCTGCAATCCTAACAGGTCTTATCAATGAAATTCAAGGTTAAAAAAAAATAACTGTAAGCACAATTTTTCTCTGCCTTGGTTTATTCTTTAAACCCTTCCAATGCTGAATCAGACTGATACCTGTTCTTAGTTTTATCATAAAAGGTCTAGATATGTCTTAAGAGTAAAAGTACATTTAACATATGTTCATAAATATTAAACTAAAATTGCTGAATGTTCACTTTTGGTAATCATTAAAGGATTAAGGTTTCTAAGAATAAAACAAAACAAAACAAAAAAAAACAAAACCAAAAAAAAACAACTAAACTCCTGCTCGAAAAGCAGAGGAGGCACAAAGCTAGAATCCGCATCCCCCCTGGTAATTTAGAACTGTTTTACAGGCCGACTCAGTATCTGAGACCCAGGTCAAAGAAGGGGGTGGGACTGAATGCCTGAGCTGCCCGCAATGCCCATAAGCCCCTGGTGGAGAAGTAGCCGCCTGCTCGTGGATCAAAGATAGCCTACAGGAGCTGCAGCAGCTGCTGCTGGGCACCGAGGTTCAGGCTAAGCTGGAGAACACTGAGGTGCTGGCGCTACCGGTGAGACATGTGCTATGGGGCAGTGCTTGTGGGCGCGAGCAGCTGCAGGCAGAAGCCAGCGAGTGCTTCCCTGCTGGCTACATTCAGTGAACCCCCTGCTTGAGTCCTTACCACTGGAAAAGGGCAGCGTCTTCCGGGATTTCTGCGGGATGCTCCGGCTGTGCCCCTGGGAGATCCTAGGTGGAGCAGCTGGCTCACAGGTTGGGCTGATATCCCCTTCTATTTCACTCCCTTGAAAGAGGCCTGGTTGCTGCTCTACCACGAAGTAAACTGGTAAAAAGGCAAAAAGCAGGGCCCAAGGGTTGTCAAATAGGCAATCTCCCTGGACCTGGAAGCCATCAGGACTTTGAAATTCTCCAAGAGAGGAGGAGTCTGACTCAGAGACTGGCTGTAACCTCGTTGGGTTAGAAAAACCGGAGGCTGCATATTGAACTTATAGACTGCAGTTTGCAATGTAGAGGTCCAAGCCAGTTATATAAGGGTTAAACACTCTGTGTACAGCAAACCAACTTTCTCCTGTGCCAGAATACATTTTGAGAAAATTGAAAGCATGATAGACCAGTAACCTGGGACTAGTAAAATAGGGAAACTGAGCAGAAATCCTATCTTCTCTAAAACAATGACACTTGGGAGTAAATGCTTTGCATTTGCCTCCCTAAACAAAGGTTAAATCCTTTATGTCAATCTGATTAGTGTCTTTTGTTGTCCACACCCAGGGACAAATGAAGTTAGGAAATTAGCCTTATTTGATGAGTTCTTTTATTCAGGAGGAGCCAACCTGGTCCCTCCCTGCAACATGAATGATAAAATGTATGTCAAGGAATTTTAAAATTGCTCAAACCTCGCTGCCTTGGGTCCAGTTATGTGTGTGTAAGAAGGGACAGAGTAAAGTTCAGTAGCAGGCCAGAAGAATCTGGCAAGGCCATCCAAACCACCCAGCAACTATTAGCCAGAGCCGCCTGAGGCAGACCTCATTGGACTGGCAGCAGCTGACTCTGACTAGGACAGACTGGGCTTTTTCGAACTGGGCCCCCATGAGCCGAATGTCAAAATGAAGATCGGGGGCCAGACTGTGAATTTTATGATTGATACAGCGGCAGAGTGCCGGGAGCTGGTCCATGCTTGCTGTTTCAAGGGACCTGGCATATATGGCATACTGTTCTTAATATGTTTGCTCACCTTCTTGGCACTATGTGTTTTAACCAAGGTCTCTGAGAAAGGTTGTTTCCCCAGGTAGGGATTTTCCCCTGAAGTGAGGGAGGGAATGAAACCTCTTTACTAAGTGCCAGGCGGGTAATGAATCACTTTAACTATGAACAATCATGCTTAAGCTACATAATCTTTACTCCCTGGAATGGAGATGAGAAACACCCTAACCTTCGTAATAGAGATTGATAGGATTGAATCAACTGGTATAAATACAGATGTAACAAGACAGCAAGAGACAGAGAGAGAGACAGAACCTAGGCACAGAACCTACACAGAACGTTCTCTAGGGACAGAAAAACTTCGCTGGAGAGAACATGGCAAAAGATCCTGGACAGAAACTGGCCTCAGAACCTAGAGACAGAACCTAGCGAGAGAACATGGCAAAAGATCCTGGACTGAACCTGACTACAGAAATTGGCAAGAGAACCTGACTAGAACCTGGTGACTGAACCTGGCTGGAGAACCTGGACAGAACCTGGCTGGAGAACCTAGCGAGGGAACATGGCTACAGAACCTGGCTGGAGAATCTGGAGAACCTAGAAAGAGAACATGGACACAGACCCTGGCAGGAGATCCTAAGCAGAACCTCTCTGGAGATCGAGACCAGAACTTGGCTGGAGATCCTGGCTAGGCTGCTGATCAACTGAATGCTGTCTCCGTGTCATTCCTTCTTCGCCGACTCCATCTACGCCTCTGGGAACCCCTGGACCTGCTGGGGTTGGACCCCGCTATCTGGTGCCCGAACAGGGACCCCTAGGTAAGCGCCCCACACTCGGGACGGATAGGACTCCACCGTAGGAAGAGGGTGGATAGTCTTCGCCAACTCCGTCCACACCTTTGGGAACTCCTGGAACAGGATTCCCCTAGGTAAGCCTCCCGCCCCATTGAGAACCCCATACTCGGGATGGATAGGACTCCACCAGGGTACTGCAGACCCTCCTACAGAGGATAAGTAGGGTAAGAAGGTGGATAGTACAGAACTCAGATTGAGAAGATGTGCCATACTGATTTCAAAGAAAGAAGACTCTGTATTGATTCTTAGATTGAGAAGATGTGCCATACTGAGTCCAAAGAAAGAAGACTCTGTATTGATTCTTAGATTAAGAAGATGTGCCATACTGAGTCTAAAGAAATAAGACTCTGTATTGATCTTTTAACACATATGCTTGCTAACAGAGGAATTAAGGTTACTCCCAGTCAGACAGAACGTTTTATACAAGAAATATGTCCATGCTTTTCTGAGGAAGGAAAGGTGCCGGAAAGGTAAATGTAGAGGCATGGGAGAAGGTAGGCCCAAGGAGCCTTATCCTTAACCCCACTGCAGCCTTTCCACCCCAGGAAAGTGCAGGATTGGCAAGCTCTCCCTGGGGTGATAGATCAGGACTCAGGTAATAGCGGAAAGCGCCAATCCTACTCTTAAAATGGATACAAGAGAGCATTTGGGGTTTTTCTTTTTAATGCCTGCTTTTAAAAAATAAAAAAGGGGGAATTTGCCGGGAGCCAGTCCATGCTTGTTGTTTCAAGGGACCTGGCATATATGGCATACTGTTCTTAATAGGTTTGCTCACCTTCTTGGCACTATGTGTTTTAACCAAGGTCTCTGAGAAAGGTTGTTTCCCCAGGTAGGGATTTTCCTCTGAAGTTAGGGAGGGAATGAAACCTCTTAACTAAGTGCCAGGCGGGTAATGAATCACTTTAACTATGAACAATCATGCTTAAGCTACATAATCTTTACTCCCTGGAATGGAGATGAGAAACGCCCTAACCTTCGTAATAGAGATTGATAGGATTGAATCAACTGGTATAAATACAGATGTAACAAGACAGCAAGAGACAGAGAGGGAGACAGAACCTAGGCACAGAACCTACACAGAACGTTCTCTAGGGACAGAAGAACTTCGCTGGAGAGAACATGGCAAAAGATCCTGGACAGAAACTGGCCTCAGAACCTAGAGACAGAACCTAGCGAGAGAACATGGCAAAAGATCCTGGACTGAACCTGACTACAGAAATTGGCAAGAGAACCTGACTAGAACCTGGTGACTGAACCTGGCTGGAGAACCTGGACAGAACCTGGCTGGAGAACCTAGCGAGGGAACATGGCTACAGAACCTGGCTGGAGAATCTGGAGAAACTAGAAAGAGAACGTGGACACAGACACTGGCAGGAGATCCTAAGCAGAACCTCTCTGGAGATCGAGACCAGAACTTGGCTGGAGATCCTGGCTAGGCTGCTGATCAACTGAACGCTGTCTCCGTGTCATTCCTTCTTCGCCGACTCCATCTACGCCTTTGGGAACCCCTGGACCTGCTGGGGTTGGACCCCGGCAGCAGAGCACTCAGTAGTTACTCAAAAGTTAGTTCCCCTCTAAGGACAGGAAGTCACCATTATTGGAGTTACTGGAATGGTACCACAGCTGCAGACTGTTCTGCCACCCCCGCCGATGTCAGTGAGGCGGCTATCAGGTCGTTCATGAATTCATATATTTACCAGTTGACCTGGTCCCTCTAATGGGCAGAGACCTTTTAGCCAAAATGGAAGCAGAAACCACTTTTGCCCAAGATGGCTCAGCACAGCCTTGCCTAGGTGAAGAGACCTCTCCAATGATCCTGTCCTTAGCAGTGCCGAGAGAGAAAGGATGGAGACTCTATACCCCCCAGCCAAAGGCCCCCACATTCGTGCTTGTCAGGCCCCTATCGATGAACGTGGGCAGTGTTCCTTTTATCTGCTAAAATCCCCAAGCCTGTAAAAGTACTTGTTCACTTAAAAGGTGTAAATGTGGATGTTTATTTGATGTTTATACGTCTACCTAGGTATAAATATTTATAGGTATATAGAACATCTGGTTAATTTTCTGTTGTATTCTGGAGCAGCCTATTCAGTCTTGACAGAGCCAATGGGATCAGAAACATCTAAGAAGACACCAGTTCTAAGAGCCACCAGACAAACTGCCTTTTTCCTTGGACATCAAAGAGGATTGTGGACCTCAGAAAGAACACGGTAACTCATTCGTTTATAGGTATGCTAGAATGCCTGTACCCCTTACTTGGACGTGATCTCTTACAGAAATTACAAGCCACCCATAAGCTTGTTCGAGATGCCCTGCCAGTGCCACCTCGGACTCTGTACGTCCTTTCCAGCCTGGGGACTCGGTGTGGGTAAAGAAGCTCAAGACCCGAGGACTCACCCCAATTTGAAAAGGACTATACCTGCAGAAAATTGTATAATAGGCTCAGATGATGCCTGCATCTTCATAGACATGGCTTCAGAAAGACAAAGACAATTTTATCATATATAGAAAGGTCAAAGAGTGGACTTTAGTCACCTCCCTGAAATGTTTGTATAGCCCTGCCATATCTCATGTTTAGTAGCGGAGGATTTAGTTGCATGAAGAGGCCATGGTGCCAATATTATGTTTCATTGTATTAATATGTTGTATTAACCTTCAATTCTCTTACAGGTTTAAATGTAGCTGTATCGGTGGACCGGTGATGGTCTACAGTCCTTGGTAGTCTTTGGGAATAACTGGCAAGTATCCAGTCTGCCACACTGAGGGACATTGTTATAGCTATCTGTTAGCTGTCCTGGAAGGGGACTATATAGGATGAAACCCAAAGGTAAAAGGTGTCTGGCTGCCAAGAGGTCAGATGCCAAACTGGACAAAGAAGAATACCCGTCAGGTTTTGGTCTCTATTGAGAAACACCTAACAGTTGGCAGCCTGTGTACTGTCTTGCAGGCCTGAATGGCCATGCCCATGTCAGGAGTGGTACAAACCTCGGCTGTAGAGATCAGGGAAAGGCCTATTTAAAATGGAAGGTCTGAGGCAGACAGCAGGGAGTCTGACTGGAAGGTGACCTCTGACTAGACACACCGGCTGCAGATCACCCTCAAGAAGACAGCGGACCTCCGCAGACGCCTTGTAATCCTCCTCCTGTTGTTGACTTACAGCCCTTGCATTATTAACAGACTAGTCCAATTTGTCAAGAAGTGTATAAAAGTAGTTCAGTTGATAGTTCAGTCCGTCTCATGATTGAGTCGGAAGTTACAAGACAAGGGGTGAATGAAAGAACAGAATAGTACTGATAGCTGTGTCCTTATCCCCTCTTCCAAGAAAACCCGCAGAATGTATCAGTTACTCAGCCTGCCCTTATCTCAGCCAATGGGAAAGCGGTGGAAACTACCCCAAAGCCAAGGGTATGCTAGCAAACCCCCTGTGTTTGTGTAAAAAGGCCCTAGCTGCACCCTGCCTTTGCATCACTAGCCCCCCGCTATCAAAAAATCAACCGAATCGGCCAAATCAGTGGTCAGAGTGTGCCCCCACCCCCTGACCACAAGCCCTATTAATACTTTTTTCCCTTGGGAGTCGGGGCTCTCTCTTGCATCCAGTAATCGAGGCAGGAGGGGGACCAAGTCCCGGGCTTGAATAAAAGACTCTATGTTTTTGCACTGGACTCGGATCTCAAGTGTTCTGTCTTGGGGGATCTTGAAATCTGGGCATAACATATGTACTTTGGAAACAAGTTAAACACAAAAAGACATCGGTTTTGGCCTGAAATTGGAGAATGATTTGGAAATGGGCTTGTAATTGAATAACAATGGATTGAACAAGGAAGTGTGTTTGGCCAAAAAGGACAAGGCCAGAATCTTGGGTTAGGAATTAAGGGGGAAGGGGGAGCATTTGAATAAGGTATTCTGACCTTATCCACTTCTTCGTCATCCAGTTGAGACACTGACTTCTAATTCACTTTAGGACTTGCAGTTTCTTCATCCATCCTTGTGTTTGTAGTCTTCTTCCTTATCTCCAAAAGTCTACAGTATCTTCTTAGTAAGTTTGGCTATCTTGAGGCAACAGACACTACTCAGAGGGTCCAGGCCTATTATATACTCTCTCTGTCAATGTGGAGCCAATCAAATCAGCTCTTGTTGCCCAAAATCAGTGTTTGCCATGGTGTGGCTTGACATCACAAAGCCTCAGCTAGACCATCCAAGAAGGGGGGCGGGGGTGGGGGAGTCGATGCAGAAGTCTCAGACGATCTGGTTATAGAAAAGAGACCTTCCTCTTACCTCCTAAAATTTTCCCAAACTGACGTCTCTCTCTCATTTCCTCTAGTACCATTATAGTCCAGCATATGGCAGGGAGGTGTTGTCTACTCTAAGCCTCTTGCCATACAACCCTGTCCTTTCAGTGGTCTATTCCACTATGTTCAGATATTACCGTTTCCTAGTATTTTGAGTGTTGTTTTATGGATGTTTTATTTTAGAATAGTTCCAGATTTACAGAAAAATTGTGAAGATAATGCCCATGTGCACCATACATAATTTCCTTTATTACTAATATGTCACTTTGGTATGGGGAAATGTAACATGAAGTAATCTCCAGTGAAACAGAGTGAAACGTCACTTCTCTAGTAACTCCAATATCTAGCAATGCTGTTCTAGACCAAGTTGTTTAAGGAAAAACTGTACCAGTTGTGGCATAAACTTCACATCTTGAGCTGACAATCCTGTCAATACTTTAACAATATTCAATAGTCTACCATGTAAAAAGGAAATCAAATTCATTACTATACACTGCCAGCACAAACAAAACACCTTGTTTCTCATGAGAGCGACCACCACCATCCACCCCACTCCCCCTAATCCAAACCTAACTTCAACATCAGGTTCCTTTCTTCCTTGTAAGTATTAGAAAATGTTGAGGAAAAAATCCCCAGTCAGTCTTCTCCTTGTCCTTATTGAATGTTTCTGGCTCAGTATGGACTGGCTTGTCTGTTGCCCCAGTTAAAGAATTCTACATTACTCCCTTCTCACAGAACTGCCCCCTCCTTACATCCCTCCCCATTATCTGAAAACACACAAAAATACAAACATATTTCCTTTATACCCTTGATGGTATTTATTCAAGGAGACCAGTAATATTTTCATCTTCTCATAATGCACTTTTCTGAAGCATTGTTTATAGAGGGATTCACATTATTAGGTGTATTCCCCTCGGAGAACCTGTGTATCACCTGTGGTAGATGAACACTCCACCACTTCTTCTTCTGCATTTGTTGGCTTGCTTACTGGAGGTTTTCCCCTTCCTGTAGTAAAATACAATTATCTGATTCATTCTATCTTTCTCCCTCTTGTCTTCATTCAGCTTAAAGTCCAAATTTACCATCGCCACTATCTTGGTTATTGTTATGCCCAGATTTTAAATCCCCAACAGACCTCACCAGGGAGCCATCTGTGTCCAAAGGAAAAGCAGAGAGTCCTTTATTATCACAGACCCATGTCTGGCTCCTATCCTCACAAAGGCAAGAAGAGAGAGAATGCCTATGGGAAAAAAATGGGGTTTTAATAGAGGGTGGAGTTAGGGGATGGGAGATGATTGTGGGCCCTGCCGATTGGCTAGGTGCAAGTCGGGTCTTATTACACAGGATGTGGTCATCGCTAAGGCACGCACGTCCCCTGATTGTCATTTGTTAGATTAAAAAGGTTCTGGGCGTGGTCGGCAGTGTCCTGGGATACCGGAAGCTGGTACTATCCTGAGCACATGGCGGCTTCCCCAATATTGAAGATACGGGGAAGATGGAGGGCTTATCCTTCACCTTTTCATTCCCCCAGTTTCTTGGAACTTCCTGCTCAATCATGACAGGGACTGCATTACTATTCCACCATTGCTAGAGGCCCATACTGGGCACACAGAACTATCAACTGAACTATCCCTATACGCTTAACAAATGGTTCGGTGGAAGGGAAAGAATCCACTTTAGCTTTAACAGCCTCTATTGTAATAGGATTTTTCTTCTTAAAATTCCTCCATGGCTATCAAAAAGCCAGATCAAGATTAATTTACCTACTCTCCTGATGTTTGCATAAACACAACAAGATTGGTAACTGACTACCTTTGCTGCAGTCTCATGGTTGAATTTTAATGTGCTCAGTAGGCCAGGAAGCTAAGCCATCCAGCTTCCATCAGGCCTGCCTACATTATCTGCGGAGTTAGGTGACTCCCTCACCTATAGTAACTCCACCTGAGCCTATGCTCCAGGCTTTAAGGCTCATATCAGTAGCCCTCCCACTCGTTGTGGCCCTGAGTGTGCGGGGGTTCCGCAGGGATGTAGAGGCATATTTGCTGCTCCCCTTCTACTCTTACCAACCGCCAGTTATCATAGGGGATCGACCTGATATTCCAGCACCAGCCATCTTCAGGGCTCCCAACCAGGATACCAGGATTTCTTCGTGGCATTCTTACTGGCTTCAAGTCTTTAGAGCTCAGACAGGGCTCTTTAAAACATGATATTCCAGTCAAAGTTTTCTGTTAATAAAACCATTATCAGGATCTGGTCTTATTAAATATATGCAAAGAAATGTATTGCCATGACTTATTTAGCATTGCCAGATTTTGGAGGAATTACATAAGGAGAAAAACATACTGATCTACTCTAAGGTTTTGACTTTCCTTGCCAATTCCTTTTCATGGATTTTTCAGAGTTATAACAAAACAGTAATTGTGGGCATTAAATTTTCTTTCTATGCATCACCATGCATTAGACCTTCTATTCTAAACAGGCCTTTTCCAGCTTACTACCCCTGACATGGGCATGGTCACGCAGGCCTGCAAGCGGTATACATGCTGCCAACTCTCAACTGTCTCTCAACAGTGACCAGAACCTGATGGGCACACTTCCCTGCACAGTTGGGCACCTGCCCTCTTGGCAGCTAGAGACCCTTTACTTTTGGGGGTCACCCCACACAGTTCCTTTCCATGACAGCCAACACACATTTAAACCTGCAAAAGAATCAAAGGTCAATATAACATATCAATACAATGAAACATAATATTGGCATCATGGCCGTTTCAGGCAACCCAATCTTCTGCTACTAAACATGTGATCCTATAAATTGTCCTTGTCTCTTTGGAGCCATGTCCATGAAGAAGCAGGCATCATCTAATTCTATTACACAGTATTGTGTGGGCTCCTGGTGACAGGAGTGATCTCGAGCAATGTTACCAGAATCAGGCAGGTCGAGCACGCTGCAGCTTGAGCTTGAGAGGGTAGCGTTGAACTTGATTGATGCTCCATTTGGTGATGAAGTCTTTCCGGGTCATGCATGGGTCCGCTGACTGGACGGGAGTGTAATGGACCCAGGCCGCTACGCCGTCTACCTTGAGAGCGGTGGGGGTTGTCAGCACGAAGCTTTTTATAGTGAGTGGTAAACAAGGTAGTGGTTACCAAAGTTTCACTTTCCTTGTGAGTTTCACTTGTTTACACCATGGTTATACTTCCTGCACTTCCTCAGCCCATTAGATTCCCAGATAACATCTAGGGAGTGTCATAAGGTCAAGCCTAATTATGGTAAGAGGACTGTGCCCTCTAAGCTAGGACTTGTTTGTGACTTTGCCAGCAGGTCAGTCCGAAGCTTAACCCTATGTCAGTTTCCCACATCTCACCCTTTTTTGTTTTATTAATTAAGCTACTATAATGAAAATAAAACTTAAATATCAAGAACAAAACTCTGGCTATTAAAACGATAACAATGCCAATCCGTAACCCAAAACATTTTCAAACTTAAGCATAACATTTCAAGGACAAAAATTGTTTTAAGTCCCAATTTCAATGTCCAACAGTTCCTTATGTGTACATGTCAACAATGATATTTCAGTTCTGGATTGTGGAAAAATGGTGGCAATGCAGGTCCGACCCTCTCTGGTTTGGTCCTGGGCAATCTGCAGTGACACACAGCTGCTGACTGCTAGCATGGAAAAGCGTCTTCAGCGTCTCCATCTCTGAACTGTCTCTCCTCTTGTCTTCATGACTGGAGCATTCCTGAGAATTCCTCTCTGTTGCAGCAATCCACGTGGTCTTGAAGTTCTTTTCTGAAAATACACAAACATATTATCGACATATTCTCGATCTTTTACCCCCCTCCCTCCTGCCCCCCAACCCTCCCCGGCCTTCGCGCTGCAGTTTGACAATCTGTTTGAGGCAGCTCAGCCTCTGTATCTATTATTGTTAATAAAGAAATTTTTACTTAGGGAACTTTTTATATGTGCCCAAATGATTTTCCTTTGGCTTATTTTGACACCATGTGTGTTTTCCTGGGTGTCTCACTGTTAGCATTATAAATGGAAAAAAAATTTTCTTGATTTTTTTTTATTTTTTTTAATTTTTGAAATCACTTTATATATTGCTTAAAGTATTTCAAAGTGTATTACATATGTGTCCCTGTTTTCTCCCTCGCCCTTGACAGTACCGTAGCCTCCCCTATCCCCCAGTGTCTTATGTCCATTGATTATGCTTATATGCATGCATACAAGTCCTTAGCTTGATCTTTTACCCCCCTCCCTCCTGCCCCCCCACCCTCCCTGGCCTTCGCGCTGCAGTTTGACAATCTGTTTGAGGCAGCTCTGACTCTGTATCTATTGTTCAAAACTTTATAATGTTCTCTATTATCCATGAATGAGTGAGATCATGTGGTACCTTTCCCTCATTGACTGGCCTATTTCACCTAGCACAACGCTCTCCAGTTCTATCCATGCCACTGTAAACGGTAAGAGCTCCTTCCTTTTTACAGCAGCATAGTATTCCATCGTGTAGATGTGCCACAGTTTTCTAATCCATTCATCTACTGATGGGCACTTAGGCTGTTTCCAGATCTTAGCTATGGTGAATTGTGCTGCTATGACCATAGGGGTGCATATATCCTTTCTGATTTGTGTTTCCGCTTTCTTGGGATATATTCCTAGAAGTGGAATCACAGGGTCAAATGGGAGTTCCATTTTCAGTTTTTTGAGGAAACTCCATACTGTCTTCCATAGTGGCTGAACCAGTCTGCATTATCACCAGCAGTGGACAAGTGTTCCTTTTTCTCCAGGTCCTCTACAGCCCTTGTCGTTTGTTTATTTGTTGATGATAGCCAGTCTGACAGGTGTGAGATGGTACCTCATTGTTGTTTGGATTTGCATCTCTCAGATGATTAGTGACTTTGAGCATGTTTTCATATGTCTCTTGGCTTTCTGAATATCCTCTTTTGAGAGGTGTCTATCTAGGTTCTTTGCCCATTTTTTGATTGGATTGTTTAACTTCCTTTTGTTAAGTTGTATGAGTTCCCTCTAAATTTTGGAGATTAGGCCCTTATCAGATATGACATTAGCAAATATGTTTTCCCACACAGTGGGTTTTCTCATTGTTTTGTTGATGGTTTCTTTTGCTGTGCAGAAGCTTTTTATTTTGATGTAGTCCCATTTGTTCATTTTCTCTTTAGTTTCAAGTGTCCTAGGAGTTGTATCAGTGAAGAAATTATTTCGGCATATGTCTGAGATTTTGTTCCCTTTAAATTCTTCTAGAATTTTTATGGTTTCCTGTTGTACATTTAAGTCCTTTATCCATTTTGAGTTTATTTTTGTGTATGGTGTAAGTTGGTGGTCTAGTCTCATTTTCTTGCATATATATGACCAATTTTCCAAACACCATTTATTGAAGAGACTATCTTGGCTCCATTGAATGTTCTTGCCTCCTATGTCAAACATTAATTGAGCATATTGGTTCAGGCCGATTTCTGGGCTCTCTATTCAATTCCATTGATCTATATGCCTGTTCTTGTGCCAGTACCAGGCAGTTTTGAGAGCAGTGGCTTTGTAATACATCTTGATATCTGGTATTGAGATCCCACCTACTATGTTCTTTTCCAGGAACCCTGCAGCTATTCAGAGTCATTTTTTTATTCCAGATTAATTTTTGGAGAGTTCGGTCTAGATCTGTGAAGTATGCCATTGGTATTTTAATGGGAAGTGCGTTGAATTTATAGATTGCTTTGGGTAGTATGGACATTTTAATGATGTTGATTCTAGCAATACATGAACACAGTATGTTCTTCCATCTGTTTATGTCTTCCTCTATATCTTTTTTCAACATCCTGTAGTTTTCTGAGTAGAGTTCTTTTACCTCTTTAGTTAAGTTTATTCCTGGGTAACTTAATTTTTTTGGTGCGATGGTAAGTGGGATTGTTTTTATAATCTCTCTTTCTGAAAGTTCACTATTGGTGTATAGAAAAGCCTCAGATTTCTTGGGGTTAATTTTGTGTCCTGCTACATTGCCAAATTCATGTATTAAGTCTAGTAGCTTTTTGAAGGAGTCTCTAGGGTTTTGTAAGTATAATATCATGTCCTCTGTAAATATTGACAGTTTTCCTTCCTCTTTTCCAATTTGGATGCCATTTATTTCTTCTTCTTTCGTAATTGCAATCGCTAATACTTCCAGTACTATGTTGAACAGCAGTGGTGAGAGGGGACATCCCTGTCTTGTTCCTGTGCTTAGGGGAAATGGTGTTAGTTTTTGTCCAATGAGTATGATGCTGGCTGTGGGCCTGTCATATATGGCTTTTATTATGTTGGGGTATGATCCTTCTACTCCCACCTTTCTGAGAGTTTTTATCAAAAATGGGTATTGAATTTTGTCAAATTCTTTTTCTGCATCAATTGATATCACCATGTGGTTTTTTTCTTTCAATTTGTTTATGTGATGTGTCACGTTTCTTGATTTGCGGATATTATACCATCCTTGAGTGCTGTTTTAATGGATGTTTTATTTTAGAATAGTTCCAGATTTACAGAAAAATTGTGAAGATAATAACCATGAACACCATACCTAATTTCCCTTATTACTAATATCGTACTTATGTATGGGGCAAATGTGACAAGAAGTGAATCAACAGTGAAACAGAGTGAAACTCCACTTCTCTAGTATCTCCAGTATCCAGCAATGTTGTTCTAGACCAAGTTGTTTAAGGAAAAACTGGACCAGTTGCGGCGAAAACTTCAGATCTTGAGCTGACCATCCTTTCAATAGTTTAACAATAGTCAATAGTCTAGTATGTAAAACGGAAACCAAATTCATTATTATATACTGCCAGCACTGACACAACACCCTGTTTCTCATGACTGTGACCACCACCATCCATCCCACCCCCCCTATCGAAACCTAAATTAATCATCAGCTTCTTTTTTCCTTGCCAGTATGAGAAAGTGTTGAGAAAAAATCTCCATTCAGACTTCTCCTAGTCTAAGTGTGTGGCTAAGTATGGACTGGCTTGTCTGGTGCCCCATATAAAGAAATCTACATTACTCCTTTCTCAGATGACTGCTCCCTCCTTAGATCCCTCCCCATCAGTGAAACCTCCCCCGACCAGCCAGAAGAGCCACCACAGCTGTTAACAGCACCGACCAGAGGAGCTGCTGCCAAATGAGGATCAGCTGCTATCGCAACCGCCCGAAAAGCAACCAAAGACCAAGGAGTCACTGCAACCCAGGGAGCAGCCACTGAATGACTCAACATCTAGATATGTCAGTAAGATCAAACATGGGTAGACAAAGAAACCCACAAAGGAAAGAGAAGAGGACTCTCCAGAAAAGCAGCTAAGTAATACAGAGCCATGCAACATGAAAGAAAAAGAATTCAGAATAAGGGTCCTTGAGTGCATAAATCGGATGGAGGAAAAAATCAACAACTTCTGCAAGATGCAAGAAGAAACAGATGAAAAAGTCAACTACCTATGCAAGAAGCAAGAAGAAACAGATGAAAAAATAAATAACATATGGAAGAAGCTAGAAGAAACAGATGAAAAAATCAACAACTTAAGTAAGACCCAAGAAGAAATGAAGAGTGATATAGCTGCAATAAAAAACACCATTGAAAGTATCAACAGTAGACTAGGAGAAGCAGAGGACAGAATAATTGAGTTAGAAAACAAGAAAGAAAACCACACCGAAAATGTAGTGCAGTTGGAGAAAAAAAATAAATGGCAGGAGGATTGCCTAAGGGAGCTTTGGGACAACATGAAACGAAACAACATACGAATAATAGGGGTCCTAGAACAACAGATAGAGGAACAAGGATTAGAAAACCTATTGGAAGAAATAATATCAGAAAACTACCCTGATTTGGGGAAGAAAAAGGTCACACAAGCCCCGAGAGTCCCAAACAAGTTGAACCCGAAAAGACCCACACCAAGACACATCATAATTACCATGGCAAATGTTCAGCACAAAGAGAGAACCTTACAGGCTGCAAGAGAGAGACAAAAAGTGACATACAAGGGATCTCCCAATAGATTATCAATTGATTTCTCAACAGAAACACATCAGGCAAGAAAAGAATGGAAAGAAATTTACAAAGTGAAGCAAAGCAAAGGACTGAATCCAAGAATACTCTATCCAGCAAGGCTATCATTCAAATTTGAAGGGGAAATAAGAAGCTTCACAGACAAAAAAAGGCTAAGGGAGTTTATCACCACAAACCAGCAATGCAAGGAATGCTAAAGGGACTGTTATAAAAAGAAGAAATAAAAAGCTCAGAAAGAAAACAGCCACACAAAAAAGAAATGGCTACAAACAAGTACCTTTCAATAATGATTTTAAACGTAAACGGAATAAATGCTCCAACAAAAAGAAATCGAATGGCTGAATGGATAAAAAAAATGACCCATACATCTGCTGTCTACAAGAAACCCACCTCATTAGAAGGGACTCACAGAGACTGAAAGTGAAGGGATGGAAAAATATCTTTCAGGCAAATGGAAAGGAAAAGAAAGCTGGGGTAGCAATACTTATATCGGACAAAATAGACCTCAAAGTGAAGGCCATAACAAGAGATAAGGACGGTCACTTCATAATACTAAAGGGATCAATACAACAAGAAGATATAACCCTGGTAAACATATATGCACCCAATGCAGGAGCAACCAAATTCATAAAAAATCTCCTGGAACATATGAAAGGAGAGATTGACAACAATACAATCATAGTAGGGGACTTTAATACACCACTGAAAGCACTGGATAAGTACTCTAGACAAAAAATCAGCAAAGATACAGCAATCCTAAATGACTCACTAGATCAGATGGACTTAATAGACATCTTCAGAACACTTCACCCCAAAGACAGGGAATATACATACTACTCAGGTGCTAATAAGAAATATTCAAAAATAGATCATATATTGGGTCACAAGCAAAGCTTCCCCAAAATCAAGAAGATTGAAATCATAAAAAGCATCTTCGCATCCCACGATGGCATAATATTATAAATAAACTACAATAAAAACAAAAAAAAATACTCAAAACCCTGGAAGCTGAATAGCATGCTATTAAATATTGATTGGGTTACCAATGACAACAAAGAAGAAATTAAAAACGTCCTGGAAACTAATGACAATGAAAACACAACAATCCAAAACCTATGGGACACAATTAAAGCCATCCTGAGAGGGAAGTTTAGAGCTCTACAGGCCTATCTCAAAAAAACAAGAAAAAATGGCAGAAATCACCTAACTCTACAACTCAAAGAATTAGAAAGAGAGCAACAAGTAAACCCCAGAGTGATCATAAGGAAGGAGATAATAAAGATTAGAGCAGAAATAAATGACATAGAGACCAAAAAAACAATACAGAAATTCAATGAAACCAAGAGCTGGTTCTTTGAAAGGATAAACAAGATTGACAAACCTCTAGCCAGACTCACCAAGAAGCAAAGAGAGAGGACCCAAATAAACAAAATCAGAAATGATAGAGGCGAAATAAAAACAGACACCACAGAAATACAAATGATTGTTAAAAAATACTATGGACAGCTCTACTCCAACAAACTAGACAACCTGGAGGAAATGGACAAATTCCTAGAAAAATACAACATTCCAAGACTCAATCAGGAAGAATTTAAAAATCTCAACAAGCCAATAACTACGGGAGAAATTGAAGCAGTCATCAAAAAGCTTGCATCAAAGAAGAGCCCAGGACCAGACGGATTCACAGGGGAGTTTTACCAAACATTCGAGGAAGAAATAAAACCTTTCCTCCTCAGACTACTACAAAAAATTCAAGAGGAAGGAACACTTCCAAGCTCATTCTATGAAGCCAGCATCACCCTAATAACAAAACCAGGTAAAGACAACACAATGAAAGAGAATTTCGGGCCAATATCCCTAATGAACATACATGCCAAAATCCTCAACAAAATCTTAGCAAATCGGATCCATCAGTACATCCGAAAGATCATAAACCATGACCAAGTAGGATCTAACCCAGGGATGCAAGGATGGTACAACATCCGCAAATCAATAAACGTGATACATCAAATAAACAAATTGAAAGAAAAAAACCACATGGTCATATCAATTGATGCAGAAAAAACGTTTGACAAAATCCAACACCGATTTTTGATAAAAACTCCCAGCAAGGTGAGAGTAGAAGGATCATAAATAAACTGAAAGAAAAAAAACCACATGGTAATATCAACTGATTCATAAAAAGCATGACAAAATTCAACACCCATTTTTGAAAAAAACCCTCAGTAGGGCGGGAGTAGAAAGATCATAAATCAACATAATAAAAGCCATATATGACAGGCCCACAGCCAACATCATACTCAATGGACAAAAACTAACATCATTTCCCCTAAGAACAGGAACAAGACAGGGATGCCCCCTCTCACCACTCCTGTTCAACATAGTACTGGAAGTGTTAGCCATTGCAATTAGGCAAGAAGAAGAAATAAAAGGCACCCAAATTTGAATAGAGGAAGTAAAACTGTCCTTATTTACAGAGGACATGATATTATACATACAAAACCCTAGAGACTCTGTCAAAAAACTACTAGACTTAATACATGAATTTGGCAGTGCAGGACACAAAATTAACCCCAAGAAATCTGAGGCATTTCTATACACCAATAGTGAACTTTCAGAAAGAGAGATTATGAATACAATCCGTTTTCCATTGCACCAAAAAAAATTAAGCTACCTAGGAATAAAATAACGAAAGAGGTAAAAGACCTCTACTCAGAAAACTACAGGACGTTGAAAAAAGATATAGAGGAAGACATAAACAGATGGAAGAACATACTGTGTTCATAGATTGCTAGAATCAACATCATTAAAATGTCCATACTACCCAAAGCAATCTATAAATTCAACGCACTTCCCATTAAAATACCAATGGCATGCTTCATAGATCTAGAACTAAGTCTCCAAATATTCATCTGGAATATAAATACTCTTTAGGTTAATGAGGAGCCACTTAGTTCAGCTTAGGTAGCCCAAAATGAGTGGTTGCCATGGTGTGGCTTGATATTACAAAGACTCAGCTTAACCATCCAGGAGGGGAGGGGGTGGCAAAGGATGCAGAAATCTCACTCTGCTTAGAGTACAGAGACCTTCCTCTTAACTCCTAAACATGTTTCCAAACTGACCTCTCTCTCTCTCTCTCTCACTGCCTCTAGTTCCATTATAGTCTAGCATATGGGAGGGAGTTGGTGTTTCCTCTAAGACAATTCCCATACTCCCCCGTCATTTCAGTGGTACATTCCACTAAGTTCAGATATTAAAGTTTCCTTTCCACTATGTTCAGTTGCTACCATTTCCTACGATTTTGAGTGTTGTTTTAATGGATGTTTGATTTTAGAATAGTTCTAGATTTAAAGAAAAATTTTCAAGTTAATAACCATGTACACCCTACCCAATTTCCCTTATTACTAATATCTTACTTATGTATGGGGCAAATGTAACAGGAAGTGAATCATCAGTGAAACAGTTACAATGAAACCTCACTTCTCTAGTATCTCCAGTATCCAGCAGTGCTGTTCTAGACCAAGTTGTTAAAGGAAAAACTGGTACAGTTGCGGCATAAAACTTCACATCTTGAGCTGACCATCCTTTCAATAGTTGAGCAATGTTCAATAGTCTACTATGTAAAAAGGAAATCAAATTCAATATTACACTCTGCCAGCACTAACACAACACCCTCTTCCCTATGACTGCGACCACCACCATTCATCCCACCCCCCAATCCAAACCTAAATTAAACATCAGCTTCTTTTTTCCTTGACAGTATGAGAAAGTGTTGAGAAAAAATCCCCATTCAGACTTCTCCTTGTCCTTATGCTAAGTGTCTGGCTCAGTATGGAATGGCTTGTCTGCTGCCCCAACTAAAGAAATCAACATTGCTCCCTTCTCACATGCCTGCCCACTCCTTAGATCCCTCCTCATCAATGAAACAGAGACAAACCTCACTTCTCTAGTTTATCCAATATCCAACAAAGCTGTTCTAGACCACGGTGTTAAAGGAAAAACTCTACCTGTTGTGGCATAAAACTTCACATCTTGAGCTGACCATCATTTCAATAGTTTAACAATATTCAATTGTTAGCCATGTAAAAAGGAAATGAAATTCTTTATTATAAACCTCGAGCAATAACACAACACCCTGTTCCTCATGACTGCCACCACGACCATCGAACCCACAACCTAAATACAAACAGAAATTCACTTTTGGACTTACAGTTTCTTCATCCATCCTTCTGTTTGGAGTCTTATTCCTTATCTCTACTAGCCTACACTATCTTCTTATTAAGTTTCGCTTTCTTGAGGCAACAGACACTACTCAAAGTGTCCTGGCCTCTATATATACTTTTTAGGTTAATGAGGAGCAACTCAATTCAGCTCTGGCTGCCCAAATTCAGTGGTTTCCATGGTGTGGCTTGACATCACAAAGCCTCAGCTTGACCAACGAGGAGAGGCGGGGGTGGCAGAGGATGCAGAAATCTCAGACACATGGTTATAGAACGGAGACCTTCATCATACTCCTTAAATTTTTCCAAACTGTCCTCTCTTTCCCTCTCATTTCCTCTATTTCCATTATAGTCCATCCTATGGCAGGAAGTTGGTGTTTCCTCTAAGACAATTCCCATACTCCCCCGTCATTTCAGAGGTCCATTTGATTATATTCAGTTGCTCCCACTTCCTATGATTTTGAGTGTTGTTTTAATGGATGTATTATTTTAGAATAGTTCCAGATTTACAGAAAAATTGTGAAGATAATAACCATGTACACCATACCCAATTTCCCTTATTACTAATATCTTACATAACTAGGGGGCAAATATAAGATGAAGTGAATCATCTGTGAAACAGAGTGAAACCGTACTTCTCTGGTATCTCCAATATCCAGTAATGCTGTTCTAGACCAAGTTGTTAAAAGAAAAACTGGACCATTTCCGGCCTGAAACTTCAGATCTTGAGCTGACCATACTTTCAATAGCTTAACAATATTCAATAGTCTACTATGTAAAAAGGAAATCAAATTCATTATTATACACTGCCAGCACTATGACAACACCCTGTTCCTCATGACTGCCACCACCACCATCCATCCTGCTGCCCCAATCCTAACGTAAATTAAACATCAGCTTTTTTTTTCCTTGTCAGTATGAGGAAGTGTTGGGAATAAAATCCCCATTCAGACTCATCCTTGTCCTTATGCTAAGTGTCTGACTCAGTATGGAATGGCTTGTCTGGAGCCCCAAATAAAGAAATCTATATTACTCCCTTATCACATGCCTGCCCCCTCCTTAGAGCCATCCTCATCAGTGAAACAGAGTCAAACCTCGCTTCTCTAGTATCTCCAATATACAACAATGCTGTTCTAGACAATGATGTTAAAAGAATAACTCAATCACTTGTGGCATAATAATTAAAATCTTGAGCTGACCATTCTGTCAATAGTTTAACAATATTCAATAGTCTGCCATGTAAAAAGGAAATCAAATTCTTTATTATACACGTCCGGCATTAACACAACACCCTATTCCTCATGACTGACACCACGACAATCCATACCCCCCCCCCAATACAAACATAAATTGACTTTTGGACTTACAGTTTCTTCATCCATCCTTGTGTTTGGTGTCTTATTCCTTAACTCTACTAGTCTACAACATCGTCTTATTAAGTTTCTGTATCTTGAGGAAACAAACACTACTCAAAGGGTTATGGCTTCTGTATATACTTTTTATGTTATGGAGGAGCCACTCACTTCAGCCCTGGCTGCCCAAAATCAGTGGTTGCCATGGTGTGGTTTGACATCACTGATATTCCCAGTGTTCGGGATCCCCAATAATCCACCACCAGGAAGCCTCCTCCGATGCAAAAGCAACGAGTCTTTATTGATCAATTCTAGAATTGGCTCCCAGCCTCTTTCCAGCGCAGCGGTGAGGCGAGAGAGCGTGTTCCAGGGGAGCAAAGTTTATATAGGGCTACCTATTTGGGGTGGGCTTTATGGGTGATGTGAGTTACAGAGATTGGTCAGGGGTTTACAGCATAAGGGTCAGGAAGTGTCCATCACATTCTGAAGGTTGCAGCCGTCCTCCACTATAGCCGTATTAGGACCTTAGCTACATTTCTGGAGCTTCATTGGTCCACACAGGTGGGTGGTTGGCAGAGTTAGGACAATACCAGCATTCTTGTGGTCACTCTCGGGGGGGGGGGGGCGGCGGCTTAGGCTGAGGGCCCAGCCTTGCAAGACAAGATACAGGAGAGTGAGAAGCGCATATCTCTGCCTTGTCCTTGAAGAGGGAGGAGGGTTCATTTCTGCTTAGTTCTGCTTAGTTCTTTCAAGTTCAGTTCTGTCCCTTCATTCCTCCCTTGTCTTGGAACTTCCGGCTCAATCATGAGACGGACTGAACTATTAACTGAATTACTTTTATACATTCCTTGACAAATTGGACTAGTCTGTTGATAATGCAAGGTCGGAAAGTCAACAGCATCAGGAGGGTTACAAGGGGTCCGCCGAGGTTCGCTGTCTTCTTGAGGGTGATCTGCAGTGGGTGTGTCTAGTCAGAGGTCACCTTCCAGTCAGGCTCCCTGCTGTCCTGGGCACAGAAGGAGCTGGGCTTGTGACCTGGCAGAGGCAAACTATAACAAATGGTTTGGTGGAAGGGAAAGAAGCTTTAACAACTTCTATTGAAATAGGATTTTTCTTCTTAAAATTCCTCTATGGCTATCAAAAAGCCAAATCAAGATTAATTTATCAACTGTATTCAATTTGGCCTGATGTTTGCATAAACACAACAAGAATGGTAACTGACTACCTTTGCTGGAATTTCATGATTGAATCTTAATGTGTCCCGTAGGGCCAGGAAGCCAAGCCATCCAGCTGCCATCAGGCCTGTCTGCATTATCTGCTGCATTAGGTGAATCCATCACCTGTAGCAACTCCACCTGAGCCCACGCTCTAGGCTTTAAGGCCCAATTCAGTTGCCCTCCTACTCCTTGTGGCCCAGAGTGTGTGGGGTTCCGCAGGGACACAGAGGCATCCTTATTGCTCCCCTTCTACTCTTACCAACCGCCAGTGATTGTAGGGCATGGGCTTGACGCTCCAGCGCCAGCCATCTTCAGGGCTTCCAAGTAGCATACCAGGCCTTTCCTGTGGCACTTTTTTTGGCTTCAAGTCTTCAGAGCTCAGACAGGTTTTTTTAAAACATGATACTCCAGTCAAAGTTTCCGGTCAATAAAATCACTATTGAAAACCGGTCTTATTGGTTTCATGCAAATAAATGTATTGCCATGACTTATTTTGCATTGTCAAATTTCAGAGGAATTATATAAGGAGAAAAACATACTGATCTGCTCTAAGATCTTCTGATTTTTCTTGTTAGTTCTTTCTCCTGGACTCTTCAGAGTTATAACAAAAGAGTAACTGCTGGATTTCTTTTATCAGTTCTTTCTAAGTACTTTGGCATAACTATTTACCCTCTGTTTAGTGAGGCAGAATGTAAGTTAATTACGCTTTCTGACTTACTGGCCTGTACCATTTGATTCATTTTCTTTTAACATTTCTTTTTTTTTTCATGTACACAACTTTTATAAATTTTATACTTTCAAACCAGCCTTTAAACCTTCTTTCTATGTTCTTTAGAAATGCATAACCATGCCTGAGACCTTCTATTCCAATCTGGCTTTTCCCAGTTTTCTACAGTTGAGGTTTTGTGCCACTTCTGACATGGGCATGGTCACACAGGCCTACAAGATAGTATACAGGCTGCCAACTGTCAACTGTCTCTCGATAGAGACTAAAACATGATGGGTATTCTCCTTTGCCCAGGTGGGCACCTGCCCTCTTGGCAGCTAGACACCCTTTACTTTTGGAGTTCACCCCACATAGTCCCCTTCCAGGACAGCTAACACATAGCTATAGCAATGTTCCTTAGTGTGGGAGACTGGACATTTGCCAGTTACAGCTACATTTAAACCTGTAAGAGAATTGAAAGTTAATACAACACATTAATACAATGAAACATAATATTGGCATCATGGCCTCTTCAGGCAGTCAAATCCTCCGCTACTACACATGAGATATGGCAGGGCTATACAAAGATTTTAGGGAGGTGACTAAAGTCCACTCTTTGACCTTTCTATATAAGGTAAAATTGTCCTTGTCTTTCTGAAGCCATGTTTATGAAGATGCAGGCATCATCTGAGTCTATTATACAATTTTCTGCAGGTATAGTCCTTTTCAAGTCGTGGTGAGTCCTGGGGTCGTGAACTTTTTTACCCACATCGAGTCTCCAGGTTGGAAAGGATGTACAGAGTCCGAGGTGGCACTGGCAGGGCATCTCGAACAAGCTTATGGGTGGCTTGTCATTTCTGTAATAGATCACGTCCAAGTAAGGGTACAGGCATTCTGGCATAACTAGAAACGAATGAGTTACCGTGTTCTTTCTGAGGTCCCCAGTCCTCTTTGATGTCCAAGGAAAAAGGCAGTTTGTCTGGTGGTTTTTAGAACTGGTGTCTTTTAGATGTTACTGGTCCCATTGGCTCTGTCAAGGCTGAATAGGCTGCTCCAGAATACACCAGGAAACTAAGCGGGCGTTTTATTTATCTAACAAATATTTATACCTAAGTAGATATATAAATATCAAATAAACATTTACATTTATACCTTTTCATTGAACAAGTACTTTTACAGTCTTGGTAATTTTGGCAGATAACAGAAACACTGCCCAAGTCCCGTGATGGGGCCTGACAAGAACAGATGTGGGGGCCTTTGGCTGGGTCTTATAGAGTCTCCATCCTTTCTCTCTCCGCACTGCTAAGGACAGGATCATTGGAGAGGTCTCTTCACCTAGGCAAGGCTGGGCTGAGCCATCTGGGGTAAAAGTGGTTTCTGCTTCCATATTGGCTAAAAGGTCTCTGCCCATTAGAGGGACCAGGTCAACTGGTAAATATAGGAATTCATGAACCACCTGATGGCCACATAACTGACATAGGCGGGGGTGGCAGGACAGTCTGGAGCTGTGGTACTGTACTGGTAGCTCCAATATTGGTGACTTCCTGACCTGAGAGGGGAGCTACCTTCTGACTATCTACCGAGGGCTCTGCCGCTGCATCAATCATAAAGTTACCAGTCTAGTCTCCAATCTTCATTTTGACCATCGGCTCATGGAGGCCCAGTTGGAAACAGCCCAACCTGTCCTAGTTAGAGTCAGCTGTTGCCAGTCTGAGGAGGTCCGCCTCAGACGGCTCTGGCCAATAGCGGCTGGGTGTTTTGGATGGCCTTGCCAGCTTCTTCTGGCCTTTACTCTGTCCCTTCTTACACATGCAGAATTGGACCCAAGGCAGCGAGGTTTGAGCAATTTTAAAATTCCTTAACATACATTTTATCATTTATGTTGCAGGGAGGAACCGGGTTGGCTCCTCCTGAATAAAGGAAATAATCAAAATAAGGCTTATTTTTTAACTTCATTTGTCCCTGGGTGTGAACAACAAATGACACTAATCAGATTGTCATAAACGATTTAACCTTAGTTTTAGGGAGGCAAATGCAAAGCATTTACTCCCAAGTGTCATTGGTTTAGGGAAGATAGGATTTCTGCTCAGTTTCCCTATTTTACTTGTTCCAGCTTACTGGTTTATCATGCATTCAATTTTTTTACAATGTATTCTGGCACAGGAGAAAGTTGTTTTGCTGTACAAGGTAGCTTAACCCCTATATAACTGGGCTTGGACCTCTGCCCAGCAAACTGCAGTGGATAAGTTCAATATGCAGCCTCTGGTTTTTCTAACCCAAGGAGGTTTTGTCCAGTCTGAGTCAGACTCCTCCTCTCTTGGAGAATTTCAAAGTCCTGATAGCTCCCAGGTCCAGGGAGAGTGCTTTTTTGTGAACCCTTAGGGCCCTGCATTTTGCCATTTTACCAGTTCCCTTTGTGGCAGAGCAGCAACCAGGCCTCTTTCAAGAGAGTGCACTTGAAGGAGATATTAACCCGTCCTCTTCCAGACTAGGGTCTCCCAGGGGCCCAGCCAGAGTGTCCCCCAGCAAATCCCGGAAGCCGCTGCCCTTTTGCAGTGGTATGGACTCAAGGAGGGGTTCACTGGATGTAGCCAGCAGAGAAGCGCTCACTGGCTTCTGCCTGCAGCTGCTTGCAGCCACAAGCTCTGCCCTGCAGCAGGCGCAGCACCTTCATCCCAGCACCTAGGCCTTCTCCAGCTTAGCCTGCACCTAGGTGCCTGCCAGCAGCTGCTGCAGCTCCTGTAGGCTCTTCTTGACTGCGCGCACACATCTTCTCCACCAGGGGCTTCTGGGCCTTGCAGGCAGCTCAGGCATTCAGCCCCCACTTCTTTGACCTGGCTCTCAAGGGCTGAGTCTGCCTGGCAAACAGTTCTAAATCAGCAGGGGGGGCTGCAGATTCTAGCTTTGTTCCTCCTCCGCTTTTCTAGCGGGAGTTAAGTTGTTGTTTTATTTTATTCTTAGAAACTTTAATCCTTTAATGATTATCAAAGGTGAACATTCAGCAATTTTAGATTAATATTTATGAACATATTTTAAATGTACTTTTACTCTTAAGATATATCTAGACCTTTTGTGATAAAACTAAGAACAGGTATCGGTCTGATTCAGCATTGGAGGGGTTATAAGAATAAACCAGGGCAGAGAAAGACTGTGCTTACAGTTATTTTTTGTAGCCTTGAAGTTCATTGATAAGACCTGTTAGGTTTGTATCCAGCAGTATAACTGCCAACCCTCCCCCGCCCCACTTCTCTCAGCCCAGGCTGCTTTTCCTCACAGATTTTTTTCTTTTACTCTTTTATAAGCAATCTCAGAACTAAGCAATCTTGGAATTACAGCGATATACAACCCAGGTAAGAGCAACCGATAGACATAAATTTATATTAACTAAGTGGGCTGATTCCTCCTGTAGTGGCGAGCAAAAGACTCTGAGAATTGCTAGAGATTCTTACAGCCCACCGCGGGTCCAGTCCAAACGTTCAGCCAGATGAATTAACAGAAATGCAAAATAAATCAAAGTAACTTTCACTTTACAGAGACTAGTAATGAGCAGCCAAAATAGATAAACACTCGTATTCACACTCTCAGAAGACTAGCCCAGACTGGAGCTGAGCAGATGAACAAAACAATGCCCAACTCCCCAGACGGGCGTGGGGGCACTCCTGGCACCCATGTCCTAGAACAGAATTCTTGACCAATGTTTTGGTGAGAACCTACCGGAGGAGTTATGACTGCGTCCAGTCCCCCTCTTGGTAGCAAATTGGCTAGTTCCACACAAACAAACAGCTGTTCACTCAGTTCACTCATGCTTCCTCAGTGTTTTAGCAGTCATTTTAATTTTACAATCTCTATTGTATTCCTTAAAAATTTTTTTTTTAACATGTAATTAAGAACAGCAGGTTTACTTTGTCCCGACCTCATGATGATCTGTGAGGAGAGACAGACAAGGGAGGGGTGACCTGTTTTCACAGATCTTTACTCAGGTACCCGCCTGACCAAAATTGTGGAGTCACACAAAGGAGAGGAGTGGGCAGGCCCCCTCCCTCCACACTCACACACTTTCACCAGACATTCATTCAGCAAAGGCATTTAGCTACCACAACACACAGTTTTTCTCAATCAGTAACATTTTTAAGAATAACCTTCAAAAATGCAAGACATAAGTTTTTTATCATTTGAATTCAGTAAGCTTCAAGATCCCAAGTTCTCAGCAGTTCTGGAAAACCACACCTGAGGCTGGCAAGCAGGTTTGGCCCAGCCCTTGACTTTAAAACGACCATAATGCTTAAAGGAGTAGTTTGAGTCTGTCCCATAGCGTCCGTCCAGTGAGTCCACAAAATCAAACAAAAGAACACAGACACCAAACAAACAGAGACACTTAAGAACAGCCTTCCGACCCCGCGGAAGAAAAACTGAAAAAAAGCCAGATGAGGTTTTTACACCTCGCCAGATGGGGCTTTTACACCCAGCCAGATGGGGCTTTTATACCCCGCCAGATGGGGCTTTTAAACACCGCCAGATGGAGGTTCAAGACGTCCCTTGACTCCTGCTGCCCGAGATCCACCAGTGCGTCCACTTTGATCTTATCAGGCAAGATTTCAGATGCGAGCTCGCATAGGACAGAACAGACAACACATAGACACTTACCGCGGACAGCAGACTCTCGGAGTGGGGTCCCTCGCAGGTTTTTCTTGGGGATTTTGGACATGCCCCCAAAATGTTATTACCAGAGTTCGGGGTCCGCAATAATCCACCACCAGGGAGCCTCCTCCAATGCAAAAGCAACGAGTCTTTATTGATCAATTCTAGAATTGGCTCCCAGCCTCTATCCGGCGCAGCGGTGAGGCGAGAGAGCGTGTCCCTGGAGAACAAAGGTTATATAGGGCTAGCTATTTGGGTTGGGCTTTAGGGGTGATGTGAGTTACAGAGATTGGTCAGGGTTTTACAGCATAAGGGTCAGGAATTGACCATCACATTCTGAAGGTTGGAGCCATCCTCCATTATAGCCTTATTATGACCTCAGCTACATTTCTGGAGCTTCATTGGTCCACTCAGGTGGCTGGTTGGGAGAGTTAGGATAATACCAGCATTCTTGGGGTCAATCTCGGGGTGTGGCGGGGCAGCTTGGGCTGAGGGCCCAGCCTTGCAATACAAGGTAGAGGAGAGTGAGAAGAGCATGTCTCTGCCTTGTCCTTGAAGAGGGAGGAGGGTGCATTTCTGCTTAGTTCTGAATGGTTCTTTCAAGTTCCTTTCTGTCCCTTCAATGACAAAGCCTCAGCTTGACCATTCAGGAGGGGTGGGGGTGGCAAAGGATGCAGAAATCTCAGACGCTCTGGTTATAGAACAGAGACTTACCTCTTAACTCCTAAAATTTTTCCCAAAGTGTCCTCGCTCTCTCACTCATTTCCTCTAGTTCCACTATATTGCAGCATATGGCAGGTAGTTGGAGTTTCCTCTAAGACAATTCCCATACTCGCCTGTCATTTAAGTGGTCCATTCCACTATATTCAGTTGCTACCATTTCCTAGGATGTTGAGTGTTTTTTTAATGGAAGTTTTATATTAGAATTGTTCCAGATTTACAGAAAAGTTGTGAAGGTAATAACCTTGTACACCATACACAATTTCCCTTATTACTAATGACTTACTTATGTATGGAGTAAATGTAATATGAATTGAAACATCAGTGAATCAGTTAGAGTGAAACCTCACTTCTCTAGTATCTCCAATATCCAGCAATGCTGTTCTAGACCAAGTTGTTAAAGGAAAAACTGGACCAGTTGTGGCATATACCTTCAGGTCTTGAGCTTATGATCGTTTCAATAGTTTAACAATATTCAATAGTCTGCCATGTAAAACGGAAATCAAATTCCTTATTATACACTGCCAGCACTAACACAACACCATGTTCCTCATGACTGCGACCACCACCATCAATCCCCCCCCCCAATACAAACATAATTTCACTGTTGGACTAGCAGTTTCTTCATCCATGCTTGTGTTTGGAGTCTTATTCCTTATCTCTACTAGTCTACACTATTGTCTCATTTAGTTTCGCTACCTTGAGGCAACAACACTACTCACAGTGTCCTGGCATCTATATATACTTTTAAGTTAATTAGGAGCCACTCACTTCAGCTCTGGCTGCCCAAAATCAGTGTTGCCGTGGTGTGGCTTGACATCACAAAGCCTCCGCATGACCCTCCAGGAGGGGCGGGGTTGGCAGAGGCTGCAGAAATCTCAGACACTCTAGTTATAGAATAGAGACCTACCTCTTAACTCCTAAAATTTTTCCCAAACTGTCCTTGCGCGCTCTCTCATTTCTTCTAGTTCCATTATAGTCCATCCTATGGCAGGGAGGTGGTGTTTCCTCAAAGACAATTGCCATACTCCCCCGTCATTTCAGTGGTCCATTCCACTGTGTTCAGATATTAATCTTTCCTAGGATTTTGAGTGTTGTTTTAATGGATGTTTTATTTTAGAACAGTTCCAGATTTACAGAAAAATTGTGAAGATAATAACCATGTACACCATTCCTAATTTCCCTTATTAGTAATATCTTACTTAACTACGGGGCAAATGTTAGATGATGTGAATCATCAGTGAAACAGAGTGAAACCTCACTTCTCTAGTATCTCCAATATACAGTAATGCTGTTCTAGACCAAGTTGTTAAATGAAAAATTGGACCAGTTGTGGCATGAAACTTAACATCTTGAGCTGACCATCCTTTCAATTGCTTAACAATATTCAATAGTCTGCCATGTAAAAAGGAATTCAAATTCTTTAATATACACTTCCAGCACTAACAGAACACCCTGTTCCTCATGACTGCGACCACAACCATCCATTGGCCCCCCAAAACAAACCGAAATTGAGCATGAGCTTCTTTTTTCTTAACAGTATGAGAAAGTGTTCAGAAAAAATCCCCATTCTGACTTCTCCTTGTCCTTATGTTAAGGGTCTGGCTCAGTATATAATGGCTTGTCTGTTGCCCCAACTAAAGAAATCTACATTACTCTTTTCTCACATGCCTGCCCCCTCCATAGATCCCTCCTCGTCAATGAAACAGAGTCAAACCTCACTTTTTTAATATATCCAATATCCAACAATGCTGTTCTAGACCATGATGTTAACGGAAAAACTCTACCTGTTGTGGCATAAAAGTTCACAACTTGAGCTGACCATCATTTCAATAGTTTTACAATATTCAATAGTCAGCAATGCAAAAAGGAATCAAATTCTTTATTATAAACTGCGAGCCCTAACACAACACCCTGCTCCTCATGACTGACACCACGAACATCCATCCCACCCCCTCAATACAAACATAAATTCACTTTTGGACTTAGAGTTTCTTCATCCATGCTTCTGTTTGGAGTCTTATTCCTTATCTCTACTAGTCTACACAATTGTCTTATTAAGTTTTGCTATCTCAAGGCAACAGACACTACTCAAATTTTCCTGGCCTCTATATATACTTATCAGATTAATGAGGAGCCACACACTTCTGCTCTGACTGCCCAAAATCAGTGGTTTCCATGGTGTGGCTTCACATCACAAAGCCTCAGCTTGACCAACCAGGAGGGGTGGGGGTGGCAGAGGATGCAGAAATCTCAGACACTCTGGTTATAGAACAGAGACCTTCATCTTACTCTTTGAATATTTCCCTAACTGTCCTCTCCCTCTCTCTCATTTCATCTAGTTCCATTATAGTCCAGCATATGGCAGCGGATTGGTGTTTCCTCTAAGACAATTCCCATACTCCCCCGTCATTTCAGTGGTCCATTCCACTATTTTCAGTTGCTACCATTTCCTAGGATTTTGAGTGTTGTTTTAATGGATATTTTATTTTAGAATAGTTCCAGATTTACAGAAAAGATGTGAAGGTAATAACCTTGTACAACACACACAATTTCCCTTATTACTAATGACTTACTTATGTATGGAGTAAATGTAACATGAATTGAAACTTCCAGTTTCTTTATCCATCCTTGTGTTTGGAGTCTTATTCCTTATCCTTATTCCTTATCTCTACTAGTCTACAACATCGTCTTATTAAGTTTCGCTATCTTGAGGCAACAGACACTACTCAAAGGGTCCTGGCCTCTATATATACTCTAGGTTAATGAGGAGCCACTCACTTCAGCTCTGGTTGCCCAGATTCAGTTGTTGCCATGGTATGGCTTGACATCACAAAGCCTCTGCTTGATGATCCAGGAGGGGCGGGAGTGCCAGAGGATGCAGAAATCTCAGACACTCTGGTTATAAAAGAGAGACCTTCCTCTTAACTTGTAAAATTTTTACCAAACTGTCCTCTCTCTTTCTCTCATTTCAGCTAGTTCCATTATAGTCCAGCATATGGCAGGGAGGTGGTGTTTGCTCTAATACAATTTCCATACTCGACTGTCATTTCAGTGGTCCATTCTACTATGTTCAGTTGATACCATTTCTAGGATTTTGAGGGTTGTTTTAATGGATGTTTTATTTTAGAATAGTTCCAGGTTTACAAAAAAATTGTGAAGATAATAACCACGTACACCATACCCAATTTCGCTTATTACTAATATCTTACTTACATAAGGGGAAATGTAACATGAAGTGAATCATCAGTGAAAGAGAGTGAAACCTCACTTCACTAGTATCTCCAATATCCAGCAATGCTGTTCTTGAACAAGTTGTTAAAGGAAAAACTGGACCATTTTCGGCATAAATCTTCAGATCTTGAGCTGACTATCCTTTCAATAGTTTAACAATATTCAATAGTCTGCCATGTAAAAAGGAAATCAAATTCTTTACTATACACTGGCAGCACTAACACAACACCCTGTTCCTCATGACTGCGAACACCACCATCCAGCCCACCTTACCCCAATACAAACATAAATTCAATTTTGGCCTTGCAGTTTCTTCTTCTATCCTTGTGTTTGGAGTCTTATTCCTTATCTCTAGTAGTCTACACTCTCGTCTAATTCATTTTCTCTATCTTGAGGCAACAGACACTACTGAAAGTGTCCTGACTTCCATTAATTATATTTAGGTTAATGAGGAGCCACTCACTTCAGGTCTGGTTGCCCAAAATCAGTTTGGCCATGGTGTGGCTTGACATCACAAAGCCTCAGGTTGACCATCCAAGAGGGACAGGGTTGGCAGAGGATGCAGTAATCTCAGATACTCTGGTTATAGAACAGAGACCTTCCTCTTAACTCCTAAAATTTTTCCCAAACTGACCGCTGTCTCTATTCTCTCTCTCTCTCTCTCTCTCTCTCTCTCTCTCTCTCTCTCTCTCTCTCTCTCTCTCTCTCTCTCTCTCTCTCTCTCTCTCTCTCTCTCTCTCTCTCTCCTTCTCTCTCTCTCTCCCTCTCTCTCTCTTTCTCTTTTCCTTTAGTTCCACTATGGTCCAGCATATGGCAGGGAGGTGGTGTTTCCTCTAATCCACTTCCTAAACTCTACAGTCATTTCAGTGTTCCATTCCACTATGTTCAGATATTACCATTTCCTATTATTTTGAGTGTTGTTTTAATAAAAATTTTGTTATAGAATACTTCCAGATTTACAGAAAAATTGGGAAGATAATACTCATGTACACCGTACCCAATTTCTCTTATTACTAATATCTTACTTAGGTATGGTGCAAATGTAACATGAAGTGAATCATCAGTGAAACTGTTAGAGTGAAACCTCACTTCTCTAATATCAACAATATCCACCAATGCGGTTCTAGAGCAAGTTCTTAAATAAAAACTGTACCAGTTGTGGCATAAAACTTAACATATTGAGCTGAGAATCCTGTCAATAGTTTAACAATATTCAATAGTCTACCATGTAAAAAGGAATTCAAATTCATTATGATACACTGCCAGCACTAAAAGAACACCTTGTTCCTAATGACAGCGACCACCATCATCCATCCCACCCACCCAATCCAAACCTAAATTACATATCAGCTTCTTTTCTTCCTTGCCAGTAAGAGAAAGTGTTGAGGATAAAATCCCCATTCAGTCTTCTCCTTGTCCTTATTCTAAGTGTCTGGCTCAGTATGGAATGGCTTGTCTGGTGCCCCAATTAAAGAATTCTACATTACTCCCTTCTCACATGCCTGCTCCCTCCTTAGATCCCTCCCAGGAGTGAAATAAAGTCAAACCTCACTTCCTCAGTATCTCCAATATCCAACAATGCTGTTCTAGACCATGATATTAAAGGCAAAACTGTACCAGTTGTGGCATAAAACTTCACATCTCGAGCTGACCACTCTTTCAATAGTTTAACAATATTCAATAGTCTGCCATGTAAAAAGGAATTCAAATTCTTTATTATACACTGCCAGCACTAACAAAACGCCCTGTTCCTCATGAATGCGACCATGACCATCCATCCCAACCTCCCCTCCCCAATACCAATATACATTCACTTTTGGACTTGCAGTTCGTTCAACCATCCTTGTGTTTTGTGTTGATTGTTTCCTTCCATGTCCCGCGTGGAGTAGGGTTCGGTATCTGAAAGAGGAGCCGCACAACAAAGGAGAGAAAAAGACAAGAGATAATTTTGCAATATTGGGGGACCAGTTTGCAAGTCCCGAAGGACTTCCTCTGTGCTCAGGCCTCACCAAGCTTTTATTGATCTCAGATGCACCCATAGCATAGACCTTAGGCAGGTGACCCCCTAGTAATAAGCACACTAGCCCCTCAGCAAGGATTTACATAATAATAAATGGGGGATAAGTTTCAGCTACCACTGTCTGGACAAACAGAGTTGGCGCCTAGCTCTGAGCTTTGCTAGGACTTCAAAGGCACCCAGCCTTCGGAGTGTTTTGGGGAGTTCTCTGTCTATGCTTATCAGATATTGAAGGCAATAAACAGTTTCCCACATCTCCCCCTTATTTTTTCTTTAAAAAATAATCAAGTCCCAATTTTAATGTCCTAAAGTTATGAGTCCATGTTTCAATGTCCAAAAGTTCATGTGTACATGCCAGCAATGAAAGAGTCACTGCAACCCAGGGAGCAGCCACTGAACGACTCAATGCCTAGATATGTCAGTAAGATCGAACATGGGTAGACAAAGAAACCCCCAAAGGAAAGAGAAGAGGACTCTCCAGAAAAGCAGCTAAGTAATACAGAGCCATGGAATATGACAGAAAAAGAATTCAGAATAAGGATCCCAGAGTGCATAAACAAGATGGAGGAAAAAATCAACAACTTCTGCAAGAAGCAAGAAGAAACAGATGAAGAGTCAACTACCTATGCAAGACGCAAGAAGAAACAGATGAAAAAATCAATAACATATGGAAGAAGCTAGAAAAAACCGATGAAAAAATCAGCAACTTAAGTAAGACCCAAGAAGAAATGAAGAGTGATATAGCTGCAATAAAAAACACCATTGAAAGTATCAACAGTAGACTAGGAGAAGCAGAAGACAGAATAATTGAGTTAGAAGACAAGAAAGAAAACCACACCCAAAATGTAGTGCAATTGGAGAAAAAAAATAAAAGACAGGAGGAGGGCCTAAGGGAGCTATGGGACAACATGAAATGAAACAACATACGAATAATAGGGGTGATAGAACAACAGAAAGAGGAACAAGAATTAGAAAACCTATTGGAAGAAATAATATCAGAAAACTTCCCTGAGGTGGGGAAGAAAATTCACACAAGCCCAGAGAGTCCCAAACAAGGTGAACCCGAAAAGACCCACACCAAGACACATCATAATTACCATGGCAAATGTTCAGGACAAAGATAGATTCTTAGAGGCTGCAAAAGAGAGATGGAAAGTGACATACAAGGGATCTCCCAATAGTTTATCAAATGACTTCTCAACAGAAACACATCAGGCAAGAAAAGAATGGACGGAAATTAACAAACTGATGCAAAGCAAAGGACTGAATCCAAGAATACTCTATCCAGCAAGGCTATCATTCAAACTTGAAGGGGAAATAAGAAGCTTCACAGACAAAAAAAGGCTAAGGGAGTTTATCACCACCAAACCAGCAATGCTAGCAATGCTAAAGGGACTGGCATAAAAAGATGAAATAAAAAGCTCAGAAAGAAAACAGCCACACAAAAAAAAGAAATGGCTACAAACAAGTACCTTTCAA
Source organism: Myotis nattereri (assembly GCF_964212035.1). Classification (NCBI taxonomy): domain Eukaryota; kingdom Metazoa; phylum Chordata; class Mammalia; order Chiroptera; family Vespertilionidae; genus Myotis; species Myotis nattereri. The sequence continues at coordinate 59,167,182 of NC_138078.1, forward strand.
TAATAACTTTAAATGTAAACGGACTAAATGCTCCAACCAAAAGACGTCGAATGGCTGAATGGATAAAAAAAAAATGACCCATACATCTGCTGTCTACAAGAAACGCACCTCATTAGAAGGGACTCACACAGACTGAAAGTGAAAGGATGGAAAAATATCTTTCAGGCAAATGCAAAAGAAAAGAAAGCTGGGGTAGCAATACTTATATCGGACAAAATAGACTTCAAAGTGAAGGCCATAAAAAGAGATAAGGACGGCAACTTCATAATACTAAAGGGATCAATACAACAAGAAGATATAACCCTGGTAAACATATATGCACCCAATGCAGGAGCACCCAAATTCATAAAAATCTCCTGGAAGATATCAAAGGAGAGATCGACAACAATACAATCATAGTAGGAAACTTTAATACACCACTGAAAGCACTGGATAAGTACTCTAGACAAACAATCAGCAAACATACAACAATCCTAAATGACTCACTAGATCAGATGGACTTAATAGACATCTTCAAAACACTTCACCCCATAGACAGGGAATATACATTCTACTCAGGTGCTAATAAGACATATTCAAAAATAGACCATATATTGGGTCACAAGCAAAGTATCCCCGAATTCATGAAGATTGAAATCATAAAAAGCATCTTGGCATCCCACGATGGCATAATATTAGAAATAAACTACAATAAAAACAAAAAAAAATACTCAACCACCTGGAAGCTGAATAGCATGCTATGAAATATTGATTGGGTTACCAATGACATCAAAGAAGAAATTAAAAACGTCCTGGAAACTAATGACAATGAAAACACAACAATCCAAAACCGATGGGACACAATTAAAGCAGTCCTGAGAGGGAAGTTTAGAGCTCTACAGGCCTATCTCAAAAAACAAGAAAAAATGGCAAAATCAATTAACTCTACAACTCACAGAATTAGAAAGACAGTAACAAGTAAACCCCAGAGTGATCATAAGGAAGGAGATAATAAAGATTAGAGCAGAAATAAATGACATAGAGACCTGAAAAACAAAACGGAAAATCAATGAAACCAAGAGCTGGTTCTTTGAAAGAATAAACAAGATTGACAAACCTCTGGCCAGACTCACCAAGAGGCAAAGAGAGAGGACGCAAATAAACAAAATCAGAAACGATAGAGGCGAAATAACAACAGACACCACAGAAATACAAATGATTGTTAAAAAATACTATGGACAGCTCTACTCCAACAAACTAGACAACCTGGAGGAAATGGACAAATTCCTAGAAAAATACAACATTCCAAAACTCAATCAGGAAGAATCTAAAAATCTCAACAGGCCAATAACTATGGAAGAAATTGAAGCAGTCATCAAAAAGCTTCCATCAAACAAGAGCCCAGGACCAGACGGCTTCACAGGGGAGTTTTACCAAACATTCAAGGAAGAACTAAAACCTTTCCTCCTCAGACTACTACAAAAAATTCAAGAGGAAGGAACACTTACAAGCTCATTCTATGAAGCCAGCATCACCCTAATACCAAAACCCGGTAAAGACAACACAATGAAAGAGAATTACGGGCCAATATCCCTCATGAACATAGATGACAAAATCCTCAAAAAAACCTTAGCAAATCGGATCCAGCAGTACATCAGAAAGATCATACACCATGACCAAGTAGGATTTAACCCAGGGATGCAAAGATGGTACAATATCCGAAAATCAATAAACATGATACATCACATAAAAAACTGAAAGAAAAAAACCACATGGTCTTATAAATTGATGCAGAAAAAGCATATGACAAAATTAAACACCCATTTTTAATAAAAACTCTCAGTAGGGCGGGAGTAGAAGGATCATAAATCAACATAATACAAGCCATATATGACAGACCCACAGCCAACATGGACAAAAAATAACACCATTACCCCGAAGAACAGGAACAAGACAGGGATGCCCCCTCTCTCCACTCCTGTTCAACATAGTACTGGAAGTGTTAGCCATTGCAATTAGGCAAGAAGAGAAATAAAAGGCACCCAAATTGGAAAAGAGGAAGTAAAACTGTCCTTATTTGCAGACGACATGATATTATACATACAAAAACCTAGAGACTCCATCAAAAAGCTACTAGACTTAATACATGAATTTGGCAATGTAGCAGGACACAAAATTAACCCCAAGAAATCTGAGGCATTTCTATACACCAATATTGAACTTTCAGAAAGAGAGATTATACAAACAATCCCATTTACCGTCGCACCAAAAAAATTAAGCCACCTAGAAATAAAATAACTAAAGAGGTAAAAGACCTCTACTCAGAAAACTACAGGACGTTAAAAAAAGATATAGAGGAAGACATAAACAGATGGAAGAACATACTGTGTTCAGGTATTGCTAGAATTAACATCATTAAAATGTCCATACTACCCAAAGCAATCTATAAATTCAACGCACTTCCCATGAAAATACCAACGGCATACTTCATAGATCTAGAAAGAAGTCTCCAAAAATTTATCTGGAATATATATACTCTTTAGGTTAATGAGGAGCCACTCACTTCAGCTTAGGTTGCCCAAAATCAGTGGTTGCCATGGTGTGGCTTGACATCAAAAAGACTCAGTTTAACCATCCAGGAGGGGCGGGAGTGGCAAAGGATGCAGAAATCTCAGACACTCTGCTTAGAGAACAGATACCTTCCTCTTAACTCCTAAACATGTTCCCAAACTGACCTCTCTCTCTCATTACCTCTAGTTCCATTATAGCCCAGGATATGGCAGGGAGGTGGTGTTTCCTCTAAGACAATTGCCATAATCCCCCCTCATTTCAGTGGTCCATTCCACTAAGTTCAGATATTAACGTTTCGTAGGAATTTGAGTGTTGTTTTAATGGATGTTTTATTTTAGAATAGTTCCAGATTTACAGAAAAATTGTGAAGATAACTACCATGTACACCATGCCCAATTTCCCTTATTACTAATATCTTACTTATGTATGGGGAAAATGTAACATGAAGTGAATCATCAGTGAAATAGAGTGAAACATCACTTCTCTAGTATCTCAAATACTCACCAATGCTGTTCTAGACCAAGTTGTTAAAGGAAAAACTAGACCCTTTGGGCATAAAACTTAAGATCTTGGGCTGACCATACAGTCAATAGTTTAACAATATTCAATAGTCTACCATGTAAAAAGGAAATCAAATTCATTATTTTACACTGCCAGCTCTATGACAACACCCTTTTCCTCATGACTGGAACCACCACCTTCCATCCAACCAACCCTATCCAAACCAAAATTAAACATCAGCTTCTTTTTTCTTTGTCAGTATGAGAAAGTGTTGGGAAAAAAATCCCCATTCAGAATTATTCTTGTCCTTATGCTAAGTGTCTGACTCAGTGTGGAATGGCTTGTCTGGTGCCCCAACTAAAGAAATCTACATTACTCCCTAATCACATGCCTGCCCCCTCCTTAGATTCCTCCTCATCAGTGAAACAGAGTCAAACTTCACTTCTCTAGTATCTCCAATATACAACAATGCTGTTCTAGACCATGATATAAAAGGAAAAACTCTTCCTCTTGTGGCATAAAATTTTACATCTTGAGCTGACCATCCTTCCAATAGTTTAACTATATTCAGTAGTTAGCCATTTAAAAAGGAAATCAAAATCTTTATTATAAACGTTGAGCAATTACACAACACCCTGTTCCTCATGACTGCCACTACGACCATCGATCCCACCCCCTAAATACAAACATAAATTCACTTTTAGACTTACAGTTTCTTCATCCATGCTGTGTTTGGAGTCTTATTCCTTATCTCTACTAGTCTACACTATCATCTTATTAAGTTTCTCTATCTTGAGGCAACAGACACTACTCAAATTGTCCTGGCCTCTAAATATACTTTTAGATTAATGAGGAGCCACTCACTTCAGCTCTGGCTGCCCAAAATCAGTCGTTGCCATGGTGTGGCTTGACATCACAAAGCCTCAGCTTGACCAACCTGGTGGGGCGGGGGTGGCAGAGGATGCAGAAATCTCAGACACACTGGTTATAGAAGAGAGACCTTCACCTTACTCCTTAAATTCTTTCCAAACTGTCCTCTCTCTCCCTCTCATTTCCTCTAGTTCCATTATAGTCCAGCATATGGCAGGAAGTTGGTGTTTCCTCTAAGACAATTCCCAAACTCCCCCGTCATTTCAGTGGTCCATTCCACTATGTTCAGTTACTACCATTTCCTAGGATTTTGAGTGTTGTTTTATTGGATGGATTATATTAGAATAGTTCCAGATTTTAAGAAAAATTGTGAAGATTATAACCATGTACACCATACCCAATTTCCCTTATTACTAATATCTTACTTAACTAGGGGACATATGTAAGATGATGTGAATCATCGGTGAAACAGAGTGAAACCTCACTTCTCTAGTATCTCCAATATCCAATAATGCTGTTCTAGACCAAGTTGTTAAAGGTAAAACTGGACCATTTGCGGCATAAAACTTCAGATCTTGAGCTGACCATCCTTTCAATAGTTTAACAATATTCAGTAGTCTACCATGTAAAAAGGAAATCAAATTCATTATTATACACTGCCAGCACTATGACAACACCCTGTTCCTCATGACTGCGACCACAAACATCCATCCCGCTGCCCCAATCCCAACCTAAATTAAGCATCAGCTTCTTTTTTCCTTGACAGTATGAGGAAGTGTTGGGAATAAAATCCCCATTCAGACTTATCCTTGTCCTTATGCTAAGGGTCTGACTCAGTATGGAATGGCTTGTCTGGTGCCCCAACAAAGGAAATCTACATTACTCCCTTCTCACATGCCTTCCCCCTCCTTAGATCCATCATCATCAGTGAAACAGAGTCAAACCTCGCTTCTCTAGAATCTCCAATATACAACAATGCTGTTCTAGACTATGATGTTAACGGAAAAACTTTACCTGTGTGGCATAAAACTGTACATCTTGAGCTGACCATCCTGTCAATAGTATAACAATATTCAATAGTCTGCCATGTAAAAAGGAAATCAAATTCTTTATTATACATTTGCAGCACTAACACAGGACCCTATTCCTCATGACTGCCACCACGACAATCCATACCACCCCCGCCCCATACAAACATAAATTGACTTTTGGACTTACAGTTTCTTCATCCATCCTCGTGTTGGGAGTCTTATTCCTTATCTCTACTAGTCTAAACTATCGTCTTATTAAGTTTTGCTATCTTGAGGCAACAGACACTACTCAAAGGTTTCGGGCCTCTATATATACTTTTTATGTTGTTGAGGAGCCACTCACTTCAGCCCTGGTTGTCCAAAATCAGTGGTTGCCATGGTGTGGTTTGACATCACTGTTATGCCCAGAGTTCAGGGTCCCCAATAATCCACCACCAGGGAACCTCCTCCGATGCAAAAGCAACGAGTCTTTATTGATCAATTCTAGAATTGGCTCCCAGACTCTATCAGGCGAAGCGGTAAGGGGAGAGAGCGTGTCCCAGGTGAACAAAGGTTATATAGGGCTAGCTAATTGGGGTGGGCTTTAGAGGTGACGTGAGGTTCTGAGATTGGTCAGGGTTTTACAGCGTAAGGGTCAGGAAGTGACCATCACATTCTGAAGGTTGGAGCCGTCCTCCACTATAGCCTTATTAGGACCTTAGATACATTTCTGGAGCTTCATTGGTCCACTCAGGTGGGTGGTTGGGAGAGTTAGGACAATACCAGCATTCTTGTGGTCACTCTCGGGGTGTGGGGGGCGGCTTGGGCTGAGGGCCCAGCCTTGCAAGACAAGATAGAGGAGAGGGAGAAGAGCATGTCTCTGCCTCGTCCTTGAAGAGGGAGGAGGGTACATTTCTGCTTAGATCTGATTACTTCTTTCAAGTTCCTTTCTGTCCCTTCAATCACAAAGCCTCAGCTTGACCATCCAGGAGGGACGGGGGTGGCAAAGATGCAGAAATCTCAGACACTCTGGTTATAGAACAGAGACATACCTCTTAACTCCTAAATTTTTTCCCAAACTGTGCTCACTCTCTCTCTCATTTCCTCTAGTTCCATTATAGTGAAGCATATGGCAGGGAGTTGGTGTTTCCTCTAAGACAATTCCCATACTCCCCCGTCATTTCAGTTTTCCATTACATTATGTTCAGTTGGTAACATTTCCTAGGATTTTGAGCGTTGTTTTAATGGATGCTTTATTTTAGAATAGTTCTAGATTTACAGAAAAGTTGTGAAGGTAATAACCATGTACACCATACCCAATTTCCATTATTACTAATGACTTACTTATGTATGGAGCAAATGTTACATGAAGTGAAAGATCAGTGAAACAGTTAGAGTGAAACCTCACTTCCCTAGTATCTCCAATATCCAGCAATGCTCTTCTAGACCAAGTTATTAAAGGAAAAACTGGACCAGTTGTGGCATAAACCTTCAGGTCTTGAGCTTATCATCCTTTCAATAGTTTAACAATATTCAATAGTCTGCCATTTAAAAAGGAAATCAAATTCTTTATTATACACTGCCAGCACTAACACAATACCCTCTTCCACATGACTGCAACCACCACCATCCATCTGACCCCACCCCCCCAATACAAACATAAATTCACCGTTGGACTTGCAGTTTCTTCATCCATGCTTGTGTTTGGAGTCTTATTCCTTATCTCTACTAGTCTACACTATCGTCTTATTTAGTTTTGCTACCTTGAGGCAACAACACTACTCCCAGTGTCCTGGCATCTATATATACTTTTAAGTTAATTAGGAGCCACTCACTTCAGCTCTGGCTGCCTAAAATCAGTGGTTGCCATGGTGTGGCTTGACATCACAAAGCCTCAGCTAGACCTTCCCGGAGGGGCAGGGTTAGCAGAGGATGCAGAAATCTCAGACACTCTGGTTATAGAACAGAGACCTTACTCTTAACTGCTAAAATTTTTACCAAACTGACCTGCCTCTCTCTCTCTCATTTCCTCTAGTTCCATTATAGTCCATCCTATGGCAGGAAGGTGGTGTTTCCTCAAAGACAATTGCCATACTCCCCCGTCATTTCAGTGGTCCATTCCACTGTGTTCAGATATTAATGTTTCCTAGGATTTTGAGTGTTGTTTTAATGGTTGTTTTATTTTAGAATAGTTCCATATTTACAGAAAAATTGTGAAGATAATAACCATGTACACCATACCCAATTTCCATTATTAATAATATCTTACTTAACTAGGGGGCAAATGTAAGAAGAAGTGAATCATCAATGAAACAGAGTGAAACTTCACTTCTCTAGTATCTCCAATATCCAGTAACGCTGTTCTAGACCAAGTTGTTAAAGGAAAAACTGGACCAGTTGTGGCATAAAACTTGACATCTTGAGCTGATCATACCGTCAATAGTTTAACAATATTCAATAACCTGCCAAGTAAAAAGGAATAAAATTCTTTATTATAAACTTCGAAACCTAACACAACACCCTGTTCTTCATGACTGCCACCACGACAATCCATACCATCCCCCCCAAAAAAACAGACATAAACTGATTTTTGGACTTACCGTTTCTTCATCAATCCTTGTGTTTGGATTCTTATTTCTTATCGTTACTGGTCTAGACTATCGTCTTACACAGTTTCTCTACCTTGAGGCAACAGACACTAGTCAAAGGGTCCTCGCCTCTATATATACTTTTTATGTTATTGAGGAGCCACTCACTTCAGCCCTGAATCCCCAAAATCAGTGGTTTCCATGGTGTGGCTTGACATCACGAAGCCTCAGCTTGACCATACACGAGGGGCAGTGGTGGCAAAGGATGCAGAAATCTCAGACACTCTGGTTATAGAACAGAGACCTACCTCTAAACTCCTAAAATTTTTCCAAAACTGTCCTCGCTGCCTCTCTCATTTCCTCTAGTTCCATTATCGTCCAGCATATGGCAGGGAGTTTGTGTTTCCTCTAAGACAATTCCCATACTCCCCCGTCATTTCAGTGGTCCATTCCACTATGTTCAGTTGCTACCATTTCCTAGGATTTTGAGAGTTGATTTAATGGATGTATTATTTTAGAATAGTTCCAGATTTACAGAAAAATTGTCAAGATAATAACCATGTACACCATACCCAATTTCCCTTATTACTAATATCTTACTTATGTATGGGGCAAATGTAACATGAAGTGAATCATCAGTTAAACAGTTACAGTGAAACCTCACTTCAGTAGTATCTCCAGTATCCAGCAGTGCTGTTCCAGAGCAATTTGTTAAAGGAAAAACTGGACCAGTTGTGGCATAAAACTTCACATCTTGAGCTGACCATACTGTCAATAGTTTAACAATATTCAATAGTCTACTATGTAAAAAGGAAAAAAAATTCTATATTGCACACTGCCAGCACTAACACAACACCCTGTTCCTCACGACTGTGACCACCACCATCCATCCCCCCCACCCCCAATCCAAACCGAAATTAAGCATCAGCTTCTCTTTTCCTTGACAGTATGAGAAAGTGTTGAGACAAAATCCCCATTCAGACTTCTCCTTGTCCTTATGTTAAGGACCTGGCTTAGTATGGAATGGCTTGTCCGGTGCCCCAACTAAAGAAATCTACATTACTCCCTTCTCACGTGCCTTCCCTCTCCATAGATCCCTCCTCATCAATGAAACAGAGTCAAACCTCACTTCTCTAGTATATCCAGTATCCAACAATGCTGTACTAGACCATGATGTTAAAGGAAAAACTCTACCTGTTGTAGCAAAAAACTTCACATCTTGAGCTGACCATCATTTCAATAGTTTTACAATATTCAATAGTCAGCCATGTAATAAGGAATCAAATTCTTTATTATAAACTGCGAGCCCGAACACAACACGCTGTTCCTCATGACTGACACCACGAACATCGATCCCACCCCCTCAATAGAAACATAAATTCACTTTTGGACTTACAGTTTCTTCATCCATGCATGTGTTTGGAGTCTTATTCCTTATCTCTACTAGTCTACACAATTGTCTTATTAAGTTTTGCTATTTTGGGGCAGCAGACACTACTCAAATTTTCCTGGCCTCTATATATACTTTTCAGATTAATGAGGAGACACACACTTCAGCTCTGACTGCCCAAAATCAGTCGTTGCCATGGTGTGGCTTGACATCACAAAGCCTCAGCTTGACCAACCAGGAGGGGCGGGGGTGGCAAAGGATGCAGAAATCTCATACACTCTGGTTATAGAACAGACCTTCATCTTACTCCTTAATTTTTTACCTAACTGTCCTCTCCCTCACTCTCATTTCCTCTAGTTCCATTATAGTCCAGCATATGGCAGGGGGTTGGTGTTTCCTCTAAGACAATTCCCATGCTCCCTCATCATTTCAGTGGTCCATTCCACTATGTTCAGTTTCTACCATTTCTTAGGATTTTGAGTGTTGTTTTATTTTTTTATTTTTTTTTAAATAAAAAAGTTTTATTTTATTTTTTTTACATCATAATTATTTTATTTTTTTCTCTTTTTTTAATTGCATAAATTATTGCAAAGGTTATTACATATGTGTCTTTTTTTCCCCGTCCTTGACTATCCCCTGCCCTCCCCCACACCCAGCGCCCCATGTCCTTTGGTTATGCATATATGCACGTATAGAAGTCCTTCGGTCAATTTCTTATACCCCTCCCTCCTGCCACCCAACTTTCCTCGGCCTTCCCAGTGCAGTTTCACAATCTATTTTAGGCAGCTCTGCCTCTGTATCTATTACTGTTCAAAAGTTTATGATGGTCTCTATTATCCATGAATGAGTGAGATCATGTGGTATTTTTCCTTCATTGACTGGCTTATTTCACTTAGCATAATGCTCTCCAGTTCCATCCATGCCGTTGCAAATGGTAGGAGTTCCTTCTTTTTTACAGCAGCATAGTATTCCATCGTGTAGATGTACCACAGTTTTCTTATCCATTCATCTACTGATGGGCACTTAGGCTGTTTCCAGATCTTAGCTATGGTGAATTGTGCTGCTATGAACATATGGTTGCATATATCCTTTCTGATTGATGTTTCTGATTTCCTGGGATATATTCCTAGAAGTGGGATCACAGGGTCAAATGGGAGTTCCATTTTCAGTTTTTTGAGGAAACTCCATACTGTCTTCCATAGTGGGTGCACCAGTCTGCATTCCCAACAGCAGTGCACAAGTGTTCCTTTTTCTCCAGGTCCTCTACAGCCCTTGTCGTTTGTTGATTTGTTGATGATAGCCAGTCTGACAGGTGTGAGATGATACCTCATTGTTGTTTTCATTTGCAGCTCTCAGATGATTAGTGACTTTGAGCATGTTTTCATATGTCTTTTGGCTTTCTGAATGTCCTCTTTTGAAAGGTGTCTATTTAGGTCCTTTGCCCATTTTTTGATTGGATTGTTTATCTTCCTTTTGTTAAGTTTTATGAGTTCCCTATAAATTTTGGAGATTAGGCCCTTATCAGATATGACATTGGCGAATATGTTTTCCCACACAGTGGGTTTTCTTGTTGTTTTGTTGATGGTTTCTTTTGCTTTGCGGAAGCTTTTTATTTTGAAGTAGTCCCATTTGTTCATTTTCTCTTTTGTTTCAAGTGCCCTAGGAGCTGTATCAGTGAAGAAATTGCTTCGGCATATGTCTGAGTTTTTGTTGCCTTTGGATTCTTCTAGAATTTTTATGGTTTCCTGTTGTACATTTAAGTCCTTTATCCATTTTGAGTTTATTTTTGTGTATGGTGTAAGTTGGTGGTCTAGTTTCATTTTCTTGCATGTATCTGTCCAATTTTCCCAACACCATTTATTGAAGAGACTATCCTGGCTCCATTGTATGTTCTTGCCTCCTTTGTCAAATATTAACTGCGCATATTGGTTCGTGCCAATTTCTGGACTCTCTATTCTATTCCATTGATCTATATGCCTGTTCTTGTGCCAGTACCAGGCACTTTTGAGAACAGTGGCTTTGTAATACAGCTTGATATCTGGTATTGAGATCAAACATACTTTGTTCTTTCTCAGGATTGCTGCAGCTATTCGGGGTCTGGTTTTTTTTCCAGATGAATTTTTGGAGAGTTCGTTCTAGATCTGTGAAGTATGCCATTGGTATTTTAATGGGAAGTGCGTTGAATTTATAGATTGTTTTGGGTAGTATGGACATTTTAATGATGTTGATTCTACCAATCCATGAACACGGAATGTTCTTCCATTTGTTTATGTCTTCCTCTATCTCTTTTTTCAACGTCCTGTAGTTTTCTGAGTAGAGGTCTTTTACCTCTTTAGTTAAGTTTATTCCTAGGTAGCTTAATTTCTTTGGTGCGATGGTAAAAGGGATTGTTTTTGTAATCTCTCCTTCTGAAAGTTCACTATTGGTATATGGAAATGCCTCAGATTTCTTCGGGTTAATTTTGTATCCTGCTACGTTGCCAAATTCATGTATTAAGTCTAGTAGTTTTTTGATGGAGTTTCTAGGGTTGTGTATGTATAATATCATGTCGTCTGCAAATAAGGACAGTTTTACTTCCTATTTTCCAATTTGGATGCCTTTTATTTCTTCCTCTTGCCTAATTGCAATGGCTAACACTTCCAGTACTATGTTGAACTGGAGTGGTGAGAGGGGGCATCCCTGTCTTGTTCCTGTTCTTAGGGGAAATAGTGTTAGTTTTTGTCCATTGAGTATGATGTTGGCTGTGGACCTGTCATATATGGCTTTTATTTTGTTGAGGTATGATCCTTCTACTCCCACCTTGCTGAGAGTTTTTATCAAAAATCGGTGTTGGATTTTGTCAAACGTTTTTTCTGCATCAATTGATATGACCATGTGGTTTTTTTCTTTCAATTTGTTTATGTGATGTATCACGTTTATTGATTTGCGGATATTGTACCATCCTTGCATCCCTGGGATGAATCCTATTGGTCATGGTGTATGATCTTTCTGATGTACTGCTGGATCCGATTTGCTAAGATTTTGTTGAGGATTTTGGCATCTATGTTCATGAGCGACATTGGCCTGTAATTCTCTTTCATTGTGTTGTCTTTACCGGGTTTTGGTATTAGGGTGATGCTGGCTTCATAAAATGAGCTTGGAAGTGTTCCTTCCTCCTGAATTTTTTGTAGTAGTCTGAGGAGGATAGGTTTTAGTTCTTCCTTGAAGGTTTGGTAAAATTCCCCTATGAAGCCATCTGGTCCTGGGCTCTTCTTTGATGCAAGCTTTTTGATGACTGCTTCAATTTCTTCCATAGTTATTGGCCTGTTGAGGTTTTTAGATTCCTCCTGATTGAGTTTTGGAATGTTGTATTTTTCTAGGAAATTGTCCATTTCCTCCAGGTTGTCTAGTTTGTTGGAGTAGAGCTGTCCATAGTATTTTTTAGCAATCATTTGTATTTCTGTGGGGTCTGTTGTTATTTCGCCTCTATCGTTTCTGATTTTGTTTATTTGGGTCCTTTCTCTTTGCTTCGTGGTGAGCATGGCTAGAGGTTTGTCAATCTTGTTTATCCTTTTGAAGAACCAGCTCCTGGTTTCATTGATTTTCTGTATTATTTTTTTGGTCTCTATGTCATTTATTTCTGCTCTAATCTTTATTATCTCCTTCCTTCTGCTCACTCTGGGATTTCTTTTTTGCTCTCTTTCTAATTCTTTGAGTTGTAGAGTTAGATGATTTACTACCATTTTTTCTTGTTTTTTGAGATAGGCCTGTAGAGCTATAAAATTCCCTCTCAGGACTGCTTTCATTGTGTCCCATAGGTTTTGGATTGTTGTGTTTTCATTGTCTTTAGTTTCCAGGACGTTTTTAATTTCTTCTTTGATCTCATTGGTAACCCAATCAATATTTAATAACATGCTTTTCAGCTTCCAAGTGTTTGAGTATTTTTTTTTGTTTTTATTGTAGTTTATTTCTAATATTATGCCATCGTGGTCTGAGAAGATGCTTGGTATGATTTCAATCTTCTTGAATTTGGGGAGACTTTGTTTGTGACCCAATATGTGGTCTTTTTTTGAATCTGTCCTATGAGCACTTGAGAAGAATGTATATTCCGTGGCTGTGGGGTGAATTGTTCTGAAGATGACAATTAAGTCCATCTGATCTTGTGAGTCATTTAGGATTGCCATTTCTTTGCTGATTGTTTGTCTAGAGGATTTATCTAGTTATGACAGTGGTGTATTAAAGTCCCCTACTATGATTGTATTGTTGTCGATCTCTCCTTTGATATCTTCCAGGTGATTTTTTATGTATTTAGGTGCTCCTGCATTGGGTGCATATATGTTTATCTGGGTTATATCTTCTTGTTGTATTGATCCCTTTAGTATTATGAAGTGGCCTTCCGTATCTCTTGTTATGGCCTTCACTTTGAGGTCTATTTTGTCCGATATAATTATCGCTACCCCAGCTTTCTTTTCTTTTCCATTAGCCTGAAAGATATTTTTCCATCCCTTCACTTTCAGTCTGTGCGAGTCCTTTCTAATGAGGTGGGTCTCTTGTAGACAGCAAATGTATAGGTCATGATTTTTTATCCATTCAGCCACTCAATATCTTTTGGTTGGAGCATTTAGCCCGTTTACATTTAAAGTTATTATTGAAAGGTACTTGTTTGTAGCCATTTCTTTTTTTTTGTGTGGCTGTTTTCTTTCTGCGATTTTTATTTCTTCTTTGTACACCAGTCCCTTTAGCATTTCTTGCATTGCTGGTTTGGTGGTGATAAACTCCCTTAGCCTTTTTTTGTCTGTGAAGCTTCTTATTTCCCCTGCAATTTTGAATGATAGCCTTGCTGGATAGAGTATTCTTGGATTCAGTCCTTTACTTTGCCTTAATTTGTAAATTTCTGTCCATTGTTTTCTGGCCTGATGTGTTTCTGTTGAGAAATCATTTGATAATCTAATGGGAGATCCCTTGTATGTAACTTTCCGTCTCTCTGTTGCAGCCTGTAAGATTCTCTCTTTGTCCTGAATATTTGCCATGGTGATTATGATGTGTCTTGGTGTGGGTCTTTTCGGGTTCACCTTGTTTGGGACTCTCTGGGCTTGTGTGACTTTTTTCTTCCCCACCTCAGGGAAGTTTTCTGATATTATTTCTTCCAATAGGTTCTCTAATCCTTGTTCCTCTTTCTGTTGTTCTGGCACCCCTATTATTCATATGTTGTTTCGTTTCATGTTGTCCCAAAGCTCACTCAGGCTCTCCTCCTGTCTTTTAATTTTTTTCTCCAACTGAAGTACAGTTTGGGTGTGTTTTGCTTCCCTGTCTTCTAATTCACTAATTCGGTCTTCCGCTTCTCCTAGTCTACTGTTGATACTTTCAATGGTGTTCTTTATTGCAGCTATATCACACTTCATTTCTTCTTGGGTCTTACTTAAGTTGTTGATTTTTTAATCTGTTTCTTCTTGCTTCTTGGATAAGTTGTCGATTTTTTCCTCCATCCGGTGTATGCACTCTAGGACCCTTATTCTGAATTCTTTTTCCGTCATATTGTATGCCTCTGTATCACTTAGCTGCTTTACTGGTGAGTCCTCCTTTTCTTTCCTTTGGGGATTTCTTTGTCTACCCATGTTAGATCTCAGTGACGTATATAGATATTGAGTCGTTCAGTGGCTGCTCCCTAGGTGGCAGTGGCTCCTCGGGCTGTGGTTGCTCCTTGGGCGGTTGTGGTAGCAGTTGCTCCTCTGTTGTAGCGGGTCTTCTGATGGGTGCTCTTCACAGCTGTTGTGGCTCTTCTGGCTGGTGGAGGGAGGCTTCACACACAGCAGCTGTTCCTCAGACAGAGCGTGTGGAGATCAGGAGGCCGCTGTTGCTTGGATCTGCTGCGTTGATTTAAAGGCACAAAATACAACACAACAAGGCACAATGTACCAGGCACTGAACACAAATGAATTACGGTATTAATAATCCCAAATAAAGATGGCTACCCGAGCTAAGAGAGTAGGGGGGTAAGGAAGAAAGAAGAGAGAACGGTAGAGAGGAAAACAGAATAAAGAAAAAAAAAGAAAGAAAAGAAAAAGAGAATGAAGTAGAAGAGGGGAGGAGACTATTCATATGAGGAGAAAACTCCGATAGAACCGCCACTAATCCCAACAAATTCGAACAACGGATCCCTTGAGTGAATACAAACTACAAACAGCCAATAATATGAAGTGAGGCAAGGGAAAACAGAAGCACAAAAATAACTGGCCGGGGGCGGGGGGAATGGGAGACAGAAAAAGAAAAAGCAGAACAACCTCACAAACAATCCTTAAGGAAAAGAAAAGAAAAAAAACAACAATATACTCAACAATCGAGCAAGCAACAACAAAAAAAATAGAGAAAAGGAGAGAATAAAAAATTTGGATAGTGAAGAAAAATAAGGGAGAGGTGGATAAGGATTTAGAGCAGGTGATTGGAAAAGGGATACATAAGTAGGGTGAAATTTAGACGGGGTATGAAGAATAGGGAAAATCTAAAGCAGGAATAGGGTAAGAGAAACAGGACAGCAAAAGGGGAAAAGTGGGGAAGAGGGTTTTAGCACAGCAACACAATTGAGGTAGAGGAAAATGATGCTAAAGGAACGATGAAAATAGAATGGAGAACCTTAGTCCCAAAATAAAATAAAGAGAAAATAAAATGACACTTTAAAAAAAAATGGTAAAATGGCAGCAGTAATAATACTGGTTAAAAATAAAAATGTAGTAATTAAAAGGGTAAAATCAGGTGATGAAAAAAAGAAAATAAATGGTTTCTTAGTTAAGAGGTGAAACAATAATTTAAAAAAATAATTGAAAAAAAATGGGCTGTAATGAAGGTGCTTCAGATCTTCTGCTCCTCTTTTTGGCATACCAGGTATTCAGGAGAATGTTGAATTTCCCTCTGATACATGTTCCTCCGTGTTGTAAGCCACAGTCCTGATTTTAAGGCAGGCTGTATTGGTTTTCCAGACAGCCCTTATCTGTATTTACAGAAGAGTCAGTTCGTGGCTCTGCCTCTGGGTGGCAGTGCGTCGGGATTGACCTCTGAGGGTATAGGACCTCTCTGACCAGGTGTTCTCTATTGTACCGGAAGCTGGTTTGGAGTGTCCTGTGCTCTGTTTCCCAGGCTCCCCCAAAACAGCCTTCCCTTACAAGCTCTGTGACTGACCCCAACTGGGTAGTCCCTTGCACTGGGTTCAACAATCAAACGCACAGATTTAAGAGCCTGGGAAGTTGTGCGAACTCGCAACGCTTCACCTTCCAAATCTGCACAAAGTCTCTGCCAGCGCTTTGGCTCCTGGCACCAAGTAGCTGGCAAAATGGGGTAATCTGAGGCTGCCCATTTGTGTCCTGTCCAACTGTGGGATTATTTATAGCGTTCCCTTCTGCCAGCAGCCCTGGGGGTGCCCTTCCACACTCGTGGGTCACGCTGGCTCCAATGGCCGCGGTCTTCGTGGGGCGCAGAGTCCCCACCCCCCTGCACATGTTCCACTCTCCAACCTAAACTGCAAACCGCATCTTTGGGGAAAGTCTAACCTTTCTGTGGGGAGAAGCAGGGTTCCTCTGAGTTCACGTAGTCACGCTGCTTGAGAGCCATTGTTGTCGGGTTAGTAGCTGGTCTCTGGATGCCGGTGACAGTCACCCAAGATGGCATGGCCTCCTCGGCTGTGCCAGCGCACCTGGAGAGGTTTCAGCCTCAGCCTCTAACCATTCCCTTTATCAAGGATTTCTCTATCTTTCCTGGCTGCAGACTGTCTCTCAGCTGAATCTCCTCTGCTTATTCGGGCTGTAGGCTACCCGTTTCAGCTGCCCGCCCTTACCTGCTCCGGACAAGGCACCAACACATCTGCCTAAACCTCCGCCATTTGTTGAGTGTTGTTTTAATGGATATTTTATTTTAGAATAGTTCCAGATTTACAGAAAAGATGTGAAGGTAATAACCAAGTACACGATACACATTTCCCTTATTACTAATGACTTACTTATGTATGGAGTAAATGTAACATGAAGTGAAACATCAGTGAAACAGTTAGAGTGAAACCTCACTTCTCTAGTATCTCCAATATCCAGCAATGCTGTTCTAGACCAAGTTGTTAAAGGAAAAACTGGACTAGTTGTGGCATGAACGTTCAGGTCTTTATTTATGATCATTTCAATAGTTTAACAATATTTAACAGTCTGCCATGTAAAAAAGAAATCAAATTCATTATCATACGCTGCCAGCACTAACACAACACCATGTTCCACATGACTGCGACCACCACCATCAATCCCACCCCCCGCCCAATACAACATAAGTTCATTGTTGGACTAGCAGTTTCTTCATCCATGCTTGTGTTTGGAGTCTTATTCCTTATCTCTACTAGTCTACAATATCGTCTTATTTAGTTTCGCTATCTTCAGGCAACAGACACTACTCCAAGTGTCCTGGCATCTATATATACTTTTAAGTTAATTAGGAGCCAAACACTTCAGCTCTGACTGCCCAAAATCAGTGGTTGCCATGGTGTGGCTTGACTTCACAAAGCCTCAGCTTGACCTTACAGGAGGGGCGGGGTTGGCAGAGGATGCAGAAATCTCAGACACTCAGGTTATAGAACAGAGACCTTCCTCTTAACTGCTAAAATTTTCCCAAACTGACGTGCATCTCTCTCTCTCAATTCCTCTAGTTCCATTATAGTCCATCCTATTGAAGGGAGGTGGTGTTTCCTCCAAGACAATTGCCATACTCCCCCGTCATTTCAGTGGTCCATTCCACTGAGTTCAGATATTAATATTTCCTAGGATTATGAGTGTTGTTTTAATGGATGTTTTATTTTAGAATAGTTCCAGATTTACAGAAAAATTTTGAAGATAATAACCATGTACACCATACCTAATTACCCTTATTACTAATATCTTACTTAACTAGGGGGCAAAAGTTAGATGAAGTGAATCATCAGTGAAACAGAGTGTAACCTCACTTCTCTAGTATCTCCAATATCCAGTAATGCTGTTCTAGAGCAAGTTGTTAACGGAAAAACTGGACCAGTTGTGGCATAAAACTTCACATCTTGAGCTGACCATCCTTTCAATACTTTAACAATATTCAATAGTCTACTATGTAAAAAGGAAAACAAATTCAATATTACATACTGCCAGCACTAACACAACACCCTGTTCCTCATGACTGCGACCACCACCATCCATGCAACCCCCCCAATCCAAACCTAAATTAAACATCAGCTTCTTTTTTCCTTGACCGTATGAGAAAGTATTGAGAAAAAGACCCCATTCAGACTTCTCCTTGTCCTTATGTTAAGGGTATGGCTCAGTATGGAATGGCTTCTCCAGTGCCCCTACTAAAGAAATCTACATTACTCCCTTTTCACATGCCTGCCCCCACCATAGATCCCTCCTCATCAATGAAACAGAGTCAAACCTCACTTCTCTAGTATATCCAATATCCAACAATGCTGTTCTAGACCATGATGTTGAAGGAAAAACTCTACCTGTTGTGGCCGAAAACTTCACAACTTGAGCTGACGATCATTTCAATAGTTTAACAATATTCAATAGTCAGCCATGTAAAAAGGAATCAAATCTTTGTTATAAACTGCAAGCCCTAACACAACACCCTGTTCCTCATGACTGACACCACGAAAATCCATCCCACCCCTTCAATACAAACATAAATTCACTTTTGGACTTACAGTTGCTTCATCCATGCTTGTATTTGGAATCTTATTCCTTATCTCTAATAGTCTACACTATCGTCTTATTAAGTTTCATTATCTTAGGCAACAGACACTACTCAAATTGTCCTCGCCTCTATATATACTTGTTAGATTAATGAGGAGCCTTCACTTCAGCTCTGACTGCCCAAAATCAGTGGTTGCCATGGTGTGGCTTGACATCACAAATCCTCAGCTTGACCAACCATGAGGGGCGGGGGTGGCAGAGGATGCAGAAATCACAGACACTCTGGTTATAGAACAGAGACCTTCATCTTACTCCTTAAATTTTTCCCTAACTGTCCTCTCCCTCCCTCTCATTTCCTCTAGTTCCATTATAGTCCAGCATATGGCAGGGAGTTGGTGTTTCAACTAAGACAATTCCCATACTCCCCAGTCATTTCAGTGGTCCATTCCACTATCTTCAGTTGCTACCATTTCCTAGGATTTTGAGTGTTTTGTTTTAATGCATGTTTTATTTTATAATAGTTCCAGACTTACAGAAAAATTGTGAAGATAATAACCATGTACACCATACCCAATTACCCTTATTACTAATATCTTACTTAACTAGGGGGCTAAAGTAAGATGAAGTGAATCATCAGTGAAACAGTGAAACCTCACTTCTCTAGTATCTCCAATATCCAGTAATGCTATTCTAGAACAAGTTGTTAAAGGAAAACCTGGACCATTTGTGGCATTAAACTTCAGATCTTGAGCTGACCATCCTTTGAATAGTTTAACAATATTCAATAGTCTACCATGTAAAGCGGAAATCAAATTCATTATTATACACTGCCAGCACTATGACAACACCCTGTTGCTCATGACTGCGACCACCACCATCCATCCCGCTGGCCCAATCCAAACCTAAAGTAAACATCAGCATCTTTTTTCCTTGTCAGTATGAGAAAGTGTTGGAAATAAAATCCCCATTCAGACTTATCCTTGTCGTTATGCTCACTGTCTGACTCAGTATGGAATGGCTTGTCTGGTGCCCCAAATAAAGAAATCTACATTACTCCCTTCTCAAATGCCTTCCCCCTACTTAGATGCCTCCTCATCAGTGAAACAGAGTCAAACCTCACTTCTCTAGTATCTCCAATATACAACAATGCTGTTGTACACCATGATGTTAAAGGAAAAACTCAATCACTTGAGGCATGAATTCACATCTTCAGCTGACGATACTGTCAATAGTTTAACAATATTCAATAGTCTGTCATGTAAAAAGGAAATCAAATTCTTTATTATACATCCAGCAATAACACAGCACCCTGTTCCTCATGATTGCCACCACGACAATCCATACCACCCCCCCCCCCAATACAAACATAAATTGAATTTGGACTTACAGTTTCTTCATCC
This sequence comes from Myotis nattereri, assembly GCF_964212035.1. NCBI lineage: Eukaryota > Metazoa > Chordata > Mammalia > Chiroptera > Vespertilionidae > Myotis > Myotis nattereri. Next base: position 59,187,156 of record NC_138078.1, read on the forward strand.
ATCCTTGTGTTTGGAGTCTTATTCCTTATCTCTACTAGTCTAGACTATCGTCTTATTAAGTTTCCCTATCTTGAGGCAACAGACACTAGTGAAAGGGTCCTGGCCTCTATATATACTTTATATGTTATTGAGGAGCCACTCACTTCAGCCCTGGCTGCCCAAAACCAGTGGTTGCCATGGTGTGGTTTGACATCACAAAGCCTCAACTTGACCATCCAGGAGGGGCGGGGGTGGCAAAGAATGCAGAAATCTCAGACACTCTGCTTAGAGAACAGAGACCTACCTTTTAACTAGTAAAATTTTTCCCAAACTGTCCTCGCTCTCTCTCTCATTTCCTCTAGTTCTATTATAGCCCAGCATATGGCAGGGAGTTGGTGTTTCCTCTAAGACAATTCCCATACTCCCCCGTCATTTCAGTGGTCCATTCCACTATGTTCAATTGCTCCCATTTCCTAGGGTTTTCAGAGTTGTTTTAATGGATGTTTTATTTTAGAATAGTTCCAGATTTACAGAAAAGTTGTGAAGGTAATAACCATGTACACCATACCAAATTTCCCTTATTACTAATGACTTACTTATGTATTGAGCTAATTTAACATGAAGTGAAACATCAGGGAAACAGAGTGAAACCTCACTTTTCTGGTATCTCCAATATCCATCAATGCTGTTCTAGACCAAGTTGTTAAAGGAAAAACTGGACTAGTTGTGGCATAAAACTTCATGTCTTAAGCTTATCATCCTTTCAATAGTTTAACAATATTCAATAGTCTGCCATGTAAAAAGGAAATGAAATTCTTTACTATAAACAGGCAGCACTAACATAAGAAACTGTTCCTCATCACTGCGAACACCACCATCCAGCTATACTGACACCAATAGAAACATAAATTCAATTTTGGACTTGCAGTTTCTTCTTCCATCCTTGTGTTTGGAGTCTTATTCCTTATCTCTACTAGTCTACACTATCATCTTATTAAGTTTCGCTATCTTGAGGCAATAGACACTACTGAAAGGGTCCTGGCCTCTATTTATTATCTTTAGGTTAATGAGGAGCCACTCACTTCAGGTCTCTTTTCCCAAAATCAGTTTGGCCATGGTGTGGCTTGACATCCCAAGACTCAGCTTGACCATCCAAGTGGGACAGGGGTGGCAGAGGATACAGAAATCTCAGAAACTCTGGTTATAGAACAGAGAGCTTCCTCTTAACTCCTAAAATTATTCCCAAAATGACCTCTCTCTCTATTCTCTCTCTCTCTCTCTCTCTCTCTCTCTCTCTCTCTCTCTCTCTTTCTTTAGTTCCACTGTAGTCCAGCATATGGCAGGTAGGTGTTGTTTCCTCTAATCCACTTCCTAATCTCCACAGTCATTTCAGTGGTCCATTCCACTATGTTCAGATATTACCATTTCCTATTATATTGAGTGTTGTATTAATAAAAGTTTTATTTTAGAATAGTTCCAGGTTTTCAAAAAATTGAAAAGATAATACTCATGTACACCATACCCAATTTCCATTATTACTAATCTCTTACTTAGGTATGATGCAAATGTAACATGAAGTGAATCAGCAGTGAAACCGAGTGAAACCTCACTTCTCTAATATCAACAATATCCACCAATGCTGTTCTATAGCAAGTTGTTTAATATAAACTGTACCACTTGTGGCATAAAACTTAACATATTGAGCTGAGAATCCTGTTAGTAGTTTTACAATATTCAATAGTCTACCATGTAAAAAGGAAATCAAATTCATTATGATACACTGCCAGCATAAAAGAACACCCTGTTCCTCATGACTGCAACAACCATCATCCATCCGACCCACCCAATCCAGACCTAACTTAAATATCAGCTTCTTTCTTCCTTGCCAGTATGAGAAAGTGTTGAGGATAAAATTCGCTTTCAGTCTTCTCCTTGTCCTTATTCTAAGTGTCTGGCTCAGTATGGAATGGCTTGTCTGGTGCCGCAATTAAAGAAATCTACATTACTCCCTTCTCACATGCCTGCACCCTCCTTAGACCCCTCCCCAGAAGTGAAATAAAGTAAAACCTCACTTCTTCAGTATCTCCAATATCCAACAATGCTGTTCTAGACCACTATGTTAAAAGCAAAACTGTACCAGTTGTGGCATAAAACTTCACATCTCGAGCTGACCATCCTTTCAATAGTTTAACAACAATCAATAGTCTGCCATGTAAAAAGGAATTCAAATTCTTTATTATACACTGCCAGCACTAACCAAACGCCCAGTTCTTCATGAATGCGACCATGACCATCCATCCCACCCATCAACCCAATACAAACATACATTCACTTTTGGACTTGCAGTTCGTTCAACCATCCTTGTGATTTGTGTTGATTGTTTCCTTCCATGTCCCGCGTGGAGTAGGGTTCCGTACCTGAAAGAGGAGCCGCACAACAAATGCGAGAAAAAGATAAGAGATAATTTTGCAATATTGGGGGACCAGTCGGCAAGTCCCGAAGGACTTCCTCTGTGCTCAGGCCTCACCAAGCTTTTATTGATCTCGGATGCACCCATAGCATAGACCTTAGGCAGGTGACCCCCTAGTAATAAGCACACTAGCCCCTCAGCAAGGATTTACATAATAATAAATGGGGGAGTAGTTTCAGCTACTACTGTCTGGACAAACAGATGTGGCGCCTAGCTCTGAGCTTTGCTAGGACTTCAAAGGCACCCAGCCTTCGGGGTGTTTTGGGGAGTTCTCTGTCTATGCTTATCAGATAGTGAAGGCAATAAACAGTTTCCCACATCTCCCCCTTATTTTTTCTTTAAAAAATAATCAAGTCCCAATTTTTATGTCCTAAAGTTATGAGTCCATGTTTCAATGTCCAAAAGTTCATGTGTACATGCCAGCAATGAAATGTTGGTTCTGGATGGTGGAAAATGCAGGTCCGGTCCTTTCTGGTCTGTTCCTGGGCACCCTGCAGTGCTGCACACCTGCTGACTGCTAGCATGGCAAGGCGTCTTCCACCATCTCCATCTCTGAACTGTCTCTTCTGTCTTTGTGGTTGGCTTTCTGTGATCCGTTGTTACAGGAATCCACATGGTCTTGCAGCTGTTCTCTGAAAATATACAAACATATTCTCGACCAAATTTTAAAGGAAAATAAAAACCTTACTTGGGGTCTTTTCTTTAACATGATCTTTCCCTGGCCTACCCTAGCATAATGTGTGTTTTTTCTGGGTGTCTCACTATTAGCATTATAAACGAAAAAATTTTTTCTCTAAATGTAATTTAGTTACAGGATCTATTTCCTTACATGGTATTCTTCAACTATATTTTTCCACTATCCCCCCCTTTTTTTATTTAATTAGGAGACTTCTTGAAAATTTTATAATGCAGTCTAGATAGCTTTAAATATTAATTTTTGCACGCAAAAAAAATGAACCTGAACATGCTTTATTTTCATAGCATGTTTACCATCAAATGAAAATTTTTGTTAATACTTTTTGAATAATTACTTATTTCAAATTAGCCATATGTAATTAATTTGTAAACTTGAATTTAATTAATTTGAAAACTATTTTGCTGTCAAATTAAATATTTTTACAATAATGTTAATTTACACTGTAAATATTAATGAAGAGGATCACTTTACATCCTTGTGAAGGCTCTGAGCATTCCTGTTGTTAGGCTAGATTTATATATAGGGTCTGTTAGCCAAGCCTCCGTTTACCTGGATTCTGACTTCAGCTGGAACAAATCACTTCTGTTATTTGGTTCCTGATCTGGGCTGGGCATGGGAAGCAAGAAGCAGCCATGGGGACAGGAGACCTTATTCAGAAGGGGCGAGTGTTCAAGCCCGTGCACCATTGGGGGTGGGGGGGTTCTGTGCCCCTCCTTTGTTGCATCCCAAGTTTTCTCCTCCTGGCCCCCGGCTGTGCCTGTCTTAGGTCGCCCCATGCTTTGGGGTCTTACCCATCTTTGACTATCAACCATCTCTGGGCCAAGTAAGGTGCTGTGAGGTTCAGTTCTGTCTCCTTGTTAACCTATGTCCCTCTGGCCTCCATGCCCAGCAACTGCCTTTGGATCCCCCCGCCTGCTTTCAATAGTTTAATATTCAATAGTCTACTATGAAAAAGGAAAACAAATTCAATATTACACACTGCCAGCACTAACACTACACCCTGTTCCTCATGACTGCGACCACCACCATCTATCCCACCCCCCAATCAAAACCTAAATTAAGCATCAGCTTCTTTTTTCCTTGACAGTATGAGAAAGTGTTGAGAAAAAATCCCCATTCATACTTCTCCTTGTCCTTATGTTAAGGGCCTGGCTCAGTATGGAATGGCTTGTCCGGTGCCCCAACTAAAGAAATCTACATTACTCACTTCTCACATGCCTGCCCCCTCCATAGATCCCTCCTCATCAATGAAACAGAGACAAAACTCACTTCTCTAGTACATCGAATATCCAACATTGCTGTTCTAGACCATGATGTTAAAGGAAAAACTCTACCTGTTCCGACATAAAACTTCACAACTTGAGCTGACCATCATTTCAATAGTTTAACAATATTCAATATTCAGCCAAGGAAAAAAGGAATCAAATTCTTTATTATAAACTGCGAGCCCTAACACAACACCCTGTTCCTCATGACTGACACCACGAACATCCATCCCACTCCCTCAATACAAACAAAAATTCACTTTTGAACTTACAGTTTCTTCATCCATGCTTGTGTTTGGAGTCTTAGGCCTTATCTCTAATAGTCTACACTATCATCTCATTAAGTTTCGCTATCTTGAGGGAAGAGACACTAATCAAATTGTCCTGGACTCTATATATAATTTTTAAATAAATGAGGAGCCTTCACTTCAGCTCTGGCTGCCCAAAATCAGTGGTTGCCATGATGTGGATTGACATCACAAAGCCTCAGCTTGACCAAACAGGAGGGGCAGGGTTGTCAGAGGATGCAGAAATCTCAGACACTCTGGTTATAGAACAGACACCTTCATTTTATTCCTTAAATTTTTCCCTAACTGTCCTCTCCCTCCCTATCATTTCCTCTAGTCCCATTATAGTCCAGCATATGGCAGGGAGTTGGTGTTTCCTCTAAGACAATTCCCATATTCCCCCGTCATTTCAGTGGTCCATTCCACTATGTTCAGTTGCTACCATTTCCTAGGATTTTGAGTGTCGTTTTAATGGATGTTTTATTTTAGAATAGTTCCAGATTTAAAGAAAAGTTGTGAAGGTAATAACCATGTACACCATACCCAATTTCCCTTATTACTAATGACTTACTTATGTATGGAGTAAATGTAACATGAAGTGAAACATCAGTGTAACAGAGTGAAACCTCACTTCTCTAGTATCTCCAATATCCAGCAATGCTTTTCTAGACCAAGTTGTTAAAGGAAAAACTGGACCTGTTGTGGCATACAACTTCAGGTCTTGAGCTTGTGATCCTTTCAATAGTTTAACAATATTCAATAGTCTGCCATGTAAAAAGGATATCAAATTCTTAATTATACACTGCCAGCACTAACACAAAACCATGTTCCTCATGACTGCGACCACGACCATCAGTCCCCCCCACCCCCAAATACAAACAAAAGTTCAATGTTGTACTTGCAGTTTCTTCATCCATGCTTGTGTTTGGAGTCTTATTCCTTATCTCTACTAGTCTACACTATCGTCTTATTTAGTTTCGCTATCTTGAGGCAACAGACACTACTCAAAATGTCCTGGTCTATATATACTTTTAAGTTAATTAGGAGCCACTCACTTCAGCTCTGGCTGGACAAAATCAGTGGTTGCCATGGTGTGGCTTGAAATCAGAAAGCCTCAGGTTGACCATCCAGGAGGGGCGAGGTTTCCAGAGGATGCAGAAATCTTAGACACTCTGGTTATAGAAGAGAGACCTTCCTCTTAACTGCTAAAATTTTTCGCAAACTGACCTGCCTCTCTCTCTCTCATTTCCTCTAGTTCCATTATAGTCCATCCTATGGCAGGGAGGTGGTGTTTCCTCCAAGACAATTGCCATACTCCCCCGTCATTTCAGTGGTCCATTCCACTGTGTTCAGATATTAATATTTCCTAGGATTTTGAGTGTTGCTTTAATGGATGTTTTATTTTAGAATAGTTCCAGATTTACAGAAAACTTGTGAAGATAATAACCATGTACACCATACCCAATTTCCATTATTACTAATATCTTACTTAACTAAGGGGCAAATGTAAGATGAAGTGAATCATCAGTGAAACAGAGTGAAACCTCATTTCTCTAGTATCTCCAATATCCAGTAATGCTGTTCTAGACCAAGTTGTTTAAGGAAAAACTGGACCATTAGCGGCATAAAACTGCTGATATTGAGCTGACCATCCTTTCAATAGTTTAACAATATTCAATAGTCTGCAATATAAAAAGGAAATCAAATTCTGTGTTATACACTTCCAGCACTAACACAACACCCTGTTCTGCATGACTGCAACCACGACAATCCAAACCACCCCCGCTCCAATCCAAACGTAAATTGAATTTTGGACTTACACTTTCTTCATCCATCCTTCTGTTTGGATTCTTATTTCTTATCTCTACTGGTCTAGACTATCGTCTTATTAAGTTTCTCTATCTTGAGGCAACAGACACTAGTCAAAGGGTCCTTGCCTCTATATATACTTTTTATGTTATCGAAGAGCCACTCATTTCAGCCCTGGCTGCACAAAATCTGTGGATGCCATTGTGTGGTTTGACATCACAAAGCCTCAGCTTAAACATCCAGGAGGGGTGGGGGTGGCAAAGGATGCCGAAATCTCAGACACTCTGGTTATAGAACAGAGACCTTCATCTTACTCCTTAAATTTTTGCCTAACTGTCCTCTCCCTCACTCTCATTACCTCTAGTTCCATTATAGTCCAGCATATGGCAGGGGGTTGGTGTTTCCTCTAAGACCATTCCCATACTCCCCCGTAATTTCAGTGGTCCATTCGACTATGTTCAGTTGCTACCATTTAATAGGATTTTGAGTGTTGTTTTAATGGATGTTTTATTTTAGAATAGTTCCAGATTTAAAGAAAAGTTGTGAAGGTAATAACCATGTACACCATACACAATTTCCCTTATTACTAATGACTTCCTTATGTATGGAGTAAATGTAACATGAAGTGAAACAGCAGTGAAACGGTTAGAGTGAAACCTCACTTCCCTAGTATCTCCAATATCCAGCAATGCTGTTCTACACCAAGTTGTTAAAGGAAAAACTGGACCACTTGTGGCATAAACTTTCAGGTCTTGCGCTTATGATCATTTGAATAGTTTAACAATATTCAATAGACTGCCATGTAAAAAGAAATCAATTTATTTATTATACACTGCCAGCACTAACACAACACCATGTTCCTCATGACTGCGACCACCACCATCAATCCCACCACCCCCCAATACAAAAATAAGTTCACTGTTGCATTAGGAGTTTCTTCATCCATGCTTGTGTTTGGAGTCTTATTCGTTACCTCTACTAGTCTACACTATCGTCTTATTTAGTTTCGCTATCTTGAGGCAACAGACACTACTCAAATTTTCCTGGCCTCTATATATACTTTTCAGATTAATGAGGAGTCACACACTTCAGCTCTGACTGCCCAAAATCAGTGGTTGCCATGGTGTGTCTTGACATCACAAACCTCAGCCAGACCATCCAGGAGGTGTGGGGGTGGCAGCGGATGCAGAAATCTCAGACACTCTGGTTATAGAACAGAGACCTTCCTCTTAACTGCTAAAATTTTTCCCAAACTGACCTGCCTCTCTCTCTCATTTCCTCTAGTTCCATTATAGTGATCCTATTGCAGGGAGTTGGTGTTTGCCCCAAGACAATTGTCATACTCCTCCGTCATTTCAGTGGTCCTTTCCACTATGTTCAGTTGCTACCATTTCCTAGGATTATGAGTGTTGTTTTAATGGTTGTTTTATTTTAGAATAGTTCCAGATTTACAGAAAAATTGTGAAGATAATAACCATGGAAACCATACCCATTTTCCCTTATTACTAATATCTTAGTTAACTAGGGGGCAAATGTAAGATGAAGTGAATCATCCGTGAAACAGGGTGAAACCTCACTTCTCTAGTATCTCCAATATCCAGTAATGCTGTTCTAGACCAAGTTATTAAAGGAAAACCTGGACAATTAGCGGCATAAAACTTCAGATCTTGAGCGACCATCCTGTCAATAGTTAACAATATTCAATAGTCTACCATGTAAAAAGGAAATCAAATTCATTATTATCCACTGCCAGTACTATGACAACACCCTGTTCATCATGACTGCGACCATCACCATCCATGCGGCCGCCCCAATCCAAACCTAAAGTAAACATCAGCTTCTTTTTTCCTTGTCAGTATGAGAAAGTGTTGGGAATAAAATCCCCATTTAGACTTATCCTTGTTCTTATGCTAAGTGTCTGGCTCAGTATGGATTGGCTTGTCTGGTGCTCAAAATAAAGAAATCTACATTACTCCGTTCTCACTTGCCTGCCTCCTCCTTAGATGCCTCCTCATCAGTGAAACATGGTCAAACCTCACTTCTCTCGTATCTCCAATATACAACAATGCTGTTCTAGACCATGATGTTAAAGAAAAAACTCAATCACTTGTGGCATAAATATTCACATCTTGAGCTGACCCTGCTGTCAATAGTTTAACAATATTCAATAGGCTGCCATGTAAAAAGGAAATAAAATTCTTTATTATACACTTCCAACACTAACACAACACCCTGTTCCTCATGACTGCCACCACGAAAATCCATACCACCACCCCTAATACAAACATAAATTGACTTTTGCACTTACACTTTCTTCATCCATCCTTGTGTTTGGAGTCTTATTTCTTATCTCTACTGGTCTAGACTTTCGTCTTATTTAATTTCGCTATCTTTAGGCAACAGACACTAGTGAAAGGGTCCTGGCCTCTATATATACTTTATATGTTATTGAGAAGCCACTCACTTTAGCCCTGGCTGCCCCAAATCAGTGGTTGCCATGGTGTGGTTTGACATCAAAAAGCCTCAGCTTGACCAACCAGGAGGGGCAGGGGTGGCAGAGGATGGAGAAATCTCACACACTCTGGTTATAGAACAGAGACCTTCATCTTACTCCTTTAATTTATCCCTAACTGTTCTCTCTCTCCCTCTCATTTCCTCTAGGTCCATTATATTCCAGGATATGGCAGGGAGGTGGTGTTTCCTCTAAGACAATTGCCATACTCCCCCATAATTTCAGTGGTACATTCCAATATGTGCAGTTTCTACCATTTCCTAGGATTTTGAGTGTTGTTTTAATGGATATTTTATTTTAGAATAGTTCCAGATTTACAGAACATTAGTGAAGATTATAACCATGTACACCATACCCAATTTCCCTTTTTACTAATATCTTACTTATTATCGGGCATATGTAACATGAAGTGAATCATCAGTGAAACAGGTTGAAACTTCATTTCTCTAGTATGTCCAATATCCAGCAATGCTGTTCTAGACCATGTTGTTAAAGGATGAACTGCACCAGTTGTTGCTCATAACTTCCGACTTGGGCTGACCTTCCTTTCAATAGTTTAACAATATTCAATAGTCTGCTGTGTAAAAAGGCAATCAAATTAATTATTATTCTCTGCTAGCACTAACAGAACACCCTGCTCCTCATGACTGCGACCACCACAATCCATCCCGCCCCCTCCCGCAATACATACATGAATTCACTTTTGTACTTGCAGTTTCTTCATCCATCCTTGTGTTTGGAGTCTTATTCCTTATCCCTACTTGTCTACAGTATCATCTTATTAAGTTTCGCTATCTTGAGGCAACAGACACTACTCAAGGGGTCCTGGCCTCTATATATACTCTTTAGGTTAATGAGGAACAACTCACTTCAGCTATGCTTGCCAACAGTCAGTGGTTGCCATTGTGTGCCTTGACATCACAAATCCACAGCTTGACCAACCAGGAATGGCAGGGGTGGAAGAGGATGCAGAAATCTCAGACGCTTTTGTTATAGACCAGAGACTTTCCTCATAACTCCTAAAATTTTTCCCAAACTGATCTCTCTCTCTCTCTCTCTCTCTCTCTCTCTCTCTCTCTCTCTCTCTAATTTCCTCTAGTTCCATTATATTTCAGCATAGGCAGGGAGGTGCTGTTTCCTCTAGACAATTCCCATACTCCACCATCATTTCAGTGGTCCATTAGACTATGTTCAGATATTAACTTTTCCTAGGATTATGAGTGTTGTTTTAATGGATTTTTTTTTAGAATATGACCATATTTATAGAAAAATTGTGAAGATAATTACCATGTACACCATACCCAATTTCCCTTATTACTAATAGCTTACTTATGTATGGGGCAAATGTAACATAAAGTGAAACATCAGTGAAACAGAGTGAAACCTCACTTCTCTAGTATGTCCAGTATCCAGCACTGCTGTTCTAGACCAAGTTGTTAATGAAAAATCTGGACCAGAAGTGGCATAAAACTTGAAATCTGGACCTGACCATCCTTTCAATAGTTTAACAATATTCAATAGACAGCCATGTAAAAAGGAAATCAAATTCATTATTATACACTGCCAGCACTAACACAACACCCTGATCCTCATGACGGCGACCACCACCATTCATCCCACCACCCCACCCCAACACAACCATAATTTCACTTTTGGGCTTCCAGTTTCTTCATCCATCCTTGTGTTTGGAGTCTTATTCCTTATCTCTACTAGTCTACAACATCGTCTTATTAAGTTTCGCTATCTTGAGGCAACAGACACTACTCACAGGGTCCTGGCCTCTATATAGTCTTTAGGTTAATGAGGAGCGACTCACTTCAGCTCTGGTTGCCCAAATTCAGTGGTTTCCATGGTGTGGCTTGACATCACAAAGCCTCAGCTTGACCTTCCAGGAGGAGCGGGAGTGGCAGAGGATGCAGAAATCTCAGACACTCTGGTTATAGAAGAGAGAACTTCTTCTAAACTCCTAAAATTTTACCCAAACTGTCTCTCTCTCTCTCATTTAACCTAGTTGCATTATAGTCCAGCATATGGCAGGGAGGTGGTGTTTCCTCTAATACAATTTCCATACGCCCTCGTCATTTCAGTGGTCAATTCCACTATGTTCAGTTGCTACCATTTCTAGGATTTTGAGTGTTGTTTTAATGGATGTTTTATTTTAGAATAGTTCCAGGTTTACAGAAAAATTGTGAAGATAATAACCACGTACAACATACCCAATTTCGCTTATTACTAATATCTTACCTATGTATGGGGCAAATGTAACATGAAGTGAATCATCAGTGAAACAGTCAGAGTGAAACCTCCCTTCACTAGTATCTCCAATATCCAGCAATGCTGTTCTTGAACAAGTTGTTAAAGGAAAAACTGGACCATTTTCGGCATAAAACATCAGATCTTGAGCTGACCATCCTTTCAATAGTTTAGCTATATTAAATAGTCTGCCATGTAAAAAGGAAATCAAATTCTTTACTATACACTGGCTGCACTAACACAACACCCTGTTCCTCATGACTGCGAACACCATCATCCAGCCCACCTGACCCCAATACAAACATAAATTCAATTTTGGCCTTGCAGTTTCTTCTTCCATCCTTGGGTTTGGAGTCTTATTCCTTATATCTACTAGTCTACACTATCGTCTTATTAAGTATCGCTATCTTAAGGCAACAGACACTACTGAAAGGGTCCTGGCCTCTATTTATTATCTTTAGGTTAATGATGAGCCACTCATTTCAGGTCTGGTTGCCCAAAATCAGTTTGTCCGTGGTGTGGCTTGACATCACAAAGCCTCAGCTTGACCTTCCAAGAGGGACAGGGTTTGCAGAGGATGCAGAAATTTCAGATACTCTGGTTATAGAACGGAGACCTTCCTCTTAACTACTAAAATTTTTCCCAAACTGACCTCTGTCTCTATTTTCTCTCTCTCTCTCTCTCTCTCTCTCTCTCTCTCTCTCTCTCTCTCTCTCTCCCTCTCCCTCTCCCTCTCTCTCTCTCTCTTCCTTTAGTTCCACTATAGTCTAGCATATGGCAGGGAGGTGGTGTTTCCTCTAATCCACTTTCTAAACTCTACAGTCATTTCAGTGGTCCATTCCACTATGTTCAGATATTAACATTTACTATTATTTTGAGTGTAGTTTTCATAAAAATTTTGTTTTAGAATAGTTCCAGATTTACAGAAAAATTGGGAAGATAATACTCATGTACACCATACCCAATTTCCCTTATTACTAATATCTTACTTAGGTATGGTCCAAATGTAACATGAAGTGAATTATCAGTGAAACAGAGTGAAACCTCACTTCACTAGTATCTACAATATCCACAAATGCTGTTCTAGAGCAAGTTGTTAAATAAAAACTGTACCAGTTGTGGCATAAAACAACATATTGAGCTGAGAATCCTGTCAATAGTTTAACAATATTCAATAGTCTACCATGTAAAAAGGAAATCAAATTCATTGTGATACACTGCCAGCACTAAAAGAACACCCTGTTCCTCATGACTGCGACCACCATCATCCATCCCACCCACCCAATCCAAACCTAAATTACACATCAGCTTCTTTTCTTCCTTGCCAGTATGAGAAAGTGTTGAGGATAAAATCCCCATTCAGTCTTCTCCTTGTCCTTATTCTAAGTGTCTGGCTCAGTATGGAATGGCTTGTCTGGTGCCCCCATTAAATAAATCTACATTACTCCCTTCTCACATACCTGCTCCCTCCTTAGATCCCTCCCCAGAAGTGAAATAAATTCAAACCTCACTTCCTCAGTATCTCCAATATCCAACAATGCTGTTCTAGACCATGATGTTAAAGGCAAAACTGTACCAGTTGTGGCATAAAACTTCACATCTCGAGCTGACCATCCTTTCAATAGTTTAACAATATTCAATAGTCTGCCATGTAAAAAATAATTCAAATTCCCAATTTACACTGCCAGCACTAACAAAACGCCCTGTTCCTCATGAATGCAACCATGACCATCCATCCTACCCCCCCCCCTCAATACCAACATACATTCACTTTTGGACTTGCAGTTCATTCAACCATCCTTGTGTTTTGTGTTGATTGTTTCCTTCCATGTTCCGCGTGGAGTAGGGTTCGGTATCTGAAAGAGGAGCCGCACAACAAAGGAGAGAAAAAGACAAGAGATAATTTTGCAATATTGGGGGACCAGTCGGCAAGTCCCGAAGGACTTCCTCTGTGCTCAGGCCTCACCAAGCTTTTATTGATCTTGGATGCACCCATAGCATAGACCTTAGGCAGGTGACCCCCTAGTAATAAGCACACTAGCCCCTCAGCAAGGATTTACATAATAATAAATGGGGGAGTAGTTTCAGCTACCATTGTCTGGACAAACAGAGGTGGCGCCTAGCTCTGAGCTTTGCTAGGGCTTCAAAGGCACCCAGCCTTCGGGGTGTTTTGGGGAGTTCTCTGTCCCATTTTTCAATGTCCAAAAGTTCATGTGTACATGCCAGCAATGAAATCTTGGTTCTGGATGGTGGAAATTGCAGGTCCGGTCCTTTCTGGTCTGTTCCTGGGCACCCTGCAGTGCTGCACAGGTGCTGACTGCTAGCATGGCAAGGCGTCTTCCACCATCTCCATCTCTGAACTGTCTCTTCTGTCTTTGTGGTTGGCTTTCTGTGATCCGTTGTTACAGGAATCCACATGGTCTTGCAGCTGTTCTCTGAAAGTATACAAACATATTCTCGACCAAATGTTAAAGGAAAAAAAAAAAAACCTTACTTGGGGTCTTTTGATTAACATGATCTTTCCCTGGCTAACCCTAGCATAATGTGTGTTTTTTCTGGGTGTCTCACTATTACCATTATAAACGATAAAAATTTTTTCTCTAAATGTAATTTAGTTACAGGATCTATTTCCTTACATGGTATTCTTCCACGATATTGTTCCACTATCCCCCCCTTTTTTTTATTTAATTAGGAGACTTCTTGGAAATTTTATAATGCAGTTTAGATAGCTTTAAATATTAATATTTTGCATACAAAACAAAATGAACCTGAACATGCTTTAGGTTCATAGCATGTTTACCATGAAATGAAAATTTTTGTTAATACTTTTTGAATAATTACTTATTTCAAATTAGCCAAATGTAATTAATTTGTAAACTTGAATTTCATTAATTTGAAAACTATTTTGCTGTCAAATTTAATACTTTAACAATAATCTTAATTTTCCCTTTAAATATTAATGAAGAGGATCACTTTACATCCTTGTGAAGGCTCTGAGCATTCCTGTTGTTAGGCGAGATTTAGACATAGGGTCTGTTAGCCAAGCCTCCATTTATCTGGAATCTGCTGTCAGCTGGACCAAATCTCTTCTGTTATTTGGTTCCTGATCTGGGCTGGGCATGGGAAGCAAGAAGCAGCCATGGGGACAGGAGACGTTCCTCAGAAAGGGCGAGTGTCAAGCCCGTGCACCATTGTGGGGGGTCTGTGTCCCTCCTTTGTTGCACCCAAAGTTTTCTCCTCCTGGCTCCCGGCTGTGCCTGTCTTAGGTCGCCCCACGCTTTGGGGTCTTACCCGTCTTTGACTATCAACCATCTCTGGGCCAAGTAGGGTGCTGTGAGGTTCAGTTCTGTCTCCTTGTTAACCTGTGTCCCTCTGGCCTCCATGCCCAGCAACTGCCTTTGGAGCCCCCCGCCTGCTGGCGGGGACCCGGCATTGATCATAGGGAACCCAGGTTTCTTCTCCAGAGAGGGCCCAGCTTACGCCATTGGGAAAGAGACAAATCCATGGTACCAGCTTTTCATGATCCCAGCTTGAACAGAGAGCTCAGGTAACAGCTGTAGGCAATTGGATTCCTCTTGACAAAAAAAGTCAAGATAGGTCAATACAGAATGCTTAAGTGCCTTCCCCAGGAGGCCCTCCGCACAGTGGAAAGGAATAAATCCCTTCATGTAAAACATTCAAATTCAAATTTAAATTTGTTTGGGATAAATGCACAATATACTGTTGTAAAGCATCAAAAATTATTAATAAAACTTGTAGAATAATACCATGTTAGAATATTCTTTGCTCTAGGTTTTGACAACTTAATTTTAAACTGGCTGTCTCCAGGTTTCGAATGAGGAACCTAGTTAGGAAAAAAAAAAAAAAAAGCAATTTACAGAAGCAGAGACAGCATGCTATCTAAATTACAGTTCTGGGTTTCCAGAGCACTGAGTTGACACACTGACAGGAGCCTTCTGACTTGGGATAGCTTTGCTGTCCTTCCCAGGTAAAGATAAAATGGGCCTTCTAAGACCAGTATGAAACTATAGTCTTTACCTGAATTAATTGTTACCATACTTCACTTTTTCGTGTCCCAGGTGGTCTCTGGGCTGTTGGTTGTCTGGTTTGTCTTCCTCCTGTTCCTCATATTCAGTGGACTGCTTGGAGTCACTGCTCTCTGTGGCTGAGGTAGTTGATTGTTTACAGCTACATGTTATGGCTCCAGGTGCAAGATCTTCAGTCTGGCTAGATTCCTGATTCAGTTTAATATTTCTAGCAGGAATCCATACTAGTTTTGAAAAATTCTCTGGGAATATACAAGCGTACCCTCTGCCAAAGTTTAATAATGGGTCAGGTCACTTCCATAATCCATATTCGGGATCCTTCCATTTAACTAGACCATTTTCTTTTGTTTTATTCTGACACCAATGTAGCTCCATAGGTGTCTTTCCAGCAGCATCACAAGTGAAAAAATTTAGAGTAATTAAAGCTAGGTGCAGCCTACCCGAAGGTGATTTCTCCATCATCCCCCTTTTTTGTTTTTCAAGTTGGGATTTTTAAAAGCTGATGAGACTCTGAAGCCTCTTTTAATAAAGCAACCCATTGATCAGCATGTGCATTTCCCTTAGTTAATGGGCCAGGTAATATGCTATGAGCCCTGATGTGCGTGATATAAAAAGGGTATGTTGTCTGCTGCACAATCTGTTGAACTTACTTAAATAGTAAGAATAAACTTTGGTCACTAAGCCGTTTCAACTGGGCAGTTTCAATTCTATTCACTAGGCCCGAAGCATAAGAGGAATCAGAAATTATGTTAACAGGCTTTTGGAAATCTTGCAACGCAGCCTTAATAGCTTCGAACTCAATTCTTTGCACAGAAGTATGACTGGTCAGTATGACTCGGTCAGAATTTATAGTATGATAGGCAACTTTCCCATTAGATGACCCATCAGTAAAAACAGTTAAAGCTCCAGGAATTGGTTCCTGCCTAGTATTTTTGGTATAATGATGGAGGTCTTATTTAAAAATTGTAGTAGTTTATATTTTAATAGGTGACAGCTAAGTTCTCCTGAATATCCACTTAGCCCAATTTGCTAATTTAAGTCAGTTTGAAATAACATTTATTCTTGTAACTTTACTTGTCCTAATTTATGGACAGTAAATGACATTAATTAAATTTCTGGTATTAGTCTTTAAGTAAATTTACATAAACTTTGTTTAAGGAGGCAAAACACAAAATATTAAATTTAGCTTATGAGGCCCAATATATTGATTTTTAATTTTAGTTAGACATCTGAAGGAAACCTCTTTTTATTTCTTCCCGACAGTTTTCTTTATCACACAAGCAACAAATGTAAGGAACATGGTTGCCTTTTGAGATTTTAACAAATACTGTAGCAAAGCTATATATTTCAAGTGATTGTTCATTTATGGTGATGAATCAGATTTAGTATTTTAACAACAATCTGTAAATGTTAGCAATCATATTTTTAAAGAGTATACCCTTTGGCTTATTTGCATATACAGAGGGATCATGGGAAGTCTTCAGTAACTTTTTAGAAGAATTTTACTTTACTAGGATTCTATTTCTTACTTAGATTAGTAAATTTAGTAAAGTTTTATTTTGATACACGACATGCAAACCCTGCTTCATTTCCAGCGTAATTTAAAATGCAGCGGTGAGGAGCGTATAAATAAAAGTCATTGCTAGGTTAAATAAAGAGTTTGCTACTATTAAATAAATTCTTTCTTTATTTGGCAGAAATTCTTTATGAAAGCAAGCATTTTATATTTTGAAATATTGCACTCAGGAATAACTTCCAAATACATATCTAATTAAAACATGTTCAACACTTTTTAAACAGTTCTCAACATCATAGGATCTAGTCTTGACCATGGAATCAATTACTCTTAATTTGTTTATGATATACGCATAACTGTGGTTCTACTGAGAATTTAAGATATCTTTTAAAAATGTATCTACAAGCCTTTTAAGAAATATGAGCTCTATTGTCGGCCCTCATGAAGCCAACTGCTTAAAACATTGGTCTATCATACCACTGAAATTATATTAAGACCATGATTGCTAATTTATTAAGCATTAAAAATATCTTCTTAAAAATAGTATTAAGTAAATCTGAGAGGCAAGCACACTTTCTGCCCCATCCCCATTTCCACAGTAAACCTTTGCCTTAAAACTCCACCCCTGAAATCCCATCCTGCCTCAGTGAGCAGACATTCCTTTTGTGATTGGCTAAATCAGAGGGCGGGGCCTTTGTTGTTTCAAGATGGCGGCCCCCAGGGGCACAGTGAGCCATGGGGCCAACATGGCGGCTGCCAAGTCACACAGCTCGAAAGGGCGGCTGTCTACACTGTTCTTTGACAGAGCAAACCAAAACCCCTAAAAGATAGATGACCAACATTATATTGTAGACAAACAGAAATCTCATTAGCTGTTTATACCCTTTATAATTATCTTAAAGAATATTAATCAAATTTAAACTGGTTTTTGTATTAAAAATTTCAGTTGAGATCTTAAAAATTAATCCTCTTTTATTAATCACATCAATAAGCAACATATTTTGAATTCTAATTTTTTCAGAGAAAATAAAAATTATTTTCTCAAAAATAAAATATTTTTTAAGCATTTAGCTATTATAATTATACAATTTTTCCCAATTCAATCCGAATCTTAAACTCTTAGCTGGCAAGTCAAATATTCAGGATTTCTCAATCAGTAACATTAAGACTAATCTTTAAAAATGCAAGACAGAATTAACCAACAGATTTAATACTGTCCTCTAGATTTTGTACAAGGAATACTCAGATCTCATTTAATTCAGTATTATGTCACTTCAAGAAACCTAGGTATAAACTCCAAGGTCTTAAATTTCCCAGCAGCTTTGGAAAACCACATTTGAGGCGGACAAGGCAGGCCTGGCCCAGCCTTTGATTTTAAAAGGACCATAATTTTTTCCTCTACGGAAGGTCAAAAAACAAGGTTGTAGCTACATTGTTTCCTGACCCTTGCTTGAAGGTGGGAAGGTCAAAATTGGACTGGGGGGGGACAGGGGGGACTGTTTTCCCTGGAAATACAGGTTTGGCCTACCCTGGACCAATCAGATGTAAATTGACCACATTCTTTAAGAAGTTGCTACAGGAGGGAAGCAACTAGCCCCTTTTCTCATTAGAAATGTTTTGGCCAGCCTTTTCAGTAAACAAAGGGCCTTTTTTTTACTGGGCTACTTAGAATTTTATAATAAGAGATTTTAATAATTTTGGAGATTCAAATTCAATAATTTCAAGGCAATTAATTTAGCAAATTTTTGTAACAGAGACAATTTTACTGATTTTCCTTGTAGAGGCCTTAAAGTTAGCTTTGGAATAGGCTTCATTAACATTATTATGGAAAAATACCAATCTTGTTGCTAGAATTTCTACCGTGGGTTAAATTTGCCATTTTCTTTAGGAAATAACCAGTCTTGGGTTTTATTCTGCACATTTGTAAAGAAATTCCAGCTCAAAACTCTATCTAAATGTCCAAAATCAGAACTGTTAGGTCAGAGAGAGCCCAGGATCGGATACATGCATACATGTAATGAGACAATGGACTTCCCCTGGAATTTCTCACAGGTCAACGTGCCAGATACAGATACTGGATTCTCAACGACCCCCTGCAGCTGAAACTTCCTCAACTGGATACCTCAGCTCATGTCTCCGCCCCCCACCCAACTGCAGTAGAAAAAAAGCGCCCCCCTCCCTGTTGGCGTGAATACACGTGCCCTGTCCTGGGGGTACGTGGGTCTCCGGGGGACGCCGAATAAACCTTTTCTGTTCCTTTCTTTTCTGATTCACTGGACTCTATTTCTTGTGCCGTCTCCTGAGCCCTAACCTAACATTTGGTGCCTTGATACCTGGGTGGCGCGAGCACTTTCTTTGGCCGTCCCTCCACGGATTGGGTGCCTGCCTCTCCCTCCTAGTGGCTCTGGACCCATAAGGTCCTCATCTCTTCAGCTAGGCAACTTTTCCCAGTTTGGCAGCATCAGCAGTGAGTCCCGCCCCGCCCCAGTGCTGGTCCCATGTGGCCGCCTGCCCGCGGGCATCTCTATCTGTAAAATGTGGCCACGTCAGACATTGCCTCTCTGGACCCTTCCAGGAAGGTGGCCTGCCAGTTCCCTTTGTGAGAGTTTTCAGCTGTGCTCTCTTCAGACCCTCTTAACAGGAAGCTTCCTGCTCCCCTAGAGCCCAAATCCTAAGAAAGTCAGCTCCAAAACAGCCTCTTACATTTCTGCGCCCATTCTACCCCTGCCATAATCCAGTCCAGGAAATGAGGGCATAGTCTGAATCTATGCCCCCCACTCTCTAACTCGACCTTTAAGGTCTTTATTAGTCCTCAAACCCACGTCTGAGGTCCAGTGAAAATGGCCTTGAAGGTTCTTCATGCCCTGGAGGAGCAGGCACAGTCAGAATGGGAGGTCTGCCTTCAACAGGAGGTAGACCTAGAGTCATGCCTTAGTTGTGGCCCTGAGGTTGACGGCATCCGCCATGGCCCTAAGGGGGCTGTGAGCGGTGGGGGTGCAGTGAAAGAAACGCCCCCGGAGAATGCTTCAAATGCGGAAATGAAGGCCACTGGGCAATGCAGTGCCCCTGGCCCCAAGCTCCGACCAAGCCCTGCCTGGTATGCAGTCAAAATGGTCACTGGAAAAGAGACTGCCCTGGAATAATTGGTGGGCCTTCTACGCCTCAGGGTAGAGGGGACACCCTTCCAGGCCAGGACCCACCTGCTGGCCATGTTGGAACTGGCTGAAGATTGAAGAAGCCCAGCCTCGATGACTCCAATCACCCTCGCTGAGCCTCGGGTCACAATGAAGGTAGTAGGTCACCTTCCTGGTTGACATGGGGGTTGCCTTCTCTGTCCTGCCATCCTCTTTAGGGCCCCTTTATCCTTCCAAGATCTTGGACATGTATATTGATGGCAAATCCACCTGCCTTCTGGCCACTGGACCCCTTCCCTGCCTCCTTGATGATAGCATGCCCCATGCCCCTGTTAGGACGAGACATCCTCACCATCCTAGTGGCCACACTGCAGACCACTCTGAGCCCTTCATCTTCCCTGCTCCTCCCACTCCTGGCCCCCTCCATTTACAGGGACACCGATCCTCCACTCTATGTATCCCGTCATGGGGCCCTGTTGCCCTAGACCACAGTAGCCTAGCTCAGCCTTTGCCTAGCTGAGTCTTTGCCTACCTCAGTCTTCGCTGTGAACGCCTTTTCTTCTTCTCTCCGCCACAACTGTCCCCTCCTCTGAACTGAAAACTTCTCTGACCTCGCCCCATCCCCCTCCACCCTTCCCAAAGGAAAAATGCAGCAACTTTAAAATCCAAGTGGCTAGAGGCCTGGGAATAGGCTGCGCAACCTGCTCCCTCCCTCCCCGCCTTTTCTCCAGCCTCATATCCAGGTCCCTGGCTTCCACTGCTCCTTCCATTTTCCCTTGGATATCAGCACATTCGAACATTTTCTCCCGCTTTCACTGCAATACCTACCTCTCTCAGGCTCACCGAGTGCCTCCCACCATCTTCTTCGGGGACACCATCCAGGACCGGATGACCCATCATTCCTCACAGGCTCTTACCTGGCAAGGGACCCTACAATTTTGCTCAGGTTTTTCATATTTTCAGGTGAAACGGACATGGGATAATGAGGGAGTCATCAATTCTACTGTCTGGGATTGGAAATCCTCTAGTGTCACACTCTATTTATGAACCCTGGACCTACTCCTATGCCCACTCTCATCAACACAACTTTCCATCTACTCTCGAACATCAATCCCTCCTCCTCTACATCCTGCTGGATTTCTGTCGCTGGCTCAAACCCTCTTCATAGCCACTCAATTCCAATCCATTGAACCCTCTAACTAAACTCTCTCTAGAAATTCACAGCTCATGGCCGGACTTCCTGCCCATGGCCCAAACCAAACTCCGACTACACCAAGAAGCCCCTTTTCTTGAGCCCTTTTGAATCTTCTTGCTCAACCACCGTCTTCTTTCCGATACCCTTCCCCTGGGTACGTATCTCCCATATCTGTCTTTAACCAGGCAATTGCTCAGTTTTCTGCCCAAGACAGAGCCGACCGGCCAAGACTCCCAACTCCAGCCCTTCACCCTGGTGACTCTGTCCTCCTTCAGAACCTACAACCACAAGCCTTGGAGCCTAGGTGGACAGGACTTCACAATGTAATCCTCACAGGCCCCACTGCTGCCAAGCTGCTTGGAAACCCCAGGTTGACGACCTGTCCTGGCACCGCCTCTCCAGACTCAAGAGAACCCCGGAGCAGCATGACTTCTATAAATGTGAGGAGTTGGGCCCCACTAAGGTCTGCCTTAACTGCCCTCCCCTCCTCCTTCCTTCTCCTCCAGGCCCTGAGCAACCTACACCCACCCTACCCGCTTATGTGTGGAGGTTCAAGGTCAGTGAAACCTACTACCAGATGGCAAACATGTCACCCGGCAGGTAGGATCTCAGGACTGCCCTCTGTTCGGATGTCAGACAAAGATCCAGATGGCTGTCAACATCCAGTCAGTGTCCAATACTGGCTGACCCTATGTCTGTTTTGCTTACAACCAGCAGAACCCAGAGAGATGTAATCAAGATGTCAACACCTATGGGGTTGCCACGGGAGAGACTGTCATACCACACCGCAGCCAGTCTCACCAAGGCCAGCCCAGGTACCTTCTTTTGGTGCAACGGCACCTTAAGGAACTGCATGAACTCCTCTGACCCCGGGCCTTGCTTTGTAGTCACAGTAATTCCCCAACTAACCTTGTATGGAGAGTCGGAGCTCACTGGTTGCTCCCTCCATCCCATCCCTGGACCCGCTGGGCTGCCTTCCTCCCTGTCATTTTAGGGGTGAGTATTGCTGCCTCAGTAGGCCTCACTGGGGGCCCCTTGTAAATACTCTGGTCACTGCTCAGTACTTTAATGGCAAGCTTCAGTTAGCCCTGGAGTCTACTACCGCCTCTTTTAGCCTCCCTACAGCAGCAAGTGACATCAGTAACCCAAGTAGCCCTACGGAACGAGATCGTCTCAGACCTTCTGACTGCAGAAAAAGGAGGAACCTGCATATTCCTTCAGGAAGAATGCTGTTACGGCATCAATGAGTCCAGAGTAGTGGAGCAAAACGTAAATGTACAGACCCTGACTAAGCTGAGTGAAGAACTACATGCAGATCACTTCCAGGACAACTCTTCTTCCCACTAGTTTCAAAGCTCCTTAGCTACCTGGGTCCTACCCATGATAGGGCCCGTGATTCTCATCTGTGTCTTTTTTTCTCCTAGCCCCCTGCCTCCTCAAGTTCATCCACTCCCGTATCATGGAGATGTCACGGGTGACTGTGAATCAGCTCCTGCTCCATCCCTATGCTCAGCTGCTCTCTGATCTGCCTCTGCCTAACCCTGGCCTTTAAATCCGTCCCCTTTAATTGCCTGTTGTAAGCTGGAAGTAACCTAGAAAGAGTCGCCACCCCCCCCCCCCCATCACCAAAAGGCCGGGATGTTAGGTCAGAGAGAGCCCAGTATCGGATACATGCAGACATGTAATGAGACAATGGACTTCCCCTGGAATTTCTCACAGGTCAATGGGCCAGACACAGATACTGGCTTCTCCATGACCCCCTGCAGCTGAAACTTCCTAAACTGAATACCTCAGCTCATGTCCCAGCCCTCACCCAACTGCAGTATAAAAAAAGCGCTCCCCTCCGTGTTGGCGTGAATCCACATGTCCTGTCCTGGGGGTACCTGGGTCTCCAGGGGACATAGAATAAACCTTTTCCTTTCCTTTCTTTTCTGATTCACTGGACTCTATTTCTTGCGCATTCTCCTGAGCCATCTAACCTAACAGGAACGGGAGCGGATTAGTTCCAAGCCAACATTTCTCTTTACAAGTGAACTGAAATCCCAGACGCATTTTAAATATTTGTAAAACTTTTCAATTATGAGAAGGAGACTTTAAATTAGTGGAGGGGTCCATATTGGATCGCCATGTGCTCCCTTTTCCTTTCCACCACATCCTGCTTTGGGGGAAGTTTCAGCAAATGACTCAGATGGCGTATTTGTTCCCAAAGTCATGCTTAATTAAAAAAACAGATTTTAAAGTTTTTTTTTTCTTTTTCGCTTTCCAAAGTAATAGCTAGCACTGAAGGTGATATTGGCTAGACTTTGCCATTCCCAACATGTCCTCAGTTAGTTTTTAAACAGAACATTAAGTAATCTCATTGCGGGAGAGCTTATAGCTCTGCGTTCTCCTGCCACCTTTGAATCTCTCCGAACCAGAGCGAGATTCAGCAGCGGGGTTTCATTTCTTATTACAAATGGATTCCAAATACAAATTAATATTTTAATTTGGATAAGAAAACACATTAAGATGACCATGGCACTCTTTTTTCAGCCTGATCTAAAAGAGTACCTTTTTCAAGAAAAACAAAGTTTAAGTTCTATTATAACATGCAAAAACTGTAAAAGATTTCCTTCTAAAATTTTAACACTTTAAACATGCAAATCAAAAGTCTATAATAATGTTTCTTAGTTTTAAAAAGCCAAATATACCTTTTTAAAGCCGACTCTACTTTTTTAAAGGCAAATCCTGCCCCATTTGTTAGCCTGGTTAAGAAAACGATCCCAGTGTACTTACAGACCCAGGCTTCTGTAGTTGATCCTGGGCATTGCATGCAGTAGAATCCCCCTAACGTTTTTTCCGTGAGTTTTCCACACCTTTTTGGTGAAAACTTCCTTTTCACGCTCCTGCGAGACCTGCACTTCCTGATTTCCCATCGGGCTCCAGATGTTGAGTGTTTCCTTCCACGTCCCCTGTGGAGTATGGTTCAGTATCTGAAAGAGGAGCCACACAACAAATGAGAGAAAAAGACACGAGATAATGTGCCAATATTGGGGGACCAGGCAGCAAGTCCCGAAGGACTTCCTCCGTGCTCTGGCCTCACCAAGCTTTTATTAATCTTGGATGCACCCATAGCATAGACCTTAGGAAGGTGACCACCTAGTAATAAGCAGACAAGGCCATCAGCAAGGATGTACATAATAAATGGGGGAGTAGTTTCAGCTACCACTGTCTGGACAAAGAGAAGAGGTGAGGCCTACCTCCAAGCTTTGCTAGGGCTTCAAAGGAACCCAGCCTTTGGGAGGTTTAAGGGAGTACTCTGTCTATGCTTATCAGATAGTGAAGGCAATAAACAGTTTCCAACAGTTTGGAGACTTATTCCTTATCTCTACTAGTCTACAATATCATCTTATTAAGTTTCCCTATCTTGAGGCAACAGATTCCACTTAAAGGATCCTGGCCTCTATATATATTCTTTAGGTTAATGAGGAGTCACTCACTTCAGCTCTGGTTGCCAAAAATCAGTGTTTGCCATGGTTTGGCTTGACATCACAAAGCCTCAGGTTGACCATCCAGGAGGGGCAGGGCTGGCAGAGGATACAAAAATTTCAGACGCTCAGGTTATAGAAAAGAGAACTTCCTCTTACCTCCTAAAATTTTTCCCAAACTGATCTCTGATATCTCTCTCTCTCTCTCTCTCTCTCTCTCTCTCTCTCTCTCTCTCTCTCTTCCTCTAGTCCCACTATAGTCCAGTATATGGCAGGGAGGTGGTGTTTCCTCTAAGCCACTTCCCAAACTCCACTGTCATTTCAGTGGTCCATTCCACCATGTTCAGTTGCTACCATTTCCTATTATTTTGAGGGTTGTTTTAATAAATGTTTTATTTTAGAATAGTTCCAGATTTACAGAAAAATTGTGAAGATAATAACCATGTACACCATACCCAATTTCCCTTATTACTAATATCTTACTTGGCTAAGGGGGAAATGTAAAATAAAGTGAATCATCAGTGAACAGTTAGAGTGAAACCTCACTTCTTTAGTATGTCCAATATCCAGCAATGCTGTTCTAGACCAAGTGGTTAAAGGAAAAACTGGACCAGTAGAGGCATAAAACTTTAGATCTTGTGCTGACCATCCTTTTAATAGTTTAACAATATTCGGTAGTCTACCATGTAAAACGGAAATCAAATTCATTATTATACGCTGCCAGAACTAACACAACACCCTGTTCTTCATGACTGTGACCACGACCATCCATCCCACCCACCCATTCCAAACCTAAATTAAACATCAGCTTTGTTTCATCCTTGCCAGGATGAGAAAGTGTTGAGGAAAAAATCCACCTTCAGTCCTCTCCTGGTCCTTATTCTAAGTGCCTGGCTCAGTATGGAATGGCTTGTCTGGTGCCCCATTAAAGAATTCTTCATTACTCCCTTCTCACATGACTTACCACTCCTTAGCTCCCTCCCCATTATCTGAAAACTCACAAAAATACAAATATATTCCCTTTATACCCTTGCAGGTATTTATTTATGGAGACCATTAATGTTTTCATCGTCTCATAATGCGCATTTCTGAAGCATTGTTGATAGAGGGGTACACATTATTAAGTGTGTTCCCCTCGGAGAACCTGAGTATCACCTGTGGTAGATGAACACTCCAGCACTTCTTCTTCTGCATTCGTTTGCTTGCTAACTGGAGTTTTTCCCCTTCCTGTAGTAATATACAATTTTCTGACTCTTTCTGTAATTCTCCCTCTTGTCTTCATTCAGCTTAAAGTCCAAATTTACCATAGCCACTATGTTGATTATGAAGGTTGGAAAAAAGTTAAACACAGAAAGACATTGGTTTCGGGGAAGAAATTGGAAAATGATTTGGAAATGTGCTTTTAATTGAATGACAATGGATTGAATGAGGAACTGCCTCTGGTCAAAAAGCACAAGACCAGATTCTTGGGTGCAGAATTACATGGGAAGGGGCAGCATTTGAATAAGGTATTCTGACTTTATCCACTTCTTCCACATCCAGTTGAGAAACTGCCTTCTTATTCACTTGAGGACTTGCAGTTTCTTCATCCATCCTTGTGTTTGGAGTCTTATTCCTTATCTGCACTGGTCTACAATATCTTGTTAGTAAGTTTGGCTATCTCGAGGCAACAGACACTACTCAAAGGTTCCTGTCCTCTTTATATACTCTTTAGGTTAATGAGGAGCCACTCGCTTTAGCTCTGGTTGCCCAAAATCAGTTGTTGCCGTGGTGTGGCTTGACATCACAAAGCCTCAGCTTCACCATCAAGGAGGGGCGAGGGTGGCAGAGAATGCAGAAATCTCAGACACTCTGGTTATGGAACAGAGACCTTCCTCTTAACTCCTAAAAGTTTCCCTAACTGCCCCCTCTCTCTCTCTTCATTTCCGCTAGTATCATTACAGTCCAGCACATGGCAGGGAGGTTGTGTTTCCTCTAAGACAATTCCCATACTCCCCCATCATTTCAGAGGTCCATTCCAGTATGTTCAGTTGCTACCAATTTCTAGGATTTTGAGTGTTGTTTTAATGGATGTTTTATTTTAGAAGAGTTCCAGATTTAAAGAAAAATTGTGAAGATAATACCCATGTACCCCATACCCAACTTCCCTTATTACTATTTACTCACTTTGGAATGGGGCAAATGTAACATGAAGTGAATCATCGGTGAAAGAGTTAGAGTGAAACCTCACTTCACTAGTATCTCCAATATCCAGCAATGCTGTTCTAGTCCAAGTTGTTAAAAGAAAAACTGGACCAGTTGAGGCATAAATATTCAGGTCTTGAGATGACCATACTTTCAATAGTTTCACAATATTCAATAGTCTACCATGTAAAAAGGAAATCAAATTCATTCTTATACACTGCCAGCACTAACAGAAAACCCTGCTCCTCATGACTGCAACCACCACCATCCATCCCACCCCCCAAATCCAAACCTAAATTAAACATCAGTTTCTTTCTTCCTTGCCAGTATGAGAAAGTGTTGAGGGGAAAAATCCCCAATCAGTCTTCTCCTTGTCCTTATTCTAAGTGTCTGGCTCACTATGGAATGGCTTATCTGGTGCCCCAATTAAAGAATTCTACATTTCTTTCTTCTCACATGACTTCTTCCTCCTTAGATCCCTCCCCATCATCTGAAAACTCGCAAAAATACAAACACATTTCCTTTATTCGCTTCCTGGTATTTATTCACGGAGACCATTAATGTTTTCATCTTTTCATAATGCCCATTTCTGAAGCATTTTTAATAGAGGAATACACATTGTTAAGTGTGTTCCTCTGGTAGATGGACACTCCAGCACTTCTTCTTCTGCATTTGTTGGCTTGCTTACTGGAGGTTTTCCCCTTCCTATAGTAAAATACAGTTATCTGATTCTTTCCGTCTTTCTCCCTCTTGTCTTAATTCAGCTTAAAATCCACTTTTACCATCACAACTATCTTGGTTTTGTGAAAGGACAGAACAGGACTGATAGCTGTGTCCTTATCCCCTCTTCCAAGAAAAAGCTTCAGCATGTATCAATTACTCAGTCGACCCTTATCTCAGCAAATGGAATTGCGAGGGAAACTAGCTCAAGGCCAAAATATGCTAGACAACCACCTGACTTTGTTTAAGAAGAACCCTAGCT
Organism: Myotis nattereri; assembly: GCF_964212035.1. Lineage (NCBI taxonomy): Eukaryota > Metazoa > Chordata > Mammalia > Chiroptera > Vespertilionidae > Myotis > Myotis nattereri. Next base: position 59,214,952 of record NC_138078.1, read on the forward strand.
GTACCCTACCCTTGCGTCACTAGCCCGCTGCCATCACTCAACCAACTGGAATCGGCGCAATCAGTGATCAGAGTGTGCCCCCACCCTCCGAACACAAGCCCTATAAATTCTTTGTTCCCTTGGGACTCGGGGCTCTCTCTTGCATCCAGTAATGTTGGCAGGGGGGGGGGGTGGTACTAAGTTCCGGGCTTGAATAAAAGACTTTATGCCTTTGCATCGGACTTGGCTCCCTAGTGGTCTGTCTTGGCATCTTGAAATCTGGGCCGAACATTTGGGGGCTCATTCGGAACTCCTGAGACTCAAAGAGACCCCGATTCGGAGGGTCAGACAAACCGCGGTAACTGTCTTTGTGTTGTCAGTTTTTTTCTGTGTGTTCTGTCCAGTGTGAGCTCACTTATGAAATCTGTAATGCCGATAATGGACTAGGGGGATGCGCTGGGTGCCCACGGGTGGGAGGAGTTGGGGGACGCCTCGATCCTCCATCTGGTGGGCCCGAGAAACCCCTCAATTTGAGAGGAGTGGTGCATGGCCATCATCTAAGCTGATCTGTAGTTTTGCTTTCGCGGAGTAGGAAGGTTGTTTTGGTTTTGCTTCCATAGAGTTGGAAGACTGTATTTGTCTGTGCTTGTATTTTTTTTTTTTTCGGTTTTCTGTGGACTTACTGGATGGACATTATGGGACAGACTCAAACTACTCCTTTAAGCATTATGGTCGTTTTAATATGAAGGGCTGGGCCAAACCTGCTTGCCAGCCTCAGGTGTGGTTTTCCAGAACTGCTTGGAACTTGGGACCTTGAAGCTTACTGAATTCAAATGATAAAAAAACATGTCTTGCATTTTGATGTTTATTCTTAAAAATGTTACTGATTGAGAAATGCTGAATATTTGCTAAAAGTTCATGGTTCGGATTGAATTGGAAAAATTGTGGGTTGTGGTAGCTAAATGCCTTTGCTTATGAATGTTTGTTTAAAGTATGTGAGTGTGGAGGGAGGGGTCCTGCCATCTCTTCTCCTTTGTGTGACTCCATAACTTTGTTCATGCGGGAATCTGAGTAAGGATCTATGAAAACAGGTCACCCCCTCCCTTGTCTGTCTCTCGTCACCGAACATCATGTGGTCAGGACAAAGTAAACCTGTTAAAAAAATTTTAAAGGGGTACAATAGAGATTGTGGAATTGGAATGAATGCCGACACAATGAGAAAGGATGAGTGAACAGCTGTATGTTTGTGTGGGACTAGGCAATTTGCCACCGAGGGGGGGGGACTGGAAGAGGTCTTAACTCCTCCAGTAGGTTCTCACCAAAAGTTTGGTGGAGAATTCTGTTCTGGGACATGGGTGCCAGGAGTGCCCCCATGCTCATCTGGGGAGTGGGGCATTGCTTTGTTTATCTGCTCAGCTCCAGTCTGGGCTAGTCTACCGAGAGAGTGTGAATACAAGTGTTTGTCTATTTTGGCTGCTCATTACTAGTCTGTGTGAAGTGGAAGCTACATTGATTTATTTTGCATTTCTGTTAATTCATCTGGCTGAACGTTTGGACTGGACCCGCGATGGGCTGCAAGAATGTCTAGCAGATCTCATAGTCTTTTGCTTGCCATTACCAAAAGTATCAGCCCACTTAGTTAATATCAATTTCTGTCTATCAGTTGCTCTTACCTGGGTTGTAAATCGCTGTATTTCCAAGATTTCTCAGTTCTGAGATTGCTTATAAAAGAGCAAGAGAGATGTCTTTTCACGTTAATTTTTTGCTTAGCAAATTAACAAAGTAGCAAATTTCAGAGAACTTGTTATTCATGGTTTTCTTATCTCTTTGGTGAACAGCTCCATAGGACGGAAAGAAAACATGCCTGTGACTGTATTTTGTTTAACTTGCTGTTTTCAATTGTTTATTAGAACCCTCATAGAGAACATAACCAGGTCTTTCCCTTCCTCCCTCATCTGGATTCTGAAAGCATCAGTAACTGGATTTCAGATGGTCTCCAGGTTTTCTGTCTACAAGAATCCTCACTTTGCACCCGTTATGTTTCCAGGCCGACTCTGTGAGGAAAAGCAATGGGCCTGGGCTGAGACAATGGGGGCGGGGGTTTTTTCAGTTAGGCTGCTGGCTGTAATCCTAACAGGTCTTATCAATGAAATTCAAGCTTAAAAAAAAATAACTGTAAGCACAATCTTTCTCTGCCTTGGTTTATTCTTTAAACCCCTCCAATGCTGAATCAGACCGATACCTGTTCTTAGTTTTATCACAAAAGGTCTAGATATATCTTAAGAGTTAAAGTACATTTAAAATATGTTCTTAAATATTAAACTAAAATTGCTGAATGTTCACTTTTGGTAATAATTAAAGGATTAAGGTTTCTAAGAATGAAAAAAAAAACAAAACAAAACAAAAATACAACAACTAAACTCCTGCTAAAAAGCAGAGGAGGCACAAAGCTAGAATCCGCATCCCTCCTGGTAATTTAGAACTGTTTTTCAGGCCGACTCAGTATCTGTGACCCAGGAAAAAGAAGGGGGGGGGGCTGAATCCCTGAGCTGCCCGCAAGGCCCATAAGCCCCTGGTGGAGAAGTAGCCGCGTGCTCGTGGATCAATGATAGCCTACAGGAGCTGCAGCAGCTGCTGGTGGGCACCAAGGTTCAGGCTAAGCTGGAGAACACTGAGGTGCTGGAACTACCAATGAGACATGTGCTATGGGGCAGTGCTTGTGGGCGCCAGCAGCTGCAGGCAGAAGCCAGTGAGTGCTTCGCTGCTGGCTACATTCAGTGAACCCCTTGCTTGAGACCATACCACTGGAAAAGGGCAGCGTATTCTGTGATTTGCTGGGGGACGCTCTGGCTGGGCCCCTGGGAGACCCTAGGTGGAGCAGCTGCCTCACAGGTGGGGCTGATATCCCCTTCTAGTTCACTCCCTTGAAAGAGGCCTGGTTGCTGCTCTACCACGAAGGAAACTGGTAAAAAGGCAAGACGCAGGGCCCAAGGGTTGTCAAAAAGGCACTCTCCCTGGTCCTGGAAGCCATCAGGACTTTGAAATACTCCAAGAGAGGACGAGTCTGACTCAGAGACTGGCTGAAATCTCGTTGGGTTAGAAAAACCGGAGGCTGCATATTGAACTTATAGACTGCAGTTTGCTATGTAGATGTCCAAGCCAGTTATATAAGGGTTAAACACTCTGTGTAGAGCAAACCAACTTTCTCCTGTGCCAGAATACATTTTAAGAAAATTGAATGCATGATAGACCAGTAAGCTGGGACTAGTAAAATAGGGAAACTGAGCAGAAATCCTATCTTCTCTAAAACAATGACACTTGGGAGTAAATCCTTTACATTTGCCTCCCTAAACAAAGGTTAAATCCTTTACGGCAATCTGATTAGTGTCATTTGTTGTCCACACCCAGGGACAAATGAAGTTAGAAAATTAACCTTATTTTAATGAGTTCTTTTATTCAGGAGGTGCCCACCTGGTCCCTCCCTGCAACGTGAATGCTAAAATGTATGTTAAGGAATTTTAAAATTGCGCAAACCTCGCTGCCTGGGGTCCAGTTCTGTGTGTGTAAGAAGGGACAGAGTAAAGTTCAGTAGCAGGCCGGAAGAATCTGGCAAGGCCATCCAAACCACCCAGCAACTATTACCCAGAGCCGCCTGAGGCAGACCTCATTGGACTGGCAGCAGCTGACTCTGACTTGGACAGACTGGGCTTTTTCCAACTGGGCCCCCATGAGCCAATGGTCAAAATGAAGATCGGGGGCCAGACTGTGAAATTTATGATTGATACAGCGGCAGAGCACTCGGTAGTTACTCAGAAGGTAGTTCCCTTCTCAGGACAGGAAGTCACCGTTATATGAGTTACTGGAACATTACCACAGCTGCAGACTGTTCTGCCACCCCCTCTGATGTCAGCGAGACGGCCATCAGGTGGTTCATGAATTCCTATATTTACCAGTTGACCTGGTCCCTCTAATGGGCAGAGACCTTTTAGCCAAAATAGAAGCAGAAACCACTTTTGCCCCAGATGGCTCAGCACAGACTTGCCTATGTGAAGAGACCTCTCCAATGATCCTGTCCTTAGCAGTGCCGAGAGAGAAAGGATGGAGACTCTATACCCCCCAGCCAAAGGCCCCCACATTCGTGCTTGTCAGGCCCCTATCAATGAACTTGGGCATTGTTCCATTTATCTGCCAAAATTCCCAAGACTGTAAAAGTACTTGTTCACTGAAAAGGTGTATATGTGGATGTTTATTTGATGTTTATATGTCTACCTAGGTATAAATATTTGTAGGTAAATAGAACCCCTGGTTAATTTTCTGGTGTATTCTGGAGCAGCCTATTCGGTCTTGACAGATCCAAGGGGACCAGAAACATCTAAGAAGACACAAGTTCTAAGAGCCACCAGACAAACTGCCTTTTTCCTTGGACATCAAAGAGGATTGTTGACCTCAGAAAGAACACAGTAACTCATTCGTTTCTAGGTATTCCAGAATGCCTGTACCCATTACTTGGACATGATCTCTTACAGAACTGACAACCCACCCATAAGCTTTTTCGAGATGCCCTGCCAGTGCCACCTCAGACTCTGTACATCCTTTCCAGCCTGGGGACCCGGTGTGGATGAACCGCAAAGGTAAAGGGTGTCTGGCTGGCAAGAGGGCCCATGCCCAACTGGACAAAGAAGAATACCCGTCAGGTTTTGGTATCTATTGAGAAACACCTAACAGTTGGCAGCCTGTGTACTGTCTTGCAGGCCTGAATGACCATGCCCATGTCAGGAGTGGTACAAACCTCGGCTGTAGAGATCAGGGAAAGGCCTATTTAGAATGGAAGGTCTGAGGCAGACAGCTGGGAGTCTGACTGGAAGGCGACCTCTGACTAGGCACACCCGCTGCAGATCACCCTCAAGAAGACAGCGGACCTCAGCAGACCCCTTGTAATCCTCCTGCTGTTGTTGACTTAAGGCCCTTGCATTATTAGCAGACTAGTCCACTTTGTCAAGAAGTGTATAAAAGTAGTTCAGTTGATAGTTCAGTCCGTCTCATGATTGAGCCGGAAGTTCCAAGACAACGGGTGAATGAAAGGACAGAACAGTACTGATAGCTGTGTCCTTATCCCCTCTTCCAAGAAAAAGCCGCAGAATGTATCAGTTACTCAGCCTGCCCTTATCTCAGCCAATGGGATAGCGGTGGAAACTACCCAAAAGCCAAAGGTATGCTGGCCACCCCCCTGTGTTTGTGTAAAAAGACCCTAGCTGCACCCTACCCTTGCATCACTAGCCCCCCGCCCTCAAAAAAACAACCAGAATCGGCCAAATCAGTGGTCAGAGTGTGCCCCCACCCCCTGACCACAAGCCCTATTAATACTTTTTTCCCTTGGGACTCGGGGCTCTCTCTTGCATCCAGTAATAGAGGCAGGAGGGGGAACAAGTCCCGGGCTTGAATAAAAGACTATGTTTTTGCACGGGACTCAGATCTTGAAATCTGGGCATAACATATGTACTTTGGAAACAAGTTAAACACAGAAAGACATTGGTTTTGGGGAAGAAATTGGAGAATGATTTGGAAATGGGCTTGTAATTGAATGACAATGGATTGAACAAGGAAGAGTATTTGGCCAAAAAGGACAAGGCCAGAATCTTGAGTTAGGAATTAAGGGGGACGGGGGAGCATTTGAATAAGGTATTCTGACCTTATCCACTTCTTCATCATCCAGTTGAGACACTGACTTCTAATTCACTTTAGGACTTGCAGTTTCTTCATCCATCCTTGTGTTTGTAGTCTTCTTCCTTATCTCCCAAGTCTACAGTATCTTCTTAGTAAGTTTGGCTATCTTGAGGCAACAGACACTACTCAGAGGGTCCAGGCCTATTATATACTCTCTATGTCAATGTGGAGCCAATCACATCAGCTCTTGTTGCCCAAAATCAGCGGTTGCCATGGTGTGGCTTGACATCACAAAGCCTCAGCTAGACCATCCAAGAAGGGGGTGGTGGGGGGTGGGAGTCGATGCAGAAGTCTCAGACGATCTGGTTATAGAAAAGAGACCTTCCTCTTACCTCCTAAAATTTTCCCAAACTGACCTCTCTCTCTATGTCATTTCCTCTAGTACCATTATAGTCCAGCATATGGCAGGGAGGTAGTGTCTACTCTAAGCCTCTTGCCATACAACCCTGTCCTTTCAGTGGTCTGTTCCACTATGTTCGGATATTACCATTTCCTAGTATTTTGAGTGTTGTTTTATGGATGTTTTATTTTAGAATAGTTCCAGATTTACAGAAAAATCGTGAAGATAATGCCCATGTGCACCATACACAATTTCCTTTATTACTAATATGTCACTTTGGTATGGGGAAATGTAACATGAAGTAAATCACCAGTGAAACAGAGTGAAACCTCACTTCTCTAGTAACTCCAATATCTAGCAATGCTGTTCTAGACCAAGTTGTTTAAGGAAAAACTGTACCAGTTGTGGCATAAACTTCACATCTTGAACTGACAATCCTGTCAATAGTTTAACAATATTCAATAGTCTACCATGTAAAAAGGAAATCAAATTCATTTCTATACACTGCCAGCACAAACACAACACCTTGTTTGTCATGACAGCGACCTCAACCATCCATCCCCCCCCTCCCTAATCCAAACCTAACTTAAACATCAGGTTCCTTTCTTCCTTGTCAGTATTAGAAAATGTTGAGGAAAAAATCCCCAATCAGTCTTCTCCTTGTCCTTATTAAACGTTTCTGGCTCAGTATGGACTGGCTTGTCTGATGCCCCAATTAAAGAATTCTACATTACTCCCTTCTCACAGGCCTGCCCCCTCCTTACATCCCTCTCCATCATCTGAAAACGCACAAAAATACAAACATATCTCCTTTATACCGTTGCTGGTATTTATTCAAGGAGACCATTAATATTTTCATCTTCTCATAATGCCCTTTTTCTGAATAATTGTTTATAGAGGGATTCACATTATTAGGTGAATTCCCCTCGGAGAACCTGCGTATCACCTGTGGTAGATGAACACTCCACCACTTCTTCTTCTGCATTTGTTGGCTTGCTTACTGGAGGTTTTCCCCTTCCTGTAGTAAAATACAATTATCTGATTCATTCTATCTTCCTCCGTCTTGTCTTCATTCAGCTTAAAGTCCAAATTTACCATCGCCACTATCTTGGTTATTGTTATGCCCAGATTTTAAATCCCCAACAGACCTCACCAGGGAGCCAGCCCTGTCCAATGCAAAAGCAAAGAGTCTTTTATTATCACAGACCCATGTCTGGCTCCTATCCTCACAGAGGCGAGAAGAGAGAGAACGCCTGTGGGAAAAAATGGGGTTTTAATAGGGGGGTGGAGTTAGGGGAGGGGAGATGATTGTGCACCCTGCCGATTGGCTAGGTGCAAGTTGGGTCTTATTACACAGGATGTGGTCATCTCTAAGGCACGCATGTCCCCTGATTGTCATTTGTTAGTTTAAAAAGGTTCTGGGCATGGCCAGCAGTGTCCTGGGATACAGGAGCTGGTACTATCCTGAGCACATGGCGGCTGCACCAACAATGAGGATACGGGGAAGATGGAGGGCATATCCTTGGCCTTTTCATTCCCCCAGTTTCTTGGAACTTCCTCCTCTATCATGAGAGGGACTGCATTACTATTCCACAATTGCTAGAGGCCCATACTGGGCACACAGAACTATCAACGGAACTATCCCTATATGCTTAACAAATGGTTCGGTGGAAGGGAAAGAAACCATTTTAGCTTTAACAGCCTCTATTGTAATAGAATTTTTCTTCTTAAAATTCCTCTATGGCAATCAAAAATCCAGATCAAGAGTAATTTACCTACTCTCCTGATGTTTGCATAAACACAACAAGAATGGTAAATGACTACGTTGCTGCAGTCTCATGGTTGAATTTTAATGTGCTCCATAGGCCAGGAAGCTAAGCCATCCAGGTTCCATCAGGCCTGCCTACAGTATCTGCAGAGTTAGGTGAATCCCTCACCTGTAGCAACTCCACCTGAGCCTATGCTCCAGGCTTTAAGGCTCATATCAGTAGCCCTCCCACTCGTTGTGGCCCTGAGTGTGCGGGGGTTTCGCAGGGATGTAGAGGCATATTTGCTGCTCCCCTTCAACTCTTACCAACCGCCAGTTATCATAGGGGATCGACCTGATATTCCAGCGCCAGCCATCTTCAGGGCTCCCAACCAGGATATCAGGATTTCTTCGTGGCATTCTTACTGGCTTCAAGTCTTTAGAGCTCAGACAGGGCTCTTTAAAACATGATATTCCAGTCAAAGTTTTCTGTTAATAAAACCATTATCAGGATCTGGTCTTATTAAATATATGCAAAGAAATGTATTGCCATGACTTATTTAGCATTGCCCGATTTTGGAGGAATTACATAGGGAGAAAAACATACTGATCTACTCTAAGATTTTCTGACTATCCTTGCCAATCCCTTTTCATGTATTTTTCAGAGTTATAACAAAACAGTAATTGGTGGCATTAAACTTTCTTTCTATGCATCACCATGCGTTAGACCTTCTATTCTAAACAGACCTTTTCCAGCTCACTACCCCTGACATGGGCATGGTCACGCAGGCCTGCAAGCGGTATACATGCTGCCAACTGTCAACTGTCTCTCAACAGTGACTAGAACCTGATGGGCACCCTTCCCTGTCCAGTTGGCCACCTGCCCTCTTGGCAGCTAGAGACCCTTTACTTTGGGGGTCACCCCACACAGTCCCTTTCCAGGACAGCCAACACACATTTAAACCTGCAAAAGAATCAAAGGTCAATATAACATATCAATACAATGAAACATAATATTGGCATCATGGCCGCTTCAGGCAGCCAAATCTTCTGCTACTAAACATGTGATCCTATAAATTGTCCTTGTCTCTTTGGAGCCATGTCCATGAAAAAGCAGGCATCATCTACGTCTATTACACAGTATTGTGGGGGCTCCTGGTGACAGGAGTGATCTCCAGCAATGTTACCAGAATCAGGCAGGTCTAGCACGCTGCAGCTTGAGCTTGAGCGGGTAGGGTTGATCTCAATCGATGCTCCATTTGGTGATTAAGTCTTTCCGAGTCATGGATGGATCTGCTGACTTCACGGGAGTGGAATGGACCCATGTCGCGATGCCGTCTACCTTGAGAGCAGTGGGGGTTGTCAGCACGACGCTTTTTATAGTGAGTGGTAAACAAGGCAGTGGTTACCAAAGTTTCACTTTCCTTGTGAGTTTCACTTGTTTACACCATGGTTATACTTTCTGCACTTCCTCAGCCCATTAGATTCCCAGATAACATCTAGGGAGTGTCATAAGGTCAAGCCTAATTATGCTAAGAGGACTGTGCCCTCTAAGCTAGGACTTGTTTGTGACTTTGCCAGCAGGTCAGTCCGAGGCTTAACCCTATGTCAGTTTCCCACATCTCACCCTTTTTTGTTTTATTAATTAAGCTCCTATAATGAAAATAAAACTTAAACATCAAGAACAAAACTCTGGCTATTAAAACGATAACAATGCCAATCCGTAACCCAAAACATTTTCAAACTTAAGCATAACATTTCAAGGATAAAAATTGTTTTAAGTCCCAATTTCAATGTCCAACAGTTCCTTATGTGTACATGTCAACAATGATATTTCAGTTCTGGATTGTGGAAAAATGGTGGCAATGCAGGTCCGACCCTCTCTGGTTTGGTCCTGGGCAATCTGCAGCGACACACAGCTGCTGACTGCTAGCATGGAAAAGCATCTTCAGCGTCTCCATCTCTGAACTGTCTCTCCTCTTGTCTTCATGACTGGAGCATTCCTGAGAATTCCTCTCTGTTGCAGCAATCCACGTGGTCTTGAAGTTGTTTTCTGAAAATATACAAACATATTCTCGACCTTAGGTTAATACAGAAATTTTTACTTATGGTACTTTTTATATTTGCCCAAATGATTTTCCTTTGGCTTATTTTGACACCATGTGTGTTTTCCTGGGTGTCTCACTGTTAGCATTATAAATGAAAAAAAATTTTCTGGATTTATTTTTTTCATTTTATTTTTTTTTTAATTTCTGAAATCACTTTTTTATTGCTTAAAGTATTTCAAAGGGTATTACGTATGTGTCCTTTTTTTCCCCCTCTCCCTTGACAGTACCCTAGCCTCCCCTATCCCCCAGTGTCTTATGTCCATTGATTATGCTTATATGCATGCATACAAGTCCTTAGATTAAACTTTTACCCCCCTCCCTCCTACCCCCAACCCTCCCCGGCCTTCGCGCTGCAGTTTGACTATCTGTTTGAGGCAGCTCTGCCTCTGTATCTATTATTGTTCAAAAGTTTATAATGGTCTCTATTATCCACGAATGAGTGAGATCATGTGGTACCTTTCCCTCATTGACTGGCCTAATTCACCTAGCACAACGCTCTCCAGTTCCATCCATGCCATTGTAAACGGTAAGAGCTCCTTCCTTTTTACAGCAGCATAGTATTTCATCGTGTAGATGTACCACAGTTTTCTAATCCATTCATCTACTGATGGGCACTTAGGCTGTTTCCAGATCTTAGATATGGTGAATTGTGCTGCTATGACCATAGGGGTGCATGTATCCTTTCTGATTTGTGTTTCTGGTTTCTTGGGATATATTCCTAGAAGTGGGATCACAGGGTCAAATGGGAGTTCCATTTTCAGTTTTTTGAGGAAACTCCATACTGTCTTCCATAGTGGTTGCACCTGTCTGCATTCCCACCAGCAGTGCACAAGTGTTCCTTTTTCTCCACATCCTCTCCAGCACTTGTCGTTGCTGATTTGTTGATGATAGCCAGTCTGACAGGTGTGAGATTGTACCTCATTGTTGTTTGGATTTGATCTCTCAGATGATTAGTGACTTTCAGCATGTTTTCATATGTCTCTTGGCTTTCTGAATATCCTCTTTTGAGAGGTGTCTATCTGGGTCCTTTGCCCATTTTTTGATTGGATTGTTTAACTTCCTTTTGTTAAGTTGTATGAGTTCCCTATAAATTTTGGAGATTAGGCCCTTATCAAATATAACATTGGCAAATATGTTTTCCCACACAGTGGGTTTTCTCATTGTTTTGTTGATGGTTTCTTTTGCTGTGCAGAAGCTTTTTATTTTGATGTGGTCCCATTTGTTCATTTTCTCTTTAGTTTCAAGTGTCCTAGGAGTTGCATCAGTGAAGAAATTATTTCGGCATATGTCTGAGATTTTGTTACCTTTAGATTCTTCTAGAATTATTATGGTTTTCTGTGTTACATTTAAGTCCTTTATCCATTTTGAATTTATTTTTGTGTATGGTGTAAGTTGGTGGTCAATTTTCATTTTCTTGCATATATATGTCCAATTTTCCAAACACCATTTATTGAAAAGACTATCTGGGCTCCATTGTATGTTCTTGCCTCCTTTGTCAAATATTAACTGAGCATATTGGTTCAGGCCAATTTCTGGGCTCTCTATTCTATTCCATTGATCTATATGCCTGTTCTTGTGCCAGTACCAGGCAGTTTTGAGAACAGTGGCTTTGAAATTCATCTTGATATCTGGTATTGTGATCCCACCTACTTTGGCCTTTTTCAGGATCGCTGCAGCTATTCAGGGTCATTTTTTTATTCCAGATGAATTTTTGGAGAGTTCGGTCTAGATCTGTGAAGTATGCCGTTGGTATTTTGATGGGAAGTGCGTTGAATTTATAGATTGCTTTGGGTAGTATGGACATTTTAATGATGTTGATTCAACAGATCCATGAACATGGTATGTTCTTCCATCTGTTTATGTCTGCCTCTATATCTTTTTTCAACGTCCTGTAGTTTTCTGAGTAGAGGTCTTTTACCTCTTTAGTTAAGTTTATTCCTAGGTAGCTTAATTTCTTTGGTGCGATGGTAAATGGGATTGTTTTTATAATCTCTCTTTCTGAAAGTTCACTATTGGTGTATAGAAATGCCTCAGATTTGTTAGGGTTAATTTTGTATGCCTCTACATTGCCAAATTCATGTATTAAGTCTAGTAGCTTTTTGATGGAGTCTCTAGGGTTTTGTATGTATAATATCATGTCGTCTGCAAATAAGGACAGATTTACTTCATCTTTTCCAATTTGGATGCCTTTTATTTCATCTTCATGCCTAATTGTGATGGCTAATACTTCCAGTACTATGTTGAACAGCAGTGTTGAGAGGGGACATCCCTGTCTTGTTCCTGTTCTTAGGGGAAATGTTGTTAGTTTTGTCCAATGAGTATGATGCTGGCTGTGGGCCTGTCATATATGGCTTTTATTATGTTGAGGTATGATCCTTCTACTCCCACCTTACTGAGAGTTTTTATCAAAAATGGGTGTTGAATTTTGTCAAATGCTTTTTCTGCATCAATTGATATGACCATGTGGTTTTTTTCTTTCAATTTGTTTATGTGATGTATCACGTTTATTGATTTGCGGATATTTTACCATTCTTGAGTGTTGTTTTAATGGATGTTTTATTTTAGAATAGTTCTAGATTTCCATCCTTTCTATAGGTTAACAATATTCAATAGTCTACTGTGTAAAAAGGTAACCAAATTCATTATTATATACTGCCAGCACTGACACAACACCCTATTCCTCATCACTGCGACCACCACCATCCATCCCACCCCCCCCCATATCGAAACCTAAATTAATCATCAGCTTCTTTTTTCCTTGCCAGTATGAGAAAGTGTTGAGAAAAAATCGCAATTCAGACTTCTCCTTGTGTGTGGCTCAGTATGGAATGGCTTGTACGGTGCCTCAAATAGAGAAATCTACATTACTCCCTTCTCAGATGACTTCCCCCTCCTTAGATCCCTCCCCATCACAACACCCTTCTCCTCATGACTGCGACCACCACCATCCATCCCACGCCCCGCCAAATTCATACATAAATTCACGTTTGGACTAGCAGTTTCTTCATCCATCCTTGTGTTTGGAGTCTTATTCCTTATCTTCACTAGTGAACAATATCTTCTTAGTAAGTTTCGCTCTCTTGAGGCAACAGACACTGCTCAAAGTGTCCTGGCCTCTATATATACTCTTTAGGTTAATGAGGAGCCACTCACTTCGGCTCTGGTTGACCAAATTCAGTGGTTGTCATGGTGTGTCTTGACATGACAAAGCCACATCTAGACCATCCAGGATGGGTGGGCGAGGCAGAGGATGCAGAACTCTCAGACACTCTGGTTATAGAACAGAGACCTTCCTCTTAAATCCTAAGATTTTGACCAAAATGACCTCTGTCTCTCTGATTTCCTCTAATTCTATTATAGTCCAGCGTATGGCAGCAGGTGGTGTTTCCTCAAAGACAATTGTCATACTCCCCAGTCATTTCAGTGATCCAATCCACTATGTTCAGTTGCTACCATTCCTAGGAACTTGAGTGTTGTTTTAATGCCTGTTTTATTTTAGAATAGTTCCAGATTTACAGAAAAATTGTGAAGATAATAACCATGAACACCACACCCAATTTCCCTTATTACTAATATTGTACTTATGTATGGGGAAAATGTAAGAAGGAGTGAATCAACAGTGAAACAGAGTGAAACTTTACTTCTCTAGTATCTCCAATACCCAGCAATGCTGTTCTAGACCAAGTTGTTAAAGGAAAAACTAGACCAGTTGTGGCATAAAACTTCACATCTTGAACTGACCATCCTTTCAATAGTTTAACACTATTCAGTAGTCTACCATGTAAAAAGGAAATCAAATTCATTATTATACACTGCCAGCACTGACAATGCCTCCTGTTCCTCATGACTGTGACCACCACCATCCATCCCCCCGCACCAACGCAAACCTAAAGTCAACATCAGCTTCTTTTTTCCTAGTCAGTATGAGAAAGTGTTGGTAATAAAATCCCCATTCAGACTTATCCTTGTCCTTATGCTCAGTGTCTGACTCAGTATGGAATGGCTTGTTGGTGACACAAATAGAGAAATCTACATTACTCCCTTGTCAAATGCCTGCCCCCTACTTAGATGCCTCCTCAACAGTGAAACAGAGTCAAACCTCACTTCTCTAGTATCTCCAATATACAACAATGCTGTTCTACACCATGATGTTAAAGGAAAAACTCAATCACTTGTGGCATGAATTCACATCTTGAGCTGACCATACTGTCAATAGTTTAACAATATTCAATAGTCTGCCATGTGAAAAGGAAATCAAATTCTTTATTATACATCCAGCACTAACACAGCACCCTGTTCCTCATGATTGCCACCACGACAATCGATACCACCCCCACCCCCGCCAAATACAAACATAAATTGAATTTGGACTTACAGTTTCTTCATCCATCATTGTGTTTGGAGTCTTATTCCTTATCTCTACTAGTCTAGACTATCGTCTTATTAAGTTTCCCTATCTTGAGGCAACAGACATTACCCAAAGGGTCCTGGCCTCTATATATACTTTATATGTTATTGAGGAGCCACTCACTTCAGCCCTGGCTGCCCAATATCAGTGGTTGCCATGGTGTGGTTTGACATCACAAAGCCTCAGCTTGACCATCCAGGAGGGGCGGGGGTGGCAAAGGATGCAGAAATCTCAGACACTCTGCTTAGAGAAGAGAGACCTACCTCTTAACTCCTAAAATTTTTCCCAAACTGTCCTCGCTCTCTCTCTCATTTCCTCTAGTTCCATTATAGTCCAGCATATGGCAGGGAGTTGGTGTTTCCTCTAAGACAATTCCCATACTACCCCGTCATTTCAGTGGTACATTCCACTATGTTCAATTGCTACCATTTCCTAGGATTTTGAGAGTTGTTTTAATGGAGGTTTTATTTCAGAATAGTTCCAGATTTACTGAAAATTTGTGAAGGTAAAAACCATGTACACCATACCCAATTTCCCTTATTACTAATGACTTACTTATGTATTGAGCTAATTTAACATGAAGTGAAACATCAGTGAAACATAGTGAAACCTTACTTCTCTGGTATCTCCAATATCCAGCAATGTTTTTCTAGATCAAGTTGTTAAAGGAAATACTGGAGCAGTTGTGGCATAAACCTTCATGTCTTAAGCTTATCATCCTTTCAATAGTTTAACAATATTCAATAGTCTGCCATGTAAAAAGGAAATGAAATTCTTTACTATAAACTGGCAGCACTAACATAACAAACTGTTCCTCATGACTGCGAACACCACCATCCAGCCATCCTGACACCAATACAAACATAAATTCAATTTTGGCCTTGCAGTTTCTTCTTCCATCCTTGTGTTTGGAGTCTTATTCCTTATCTCTACTATTCTACACTATCAGATTATTAAGTTTCGCTATCTTGAGGCAACAGACACTACTGAAAGGGTCCTGGCCTCTATTTATTATCTTTCGGTTAATGAGGAGCCACTCACTTCAGGTCTCTTTTCCAAAAATCAGTTTGGCCATGGTGTGGCTTGAAATCACAAAGCCTCAGCTTGACCATCCAAGTGTTACAGGGGTGGCAGAGGATACAGAAATCTCAGAAACTCTGGTTATAGAACAGACAGCTTCCTCTTAACTCCTAAAATTATTCCCAAACTGACCTCTCTCTCAATTATCTCTCTCTCTCACTCTCTCTCTCTCTCTCTCTCTCTCTCTCTCTCTCTCTCTCTCTCTCTCTCTCCCCCTCTTCCTTTAGTTCCACTATAATTCCAGCATATGGCAGGGAGGTGGTGTTTCCTCTAATCCACTTCCTAAACTCCACAGTCATTTTAGTTTTCCATTCCACTATGTTTGGATATTCCCATTTCCTATTTTTTTTGTGTTGTTTTAATAAAAGCTTTATTTTAGAATAGTTCCAGATTTACAGAAAAATTGGGAAGATAATACTCATGTACACTGTACCCAATTTCCCTTATTACTAATATCTTACTTATGTGTGGTGCAAATGTAACATGAAGTGAATCATCAGTGAAACAGAGTGAAACCTCACTTCTCTAATATCAACAATGTCCACCAATGCTGTTCTATAGCAAGTTGTTAAATAAAAACTGTACCAGTTGTGCCATAAACTTCACATCTTGAGCTGACAATCTTGTCAATAGCTTAACAATATTCAATAGTCTACCATGTAAAAATGAAATCAAATTAATTACTTTACACTGCCAGCAGAAACACAACACCTTGTTTCTCATGACAGCGACCACCACCAACAACCACCCCCCCCCAATCCAAACCTAACTTAAATATCAAGTTCTTTTCTTCCTTGTCAGTATTAGAAAATGTTGAGGAAAAAAATCCCCATTCAGTCTTCTTCTTGTCCTTATTCAAGGTTTCTGGCTCATTATGGACTGGCTTGTCTGATGCCCCAATTAAAGAATTCTACATTACTCCCTTCTCACAGGCGTGCCCCTTCTTTACATCCCTCCCCATCATTGGAAAACACACAAAAATACATATTTCCTTTATACCATTGCTGGTATTTATTCAAGGAGACCATTAATATTTTCATCTTCTCATAATGCCCTTTTCTGAAGCATTGTTTATAGAGGGATTCACATTATAACGTGTATTCCCCTCAGAGAACCTGTGTATCACCTGTGGTAGATGAACACTCCACCACTTCTTCTTCTGCATTTGTTGGCTTGCTTACTGGAGGTTTTACCCTTCCTGTAGTAAAATACAATTATCTGATTCGTTCTATCTTTCTCTCTCTTGTCTTCATTCAGCTTAAAGTCCAAATTTTCCATCGCCACTATCTTGGTTATTGTTATGCCCAGATTTTAAATCCCCAACAGACCTCACCAGGGAGCCAGCCGTGTCCAATGCAAAAGCAAAGAGTCCTTTATTATCACAGACCCATGTCTGGCTCCTATCCTCACAAAGAGGAGAAGAGAGAGAACGCCTGTGGGAAAAAATGGGGTTTTAATAGGGGGGTGGAGTTAGCGGAAGGGAAATGATTGTGGGCCCTGCCGATTGGCTAGGTGCAAGTCGGGTCTTATTACACAGGATGTGGTCATCACCAAGGCGCGCAAGTCCCCTGATTGTCATTGGGTAGGTTAAAAAGGTTCTGGGTTTGGCCAGCAGTGTCCTTTGATACAGGAACCTGGTACTATCCTGAGCACATGGCGGCTGCCCCAACATTGAGGATACGGGGAAGATGGAGGACATATCCTTCTCCTTTTCATTCCCCCAGTTTCATGGAACTTCCTGCTCAATCATGAGACGGACTGCATTACTATTCCACCGTTGCTAGAGGCCCGTACTGGGCACACAGTACTATCAACTGAACTATCCCTATATGCTTAACAAATGGTTCGGTGGAAGGGAAAGAAACCATTTTAGCTTTAACAGCCTCTATTGTAATAGAATTTTTCTTCTTAAAATTCCTCCATGGTTATCAAAAAGCCAGATCAAGGTTAATTTACCTACTCTCCTGATGTTTGCATAAACACAACAAGAATGGTAAATGACTACGTTGCTGCAGTCTCATGGTTGAATTTTAATGTGCTCCATAGGCCAGGAAGCTAAGCCATCCAGCTTCCATCAGGCCTGCTTACAGTATCTGCGGAGTTAGGTGAATCCCTCACCTGTAGCAACTCCACCTGAGCCTATGCTCCAGGCTTTAAGGCTCATATCAGTAGCCCTCCCACTCGTTGTGGCCCAGAGCGTACGGGGTTTGCGCAGGGATGCAGAGGCATATTTGCTGCTCCACTTCTACTCTTACCAACCGCCAGTTATGGTAGGGCATCGGCCTGACATTCCAGCACCAGCCATCCTCAGGGCTCCCGACCAGGATACCAGGCTTTCTTCGTGGCATTCTTACTGGCTTCAAGTCTTTAGAGCTCAGACAGGGCTATTTAAAACATGATATTCCAGTCGAAGTTTTCTGTTAATAAAACCATTATCAGGATCTGGTCTTATTAAATATATGCAAAGAAATGTATTGACATGACTTATTTAGCATTGCCTGATTTCGGAGGAATTACATAAGGAGAAAAACATACTGATCTACTCTAAGATTTTCTGACTTTCCTTGCCAATTCCTTTTCATGGATTTTTCAGAGTTATAACAAAACAGTAATTGTTGGCATTAAACTTTCTTTCAATGCAACACCCTGCGTTAGACCTTCTATTCTAAACAGACCTTTTCCAGCTTACTACCCCTGACATGGGCATGGTCACACAGGCCTGCAAGCGGTATACATGCTGCCAACTGTCAACTGTCTCTCAACAGTGACCAGAACCTGATGGGCACCCTTCCCTGCCCAGTTGGCCACCTGCCCTCTTGGCAGCTAGATACCCTTTACTTTTGGGGGTCACCCCACACCGTCCCCTTCCAGGACAGCCAACACACATTCAAAGCTGCAAAAGAATCAAAGGTCAATATAACATATCAATACAATGAAACATAATATTGGCATCATGGCCGCTTCAGGCAGCCCAATCTTCTGCTACTAAACATGTGATCCTATAAATTGTCCTTGTCTCATTGGAGCCATGTCCATGGAGAAGCAGGCATCATCTAAGTCTATTACACAGTATTGTGGGGGCTCCTGGTGACAGGAGTGATCTCGAGCAATGTTACCAGAATCAGGCAGGTCGAGCACGCTGCAGCTTGAGCTTGAGCGGGTAATGTTGATCTCAATCGATGCCCCATTTGGTGATGAAGTCTTTCCGGGTCATGGATGGGTCCGATGACTGGATGGGAGTGTAATGGACCCAGGCCGCAACGCCGTCCACGTTGAGAGCGGTGGGGGTTGTCAGCACGAAGCTTTTTATAGTGAGTGGTAAACAAGGTAGTGGTTACCAATGTTTCACTTTCCTTGTGAGTTTCACTTGTTTACACCATGGTTATACTTCCTGCACTTCCTCAGCCCATTAGATTCCCAGATAACATCTAGGGAGTGTCATAAGGTCAAGCCTAATTATGCTAAGAGGACTGTGCCCTCTAAGCTAGGACTTGTTTGTGACTTTGCCAGCAGGTCAGTCCGAGGCTTAACCCTATGTCAGTTTCCCACATCTCACCCTTTTTTGTTTTATTAATTAAGCTACTATAATGAAAATAAAACTTAAACATCAAGAACAAAACTCTGGCTATTAAAACGATAACAATGCCAATCCGTAACCCAAAACATTTTCAAACTTAAGCATAACATTTCAAGGACAAAAATTGTTTTAAGTTCCAATTTCAATGTCCTACAGTTCCTTATGTGTACATGTCAACAATGATATTTCATTTCTGGATTGTGGAAAAATGGTGGCAATGCAGGTCCGACCCTCTCTGGTTTGGTCCTGGGCAATCTTCAGCGACACACAGCTGCTGACTGCTAGCATGGAAAAGCGTCTTCAGCGTCTCCATCTCTGAACTGTCTCTACTCTTGTCTTCATAACTGGAGCATTCTTGAGAATTCCTCTCTGTTGCAGCAATCCACGTGGTCTTGAAGTTGTTTTCTGAAAATATACAAACATATTCTCGACCTTAGGTTAATCAAGAAATTTTGACTTAGGGTACTTTTTATATTTGCCAAATGATTTTCTTTTGGCTTATTTTGACACAATGTGTGTTTTCCTGGGTGTCTCACTGTTAGCATTATAAATGAAAAAAATTTTTCTAGATTTATTTTTTTCATTTTATTTTTTTTAATTTCTGAAATCACTTTTTTTTTATTGCTTAAAGTATTTCAAAGGGTATTACATATGTGTCCTTTCTTTCCCCCTCGCCCTTGACAGTACCCTAGCCTCCCCTATCCCCCAGTGTCTTATGTCCATTGATTATGCTTATATGCATGCATACAAGTCCTTAGGTTGATCTTTTACCCCCCTCCCTCCTGCCCCCCAACCTCCCAGGCCTTCCCGCTGCAGTTTGACAATCTGTTTGAGGCAGCTCTGCCTCTGTATCTATTATTGTTCAAAAGTTTATAATGCTCTCAATTATCCATGAATGAGTGAGATCATGTGGTACCTTTCCCTCATTGACTGGCCTATTTCACCTAGCACAACGCTCTCCAGTTCCATCCATGCCACTGTAAACGGTAAGAGCTCCTTCCTTTTTACAGCAGCATAGTATTCCATCGTGTAGATGTACCACTGTTTTCTAATCCATTCATCTACTGATGGGCACTTAGGCTGTTTCCAGATCTTAGATATGGTGAATTGTGCTGCTATGACCATAGGGGTGCATGTATCCTTTCTGATTTGTGTTTCTGGTTTCTTGGGATATATTCCTAGAAGTGGGATCACAGGGTCAAATGGGAGTTCCATTTTCAGTTTTTTGAGGAAACTCCATACTGTCTTCCATAGTGGCTGCACCAGTCTGCATTCCCACCAGCAGTGCACAAGTGTTCCTTTTTCTCCAGATCCTCTCCAGCACTTGTCGTTTGTTGATTTGTTGATGATAGCCAGTCTGACAGGTGTGAGATGGTACCTCATTGTTGATTTGATTTGCATCTCTCAGATGATTAGGGACTCTGAGCATGTTTTCATATACGGTCTTGGCTTTCTGAATATCCTCTTTTGAGAGGTGTCTATCTAGGTCCTTTGCCCATTTTTTGATTGGAATGTGAAACTTCCTTTTGTTAACTTCTATGAGTTCCCTATAAATTTTGGAGATTAGGCCCTTATCAGATATGACATTGGCAAATATGTTTTCCCACACAGTGGGTTTTCTCATTGATTTGTTGATGGTTTCTTTTGCTGTGCAGAAGCTTTTTATTTCGATGTAGTCCCATTTGTTCATTTTCTCTGTAGTTTCAAGTGTCCTAGGAGTTGTATCAGTGATGAAATTATTTCGGCATATGTCTGAGATTTTGTTGCCTTTAGATTCTTCTAGAATTTTTATGGTTTCCTGTTGTACATTTAAGTCCTTTATCCATTTTGAGTTTATTTTTGTGTATGGTGTAAGTTGGTGGTCTTGTTTCATTTTCTTGCATATATATGTCCAATTTTCCAAACACCATTTATTGAAGAGACTATCTTGGCTCCATTGAATGTTCTTGCCTCCTTTGTCAAATATTAATTGAGCATATTGGTTCAGGCCGATTCTTGGGCTCTCTATTCTATTTCATTGATCTATATGCCTGTTCTTGTGCCAGTACCAGGCAGTTTTGAGAACAGTGGCTTTATAATACATCTTGATATCTGGTATTGAGATCCCACCTACTATGTTCTTTTTCTGGATCGCTGCAGCTATTCAGGGTCATTTTTTTATTCCAGATGAATTTTTGGAGAGTTCGGTTTAGAACTATGAAGTATGCCGTTGGTATTTTAATGGGAAGTGCGTTGAATTTATAGATTGCTTTGGGTAGTATGGACAATTTAATGATGTTGATTCTACCAATCCATGAACATGGTATGTTCTTCCATCTGTTTATGTCTTCCTCTAAATCTTTTTTCAATGTCCTGTAGTTTTCTGAGTAGAGGTCATTTACCGCTTTAGTTAAGTTTATTCCTAGGTAGCTTAATTTTTTTGGTGCGACGGTAAATGGGATTGTTTGTATAATCTCTCTTTCTGAAAGTTCACTATTGGTGTATAGAAATGCCTCAGATTTCCTGGGGTTAATTTTGTATCCTGCTACATTGCCAAATAAATGTATTAAGTCTAGTAGCTTTTTGATGATGTCTCTAGGGTTTTGTATGTATAATATCATGTCGTCTGCAAATAAGGACAGTTTTACTTCCTCTTTTCCATTTTGGATGCCTTTTTTTTCTTCTTCTTGCCTAATTGCGATAGCTAATACTTCCAGTACTATGTTGAACAGCAGTGGTGAGAGTGACATCCCTGTCTTTTCCTGTTCTTAGGGGAAATGTTGTTAGTTTTTGTCCAATGAGTATGATGCTGGCTGTGAGCCTGTCATATATGGCTTTTATTATGTTGAGGTATGATCCTTCTACTCCCACCTTACTGAGAGTTGTTATCAAAAATGGGTGTTGAATTTTGTCAAATGCTTTTTCTGCATCAATTGATATGACCATGTGGTTTTTTTCATTCAATTTGTTTCTGTGATGTATCACGTTTATTGATATGCAGATATTGTACCATGCTTGAGTGTTGTTTTAATGAATGTTTTATTTTAGAATAGTTCCAGATTTACAGTAAAATTGTGAAGATAATAACCATTAACACCATACCTAATTTCCCTTATTACTAATATCGTACTTATGTATGGGGCAAATGTAACAAGAAGTGAATCAACAGTGAAACAGAGTGAAAATTCACTTCTCTAGTATCTCCAATATCCAGCACTGTTGTTCTAGACCAAGTTGTTAAAGGAAAAACTGGACCAGTTCCAGCATAATACTTCAGATCTTGAGCTGATTATCCTTTCAATAGTTTAATAGTCAATAGTCTACCATGTAAAACGGAAACCAAATTCATTATTATATACTGCCAGCACTGACACAACACCCTGTTTCTCATGACTGTGACCACCACCATCCATCCCACCCCCCCTATCGAAACCTAAATTAATCATCAGCTTCTTTTTTCCTTGCCAGTATGAGAAAGTGTTTAGATAAAATCCCCATTCAGGCTTCTCCTTGTCTAAGTGTGTGGCTCAGTATGGAATGGCTTGTCTGTCGCCCAAAATAAAGTAATCTACATTACTCCCTTCTCAGATGACTACTCCCTCCTTAGATCAATCCCCATCAGTGAAACTTCCCACCACCTGCCAGAAGAGCCACCACAGCTGTTAAGAGCACCCACCAGAGGAGCTGCTGCCAACTGAAGAGCAGCTGCTACTGCAACCGCCCGAAGAGCAACCAAAGACCAAGGAGTAACTGCAACCCAGGGAGCAACCACTGAACGACTCAACGTCTAGATATGTCAGTAAGATCAAACATGGGTAGACAAAGAAAAACCCAAAGGAAAGAGAAGAGGACTCTCCAGAAAAGCAGCTAAGTAATACAGAGGCATGCAACATGACAGAAAAAGAATTCAGAATAAGGGTCCCAGAGTGCATAAACCGGATGGAGGAAAAAATCAACAACTTGTGCAAGAAGCAAGAAGAAACAGATGAAAAAGTCAACTACCTATGCAAGAAGCAAGAAGAAACAGATGAAAAAATCAATAACATATGGAAGAAGCTAGAAGAAACAGATGAAAAAATCAACAACTTAAGTAAGACCCAAGAAGAAATGAAGAGTGATATAGCTGCAATAAATAAAAAACCATTGAAAGTATCAACAGTAGACTAGGAGAAGCAGAGGACCCAGTAATTGAGTTACAAGACAAGGAAGAAAACCAAACTCAAAATGTAGTGCAATTGGAGAAATAAAAATAAAAGACAGGAGGAGGGCGTAAGGGAGCTTTGGGACAACATGAAATGAAACAACATACGAATAATAGGGGTGTTAGAACAACAGATAGAGGAACAAAGATTAGAAAACCTATTCGAAGAAATAATATCAGAAAACTTCCCTGATGTGGGGAAGAAAAAAGTCACACAAGCCCAGAGAGTCCCAAACAAGGTGAACCCGAAAAGACCCACACCAAGACACATCATAATTACCATGGCAAATGTTCAGGACAAAGAGAGGATCTTACAGGCTGCAAGAGAGAGACAGAAAGTGACATACAAGGGACCTCCCAATAGTTTATCAAATGATTTCTCAACAGAAACACATCAGGAAAGAAAAGAATAGACAGAAATTTACAAAGTGATGCAAAGCGAAGGACTGAATCCAAGAATACTCTATCCTGCAAGGCTATCATTCAAACTTGAAGGGGAAATAAGAAGCTTCACAGACAAAAAAAGGCTAAGGGAGTTTATCACCACCAAACCACCAATGCAAGGAATGCTAAAGGGACTAGTATAAAAAGAAGAAATAAAAAGCTCAGAAAGAAAACAGTCACACACAAAAAAGAAATGGCTACAAACAAGTACCTTTCAATAATAACTTTAAATGTAAACGGACTAAATGCTCCAACCAAAAGACGTCGAATGGCTGAATGGATAAAAAAAAATGACCCATACATCTGCTGTCTACAAGAAACCAACCTCATTAGAAGGGACTCACACCGACTGAAAGTGAAGGGATGGAAAAATATCTTTCAGGCAAATGGAAAGGAAAAGAAAGCTGGGGTAGCAATACTTATATCGGACAAAATAGACCTCAAAGTGAAGGCCATAACAAGAGATAAGGAAGGCCACTTCATAATACTAAAGGGATCAATACAAGAAGAAGATATAACCCTGATAAACATATATGCACCCAATACAGGAGCATCCAAATTCATAAAAATATCTCCTGGAAGATATCAAAGGAGAGATCGACAACAATACAACCATAGTAGGGGACTTTAATACATCACTGAAAGCACTGGATAATTACTCTAGACAAACAATCAGCAAAAATACAACAATCCTAAATGACTCACTAGATCAGATGGACTTAATAGACATCTTCAGAACACTTCACCCCATAGACAGGGAATATACATTCTACTCAGGTGCTAATAAGACATATTCAAAAATAGACCATATATTGGGTCACAAGCAAAGTATCCCCAAATTCATGAAGATTGAAATCGTAAAAAGCATCTTCGCATCCCACGATGGCATAATATTAGAAATAAACTACAATAAAAACAACAAAAAATACTCAAACACCTCAAGCTGAAGAGCATGCTATGAAATATTGATTGGGTTACCAATGAGATCAAAGAAGAAATTAAAAAAGTCGTGGAAACTAATGACAATGAAAACACAACAATCCAAAACCTATGGGACACAATTAAAGCAGTCCTGAGAGGGAAGTTTAGAGCTCTAGAGGCCGATCTCAAAAAACAAACAAACAAAAAAAATGGCAGAAATCACCTAAATCTACAACTCAAAGAATTAGAAAGAGAGCAAGAAGTAAACCCAGAGTGAGCAGAAGGAAGGAGATAATAAAGATTAGAGCAGAAATAAATGACATAGAGACCAAAAAAACAATACAGAAAATCAATGAAACCAAGAGTTGGTTCTTTGAAAGGATAAACAAGATTGACAAACCTCTAGCCAGACTCACCAAGAAGCAAAGAGAGAGGACCCAAATAAACAAAATCAGAAACGATAGAGGCAAAATAACAACAGACACCACAGAAATACAAATGATTGTTAAAAAAATACTATGGACAGCTCTACTCCAAAAACTAGACAACCTGGAGGAAATGGACAAATTCCTAGAAAAATACAACATTCCAAAACTCAATCAGGAAGAATCTAAAAATCTCAACAAGCCAATAACTATGGAAGAAATTGAAGCAGTCACCAAAAAGCTTCCAACAAACAAGAGCCCAGGACCAGATGGCTTCACAAGGGGAGTTTTACCAAACATTCAAGGAAGAACTAAAACCTTTCCTCCTCAGACTAATACAAAAAATTCAAGAGGAAGGAACACTTCCAAGCTCATTCTATGAAGCCAGCATCACCCAAATACCAAAACCAGGTAAAAACAACACAATGAAAGAGAATTACGGGCCTATATCCCTCATGAACATAGATGCCAAAATCCTCAACAAAATCGTAGCAAATCGGATCCAGCAGTACATCTGAAAGATCTTACACCATGACCAAGTAGGATTTAACCCAAGGATGCAAGGATGGTACAACATCCGCAAATCAATAAACGTGATACATCACATAAATAAACTGAAAGAAAAACACCACATGGTCGTATCAATTGATGTAGAAAAAGCATATGACAAAATTCAACACCCATTTTTGATAAAAACTCTCAGTAGGGCGGTAGTAGAAGGATCATAAATCAACATAATAAAAGCCATATATGACAGGCCCACAGCCAACATCATACTCAATGGACAAAAACTAACACCATTTCCCCTAAGAACAGGAACAAGACAGGTATGCCCCCTCTCACCACTCCTGTTCAACATAGTATTGGAAGTGTTAGCCATTGCAATTATGCAGGAAGAAGAAATAAAAGGCACCCAAATTGGAAAAGAGGAAGTAAAACTGTCCATATTTGCAGATGACATGATATTACATATACAAAACCCTAGAGACTCCATCAAAAAGCTACTAGACTTAATACATTTATTTGGCAATGTAGCAGGACACAAAATTAACCCGAAGAAATCTGAGGCATTTCTATACACCAATAGTGAACTTTCAGAAAGAGAGATTATAAATAAAATGCGGTTTACCATTGCACCAAAAAAATTAAGCTACGTAGGAATAAACTTAACTAAAGAGGTAAAAGACCTCTACTCAGAAAAATACAGGACGTTAAAAAAAGATATAGAGGAAGACATAAACAGATAGAAGAACATACTGGTTCATGGATTGCTAGAACCAACATCATTAAAATGTCCATACTACCCAAAGCAATGTATAAATTCAACGCACTTCCCA
Source organism: Myotis nattereri (assembly GCF_964212035.1). Classification (NCBI taxonomy): domain Eukaryota; kingdom Metazoa; phylum Chordata; class Mammalia; order Chiroptera; family Vespertilionidae; genus Myotis; species Myotis nattereri. The sequence continues at coordinate 59,241,222 of NC_138078.1, forward strand.
TTAAAATAACAACGGCGTGCTTCAGAGATCTAGAATGAAGTCTCCAAAAAATCAACTGGAATATATATACTCTTTAGGTTAATGAGGAGCCACTCACTTCAGCTTAGGTAGCCCAAAATCAGTGGTTGCCATGGTGTGGCTTCACATCACAAAGACTCAGTTAACCATCCAGGAGGGGCGGGGGTTGAAACGGATGCACAAATCTCAGACACTCTGCTTATAGAACAGAGACCTTCCTCTTAACTCCTAAACATGTTCCCAAACTGACCTCCCTCTCTCTTTCATTTCCTCTAGTTCTATTATGGTCCGGGATATGGCACGGAGGTGGTGTTTCCTCTAAGACAATTGCCATAATCCCCCCTCATTTCAGTGGTCCATTCCACTAAGTTCAGATATTAAGGTTTCGTAGGAATTTGAGTGTTGTTTTAATGGATGTTTTATTTTACAATAGTTCGAGATATACAGAAAAATTGTGAAGATAACTACCATGTACACCATGCCCACTTTCCCTTATTACTAATATCTTTCTTATGTATGGGGCAAATGTAACATGAAGTGAATCATCAGTGAAATAGAGTGAAACATCACTTCTCTAGTATCTCCAATACTCAGCAATGCTGTTCTAGACCAAGTTGTTAAAGGAAAAACTAGACCATTTGCGTCACAAAACTTCAGATCTTGAGCTGACCATCCTGTCAATAGTTTAACAATATTCAATTGTCTGCCATGTAAAAAGGAAATCATTTTCTTTATTATACGCTTCCAGCACTAACACAACACCCTGTTCCTCATGAATGCCACCAGGACCATCCATACCAGCCCCCCCAATACAAACATAAATTGACGTTTGGACTTACAGTTTCTTCATCCATCCTTGTGTTTGGAGTCTTATTCCTTTTCTCTACTAGTCTAGACTATCGTCTTATTAAGTTTCGCTATCTTGAGGCAACAGACACTACTCAAAAGGTCCTGGTCTCTATATATACTTTTTAGGTTATTGAGGAGCCACTCACTTCAACCCTGGCTGCCCAAAATCAGTGGTTGTCATGGTGTGGTCTGACATCACAAAGCCTCAGCTTGACCATACAGGAGGGGCGGGGGTGGCAAAGGATGCAGAAATCTCAGACACTCTGGTTATAGAACAGAGACCTTCCTCTTAACTCCTAAAATTTTTCCCAAACTGTCCTCGCTCTCTCTCATTTCCTCTAGTTCCATTATAGTCCAGCATATGGCAGGGAGTTGGTGTTTCCTCTAAGACAATTCCCATACTCCCCCGTCATTTCAGTGGTCCTTTCCACTATGTTCAGTTGCTACCATTTCCTAGGATTTTGAGTGTTGTTTTAATGGATGTTTGATTTTAGAATAGTTCCAGATTTACAGAAAAATTGTCAAGTTAATAACCATGTACACCATACCCAATTTCCCTTATTACTAATATCTTACTTATGTATGGGGCAAATGTAACAGGAAGTGAATCATCAGTGAAACAGTTACAATGAAACCTCACTTCTCCAGTATCTCCAGTATCCAGCAGTGCTGTTCTAGACCAAGTTGTTAAAGGAAAAACTGGACCAGCTGTGGCATAAAACTACACTTCTTGAGCTGACCATCCTTTCAATAGTTTAACAATATTCAATAGTCTACTATGTAAAAAGGAAAACAAATTCAATATTACATACTGCCAGCACTAACACAACACCCTGTTCCTCATGACTGCGACCACCACCATCCATCCTACCCCCCAATCCAAACCTAAATTAAGCATCAGCTTCTTTTTTCCATGACCGCATGAGATAGTGTTGAGAAAAAATCCCCATTCAGACTTCTCCTTGTCTTTATGTTAAAGGTCTGGTTCAGTATGGAATGGCATGTCGGGTGCTCCTACTAAAGAAATCTACATTACTCCCTTCTCACATGCCTGCCCCCTCCATAGATCCCACTTCATCAATGAAACAGAGTCAAACCTCACTTCTCTAGTATATCCACTATCCAACAATGCTCTTTTTGACCATGATGTTGAAGGAAAAACTCTACCTGTTGTGGCATAAAACTTCAAAACTTGACCGGACGATCATTTCAATTGTTTAAAAATATTCAATAGTCAGCCATGTAAAAAGGAATCAAATCGTTATTATAAACTGTGAGCCCTAACACAACACCCTGTTCCTCATGATTGACACCACGAACATCCATCCCACCCCCTCAATACAAACATAAATACAGTTTTGGACTTACAGTTTCTTCATCCATGCTTGTGTATGGAGTCTTATTCCTTATCTCTACTAGTCTACACTATTTTCTTATTAAGTTTCGCTATCTCAAGGCAACAGACACTACTCAAATTGTCCTGGCCTCTATATATACTTTTTAGATTAATGAGGATCCTTCACTTCAGCTCTGACTGCCCTAAATAAGTGGTTGCCATGGTGTGGCTTGACATCACAAAGCCTCAGATTGACCAACCAGAAGGGGCGGGGGTGGCAGAGGATGCAGAAATCTCACACACTCTGGTTATAGAACAGAGACCTTCATCTTACTCCTTTAATTTTTCCCTAACTATCCTCTCTCTCCCTCCCATTTCCTCTAGGTCCATTATAGTCCAGCATATGGCAGGGAGGGGGTGTTTCCTCTAAGACAATTGCCATACTCCCCCATAATTTCAGTGGTACTTTCCAATATGTGCAGTTGCTACCATTTCCTAGGATTTTGAGTGTTGTTTTAATGGATATTTTATTTTAGAATAGTTCCAGATTTACAGAACAATTGTGAAGATAATAACCATGTACATCATACCCAATTTCCCTTTTTACTAATATCTTACTTATTATCGGGCAAATGTAACATGAAGTGAATCATCAGTGACACAGATTGAAACTTCACTTCTCCAGTATGTCCAATATCCAGCAATGCTGTTCTAGACCATGTTGTTAAAGGATCAACTGGACCAGTTGTTGCACATAACTTCAGACTTGAGCTGACCTTCCTTTCAATAGTTTAACAATATTCAATAGTCTGCTGTGTAAAAAGGAAATCAAATTCATTATTATACTCTGCTAGCACTAACAAAACACCCTGTTCCTCATGACTGCGACCACCACCATCCACCCCCCACTCCCCCAATACATACATAAATTCACTTTTGGACTTGCAGTTTCTTCATCCATCCTTGTGTTTGGAGTCTTATTCCTTATCTCTACTTGTCTACAGTATCATCTTATTAAGTTTCGCTATCTTGAGGCAACAGACACTACTCAAAGGGTCCTGGCCTCTATATATACTCTTTAAGTTAATGAGGAGCCACTCACCTCAGCTCTGGTTGCCAACACTCAGTGGTTGCCATTGTGTGCCTTGACATCACAAATCTTCAACTTGACCAACCAGGAATGACAGGGGTGGCAGAGGATGCAGAAATCTCAGACACTCTTGTTATAGAACAGAGACCTTGCTCTTAACTCCTAAACATGTTCCCAAACTGACCTCTCTCTCTCTCTCTCTCTCTCTCTCTCTCTCTCTCTCTCTCTCTCTCTCTCATTTCCTCTAGTTCTATTATAGTCCAGGATATGGCACGGAGGTGGTGTTTCCTCTAAGACAATTGCCATAATCCCCCCTCATTTCAGTGGTCCATTCCACTAAGTTCAGATATTAAGGTTTCCTAGGATTTTGAGTGTTGTTTTAATGGATGTTTTATTTTACAATAGTTCGAGATATACAGAAAAATTGTGAAGATAACTACCATGTACACCATGCCCACTTTCCCTTATTACTAATATCTTACTTATGTATGGGGCAAATGTAACATGAAGTGAATCATCAGTGAAATAGAGTGAAACATCACTTCTCTAGTATCTCCAATACTCAGCAATGCTGTTCTAGACCAAGTTGTTAAAGGAAAAACTAGACCATTTGCGTCACAAAACTTCAGATCTTGAGCTGACCATCCTGTCAATAGTTTAACAATATTCAATTGTCTGCCATGTAAAAAGGAAATCATTTTCTTTATTATACGCTTCCAGCACTAACACAACACCCTGTTCCTCATGAATGCCACCAGGACCATCCATACCAGCCCCCCCAATACAAACATAAATTGACGTTTGGACTTACAGTTTCTTCATCCATCCTTGTGTTTGGAGTCTTATTCCTTTTCTCTACTAGTCTAGACTATCGTCTTATTAAGTTTCGCTATCTTGAGGCAACAGACACTACTCAAAAGGTCCTGGTCTCTATATATACTTTTTAGGTTATTGAGGAGCCACTCACTTCAACCCTGGCTGCCCAAAATCAGTGGTTGTCATGGTGTGGTCTGACATCACAAAGCCTCAGCTTGACCATACAGGAGGGGCGGGGGTGGCAAAGGATGCAGAAATCTCAGACACTCTGGTTATAGAACAGAGACCTTCCTCTTAACTCCTAAAATTTTTCCCAAACTGTCCTCGCTCTCTCTCATTTCCTCTAGTTCCATTATAGTCCAGCATATGGCAGGGAGTTGGTGTTTCCTCTAAGACAATTCCCATACTCCCCCGTCATTTCAGTGGTCCTTTCCACTATGTTCAGTTGCTACCATTTCCTAGGATTTTGAGTGTTGTTTTAATGGATGTTTGATTTTAGAATAGTTCCAGATTTACAGAAAAATTGTCAAGTTAATAACCATGTACACCATACCCAATTTCCCTTATTACTAATATCTTACTTATGTATGGGGCAAATGTAACAGGAAGTGAATCATCAGTGAAACAGTTACAATGAAACCTCACTTCTCCAGTATCTCCAGTATCCAGCAGTGCTGTTCTAGACCAAGTTGTTAAAGGAAAAACTGGACCAGCTGTGGCATAAAACTACACTTCTTGAGCTGACCATCCTTTCATTAGTTTAACAATATTCAATAGTCTACTATGTAAAAAGGAAAACAAATTCAATATTACATACTGCCAGCACTAACACAACACCCTGTTCCTCATGACTGCGACCACCACCATCCATCCTACCCCCCAATCCAAACCTAAATTAAGCATCAGCTTCTTTTCTCCATGACCGCATGAGATAGTGTTGAGAAAAAATCCCCATTCAGACTTCTCCTTGTCTATATGTTAAAGGTCTGGTTCAGTATGGAATGGCATGTCGGGTGCTCTTACTAAAGAAATCTACATTACTCCCTTCTCACATGCCTGCCCCCTCCATAGATCCCACTTCATCAATGAAACAGAGTCAAACCTCATTTCTCTAGTATATCCACTATCCAACAATGCTCTTCTTGACCATGATGTTGAAGGAAAAACTCTACCTGTTGTGGCATAAAACTTCAAAACTTGACCTGACGATCATTTCAATTGTTTAAAAATATTCAATAGTCAGCCATGTAAAAAGGAATCAAATCGTTATTATAAACTGTGAGCCCTAACACAACACCCTGTTCCTCATGATTGACACCACGAACATCCATCCCACCCCCTCAATACAAACATAAATACAGTTTTGGACTTACAGTTTCTTCATCCATGCTTGTGTATGGAGTCTTATTCCTTATCTCTACTAGTCTACACTATTTTCTTATTAAGTTTCGCTATCTCAAGGCAACAGACACTACTCAAATTGTCCTGGCCTCTATATATACTTTTTAGATTAATGAGGATCCTTCACTTCAGCTCTGACTGCCCTAAATAAGTGGTTGCCATGGTGTGGCTTGACATCACAAAGCCTCAGATTGACCAACCAGGAGGGGCGGTGGTGGCAGAGGATGCAGAAATCTCACACACTCTGGTTATAGAACAGAGACCTTCATCTTACTCCTTTAATTTTTCCCTAACTGTCCTCTCTCTCCCTCCCATTTCCTCTAGGTCCATTATAGTCCAGCATATGGCAGGGAGGTGGTGTTTCCTCTAAGACAATTGCCATACTCCCCCATAATTTCAGTGGTACTTTCCAATATGTGCAGTTGCTACCATTTCCTAGGATTTTGAGTGTTGTTTTAATGGATATTTTATTTTAGAATAGTTCCAGATTTACAGAACAATTGTGAAGATAATAACCATGTACATCATACCCAATTTCCCTTTTTACTAATATCTTACTTATTATCGGGCAAATGTAACATGAAGTGAATCATCAGTGACACAGATTGAAACTTCACTTCTCTAGTATGTCCAATATCCAGCAATGCTGTTCTAGACCATGTTGTTAAAGGATCAACTGGACCAGTTGTTGCACATAACTTCAGACTTGAGCTGACCTTCCTTTCAATAGTTTAACAATATTCAATAGTCTGCTGTGTAAAAAGGAAATCAAATTCATTATTATACTCTGCTAGCACTAACAAAACACCCTGTTCCTCATGACTGCGACCGCCACCATCCACCCCCCCTCCCCCAATACATACATAAATTCACTTTTGGACTTGCAGTTTCTTCATCCATCCTTGTGTTTGGAGTCTTATTCCTTATCTCTACTTGTCTACAGTATCATCTTATTAAGTTTCACTATCTTGAGGCAACAGACACTACTCAAAGGGTCCTGGCCTCTATATATACTCTTTAAGTTAATGAGGAGCCACTCACCTCAGCTCTGGTTGCCAACACTCAGTGGTTGCCATTGTGTGCCTTGACATCACAAATCTTCAACTTGACCAACCAGGAATGACAGGGGTGGCAGAGGATGCAGAAATCTCAGACACTCTTGTTATAGAACAGAGACCTTGCTCTTAACTCCTAAACATGTTCCCAAACTGACCTCTCTCTCTCTCTCTCTCTCTCTCTCTCTCTCTCTCTCTCTCTCTCTCTCTCATTTCCTCTAGTTCTATTATAGTCCAGGATATGGCACGGAGGTGGTGTTTCCTCTAAGACAATTGCCATAATCCCCCCTCATTTCAGTGGTCCATTCCACTAAGTTCAGATATTAAGGTTTCCTAGGATTTTGAGTGTTGTTTTAATGGATGTTTTATTTTACAATAGTTCGAGATATACAGAAAAATTGTGAAGATAACTACCATGTACACCATGCCCACTTTCCCTTATTACTAATATCTTTCTTATGTATGGGGCAAATGTAACATGAAGTGAATCATCAGTGAAATAGAGTGAAACATCACTTCTCTAGTATCTCCAATACTCAGCAATGCTGTTCTAGACCAAGTTGTTAAAGGAAAAACTAGACCATTTGCGTCACAAAACTTCAGATCTTGAGCTGACCATCCTGTCAATAGTTTAACAATATTCAATTGTCTGCCATGTAAAAAGGAAATCATTTTCTTTATTATACGCTTCCAGCACTAACACAACACCCTGTTCCTCATGAATGCCACCAGGACCATCCATACCAGCCCCCCCAATACAAACATAAATTGACGTTTGGACTTACAGTTTCTTCATCCATCCTTGTGTTTGGAGTCTTATTCCTTTTCTCTACTAGTCTAGACTATCGTCTTATTAAGTTTCGCTATCTTGAGGCAACAGACACTACTCAAAAGGTCCTGGTCTCTATATATACTTTTTAGGTTATTGAGGAGCCACTCACTTCAACCCTGGCTGCCCAAAATCAGTGGTTGTCATGGTGTGGTCTGACATCACAAAGCCTCAGCTTGACCATACAGGAGGGGCGGGGGTGGCAAAGGATGCAGAAATCTCAGACACTCTGGTTATAGAACAGAGACCTTCCTCTTAACTCCTAAAATTTTTCCCAAACTGTCCTCGCTCTCTCTCATTTCCTCTAGTTCCATTATAGTCCAGCATATGGCAGGGAGTTGGTGTTTCCTCTAAGACAATTCCCATACTCCCCCGTCATTTCAGTGGTCCTTTCCACTATGTTCAGTTGCTACCATTTCCTAGGATTTTGAGTGTTGTTTTAATGGATGTTTGATTTTAGAATAGTTCCAGATTTACAGAAAAATTGTCAAGTTAATAACCATGTACACCATACCCAATTTCCCTTATTACTAATATCTTACTTATGTATGGGGCAAATGTAACAGGAAGTGAATCATCAGTGAAACAGTTACAATGAAACCTCACTTCTCTAGTATCTCCAGTATCCACCAGTGATGTTCTAGACCAAGTTGTTAAAGGAAAAACTGGACCAGCTATGGCATAAAACTACACTTCTTGAGCTGACCATCCTTTCAATAGTTTAACAATATTCAATAGTCTACTATGTAAAAAGGAAAACAAATTCAATATTACATACTGCCAGCACTAACACAACACCCTGTTCCTCATGACTGCGACCGCCACCATCCATCCTACCCCCCCAATCCAAACCTAAATTAAGAATCATCTTCTTTTTCCTTGACCGCATGAAATAGTGTTGAGAAAAAATCCCCATTCAGACTTCTCCTTGTCTTTATGCTAAGGGTCTGGTTCAGTATGGAATGACATGTCGGGTGCTCCTACTAAAGAAATCTACATTACTCCCTTCTCACATGCCTGCCCCCTCCATAGATCCCTCTTCATCAATGAAACAGAGTCAAACCTCACTTCTCTAGTATATCCACTATCCAACAATGCACTTCTAGACCATGATGTTGAAGGAAAAACTCTACTTGTTGTGGCATAAAACTTCAAAACTTGAGCTGACGATCATTTCAATAGTTTAACAATATTCAATAGTCAGCCATGTAAAAAGGAATCAAATCGTTATTATAAACTCTGAGCCCTAACACAACACCCTGTTCCTCATGATTGACACCACGAACATCCATCCCACCCCCTCAATACAAACATAAATACAGTTTTGGACTTACAGTTTCTTCATCCATGCTTGTGTATGGAGTCTTATTCCTTATCTCTACTAGTCTACACTATTTTCTTATTAAGTTTCGCTATCTCAAGGCAACAGACACTACTCAAATTGTCCTGGCCTCTATATATACTTTTTAGATTAATGAGGATCCTTCACTTCAGCTCTGACTGCCCTAAATAAGTGGTTGCCATGGTGTGGCTTGACATCACAAAGCCTCAGATTGACCAACCAGGAGGGGCGGTGGTGGCAGAGGATGCAGAAATCTCACACACTCTGGTTATAGAACAGAGACCTTCATCTTACTCCTTTAATTTTTCCCTAACTGTCCTCTCTCTCCCTCCCATTTCCTCTAGGTCCATTATAGTCCAGCATATGGCAGGGAGGTGGTGTTTCCTCTAAGACAATTGCCATACTCCCCCATAATTTCAGTGGTACTTTCCAATATGTGCAGTTGCTACCATTTCCTAGGATTTTGAGTGTTGTTTTAATGGATATTTTATTTTAGAATAGTTCCAGATTTACAGAACAATTGTGAAGATAATAACCATGTACATCATACCCAATTTCCCTTTTTACTAATATCTTACTTATTATCGGGCAAATGTAACATGAAGTGAATCATCAGTGACACAGATTGAAACTTCACTTCTCTAGTATGTCCAATATCCAGCAATGCTGTTCTAGACCATGTTGTTAAAGGATCAACTGGACCAGTTGTTGCACATTACTTCAGACTTGAGCTGACCTTCCTTTCAATAGTTTAACAGTATTCAATAGTCTGCTGTGTAAAAAGGAAATCAAATTCATTATTATACTCTGCTAGCACTAACAAAACACCCTGTTCCTCATGACTGCGACCACCACCATCCACCCCCCCCTCCCCCAATACATACATAAATTCACTTTTGGACTTGCAGTTTCTTCATCCATCCTTGTGTTTGGAGTCTTATAACTTATCTCTACTTGTCTACAGTATCATCTTATTAAGTTTCGCTATCTTGAGGCAACAGACACTACTCAAAGGGTCCTGGCATCTATATATACTCTTTAAGTTAATGAGGAGCCACTCACCTCAGCTCTGGTTGCCAACACTCAGTGGTTGCCATTGTGTGCCTTGACATCACAAATCCTCAACTTGACCAACCAGGAATGACAGGGTTGGCAGAGGATGCAGAAATCTCAGACACTCTTGTTATAGAACAGAGACCTTGCTCTTAACTCCTAAACATGTTCCCAAACTGATCTCTCTCTCTCTCTCTCTCTCTCTCTCATTTCCTCTAGTTCCATTATCTTTCAGCACAGGCAGGGAGGTGGTGTTTCCACTAAGACAATTCCCATACTCCACCGTCATTTCAGTGGTCCATTAGACTATGTTCAGATATTAACGTTTCCTAGGATTTTGCGTGTTGTTTTAATGGATGTTTTATTTTAGAATATGACCATATTTACAGAAAAATTGTGAAGATAATAACCATGTACACCATACCCAATTTCCCTTATTACTAATATCTTACTTATGTATGGGGCAAATGTAACATGAAGTGAATCATCAGAGAAACAGAGTGAAACCTCTCTTCTCTAGTATGTCCAATATCCAGCAATGCTGTTCTAGACCAAGTAGTTAATGAAAAATCTAGACCAGAATTGGCATAAAACTTGAAATCTGGACCTGACCATCCTCTCAATAGTTTAACAATATTCAATAGACAGCCATGTAAAAAGGAAATCAAATTCATTATTATAAAATGCCAGCACTGCCACAACACCCTGATCCTCATGAAAGCGACCACCACCATCCATCCAACACCCCCACTCCAACACAAACATAATTTCACTTTTGGACTTCCAGTTTCTTCATATATCCTTGTGTTTGGAGTCTTATTCCTTATCTCTACTAGTCTACAACATCGTCTTATTAAGTTTCGCTATCTTGAGGCAACAGACACTACTCAACGGGTCCTGGCCTCTATATATACTCTAGGTTAATGAGGAGCCACTCACTTCAGCTCTGGTTGGTCAAATTCAGTGCTTGCCATGGTGTGGCTTGACATCACAAAGACTCAGCATGACCATCCAGGAGGGGCAGGAGTGGCAGAGGATGCAGAAATCATAGACACTCTGGTTATAGAAGAGAGACCTTCCTCTTGACTCCTAAAATTTTTCCCAAACAGTCCTCTCTCTCTCTCTGATTTCACCTAGTTCCATTATAGTCCAGCATATGGCAGAGAGGTGGTGTTTCCTCTAATACAATTTCCATACTGACCCGTCATTTCAGTGGTCCATTCCACTATGTTAAGTTGCTACCATTTCTAGGATTTTGAGTGTTGTTTGAATGGAAATTTTATTTTAGTATTGTTCCAGGTTTACAGAAAAATTGTGAAGATAATAACCACGTACACCATACCCAATTTCGCTTATTACTAATATCTCACTTATATATGGGGCAAATGTAACATGAAGTGAATCATCAGTGAAACTGTTAGAGTGAAACCTCACTTCACTAGTATCTCCAATATCCAGCAATGCTGTTCTAGACCAAGTTGTTAAAGGAAAAACTGGACCATTTTCGGCATAAAACTTCAGATCTTGAGCAGACCATCCTTTCAATAGTTTAACAATATTCACTAGTCTGCCATGTAAAAAGGAAATCAAATTCTTTACTATACAGTGGCGGCACTAACAAAACACCCTGTTCCTCATGACTGCGAACACCACCTCCACCCCACCTGACCCCAATACAAACATAAATTCAATTTTGGGCTTGCAGTTTCTTCTTCCATCTTTGTGTTTGGAGTCTTATTCCTTATCTCTACTAGTCTACACTATCGTCTTATTAAGTTTCCCTATCTTGAGGCAACAGACACTACTGAAAGGGTCCTGGCCTCTATTTATTATCTTTAGGTTAATGAGGAGCCACTCACTTCAGGTCTGGTTTCCCAAAATCAGTTTGGCCATGGTGTGGCTTGACATCACAAAGCCTCAGCTTGACCATCCAAGAGGGACAGGGTTGGCAGAGGATGCAGAAATCTCAATACTCTGGTTATAGAACAGAGACCTTCCTCTTAACTCCTAAAATTTTCCCCAAACTGACCTCTGTCTCTATTTTCTCTCTCTCTCTCTCTCTCTCTCTCTCTCTCTCTCTCTCTCTCTCTCTCTTCCTTTAGTTCCACTATAGTAAAGCATATGGCAGGGAGGTGGTGTTTCCTCTAATCCACTTCCTAAACTCTACAGTCATTTCAGCGGTCCATTCCACTATGTTCAGATATTACCATTTCCTATTATTTTGTGTGTTGTTTTAATAAAAATATTGTTTTAGAATAGTTCCAGATTTACAGAAAAATTGGGAAGATAATACTCATGTACACCGTACCCAATTTCTCTTATTACTAATATCTTACTTAGGTATCGTGCAAATGTAACATGAAGTGAATCATCAGTGAAACTGTTAGAGTGAAACCTCACTTCTGTAATATCAACAATATCAACCAATGCTGTTCTAGAGTAAGTTCTTAAATAAAAACTGTACCAGTTGTGGCATAAAACTTAACATATTGAGCTGAGAATACTGTCAATAGTTTAACAATATTCAATAGTCTAATATGTAAAACGGAAATCAAATTCATTATGATAAACTAACAGCACTAAAAGAACACCCTGTTCCTCATGACAGCGACCACCATCATCCATCCCTCCCACCCAATCCAAACCTAAATTAAACATCAGCTTCTTTTCTTCCTTGCCAGTATGAGAAAGTGTTGAGGATAAAAATCCTCATTAAGTCTTCTCCTTGTCCTTATTCTAAATGTCTGGCTCAGTATGGAATGCCTTGTTTGGAGCCCCAATTAAAGAAATCTACATTACTCCCTTCTACATGCCTGCCCTGTCCTTATATCCCTCCCCAGAAGTGAAACAGAGTCAAACCTCACTTCCTCAGTATCTCCAATATCCAACAATGCTGTTCTAGACCAGGATGTTAAAGGCAAAACTGTACCGGTTGTGGCATAAATATTCACATCTCGAGCTGACCATCCTTTCAATAGTTTAACAACAATCAATAGTCTGCCATGTAAAAAGGAATTCAAATTCTTTATTATACTCTGCCAGCACTAACAAAACGCCCTGTTCCTCATGAATGCGACCATGACCATCCATCTCACCCCCCCCCCAATACCAACATACATTCACTTTTGGACTTGCAGTTCCTTCAACAATCCTTGTGTTTTGTGTTGATTGTTTCCATGTCCCGCGTGGAGTAGGGTTCGGTATCTGAAAGAGGAGCCGCACAACAAAGGAGAGAATAAGAGAAGAGATAATTTTGCAATATTGGGGGACCAGTCGGCAAGTCCCAAAGGACTTCCTCTGTGCTCAGACTTCACCAAGCTTTTATTGATCTCGGATGCACCCATAGCATAGACCTTAGGCAGGTGACCCCCTAGTAATAAGCACACTTGCCCCACAGCAAGGATTTACATAATAATAAATGGGGGAGTAGTTTCAGCTACCACTGTCTGGACAAACAGAGGTGGCGCCTAGCTCTGAGCTTTGCTAGGACTTCAAAGGCACCCAGCCTTCGCGGTGTTATGGGGAGTTCTCTGTCTATGCTTATCAGATAGTGAAGGCAATAAACAGTTTCCCACATCTCCCCCTTATTTTTTCTTCAAAAATAATCAAGTTCCAATTTCAATGTCCTAAAGTTATGAGTCCATGTTTCAATGTCCAAAAGTTCATGTGTACATGCCAGCAATGAAATGTTGGTTCTGGATGGTGGAAAATGCAGGTCCGGTCCTTTCTGGTCTGTTCCTGGGCACCCTGCAGTGCTGCACACCTGCTGACTGCTAGCATGGCAAGGCGTCTTCCACCATCTCCATCTCTGAACTGTCTCTTCTGTCTTTGTGGTTGGCTTTCTGTGATCCGTTGTTACAGGAATCCACATGGTCTTGTAGCTGTTCTCTGAAAGTATACAAACATATTTTCGACCAAATGTTAAAGGAAAAAAAAAACCTTACTTGGGGTCTTTTCTTTAACATGATCTTTCCCTGGCCTACCCTAGCATAATGTGTGTTTTTTCTGGGTGTCACACTATTAGCACTATAAACGAAAATTTTTTTCTCTAAATGTAATTTAGTTACAGGATCTATTTCCTTACATGGTATTCTTCCAAGATATTTTTCCACTATCCCCACTATTTTTTTATTTAAATAGGAGACTTTTTGGAAATTTTATAATGCAGTCTAGATAGCTTTAAATATTATTTTTTTGCATGCAAAAAAATGAACCTGAACATGCTTTAGGTTCATAGCATGTTTACCCTGAAATGAAAATTTTGGTTAATACTTTTTGAATAATTACTTATTTCAAAATTGCCAAATTTAATTAATTTGTAAACGTGAATTTAATTAATTTGAAAACTATTTTGCTGTCAAATTTAATATTTTAACAATAATCTTAATTTACACTGTAAATATTAATGAAGAGGATCACTTTACATCCTTGTGAACTCTCTGAGCATTCCTGTTGTTAGGCTAGATTTAGACATAGGGTCTGTTAGCCAAGCCTCCGTTTATCTGGATTCTGATTTCAGCTGTACCAAATCTCTTCTGTTATTTTGTTCCTGAAGTGGGCTGGGCCTGGGAAGCAAGAAGCAGCCATGGGGACAGGAGACTTTCCTCAGAAGGGGCGAGTGTTCAAGCCCGTGCACCATTGGGGGGGGTGGGAGGGTCTGTGCCTCTCCTTTGTTGCACCGAAAGTTTTCTCCTCCTGGCCCCCGGCTGTGCCTGTCTTAGGTCACCCCACACTTTGGGGTCTTACCCAACTTTGACTGTCAACCATCTCTGGGCCAAGTAGGGTGCTGTGAGGTTCAGTTCTGTCTCCTTGTTAACCTATGTCCCTCTGGCCTCCATGCCCAACAACTGCCTTTGGATCCCCCTGCCTGCTGGCGGGGACCGGCATTGATCATGGGGAACCCAGGTTTCTTTTCAAGAGAGGGCCCAGCTTACGCCATTGGGAAAGAGACAGATCAATGGTACCAGCTTTTCATGATCCCAGCTTGAACAGAGAGCTCAGGTAACAGCTGTAGGCAATTGGATTCCTCTTGACAAAAAAAGTCAAGATAGGTCAATACAGAATGCTTAAGTGCCTTCCCCAGGAGGTCCTCCGCACAGTGGAAAGGGATAAATCCCTTCATGTAAAACATTCAAATTCATTTTTAAATTTGTTTGGGATAAATGCACAATATACTGTTTTAAAGCATCAAAAATTATTAATAAAACTTGTAGAATAAGACCATGTAAGAATATTCTTTGCTCTAGGTCATGACAACTTAATTTTAAACTGGCTGTCTCAAGGTTTCGAATGAGGAACCTAGTTAGCAAAAAAAAGCAATTTACAGAAGCAGAGACAGCATGCTATCTAAATTACAGTTCTGGGTCTCCAGAGCACTGAGTTGACAAACTAACTGGAGCCTTCTGAATTTGGGATAGCTATGCTGTCCTTCCCAGTTAAAGGAAAAATGTGCCTTCTAAGACCAGTATGAAACTATAGTTTTTACCTGAATTAATTGTTACCATACTTCACTTTGCCATGTCCAGGTGGTCTCTGGGCTGGTGGTTGTCTGGTTTGTCTTCCTCCTGTTCCTCATCTTCAGTGGACACCTTGGAGTCACTGCTCACTGTGGCTGAGGTATTTGATTGTGTACAGCGACATGTTATGGCTCCAGGCACAAGATCTTCAGTCTGGCTAAATTCCTGATGCAGTTTAATATTTCTAGCAGGAATCCATATGGGTTTGGAAAAATTCTCTGGGAATATACAAGCGTACCCTCTGCTAAAGCTTAATAATGGGTCAGGTCACTTCCATAAACCAGATTCAGTATCCTTCCATTTAACTAGACCATTTTCTTTTGTTTTATTCTGACACCAATGTAGCTCCATAGGTGTATTTCCATCAGCATCACAAGTGAAAAAATTTAGAGTAATTAAAGCTAGGTGCAGCCTACCCTAAGGTAATTTCTCCATCATCCCCCTTTTTTGTTTTTCAAGTTGGGATTTTTAAAAGCTGATGAGTCTCTGAAGCCTCTTTTAATAAAGCAACCCATTGATCAGCATGTGCATTTCCCTTAGTTAATGAGCCAGGTAATATGCTGTGAGCCCTGATGTGGGTGTTTTAAAAAGGGTATGTTGTCTACTGCACAATCTGTTGAACTTACTTAAATAGTAAGAATAAACTTTGGTCACTAAGCCATTTCAACCGGGTAGTTTCAATTCTATTCACTAAGCCAGAAGCATAAGAGGAATTAGAAATTATGTTAACAGGGTGTTGGAAATCTTGCAACGCAGCCTTAATAGCTTCAAACTCAATTCTTTGCACAGAAGTATGACTGGTCAGTATTACTGGGTCAGAATTTATAGTATGATAGGCAACTTTCCCATTAGATGACCCATCAGTAAAAACAGTTAAAGCTCCAGGAATTGGTTCCTGCCTAGTATTTTTGGTATAATGATGGAGGTCTTATTTAAAAATTGTAGTAGTTTATATTTTAATAGGTGACAGCTAAGTTCCCCTGAATATCCACTTAGCGCAATTTGCTAATTTAAGTCAGTTTGAAATAACATTTATTCTTGTATCTTTACTTGTCCTAATTTATGGACAGTAAATGACATTAATTAAATTTCTGGTATTAGTCTTTAAGTAAATTTACATAAACTTTGGTTAAGGAGGCAAAACACAAATTATTTAATTTAGCTTATGAGGCCCAATATATTTATTTTTAATTTTAGTTAGACATCTGAAGGAAACCTCTGTTTATTTCTTCCCGACAGTTTTCTTTCTCACACAAGCAACAAATGTAAGGAACATGGTTGCCTTTTGAGATTTTAACAAATACTGTAGCAAAGCCATATATTTCAAGTGATTTTTCATTTATGGTGACTAATCAGATTTAATATTTGAACAACAATCTGTAAATGTTAGCAATCATATTTTTAAAGAGTATACCCTTTGGCTTATTTGCATATACAGAGGGATCATGGGAAGTCTTCAGTAACTTTTTAGAAGAATTTTACTTTACTAGGATTCTATTGCTTACAAAATTAGTTTTATTTTGATACATGACATGCAAACCCTGCGTCACCTCCAGCCTAATTTAAAATGCAGCGGTGAGGAGCTTTTAAATAAAAGACATTGCTAGGTTAAATAACGACTTTGGTACTAATAAATCAATTCTTTCTTTATTTGGCAGAAATTCTTTATGAAAGGAAGCATTTTATATTTTGAAATATTGCACTCAGGAAAAACTTCCAAATACATATCTAATTAAAACATGTTCAACACTTTTTCAACAGTTCTCAACATAATAGGATTTAGTCTTCACCATGGAATCAATTACTCTTAATTTGTTTATGATATACGCATAACTGTGGTTCTACTGAGAATTTAAGGTATCTTTTAAAAATGTATCTACAAGCCTTTTAAGAAATATGAGCTCTATTGTCGGCCCTTATGAAGCCAACTGCTTAAAACATTGGTCTATCATACCACTGAAATTAAATTAAGACCATGATTGCTAATTTATTAAGCATTAAAAATATCTTCTTAAAAAAAGTATTAAATAAATCTGAGAGGCAAGCACACTTTCTGCCCCATCCCCATTTCCACAGTAAACCTTTGCCTTAAAACTCCACCCCTGAAATCCCATCCTGCCTCAGTGAGCAGACATTCCTTTTGTGATTGGCTAAATCAGAGGGCGGGGCCTTTGTTATTTCAAGGTGGCGGCCCCCAGGCGCACAGTGAGCCATGCGGCCAACATGACGGCTGCCAAGTCACACAGCTCAAAAGGGCGGCTGTCTACACTGTTCTTTGACAGAGCAAACCGAAACCCCTAAAAGATAGATGACCAACATTATATTGTAGACAAACAGAAATCTCATAAGCTGTTTATACCCTTTATAATTATCTTAAAGAATATTAATCAAATTTAAACTGGTTTTTGTATTAAAAATTGCAGTTGAGAGCTAAAAAATTAATCCTCTTTTTTTAATCAGATCAATAAGCAACATATTTTGAATTCTAATTTTTTCAGAGAAAACAAAAATTATTTTCTCAAAAATAAAATATTTTTTAAGCATTTAGCTATTATAATTATACAATTTTTCCCAATCCAATCCGAATCTTAAACTCTTAGCTGGCAAGTCAAATATTCAGTGTTTCTCAATCGGTAAAATTAAGACTAATCTTTAAAAATGCAAGACAGAATCAAGCAACAGATTTAATACTGTCCTCTAGATTTTATACAAGGAATACTCAAATCTCATTTATTTCAGTATTATGTCACTTCGAGAAACCTAGGTATAAACTCCAAGGTCTTAAATTTCCCAGAAGCTTTGGAAAACCACATCTGAGGCTGGCAAGGCAGGCCTGGCCCAGCCTTTGATTTTAAAAGGACCATAATTTTTTCCTCTAGGGAAGGTCAAGAAACAAGGTTGTAGCTACATTGTTTCCTGACTCTGGTTTGAAGGTGGGAAGGTTCAAAATTGGCCTGGGGGAGGAAGGGGAGCCCTGTTTTCCCTGGAAGAACAGGTTTGGCCTACCCTGGACCAATCAGATGTAAATTGACCACATTCTTTAAGAATTTGCTACAGGCAGGAAGCAACTAGCCCCTTTTCTCATTAGAAATGTTTTGGCCAGCCTTTTCAATAAACAAAGGGCCGGTTTTTTACCTGGCTACTTAGATTTTTATAATTAGAGATTTTAATAATTTTTGAGATTCAAATTCAATTATTTCAAGGCAATTAATTTAGCAAATTTTTGTAACAGAGACAATTTTACTGATTTTCCTTGTAGAGGTCTTAAAGTTAGCTATGGAATAGGCTTCATTAACATTATTATGGAAAAATACCAATCTTGTTGCTAGAATTTCTACCCTGGGTCAAATTCACCATTTTCTTTAGGAAATAACCAGTCTTGGGTTTTATTCTGCACATTTGTAAAGAAATTCCAGCTCAAAACTATATCTAAATGTCCAAAATCTGAGGAGAGGGAAGATGGCGGCGATATAGGCAGACACGTCCCAGGTCGTGTCCTGGAGCAAATGGAGTCAGCAGCTGAAACTAGTAACACCCACACCGAATTGGCGAAATTGCTCAGCTGGTGAGACGGTTTGCAGCCGAGAAGAGCAGAACTCCCCAGGAAAGGTAAAAAAAAAACCAGGGATTTGGGCAGGAAAGTTTGCCAGACCTCTGAACCCAGAGAGTCGGAGGGAGACTGCGTGGCAGCCGCGTCCCTTGGGACAGGCACAGCCCCTGACAGGGGAAAGGAGAACAGCGGGATTCCTGGCGCCGCCGGGGGAATTGAGAGCTCAGTGCTGTGATCACAGAGGACTGAGCCTAAAGGGGGCAGCCTGAAGAGCTGACCAGACCATGCAGTGCCGGTAAGAGAAGAAGCTTACAGAAACCAAGCCTTCCCCCGTTTCCGCGGCCGGCGTTTGTTTGATTGTTTTCACTGAATCCTGTTCATGGGACATTTCGGATACAGACACTCACCTGTGCGGAAGAGAGGGAGAGTGTGTGGAGGAGTGGAATCTGGGGAGAGACTGAGGAGAGAGGGGGAGCCGGGAGAGGTGGCAGCGAATTGAGTGCTGAGACACCCCTGAGCACAGGACTGGGGCAGCCATTCTCTCCGGAGAGTGAGACTCCTCCCCCCAGCCCCCAGGTAAGGAGCACAGCCACACCCAGATTCCACCCTGTACAAGATCAAGGATTAAAATAACCTGATCAGTCCCTGGGAGTTAACAGGGTCTGGCCTATAGAGGGATTTTCAATCCCAGCAACAACACAGCGCTGGTAACTAACTATTACGCAGCCAGCTCTGGGCAGTGAACTTCCACTGGACAGAAAGGCCCTATAGCCTCAGAGGCCAACCCCAAAACACTGCCACCCAGAGGCTGACCCACAAACTGACTCTTTGATAAACACAAAATAAGGCAGTCTGGGAAACAAAAGCGGTCTGCTTTAAAATAAGGACTGTGGTTTACAACACAGAGGAACAGTGTTTCGGAGGGAAACTCAACACTCTCCTGAATACCTGGCAGGTCTAAGGCGAGCCACACTGAAGAATAGAAGAACCAAGGGACCTTCACTACTGCAATTTTTTTTTTCCACCTTTTAACTAAGAAACCAATTTTTTTTCTTTTTTTTTTCTTCTTTTTTTTTCTTTTTTTTTCTTTCTTCTTTTTCCATCACCTGATTTTACCCTTTTAATTACTACCTTCTTATTTTTAACCAGTATTACTACTGCTACCATTTTAGCATTTTTTAAAGTGCCATTTTATTTTCTCTTTATTTTATTTTGGGATTAGTGTTCTCCATTCTATTTTCATCGTTATATTATTGGTTGTTTCTAGTTTGCATTCATCTCCAGGGAGCTGTTGCTGGAATTTGTTGGGATTAATGGCTGTTCTATAGGAGTATTCTCCTCATATAAAAAGTCTCTTCCCCTCTTCCACTTCATTCTCTCTTTTCGCTCTTTTTTTTTTTCTTTTCTTTTCTCGCTTTTATTTTCCCCCCTTCTTTTTCCAAATTTCATTTTTGCACTCCTTTTTTTTTTTGGTCCCTACTTTTCTTTTCTTTTTCTCTTTTATCTTTTTATCTTTCTTCTTCCTTGTTCCCTAATTCTCTTCATTCGGGTGATCACCTTTATTTGGGGTTATTAATATCGTGAATATATTTGTGTATAGTGCCTGGTACGTGGTGCCTTGTTGTGTTGTATTTTGTGCCTTTAAATCAACGCAGCAGGTCCAAGCAACAGCAACCTCCTGAGCAACACACCCTCTGCCGAGGAACAGCAGCTGTACGTGAAACCTCGCCCCACCAGCCAGGAGAGCCACCACAGCTGTGAACAGAACCCACCAGAGGAGCTGCTGCCAACTGAAGAGCAGCTGCTACCGCAACCGCCCGAAGAGCAACCACAGATCAAAGAGTCACTGCCACCAAGGGAGCAACCACTGAACGACTCAACGTCTAGATATGTCAGTGAGATCAAACATGGGTAGACAAAGAAACTCCCAAAGGAAAGAGAAGGAGGACTCTCCAGAAAAGCAGCTAAGTAATACAGAGGCATGCAACATGACAGACAAAGAATTCAGAATAAGGGTCCTAGAGTGCATAAACTGGATGGAGGAAAAAATCGACAACCTCTGCAAGAAGCAAGACGAAACAGATGAAAAAATCGATAACATATGGAAGAAGCTAGAAGAAACAGATGAAAAAATCAACAACTTAAGTAAGACCCAAGAAGAAATGAAGAGTGATATAGCTGCAATGAAAAACTCCATTGAAAGTATCAACAGTAGACTAGGAGAAGCGGAGGACCGAATTAGTGAATTAGAAGACAAGGAAGCAAAACACACCCAAAATGTACTGCAATTGGAGAAAAAAATTAAAAGACAGGAGGAGAGCCTAAGGGAGCTTTGGGACAACATGAAACGAAACAACATACGAATAATAGGAGTACCAGAACAACAAAAGGATGAACAAAGATTAGAAAACCTATTAGAAGAAATAATATCAGAAAACTTCCCTGAGGTGGGGAAGAAAAAAGTCACACATGCCCAGAGAGTCCCAAACAAGGTGAACCCGAAAAGACCCACACCAAGACACATCATAATTACCATGGCAAATGTTCAGGACAAAGAGAGAATCTTACAGGCTGCAAGAGAGAGACAGAAAGTTACATACAAGGGCTCTCCCATTAGATTGTCAAATGATTTCTCAACAGAAACACATCAGGCCAGAAAAGAATGGACTGAAATTTACAAAGTGATGCAAAGCAAAGGACTGAATCCAAGAAAACTCTATCCAGCAAGGCTATCATTCAAACTTGAAGGGGAAATAAGAAGCTTCACAGACAAAAAACGGCTAAGGGAGTTTATCACCACCAAGCCAGCAATGCAAGGAATGCTAAAGGGACTGGTATAAAAATAAGAAATAAAAAGCTCAGAAAGAAAACAGCCACACAAAAACAGAAATGGCTACAAACAAGTACCTTTCAATAATGATTTTAAACGTAAACGGAATAAATGCTCCAACAAAAAGAAATCGAATGGCTGAATGGATAAAAAAAATGACCCATACATCTGCTGTCTACAAGAAACCCACCTCATTAGAAGGGACTCACACAGACTGAAAGTGAAAGGATGGAAAAATATCTTTCAGGCAAATGGAAAGGAAAAGAAAGCTGGGGTAGCAATACTTATATCGGACAAAATAGACCTCAAAGTGAAGGCCATAACAAGAGATAAGGAAGGCCACTTCATAATACTAAAGGGATCAATACAACAAGAAGATATAACTCTGGTAAACATATATGCACCCAATGCAGGAGCACCCAAATTCATAAAAAAACTCCTGGAAGATATCAAAGGAGAGATCGACAACAATACAATCATAGTAGGGGACTTTAATACACCACTGACACCACTGGATAAGCCCTCTAGACAAACAATCAGCAAAGATACAGCAATCCTAAATGACTCACTAGATCAGATGGACTTAATAGACATCTTCAGAACACTCCACCCCAAAGCCAGGGAATATACATTCTACTCAAATGCTCATAAGACATATTCAAAAATAGACCATATATTGGGTCACAAGCAAAGTATCCCCAAATTTAAGAAGATTGAAATCATAAAAAGCATCTTCACATACCACGATGGCATAATATTAGAAATAAACTACAATAAAAACAACCAAAAATACTCAAACACCTGGAAGCTGAATAGCATGCTATTAAATATTGATTGGGTTACCAATGAGATCAAAGAAGAAATTAAAAACATCCTGGAAACTAATGACAATGAAAACACAACAATCCAAAACCTATGGGACACAATGAAAGCAGTCTTGAGAGGGAAGTTTATAGCTCTACAGGCCTATCTCAAAAAACAAGAAAACATGGTAGTAAATCATCTAACTCTACAACTCAAAGAATTAGAAAGAGAGCAACAAGAAAACCCCAGAGTGAGCAGAAGGAAGGAAATAATAAAGATTAGAGCAGAAATAAATGACATAGAGACCAAAAAAACAATACAGAAAATCAATGAAACCAAGAGCTGGTTCTTTGAAAGGATAAACAAGATTGACAAACCTCTAGCCAGCCTCACCAAGAAGCAAAGAGAGAGGACCCAAATAAACAAAATCAGAAACGATAGAGGCGAAATAACAACAGACCCCACAGAAATACAAATGATCATTAAAAAATACTATGGACAGCACTACTCCAACAAACTAGACAACCTGGAGGAAATGGACAAATTCCTAGAAAAATACAACATTCCAAAACTCAATCAGGAAGAATCTAAAAATCTCAACAGGCCAATAACTATGGAAGAAATTGAAGCAGTCATCAAAAAGCTTCCAGCAAACAAAAGCCCAGGACCAGACGGCTTCACAGGGGAGTTTTACCAAACATTCAAGGAAGAACTAAAACCTATCCTCCTCAGACTACTACAAAAAATTCAAGAGGAAGGAACACTTCCAAGCTCATTCTATGAAGCCAGCATCACCCTAATACCAAAACCAGGTAAAGACAACACAATGAAAGAGAACTACAGGCCAATATCCCTCATGAACATAGATGCCAAAATCCTCAACAAAATCTTAGCAAATCGGATCCATCAGTACATCCGAAAGATCATAAACCATGACCAAGTAGGATCTAACCCAGGGATGCAAGGATGGTACAACATCCGCAAATCAATAAACGTGATACATCACATAAACAAATTGAAAGAAAAAAACCACATGGTCATATCAATTGATGCAGAAAAAACGTTTGACAAAATCCAACACCGATTTTTGATAAAAACTCCCAGCAAGGTGAGAGTAGAAGGATCATAAATAAACTGAAAGAAAAAAAACCACATGGTAATATCAACTGATTCATAAAAAGCATGACAAAATTCAACACCCATTTTTGAAAAAAACCCTCAGTAGGGCGGGAGTAGAAAGATCATAAATCAACATAATAAAAGCCATATATGACAGAGAGAGAGAGGCAGGTCAGTTTGGGAAAAATTTTAGCAGTTAAGAGGAAGTTCTCTGTTCTATAACCAGATTGTCTGAGATTTCTGCATCCTCTGC
This sequence comes from Myotis nattereri, assembly GCF_964212035.1. Lineage (NCBI taxonomy): Eukaryota > Metazoa > Chordata > Mammalia > Chiroptera > Vespertilionidae > Myotis > Myotis nattereri. Next base: position 59,265,083 of record NC_138078.1, read on the forward strand.
CAGCCCGCCACTCGTGGATGGTCAAGCTGAGACTTTGTGATGTCAAGCCACACCATGGCAACCACTGAAAGAGAATTACAAGCCAATATCGCTCATGAACATAGATGCCAAAATCCTCAACAAAATCTTAGCAAATCGGATCCAGCAGTACATCAGAAAGATCATACACCATGACCAAGTAGGATTTATCCCAGGGATGCAAGGATGGTACAATATCCGCAAATCAATAAACGTGATAAACAAACTGAAAGAAAAAAACCACATGGTCATATCAATTGATGCAGAAAAAGCATTTGACAAAATTCAACACCCATTTTTGATAAAAACTCTCAGCAAGGTGGGAGTAGAAGGATCATACCTCAACATAATAAAAGCCATATATGACAGGCCCACAGCCAACATCATACTCAATGGGCAAAAACTAACACCATTTCCCCTAAGAACAGGAACAAGACAGGGATGCCCCCTCTCACCACTCCTGTTCAACATAGTACTGGAAGTGTTAGCCATTGCAATTCGGCAAGAAGAAGAAATAAAAGGCATCCAAATTGGAAAAGAGGAAGTAAAACTGTCCTTATTTGCAGACGACATGATATTATACATACAAAACCCCAGAGACTCCATCCAAAAGCTACTAGACTTAATACATGAATTTGGCAATGTAGCAGGATACAAATTTAACCCCAAGAAATCTGAGGCATTTCTATACACCAGTAGTGAACTTTCAGAAAGAGAGATTATAAAAGCAATCCCGTTTACCATCGCACCAAAAAAATTAAGCTACCTAGGAATCAACTTAACTAAAGAGGTAAAAGACCTCTACTCAGAAAACTACAGGACGTTGAAAAAAGATATAGAGGAAGACATAAACAAATGGAAGAACATACCGTGTTCATGGATTGGTAGAATCAACATCATTAAAATGTCCATACTACCCAAAGCAATCTATAAATTCAACGCACTTCCCATTAAAATACCAACCGCATACTTCAGAGATCTAGAACGAACTCTCCAAAAATTCATCTGGAATAAAAAAAGACCCCGAATAGCTGTAGCAATCCTGAAAAAGAACAAAGTAGGTGGGATCTCAATACCAGATATCAAGTTGTATTACAAAGCCACTGTTCTCAAAACTGCCTGGTACTGGCACAAGAATAGGCATATAGATCAATGGAATAGAATAGAGAGCCCAGAAATCGGCCCGAACCAATATGCTCAATTAATATTTGACAAAGGAGGCAAGAACATACAGTGGAGCCAAGATAGTCTCTTCAATAAATGGTGTTGGGAAAATTGGACAGATATATGCAAGAAAATGAAACTAGACCACCAACTTACACCATACACAAAAATAAACTCAAAATGGATAAAGGACTTAAATGTACGACAGGAAACCATAAAAATTCTAGAAGAATCCAAAGGCAACAAAATCTCAGACATATGCCGAAGCAATATCTTCACTGACACAGCTCCTAGGGCACTTGAAACTAAAGAGAAAATAAACTAATGGGACTTCATCAAAATAAAAAGCTTCTGCACAGCAAAAGAAACCATCAACAAAACAACAAGAAAACCCACTGTGTGGGAAAACATATTTGCCATTGTCATATCTGATAAGGGCCTAATCTCCAAAATTTATAGGGAACTCATACAACTCAACAAAAGGAAGATAAACAATCCAATCAAAAAGTGGGCAAAGGACCTAAATAGACACCTTTCAAAAGAGGACATTCAGAAAGCCAAGAGACATATGAAAACATGCTCAAAGTCACTAATCATCCGAGAGATGCAAATCAAAACAACAATGAGGTATCATCTCACACCTGTCAGACTGGCTATCATCAACAAATCAACAAACGACAAGTGCTGGAGAGGATGTGGAGAAAAAGGATCACTTGTGCACTGCTGGTGGGAATGCAGACTGGTGCAGCCACTATGGAAGACAGTATGGAGTTTCCTTAAAAAACTGAAAATGGAACTCCCATTTGACGCTGTGATCCCACTTCTAGGAATATATCCCAAGAAACCAGAAACACCAATCAGAAAGGATATATGCACCCCTATGTTCATAGCAGCACAATTCACCATAGCTAAGATCTGGAAACAGCCTAAGTGCCCATCAGTACATGAATGGATTAGAAAACTGTGGTACATCTACATGATGGAATACTATGCTGCTGTAAAAAGGAAGGAACTCTTACCATTTGCAACGTCATGGATGGAACTGGAGAGCATTATGCTAAGTGAAATAAGCCAGTCAATGAAGGAAAAATACCACATGATCTCACTCATTCATGGATAATAGAGACCATCATAAACTTTTGAACAATAATAGATACAGAGGCAGAGCAGCCTCAAACTGATTGTCAAACTGCAGCAGGAAGGCCGGGGTGGGTTGGGGGGCAGGAGGTAGGGGGGTAAGAGATCAACTAAAGGACTTGTATGCATGCATATAAGCATAACCAATGGACATAAGACACTGGGGGATAGGGGAGGCTAGGGGACTGTCTAGGGCGGGGTGATAAAATGGACACATATGTAATACCCTTTGTAATACTTTAAGCAATAAAAATAAATAAATAAATAAATAAATAAATAAATAAATAAATATCCAAAATCTGAACTGTTAGGTCGGAGAGAACCCAGGATAGGATACATGCAGACATGTAATGAGACAATGGACTTCCCCTGGAATTTCTCACAGGTCAACGTGCCAGATACAGATACTGGCTTCTCAACGACCTCCTGCAGCTTAAACTTCCTCACTGAATACCTCAGCTCATGTCTCCGCCCCTCACCCAACCGCAGGATAGAAAAAGCGCCGCCCTCCCTGTTGGCGTGAATCCACGTCCCCTCTCCTGGGGGTAAGTGGGTCTCCCGGGGACGCAGAATAAACCCTTTCCTTTCCTTTCTTACCTGATTCACTGGACTCTATTTCTTGCGCTGTCTCCTGAGCCATAACCTCACATTTGGTGCCTTGATACCAGAGTGGCACTAGCACTCCCTTTGGGTTTCCCTCCACGGCTAGGGTTGCCTGCCTCTCCCTTCTAGTGGCTCTGGACCCATAAGGACCTCATCTCTTCAGCTAGGCAACTTTTCCCAGTTTGGCAGCATCAGCAGTGAGTCCCGCCCCGCCCCAGTGCTGGTCCCATGTGGCTGCCTGCCCGCGGGCATCTCTATCCATAAAATGTGGCCAAGTCTTTGATTGCCTCTCCGGACAATTCCAGTAAGGTGGCCGGCCAGTTCCCTTTGTGAGAGGTTGCTGCTGTGCTCTCTTCAAACCCTCTTAACGGGAAGCTTCCTTCTCCCCTAGAGCCAAAATCCTAAGAACGTCAGCTCCAAAACAGCCTCTTCCATTTCTGCTCCCATTCTACCCCTGACATAGTCCAGTCCAGGAACTGAGGGCATAGTCTGAATCTATGCCCCCCACTCTCTAACCCGACCTTTAAGGTCTTTATTAGTCCTCAAACCCAGGTACGAGGTCCAGTGAAAAATGGCCTTGAAGGTTCTTAATGCCCTGGAGGAGCAGGCATGGTGAGAATGGGAGGCCTGTCTTCAACAGGAAGTAGAGCTGCAGTCATGCCTTAGTTGTGGCCCTGAGGTTGATGGCAGCCGCCAATGCCCTAAGGGGGCTGTGAGTTGTGGAGGTGCAATGAAAGGAACGCCACTGGAGAATGCTTCAAATGCGGAAATGAAGGCCACTGGGAAATGCAGTGCCCCTGGCCCCATATTCAGACCAAGCCCTGCTCCGCATGCAGTCAAAATGATCACTGGAATAGTGACTGCCCTGGAAAAAGTGGCAGGCCTTCTACGCCTCAGCATAGGCGGGCCACCCTTCCAGGCCAGGACCCACGTGCTGGCCATGTTGGAACTGGCTGAAGATTGACGAAGCCCACCCTCGATTGACTCCAATCACCCTCGCTGAGCCTCGGGTCACAATGAAGGTAGTAGGTCACATTCCCGGTTGACATGGGGGCTGCCTTCTCTGTCCTGCCATCCTCTTTAGGGCCCCTTTATCCTTCCAAGATCTCGGACATGTATATTGACGGCAAATCCACCTGCCTTCTGGCCACTGGACCCCTTCCATGCCTCCTTGATGATAGCATGCCCCATGCCCCTGTTAAGACGAGACATCTTCACCTTTCTAGTGGCCACTCTGCAGATCACTCTGAGCCCTTCATCTTCCCTGCTCGTTCCACTCCTGGACCCCTCCCTTTACAGGGACACCAATCCTCCACTGCCATGCATCCCCTCATGGGGCCCTGTTGTCCCAGAGCACAGTAGCCTAGCTCAGTCTTTGCCTAGCTCAGTCTTTGCCTACCTCAGTCTTCGCTGTGAACGCCTTTTCTTCTTCTGTCCGCCCCAACTGTCCCCTCCTCTGAACTGAAAACTGCTCTGACCTCGCCCCATCCCCCTCCACCCTTCCCAAAGGAAAAATGCAGCCACTTTAAAATCAAAGCGTCTAGAGGCCTGGGAACAGGCTGTGCAACCTGCTTCCTCCCTCCCCGCCTTTTCTCCAGCCTCATATCCAGGTCCCTGGCTTCCACTGCTCCTTCCATTTCCCCTTGGATATCAGCGCATTCGAACATTTTCTCCCGCTTTCACTGCAATACCTACCTCTCTCAGGCTCACCAAGTGCCTCCCACCATCTTCTTCGGGGACACCATCCACGACCGGATGACCCATCATTCCTCACAGGCTCTTACCTGGCAAGGGACCCTACAATTTTGCTCAGGTTTTTCATATTTTCCGGTGAAACGGACATGGGATGATGAGGGAGTCATCAATTCTACTGTCTAGGCTGGGAAATCCTCTAGTGTCACTCTCTATTTACGAATCCTGGACCTACTCCTATGCCCACTCTCATCAACACAACTTTCCATCTACTCTCGAACATCAATCCATCCTCCTCTACATCCTGCTGGATTTCTGTCACTGGCTCGAACCCTCATCATAGCCACTCATTTCAAACCTATTGAACCATCTAACTAAACTCTCTCTAGAAATTCGCAGCTCCTGGCCGGACCTCCTGCCTATGGTCGTGACCAAAATCCGACTACACCAAGAAGCCCCATTTTCTTGAGCCCTTTTGACTCTTCTTGCTCAACCACCGACTTCTTTCCAATTGCCCTCCCCTGGGTACGTATCTCCCCTATCTGTCTTTAACCAGGCAATTGCTCAGGTTTCTCCCCAAGCCAGAGCCGACCGACCAAGGCTCCCAAGATCAGCCCTTCACCCTGGTGACTCTGTCCTCCTTAAGAACCTACAACCACAAGCCTTGGAGCCTAGGTGGACAGGACTTCACACTGTAATCCTCACAGTCCCCACTGCGGCCAAGCTGCTTGGCAACCCCAGCTTGACAACCTGTCCTGGCACCGCCTCTCCAGACTCAAGAGGATCCCTGAGCAGCATGACTTCTATAAATGTGAGGTGTTGGGCCCCACTAAGGTCTGCCTTAACAGCCCTCCCCTCCTCCTTCCTTCTCCTCCCGGCCCTGAGCAATCTACACCTACCCCCACCCGCTTATGTGTGGAGGTTCAACGTCCGTGAAACCTAATACCAGACGGCAAACATGTCACCCGGCAGGTAGGATCTCAGGAATGCCCTCTGTTCGGATGTCAGACAAAGATCCAGATGGCTGTCGACATCCAGTCAGTGTCCAATACTGGCAGACCCAATGTCTGTTTTGCTTACAACCAGCGGAACCCAGAGAGATGTAATCAAGATGGCAACACCTATGGGGTTGCCACGGGAGAGACTGTCATACCACACCGCAGCCAGTCTCACCAAGGCCAGCCCAGGTACCTTCTTTTGGTGCAACGGCACCTTAACGAACTGCATGAACTCCTCTGACCCCGGGCCTGGCTTCGTGGTCACAGTAATTCCCCAACTAACCTTGTATGGAGAGTCGGAGCTCACTGGTTGCTCCCTCCATCCCATCACTGGACCCGCCTGGCTACCTTCCTCCCTGTCATTTTCGGGGTGAGTATTGCTGCCTCAGTAGGACTCACTGGGGGCCCCTTGTAAATAGTCTGGTCACTGCTCAGTACTTTAGTGACAAGCTCCAGTTAGCTCTGGAGTCTACTCCTGCCTCTTTTAGCCTCCCTACAGCAGCAAGTGACATCAGTAGCCCAAGTAGCCCTACAGAACCAGCTCACCTCAGACCTTCTGACTGCAGAAAAAGGAAGAACCTGCATATTCCTTCAGGAAGAATGCTGTTACTGTATCAATGAGTCCAGAGTAGTGGAGCAAAACGTAAATGTACAGACCCTGATTAAGCTGAGTGAAGAACAACATGCAGGACACTTCCAGGACAACTCTCCTTCCCGCTAGTTCCAAAGCTCCTTAGCTACCTGGGTCCTACCCATGATAGGGCCCCTGATTCTCATCTGTGTCTTTTTTTCTCCTAGCCCCCTGCCTCCTCAAGTTCATCCACTCCCGGATCATGGAGATGTCACGGGTGACTGTGAATCAGCTCCTGCTCCATCCCTATGCTCAGCTGCCCTCAGATCTGCCTCTGCCTAACCCTGACCTTTAAATCCGCCACCCCTCTTTGCCTGTTGTCAGCTGGAAGTAGTTAGAAAGAGTCGCCCCCCCCCCATCATCAAAAGGCGGGGATGTTAGGTCGGAGAGAGCCCAGTATCGGATACATGCAGACATGTAACGAGACAATGGACTTCCCCTGGAATTTCTCACAGGTCAACATGCCAGACACAGATACTGGCTTCTCCATGACCCCCTGCAGCTGAAACTTCCTCAACTGAATACCTCAGCTCATGTCCCCACCCCTCACCCAACTGCAGTATAAAAAAAGCGCCCCTCTCCCTGTTGGGGGAATCCACTTGCCCTGTCCTGGGTTACCTCGGTCTCAAGGCGATGCAGAATAAACCTTTTCCTTTCCTTTCTTTTCTGATTCACTGGACTCTATTCCTTGCGCAGTCCCCTAAGCCACCTAACCTAACAGGAGCAAGAGCTGATTAGTTCCATGTCAAGTTTTCTCTTTACACGTGAACAGAAATCCCAGACGCATTTTAAATTTTTGTAAAACTTTTCAATTATGAGAAGGAGACTTTAAATTAGAGGAGGCATCCATATTGGATCGCCATGTGCTCCCTTTTCCTTTCCACCACATGCTGCTTTGGGGGAAGTTTCAGCAAATGACTCAGATGGCGTATTTGTTCCCAAAGTCATGCTTAATAGAAAAACAGATTTTAAAGTTTTGTTTTTTCCTTTTTCGCTTTCCAAAGTAATAGCTAGCACTTAAGGTGACATTGGCTATACTGTGCACTTCCCAACATGTGCTCAGGTAGTTTTTAAACAAAACATTAAGTAATCTCATTTCGGGAGAGCTTATAGCTCTGCGCTCTCCTGCCACCTTTGAATCTCTCCGAACCAGAGAGAGATTCAGCAGCGGGGTTTCATTTCTTATTACCGATAGATTTCAAATACAAATTAAGATTTTAATTTGGTTAAGAAAACACATTCAGATGACTATGGCACTCTTTTTTCAGCCTGATCTAAAAGAGTAACTTTTTCAAGAAAAACAAAGGTTAAGTTCTATTATAACATGCAAAAACTGTAAAAGATTACCTTCTAAAATTTTAACACTTTAAACATGCAAATCAAAAGTCTGTAATAAAGGTTCTTAGTTTTAAAAAGCCAAATATACCTTTTTAAAGCCGAATCTACTTTTTTAAATCCAAATCCTGCCCCATTTGTAAGCCTGGTTAAGAAAACGATCCCAGTGTACTTACAGACCCGGGCTTCTGTAGTTCATCCTTTGCATTGCATGCAGGAGAATCCCCCTCACGTTTTTTCGGTGAGTTTTCCACACCTTTTCAGTGAAAACTTCCTTTTCACGCTCCTTTGAGACCTGCACTTCCAGATTACCCGTTGGGCTCGAGATGTTGAGAGTTTCCTTCCACGTCCCCTGTGGAATATGGTTCGGTATATGAAAGAGGAGCAGCACAACAAATGAGAGAAAAAGACAAGAGATAATTTTCCAATATTGGGGGGCCAGTCAGCAAGTCCCGAAGGACTTCCTCCGTGCTCAGGCCTCACCAAGCTTTTATTGATCTTGGATGCACCCATAGCATAGACCATAGGCAGGTGACCACCTAGTAACAAGCAGACAAGGCCATCAGCTACCACTGTCTGGACAAAGAGAGGAGGTGAGGCCTAGCTCCAAGCTTTGCTAGGGATTCCAAGGCACCCAGCCTTTGCGGGGTTTCAGGGAGTTCTCAGTCTATGCTTATCAGATAGTGAAGGCAATAAACAGTTTCCCGCAGTTTGGAGACTTATTCCTTATCTCTACTAGTCTACAATATCATCTTATTAATTTCCCTATCTTGAGGCAACAGATTCCACTTAAAGGGTCCTGGCCTCTATATATAATCTTTAGGTTAATAGGAGCCACTGACTTCAGCTCTGGTTGCCCAAAATCAGTGGTTGCCATGGTGTGGCTTGACTTCAAAAAGCCTCAGGTTGACCATCCAGGAGGGGCAGGCGTGGCAGAGGATACTGAAATCTCAGACTCTCAGGTTATAGAAAAGAGACCTTCCTCTTACCTCCTAAAATTTTTTCCAAACTGATCTCTGATCTCTCTCTCTCTCTCTCTATCTCTCTCTCTCTCTCTCTCTCTCTCTCTCTCTCTCCCCTTCATCTAGTTCCACTATAGTCCAGCATATGGCAGGGAGGTGGTGTTTCCTATAGGACAATTCCCATACTCCCCCGTCATTTCAGTGGTCCATTCCACTATGTTCAGTTGCTACCATTTCCTATTATTTTGAATGTTATTTTAATAGATGTTTTATTTTAGAATAGTTCCAGATTTACATAAAAATTGTGAAGATAATAACCATGTACACCATACCCAATTTCCCTTATTACAAATATCTTACTTGGGTATGGGGCAAATGTTACATGAAGTGAATCATCAGTGAACAGTTAGAGTGAAACCTCAATTCTCTAGTATGTCCAATATCCAGCAATGCTGTTCTACACCAAGTTGTTAAAGGAAAAACTGGACCAGCAGAGGCATAAAATTTTGATTTTGTGCTGACCATCCTTTCAATAGTTAAACAATATTCCATAGTCTACCATGTAAAAAGGAAATTAAATTCATTATTATACACTGCCAGCACTAACACAACACCGTGTTCCTCATGACTGCGACCACCACCATCCATCCCACCCACCCATTCCAAACCTAAATTAAGCATCAGCATCGTTTCATCCTTGCCAGGATGAGAATGTGTTGAGGAAAAAATCCCCCTTCAGTCTTCTCCTGGTCCTTATTCTAAGTGTCTGGCTCAGTATGGAATGGCTTGTCTGGTGCCCGAATTAAGGAATTCTTCATTACTCCCTTCTCACATGACTTCCCACTCCTTAGCTCCCTCCCCATTATCTGAAAACTCACAAAAATACAAACATATTCCCTTTATACCGTTGCAGGTATTTATTCATGGAGACCATTAATGTTTTCATCTTCTCATAATGCACATTTCTGAAGGATTGTTGACAGAGGGATACACATTATTAAGTGTGTTCTCCTGGGAGAACCTGAGTATCACCTGTGGTAGATGAACACTCCAGCACTTCTTCTTCTGCATTCTTTTGCATGGTAACTGGAGTTTTTCCCCTTCCTGTAGTAAAATACAATTTTCTGATTCTTTCTGGAATTCTCCCTCTTGTCTTCATTCAGCTTAAAGTCCAAATATACCATTGCCACTATCTTAGTCATGGATGCTGGAAAAAAGTTAAACACGGAAAGACATTGGTTTTGGGGAAGAAATTGGAAAATGATTTGGAAATGGGCTTTTAATTGAATGACAATGAATTGAATGAGGAACTGTCTGTGGTCAAAAACACAAGACCAGATTCTTGGGTGTGGAATTATTGGGGAAGGGGCAGCATTTGAATAAGGTATTCTGACTTTATCCACTTCTTCCACATCCAGTTGAGAAACTGACTTCTAATTCACTTGAGGACTTGCAGTTTCTTCATCCATCGTTGTGTTTGGAGTCTTATTCCTTATCTCCACTTGTCTACAATATCTTCTTAGTAAGTTTGGCTATCTTGAGGCAAAAGACACTACTCAAATGTTCCTGGCCTCTATATATACTCTTTCAGTTAATGAGGAGCCACTCACTTTAGCTCTGGTTGCCCAAAATCAGTGGTTGCCATGGTGTGGCTTGACATCACAAAGCCTCAGCTTCACCATCCAGGAGGGGTGGGGGTGGCAGAGGATGCAGAAATCTCAGACACTCTGGTTATGGAACAGAGACCTTCCTCTTAACTCCTAAAATTTTTCCCTAACTGTCCCCTCTCTCTCTCTTCATTTCCTCTAGTTCCATTATAGTACCGCATATGGCAGGGAGGTTGTGTTTCCTCTAATACAATTCCCATACTCCCCCATCATTTCAGAGGTCCATTCCACTATGTTCAGTTGCTACCAATTTCTAGGATTTTGAGTGTTGTTTTAATGGACCTTTTATTTTAGAATAGTTCCAGATTTACAGAAAAATTGTGAAGATAATACCCATGTACCCCATACCCAACTTCCCTTATTACTATTTACTCACTTTGGAATGGGGCAAATGTAACCTGAAGTGAATCATCAGTGAAAGAGTTAGAGTGAAACCTCACTTCACTAGTATCTCCAATATCCAGCAATGCTGTTCTAGACCAAGTTGTTAAAGGAAAAACTGGACCAGTTGTGGCATAAATATTCGGGTCTTGAGATAGCCATACTTTCAATAGTTTCACAATATTCAATAGTCTACCATGTAAAAAGGAAATCAAATTCATTCTTATACACTGCCAGCACTAAGAGAACACCCTGCTCCCAATGACTACAACCACCACCATCCATCCCCCCACCCCAATGCAAACCTAAATTAAACATCAGCTTCTTTCATCCTTGCCAGTATGAGAAAGTGTTGAGGAGAAAAATCCCCAATCAGTCTTCTCCTTGTCCTTATTCTAAGTGTCTGGCTCACTATGGAATGGCTTATCTGGTGCCCCAATTAAAGAATTCTACATTTCTTTCTTCTCACATGACTTCTTCCCCCTTAGATCCCTCCCAATCATCTGAAAACTCACAAAAATACCAACACATTTCCATTATACCCTTGCTGGCATTTATTCACGGAGACCATTAATGTTTTCATCTTTTCATAATGCCCATTTCTGAAGCATTTTTGATAGAGGGATACACATTGTTAAGTGTGTTCCTCTGGGAGACCCTGGGTATCACCTCTGGTAGACGCACACTCCAGCACTTCTTCTTCTGCATTTGTTGGCTTGCTTACTGGAGGTATTCCCGTTCCTGTATTAAAATACAATTATCTGATTATTTCTGTCTTTCTCCCTCTTGTATTCATGCAGCTTAAAGTCCAAAATACCATCACCACTATCTTGTTTTTTTGAAAGGACAGAACGGGACGGATAGCTATGTCCTCATCCCCTCTTTCAAGAAAAAGCTTCAGCATGTATCAGTGACTCAGCCTACCCTTATCTCAGCAGATGGAATTGCGGGGGAAACTAGCCCAAGGCCAAGAATATGCTAGCCAACCCCCTGACTTTGTTTAAGAAGGACACTAGCTGTACCCTGCCCTTGCGTCACTAGCCCCCTGCCATCACTCAACCAACTGGAATCGGCCAAATCAGTGATCAGAGTGTGCCCCCACTCTCTTACCACAAGCCCTATAAATTCTTTGTTCCCTTGGGACTCGGGGCTCTCTCTTGCATCCAGTAATGTTGGCAGTGGCGGGGGGGGGGGTACCAAGTTCCGGGCATGAATAAAACACTTTATGCCTTTGCATTGGACTCGGCTCCCTAGTGATCTGTCTTGGGGGATCTTGAAATCTGGGCCAAACATTTGGGGGCTCATCTGGAACCCCTGAGACTCAAAGAGACCCCGATTCTTAGGGTCTGACAAACCGCGGTAACTGTCTGTGTGTTGTCAGTTGTTTTCTGTGTGTTCTGTTCAGTGTGAGCTCACTTATGAAATCTGTAATGCCGATAACAGACTAGGGGGATGCACTGGGGGCCCACGGGTGGGAGGAGTTGGGGGACGCCGCGATCCTCCATCTGGTGGGCCCAGAAAACCCACAAATTTAGGGGAGTGGTGCATGGCCATCGTCTAAGCTGATCTGTAGTTTTGCTTTCGTAGAGTAGGAAGGTTGGTTTGGTTTTGCTTCCATAGAGTTGGAAGACTGTATTTGTCTGTGCTTGTATTTTTTTTGCTGTTTTCTGTGGACTTTCTGGACGGACGTTATGGGACAGACTCAAACTACTCCTTTAAGCATTATGGTCGTTTTAAAATGAAGGGCTGGGCCAAACCTGCTTGCCAGCCTCAGGTGTGGTTTTCCAGAACTGCTTGGAACTTGGGACCTTGAAGCTTACTGAATTCAAATGATAAAAATCATGTCTTGAATTTTGATGTTTATTCTCAAAAAATATTACTGCTTGAGAAATGCTGAATATTTGCTAAAAGTTTAAGGTTCGGATTGAATTGGAAAAATTGTGAGTTGTGGTAGCTAAATGCCTTTGCTTATGAATATTTCTTTAAAGTATGTGAGTGGGGAGGGAGGGGTCCTGCCTTCTCTTCTCCTTTGTTTGACTCCATGACTTCGTTCATGCAGGAATCTGAGTAAGGATCTGTGAAAACAGGTCACCCCCTCACTTGTCTGTCTCTCGTCACCGAACATCATGAGGTCGGGACAAAGTAAACCCGTTAAAAAAATTTGTAAAGGGGTACAATAGAGATTGTGGAATTGGAATGAATGCCGACACATTGAGAAAGCATGAGTGAACAGCTGTTTGTTTGTGTGGGACTAGCCAATTTGCTAGCGAGAGGGGGGACTGGAAGCAGTCTTACCTCCTCCGGTAGGTTCTCATCAAAAGGTTGGTGGAGAATTCTGTTCTGGGACATGGGTGCCAGGAGTGCCCCCATGCTCATCTGGGGAGTGGGGCATTGCTTTGTTTATCTGCTCAGCTCCAGTCTGGGCTAGTCTACCGAGAGAGTGTGAATACAAGTGTTTGTCTATTTTGGCTGCTCATTACTAGTCTGTGTGAAGTGGAAGCTACTTTGATTTATTTTGCATTTCTTTTAATTCATCTGGCTGAACGTTTGGACTGGACAGGCGATGGGCTGCAAGAATCTCTAGCAGATCTCAGAGTCTTTTGCTTGCCATTACCGAAAGAATCAGCCCACTTAGTTAATATCAATTTCTGTCTATCAGTTGCTCTTACCTGGGTTGTAAATCGCTGTATTTCCAAGATTTCTTAGTTCTGAGATTGCTTATAAAAGTGCAAGAGAGATGCCTTTTCAAGTTAATTTTTTGCTTAGCAAATTAACAAAGTAGCAAATTTCAGAGAACTTGTTATTCATGGTTTTCTTATCTCTTTGGTGAACAGCTCCGCAGGACAGAAAGAAAACCTGCCTGTGACTGTATTTTGTTTAACTTGCTGTTTTCAATTGTTTATTAGAACCCTCATAGAGAACATAACCAGGTCTTTTCCTTCCTCCCTCATCTGGATTCTGAAAGCATCAGTAACTGGATTTCAGATGGTGGCCAGGTTTTCTGTCTACAAGAATCCTCACTTTGCACCCGTTATATTTCCAGGCCGACTCTGTGAGGAAAAGCAATGGGCCTGGGCTGAGACAATGGGGGCAGGGGTTTTGGCAGTTAGGCTGCTGGCTGCAATCCTAACAGGTCTTATCAATGAAATTGAAGGTTAAAAAAAAAATAACTGTAAGCACAATCTTTCTCTGCCTTGGTTTATTCTTTAAACCCCTCCAATGCTGAATCAGACTGATACCTGTTCTTAGTTTTATCACAAAAGGTCAAGATATATCTTAAGAGTAAAAGTACATTTAAAATATGTTCATAAATATTAAACTAAAATTGCTGAATGTTCACTTTTGGTAATCATTAAAGGTTTAAGGTTTCTAAGAATAAAAAAAAAAACAAAGAAACAAACAAACAAAAAAAACCAACTAAACTCCTGCTCAAAAAGCAGAGGAGGCAGAAAGCTAGAATCCGCACCCCCCCCTGGTAATTTAGAACTGTTTTACAGGCCAACTCAGTATCTGAGACCCAGGTCAAAGAAGGCGGTGGGGCTGAATGCCTGAGCTGCCTGCAAGGCCCATAAGCCCCTGGTGGATAAGTTGCCGCGTGCTCCTTGATCAAAGATAGCCTACAGGAGCTACAGCAGTTGCTGGTGGGCACCAAGGTTCAGGCTAAGCCAGAGAACACTGAAGTGCTGGAGCTACCAGTGAGACATGTGCTATGGGGCAGTGCTTATGGGAGCGAGCAGCTGCAGGCAGAAGCCAGGGAGCGCTTAGCTGCTGGCTACATTCAGTGAACCCCTTGCTTGATCCATACCACTGGAAAAGTGTAGCGTTTCCGGGATTTGCTGGGGGACGCTCCGGCTGTGCCCCTGGGAGACCCTAGGTGGAGCAGCTGGCTCACAGGTGGAGCTGATATCCCCTTCTAATTCACTCCCTTGAAAGAGGCCTGGTTGCTGCTCTACCACGAAGGAAACTGGTAAAAAGGCAAAAAGCAGGGCCCAAGGATTCTCAAAAAGGCACTCTCCCTGGACCTGGAAGCCATCAGGACTTTGAAATACTCCAAGAGAGGAGGAGTCTGACTCAGAGACTGGATGAAACCTCGTTGGGTTAGAAAAACCGGAGGCTGCATATTGAACTTATGGACGGCAGTTTGCTATGTAGAGGTCTAAGCCAGTTATATAGGGGTTAAACTACCTGTGTACAGCAAAACAACTTACTCCTGTGCCAGAATACATTTTAAGAAAATTGAATGCATGATAGACCAGTAAGTTGGGACTAGTAAAATAGGGAAACTGAGCAGAAATCTTATCTTCTCTAAAACAATGACAGTTGGGAGTAAATGCTTTGCATTTGCCTCCCTAAACAAAGTTAAATCCTTTACGGCAATCTGATGAGTGCCATTTGTTGTCCACACCCAGGAACAAATGAAGTTAGAAAATTAGCCTTATTTTGATGAGTTCTTTTATTCAGGAGGAGCCCACCCGGTCCATCCCTGCAACATGAATGGTTAAATGTATGTTAAGGAATTTTAAAATTGCTCAAACCTCGCTGCCTTGGGTCCAGTTCTGTGTGTGTAAGAAGGGACAGAGTAAAGTTCGGTAGCAGGCCAGAAGAATCTGGCAAGGCCATCCAAACCACCCAGGACTATTAGCCAGAGCCGCCTGAGGCAGACCTCATTGGACTGGCAACAGGTGACACTGACTAGCAGAGACTGGCCTTTTTCCAACTGGGTCCCGTGAGCCGATGGTCAAATTGAAGATCAGGGGCCAGACTGTGAAATTTATGTTTGATACTGTGGCAGAGCACTCGGTAGTTACTCATAAGGTAGTTCCCCTCTAAGGACAGGAAGTCACCATTATTGGAGTTACTGGTACGGTACCACAGTTGCAGACTGTTCTGCCACTCCCGCCGATGTCAGTTAGGCAATCATCAGGTGGTTCATGAATTCCTATATTTACCAGTTGACCTGGTCCCTCTAATGGGCAGAGACCTTTTAGCCAAAATGGAAGCAGAAACCACTTTTGCCCCATATGGCTCAAAACAGCCTTGCCTAGGTGAAGAGACCTCTCCAATGATCCTGTCCTTAGCAGTGCCGAGAGAGAAAGGATGGAGACTCTATACCCCCCAGCCAAAGGCCCCCACATTCGTGCTTGTCAGGCCCCAATTGATGAACTTGGTCAATGTTCCATTTATCTGCCAAAATTTCCAA
This sequence comes from Myotis nattereri, assembly GCF_964212035.1. Taxonomy (NCBI): domain Eukaryota; kingdom Metazoa; phylum Chordata; class Mammalia; order Chiroptera; family Vespertilionidae; genus Myotis; species Myotis nattereri. The sequence goes on from NC_138078.1 coordinate 59,280,871, forward strand.
GTCTATAAAAGTACTTGTTCACTGAAAAGGTGTAAATGTGGATGTTTATTTGACGTTTATATGTCTACATATGTATAAATATTTGTAGGAAAATAGAACCCCTGGTTAATTTTCTGGTGTATTCTGGAGCAGCCTATTCAGTCCTGACAGAGCCAAGGGGACCAGAAACATCTAAGAAGACTCCAGTTCTAAGAGCCACCAGACAAACTGCCTTTTTCCTTGTACATCAAAGAGGATTGTGGACCTCAGAAAGAAAACGGTAACTCATTCGTTTCTAGTTATGCCAGAATACCTGTACCCCTTACTTGGACGTGATCTCTTACAGAAATGGCAAGCCACCCATAAGCTTGTTCGAGATGCCCTGCCAGTGCCATCTCGGACTCTGTACATGCTTTCCATCCTGGGGACTCGGTATGGGTAAAGAAGCTCAAGACCCAAGGTCTCACCCCAATTTGAAAAGGACTATACCTGCAGAAAATTGTATAATAGGCTCAGATGATGCCTGCATCTTCATAGACATGGATTCAGAAAGACAAAGACAATTTTATCTTATATAGAAAGTTCAAAGAGTGGACTTTAGTCACCTCCCTAAAATGTTTGTATAGCCCTTCCATATCTCTTGTTTAGTAGCCGAGGATTTAGGTGCCTGAAGCGGCCATGGTGCCAATATTATGTTTCATTGTATTAATATGTTGTATTAACCTTCAATTCTCTTACAGGTTTAAATGTAGCTGTATCAGTGGACCGGTGATGGTCTACAGTCCTTGGTAGTCTTTGGGAATAACTGGCAAGTATCCAGTCTGCCACACTGAGGACATTGTTATTACTGTCTGTTAGCTGTCTGGAAGGGGATTATATAGGATGAACCCCAAAGGTAAAGGGTGTCTGGCTGCCAAGAGGGCAGATGCCCAACTGGACAAAGAAGAATACCCATCAGGTTTTGGTCTCTATTGAGAAACACCTAACAGTTGGCAGCCTGTGTACTGTCTTGCAGGCCTGAATGACCATGCCCATGTCAGGAGTGGTACAAACCTCGGCTGTAGAGATCAGGGAAAGGCCTATTTAGAATGGAAGGTCTGAGGCAGACAGCAGGGAGTCTGACTGGAAGGTGACCTCTGACTAGACACACCCGCTGCAGATCACCCTCAAGAAGACAGCGGACCTCCGCAGACCCCTTGTAATTCTCCTGCTGTTGTTGACTTACGGCCCTTGCATTATTAGCAGACTAGTCCAATTTGTCAAGAAGTGTATAAAAGTAGTTCAGTTGATAGTTCAGTCCGTCTCATGATTGAGCCGGAAGATCCAAGACAAGGGGTGAATGAAAGGACAGAACAGTACTGATAGCTGTGTCCTTATCCCCTCTTCCAAGAAAAAGCCGCAGAATGTATCAGTTACTCAGCCTGCCCTTATCTCAGCCAATGGGAAAGCGGTGGAAACTACCCCAAAGCCAAGGGTATGATAGCCACCCCCCTGTGTTTGTGTAAAAAGACCCTAGCTGCACCCTGCCCTTCCATCACTAGCTCCCCGCCCTCAAATAAACAACCGGAATTGGCCAAATCAGTGGTCAGAGTGTGCCCCCACCCCCTGACCACAAGCCCTATTAATACTTTTTTCCCTTGGGACTCGGGGCTCTCTCTTGCATCCAGTAATAGAGGCAGGAGGGGGACCAAGTCCCGGGCTTGAAAAAAAGACTCTATGTTTTTGCACTGGACTCGGATCCCTAGTGGTCGGTCTTGGGGAATCTTGATATCTGGGCATAACATATGTACTTTGGAAACAAGTTAAACACAGAAAGACATAGGTTTTGGGGAAGAAATTGGAGAATTATTTGGAAATGGGCTTGTAATTGAATGACAATGGATTGAACAAGGAAGTGTGTTTGGCCAAAAAGGACGAGGCCAGGATCTTGAGATAGGAATTAAGGGGGTAGGGGGAGCATTTGAATAAGGTATTCTGACCTTATCATCTTCTTCGTCATCCAGTTGAGACACTGACTTCTAATTCACTTTAGGACTTGCAGTTTCTTCATCCATCCTTGTGTTTGTAGTCTTCTTCCTTATCTCCAAAAGTCTACAGTATCTTCTTATTAAGTTTGGCTATCTTGAGGCAACAGTCACTACTCAGAGGGTCCAGGCCTATTATATACTCTCTATGTCAATATGGAGCCAATCACATCAGCTCTTGTTGCCCAAATCAGTGGTTTCCATGGTGTGACTTGACATCACAAAGCCTCAGCTAGACCATCCAAGAAGGGGGGCGGTGGTGGGAGTGGGAGTGGAAGCAGAAGTCTCAGACGATCTGGTTATAGAAAAGAGACCTTGCTCTTACCTCCTAAAATTTTCCCAAACTGACCTCTCTCTCTCTCTCTCGCTCTCTCTCTCTCTCTCTCTCTCTCTCTCTCTCTCTCTCTCTATCTCATTTCCTCTAGTACCATTATAGTCCAGCATATGGCAGGGAGGTGGTGTCTACTCTAAGCCTCTTGCCATACAACCCTGTCATTTCAGTGTTCTGTTCCACTATGTTCGGATATTACCATTTCCAACTATTTTGTGTGTTGTTTTATCAATGTTTTATTTTAGAATAGTTTCAGATTTACAGAAAAATTGTGAATACAATGCCCATGTGCACCATACATAATTTCCTTTATTACTAATATGTCACTTTGTTATGGGGAAATGTAACATGAAGTAAATCACCAATGAAACAGAGTGAAACCACACTTCTCTAGTAACTCCAATATCTAGCAATGCTGTTCTAGAACAAGTTGTTTAAGAAAAACTGTACCAGTTGTGGCATAATCTTCACATCTTGAGCTGACAATCCTGTCAATAGTATAACAATATTAAATCGTCTACCATGTAAAAAGGAAATCAAATTCATTACTATACACTGCCAGCACAAACAAAACACCTTGTTTCTCATGACAGCGACCACCACCATCCAGCCCACCACCCCCACCCCCTAATCCAAACCTAACTTAAACATGATATTCTTTTCTTCCTTGTCAGTATTAGAAAATGTTGAGGAAAAAATCCCCATTCAGTCTTCTCCTTGTCCTTATTCAAGGTTTCTGGCTCAATATGTACTGGCTTGTCTGATGCCCCAATTAAAGAATTCTACATTACTCCCTTCTCACAGGCCTGCCCCCTCCTTACATCCCTCCCCATCATCTGAAAACACACAAAAGTACAAACATATTTCTTTATACCCTTGCTGGTATTTATTCAAGGAGACCATTAATATTTTAATCTTCTCATAATGCCCTTTTCTGAAGCATTGTTTATAGAGGGATTCACATTATTACGTGTATTCCCCTCGGAGAACCTGCGTATCACCTGTGGTAGATGAACACTCCACCACTTATTCTTCTGCATTTGTTGGCATGCTTACTGGAGGTTTTCCCCTTCCTGTAGTAAAATACAATTATCTGATTCGTTCTATCTTTCTCCCTCTTGTCTTCATTCAGCTTAAAGTCCAAATTTTCCATCGCCACTATCTTGGTTATTGTTATGCCCAGATTTTAAATCCCCAACAGACCTCACCAGGGAGCCAGCTCTGTCCAAAGCAAAAGCAAAGAGTCCATTATTATCACAGACCCATGTCTGGTTCCTATCCTCACAAAGGCGAGAAGAGAGAGAACGCCTGTGGGAAAAAATGGGGTTTTAATAGGGGGGAGGAGTTAGGGGAGGGGAGATGATTGTGGGCTCTGCCGATTGGCTAGGTGCAAGTTGGGTCTTATTACACAGGATGTGGTCATCTCCAAGACACTCAAGTCCCCTGATTGTCATTGGTTAGGTTAAAAAGTTTCTGGGCGTGGCCAGCAGTGTCCTGGGATACAGGAAGCTGGTACTATCCTGAGCACATGGCGGCTGCCCCAACATTGAGGATACGGGGAAATGGAGGGCATATCCTTCGCCTTTTCATTCCCCCAGTTTCTTGGAACTTCCTCCTCAATCATGAGAGGGACTGCACCATTGCTAGAGGCCCATACTGGGCACACAGAACTATCAACTGAACTATCCCTATATGCTTAACAAATGGTTCGGTGGAAGGGAAAGAAACCATTTTAGCTTTAATAGCCTCTATTGTAATAGAATTTTTCTTCTTAAAATTCCTCCATGGCTATCGAAAAGCCGGATCAAGATTAATTTACCTACTCTCCTGATGTTTGCATAAACACAACAAGAATGGTAACTGACTACCTTTGCTGCAGTCTCATGGTTGAATTTTAATGTGCTCCGTAGGCCAGGAAGCTAAGCCATCCAGCTTCCATCAGGCCTGCCTACAGTATCTGCGAAGTTAGGTGAATCCCTCACATGTAGCAACTCCACCTAAACCTACGCTCCAGGCTTTGAGCCTCATATCAGAAGTCCTCCCACTCCTTGTGGCCCAGAGTGTGCGGGTGTTGCGCAAGGATTCAGAGGCATATTTGCTGCTCCCCTTCTACTCTTACCAACCGCCAGGTATGGTAGGGCATCGGCCTGACATTCCAGCGCCAGCCATCTTCAGGGCTCCTAACCGGGGACCAGGCTTTGTTCGTGGCATTCTTACTGCCTTCAAGTCGTTAGAGCTAAGACAGGGCTCTTTAAAACATGATATTCCAGTCAAAGTTTTCTGTTAATAAAACCATTATCAGGATCTGGTCTTAATAAATATATGCAAAGAAATGTATTGCCATGAATTATTTAGCATTGCCAGATTTTGGAGGAATTACATAACGAGTAAAACATACTAATCTGCTCTAAGATTTTCTGACTTTCCTTGACAATTCCTTTTCATGGATTTTTCAGAGTTATAACAAAATAGTAATTGTTGGCATTAAACTTTCTTTCTATGCAACACCATGTGTTAGACCTTCTATTCTAAACAGGCCTTTTGCAGCTTACTACCCCAGACCTGGCCATGGTCACGCAGGCCTGCAAATGGTATACATGCTGCCAACGCTCAACTGTCTCTCAACAGTGACCAGATCTTGATGGGCACCCTTCCCTGCCCAGTTGGGCACCATCCCTCTTGGCAGGCAGATACCCTTTACTTTTGGGGGTCACCCCACACAGTCCCCTTACAGGACAGCCAAAACACATTTAAACCTGCAAAAGAATCAAAGGTCAATATAACATATCAATACAATGAAACATAATATTGACATCATGGTCGCTTCAGGCAGCCCAATATTCTGCTACTAAACATGTGATCCTATAAATTGTCTTTGTCTCTTTGGAGCCATATCCATGAAGAAGCAGGCATCATCTAAGTCTATTACACAGTATTGTGGGGGCTCCTGGTGACTGGAGTGATCGAGAGCAATGTTACCAGAATCAGGCAGGTCGAGCACGCTGCAGCTTGAGCTTGAGAGGGTGGCGTTTATCTCGATCGATGCTCCATTTGGTGTTGAAGTCTTTCCGGGTCATGGATGGGTCCGCTGACTGGACGAGTGTGTAATGGACCCAGGCCGCGACGCTGTCCACATTGAGAGTGGTGGGGGTTGTCAGCACAAAGCTTTTTATAGTGAGTGGTAAACAAGGTAGTGGTTACCAAAGTTTCACTTTCCTTGTGAGTTTCACTTGTTTACACCATGGTTATACTTCCTGCACTTCCTCAGCCCATTAGATTCCCAGATAACATCTAGGGAGTGTCATAAGGTCAAGCCTAATTATGCTAAGAGGACTGTGCCCTCTAAGCTAGGACTTGTTTGTGACTTTGCCAGCAGGTCAGTCCGAGGCTTAACCCTATGTCAATTTCCCACATCTCACCCATTTTTGTTTTATTAATTAAGCTACTATAATGAAAATAAAACTTAAACATCAAGAACAAAACCCTGGCTATTAAAATGATAACAATGCCAATCCGTAACCCAAAACATTTTAAAACTTAAACATAACATTTCAAGGACACAAATTGTTTTAAGTCCCGATTTCAATATCCAACAGTTCCTTATGTGTACATGTTAACAATGATATTTCAGTTCTGGATTGTGGAAAAATGGTGGCAATGCAGGTCCGACCCTCTCTGGTTTGGTCTTGGGCAATCTGCAGCGACACACAGCTGCTGACTGCTAGCATGGAAAAGCCTCTTCAGCATCTCCACCTCTGAACTGTCTCTCCTCTTGCCTTCATGACTGGAGCATTCCTGAGAATTCCTGTCTGTTGCAGCAATCCACGTGGTCTTGAAGTTGTTTTCTGAAAATATACAAACATATTCTCGACCTTAGGTTAATACAGAAATTTTTACTTAGGGTACTTTTTGTATGTGCCCAAATGATTTTCCTTTGGCTTATTTTGACACCATGTGTGTTTTCCTGGGTGTCTCACTGTTAGCATTATAAATGAAAAAAAAATTTTCTAGATTTATTTTTTTCATTTTATTTTTTTTATTTTCTGAAATCACTTTTTTATTGCTTAAAGTATTTCAAAGGGTATTACATATGTGTCCTTTTTTTCCGCCTCGCCCTTGACAGCACTCTAGCCTCCCCAATACACCAGTGTCTTTTGTCCATTGATTATGCTTTTATGCATGCATACAAGTCCTTAGGTTGATCTTTTACCCCCTTCCCTCCTGCCCCCCAACCCTCCCCGGCCTTCCCACTGCAGTTTGACAATCTGTTTGAGGCAGCTCTGCCTCTGTATCTATTATTGTTCAATAGTTTATAATGGTCTCTATTATCCATGAATGAGTGAGATCATGTGGTACCTTTCCCTCATTGACTGGCCTAATTCACCTAGCACAACGCTCTCCAGTTCCATCCATGCCACTGTAAACGGTAAGAGCTCCTTCCTTTTTACAGCAGCATAGTATTCCATCGTGTAGATGGACCACAGTTTTCTAATCCATTCATGTACTGATGGGCACTTAGGCTGTTTCCAGATCTTAGCTATGGTGAATTGTGCTGCTATGACCATCGGGGTGCATATACCCTTTCTGATTTGTGTTTCTGGTTTCTTGGGATATATTCCTAGAAGTGGGATCACAGGGTCAAATGGGAGTTCCATTTTCAGTTTTTGAGGAAACTCCATACTGTCTAACATAGTGGCTGCACCAGTCTGCATTCCCACCAGCAGTGCACAAGTGTTCCTTTTTCTCCACATCCTCTCCAACACTTGTCCTTTGTTGATTTCTTGATGATAGCTAGTCTGACAGGTGTGAGATGGTACCTGATTGTTGTTTTGATTTGCATCTCTCAGATGATTAGTGACTTTGAGCATGTTTTCATATGTCTCTTGGCTTTCTGAATATCCTCTTTTGAGAGGTGTCTATCTAGGTCGTTTTCCCATTTTTTGATTGGATTGCTTAACTTCCTTTGTTAAGGTGTATGAGTTCCCTATAAATTTTGGAGATTAGGCCCTTATCAGATATGACATTAGCAAATGTTTTCCCACACAGTGGGTTTTCTCATTGTTTTGTTGATGGTTTCTTTTGCTGTGCAGAAGCTTTTTATTTTGATGTAGTCCCATTTGTTCATTTTCTCTTTAGTCTCAAGTGTCCTAGGAGTTGTATCAGTGAAGGAATTATTTCGGCATATGTCTGAGATTTTGTTGCCTTTGGATTCTTCCAGAATTTTTATGGTTTCCTGTTGTACATTAAGCCCTTTATCCATTTTGAGTTTATTTTTGTGTATGGTGTAAGCTGGTGGTCTAGTTTCATTTTCTTGCATATATATGTCCAATTTTCCAAACACCATTAATAGAAGAGACTATCTTGGCTCCATTGAATGTTCTTGCCTCCTTTGTCAAATTTTAATTGAGCATATTGGTTTAGGGCGATTTCTGGGCTCTCTATTCTATTCCATCGATGTATATGCCTGTTCTTGTGCCAGTACCAGGCAGTTTTGAGAACAGTGGCTTTGCAATACATATTGATATCTGGTATTGAGGTCCCACCTACTTTGTTCTTTTGCAGGATCGCTGCAGCTATTTCGGGTCGTATTTTTATTCCAGATGAACTTTTAGAGAGTTCGGTCTAGATCTGTGAAGTATGCCGTTGGTAATTTAATGGGAAGTGCGTTCAATTTATAGATTGCTTTGGGTAGAAAGGAAAATCAAATTCATTACTATACACTGCCAGCACAAACACAACACCTTGTTTCTCATGACAGCGACCACCACCATACATCCACACCCCCCCCCCCCAATCCAAACGTAACTTCAACATCAGGTTCCTTCCTTCCTTGTCAGTATTAGAAAATTTTGAGGAAAAACTCCCCATTCAGTCTCTTCCTTGTCCTTATTGAAGGTTTCTGGCTCAGTATGGACTAGCTTGTCTGATGCCCCATTTAAAGGATTCTACATTACTCCCTTCTCACAGGCCTGCCCACTCTTATATCCCTCCCCATTATCTGAAAACACACAAAAATACAAACATATTTTCTTTATACCCTTGCTGGTATTTATTCAAGGAGACCATTAATATTTTCAACTTCTCATAATGCCCTTTTCTGAAGCATTGTTTATAGAGGGATTCACATTATTACGTGTATTCCCTTCGGAGAACCTGCGTATCACCTGTGGTAGATGAACACTCCACCACTTCTTCTTCTGCATTTGTTGGCTTGCTTACTGGAGGTTTTCCCCTTCCTGTAGTAAAATACAATTATCTGATTCATTCTATCTTCCTCCGTCTTGTCTTCATTCAGCTTAAAGTCCAAATTTACCATCGCCACTATCTTGGTTATTGTTATGCCCAGATTTTAAATCCCCAACAGACCTCACCAGGGAGCCAGCTCTGTCCAAAGCAAAAGCAAAGAGTCCATTATTATCACAGACCCATGTCTGGCTCCTATCCTCACAAAGGCAAGAAGAGAGAGAATGCCTATGGGAAAAAAATGGGGTTTTAATAGAGGGTGGAGTTAGGGGAGGGGAGATGATTGTGCACCCTGCCGATTGGCTAGGTGCAAGTTGGGTCTTATTACACAGGATGTGGTCATCTCTAAGGCACCCACGTCCCCTGATTGTCATTTGTTAGTTTAAAAAGGTTCTGGGTGTGGCCAGCAGTGTCCTGGGATACAGGAAGCTGGTACTATCCTGAGCACAAGGCAGCTGCCCCAACATTGAGGATACGGGGAATATGGAGGGCTTATCCTTCGCCTTTTCATTCTCCCAGTTTCTTGGAACTTCCTTCTCAATCATGAGAGGGACTGCATTACTATTCCAGGATTGCTAGAGGCCCATACTGGGCACACAGAACTATCAACTGAACTATCCCTATGTGTTTAACAAATGGTTCGGTGGAAGGGAAAGAAACCATTTTAGCTTTAACAGCCTCTATTGTAATAGGATTTTTCTTCATAAAATTCCTGCATGGCTATCAAAAATCCAGATCAAGAGTAATTTACCTACTCTCCTGATGTTTGCATAAACACAACAAGAATGGTAACTGACTACCTTTGCTGCAGTCTCATGGTTGAATTTTAATGTGCTCCGTAGGCCAGGAAGCTAAGCCATCCAGCTTCCATCAGGCCTGCCTACAGTATCTGCGGAGTTAGGTGAATCCCTCACCTGTAGCAACTCCACCTGAGCCTATGCTCCAGGCTTTAAGGCTCATATCAGTTGCCCTCCCACTCCTTGTGGCACAGAGTGTGCGGGGGTTCCACAGGGATGTAGAGGCATATTTGCTGCTCCCCTTCTACTCTTACCAACCGCCAGGTATGGTAGGACATCGGCCTGACATTCCAGCGCCAGCCATCTTCAGGGCTCCCAAACAGGATACCAGGCTTTCTTTGTGGCATTCTACTGGCTTCAAGTCTTTAGAGCTCAGACAAGGCTCTTTAAAACATGATATTCCAGTCAAAGTTTTCTGTTAATAAAACCATTATAAGGACCTGGTCTTATTAAATATATGCAAAGAAATGTATTGCTATGACTTATTTAGCATTGCCAGATTTCGGAGGAATTACATAAGGAGAAAAACATACTGATCTACTCTAAGATTTTCTGATTTTCCTTGACAATTCCTTTTCATGGGTTTTTCAGAGTTATAACAAAACAGTAATTGTTAGCATTAAACTTTATTTCTATGCATCACCATGCGTTAGACCTTCTATTCTAAACAGGCTTTTTCCAGGTTACTACCCCTGACATGGGCATGGTCACGCAGGCCTGCAAGCAGTATACATGCTGCCAACTGTCAACTGTCTCTCAACAGTGACCAGAACATGATGGGCACCCTTCCCTGCCCAGTTGAGCACCTGCCCTCTTGGCAGCTAGATACCTTTTACTTTGGGGGGTCACCCCACACAGTCCCTTTCCAGGACAGCCAACACACATTTAAACCTGCAAAAGAATCAAAGGTCAATATAACATATCAATACGATGAAACATAATATTGGCATCATGGCCGCTTCAGGCAGCCCAATCTTCTGCTACTAAACATGTGATCCTATAAATTGTCCTTGTCTCTTTGGAGCCCTGTCCATGAAGAAGCAGGCATCATCTACGTCTATTACACAGTATTGTGTGGGCTCCTGGTGACAGGAGTGATCCTAAGAAATGTTACCAGAATCAGGCAGGTCGAGCACGCTGCAGCTTGAGCTTGAGCGGGTAGCGTTGATCTCGATCGATGCTCCATTTGGTGATGAAGTCTTTCCGGGTCATGGATGGGTCTGCTGACTGTACGGGAGTGGAATGGACCCAGGTCGCGACGCTGTCTACCTTGAGAACAGTGGGGGTTGTCAGCACGAAGCATTTTATAGTGAGTGGTAAACAAGGTAGTGGTTACCAAAGTTTCACTTTCCTTGTGAGTTTCACTTGTTTACACCATGGTTATACTTCTTGCACTTCCTCAGCCCATTAGATTCCCAGATAACATCTAGGGAGTGTCATAAGGTCAAGCCTATTTATGGTAAGAGGACTGTGCCCTCTAAGCTAGGACTTGTTTGTGACTTTGCCAGCAGGTCAGTCCGAGGCTTAACCCTATGTCAGTTTCCCACATCTCACCCTTTTTTGTTTTATTAATTAAGCTACTATAATGAAAATAAAACTTAAACATCAAGAACAAAACTCTGGCTATTAAAACGATAACAATGCCAATCCGTAACCCAAAACATTTTAAAACTTAAACATAACATTTCAAGGACAAAAATTGTTTTAAGTCCCAATTTCAATGTCCAACAGTTCCTTATGTGTACATGTCAACAATGATATTTCAGTTCTGGATTGTGGAAAAATGTTGGCAATGCAGGTCCGACCCTCTCTGGTTTGGTCCTGGGCAATCTGCAGCGACGCACAGCTGCTGACTGCCAGCATGGAAAAGCGTCTTCAGTGTCTCCATCTCTGAACTGTCTCTCCTCTTGTCTTCATGACTGGAGCATTCCTGAGAATTCCTCTCTGTTGTAGCAATCCACGTGGTCTTGAAGTTGTTTTCTGAAAATATACAAACATATTCTCGACCCTAAGATAATAAAGAAATTTTTACTTAGGGTACTTTTTGTATGTGCCCAAATGATTTTCCTTTGGCTTATTTTGACACCATGTGTGTTTTCCTGGGTGTCTCACTGTTAGCATTATAAATGAAAAAAATTTTCTAGATTTATTTTTTTATTTTATTTTATTTTTTTAATTTCTGAAATCATTTTTTTTGGTGCTTAAAGTATTTCAAAAGGTATTACATATGTGTCCTTTTTTTCCCCCTCGCCCTTGACAGTACCCTAGCCTCCCCTATCCCCCAGTGTCTTATGTCCATTGATTATGCTTATATGCATGCATACAAGTCCTTAGGTTGATCTTTTACCCCCCCCTCCTGCCCCCCAACCTCCCAGGCCTTCCCGCTGCAGTTTGACAATCTGTTTGAGGCAGCTCTGCCTCTGTATCTATTATTGTTCAAAAGTTTATAATGGTCTCTATTATCCATGAATGAATGAGATCATGTGGTACCTATCCCTCATTGACTCGCCTAATTCACCTAGCACAACGCTCTCCAGTTCCATCCATGCCACTGTAAACGGTAAGAGCTCCTTCCTTTTTATAGCAGCATAGTATTCCATCGTGTAGATGGACCACAGTTTTCTAATCCATTCATGTACTGATGGGCACTTAGGCTGTTTCCAGATCTTAGCTATGGTGAATTGTGCTGCTATGACCATCGGGGTGCATATATCCTTTCTGATTTCTGTTTCTGCTTTCTTGGGATATATTCCTAGAAGTGTGATCACAGGGTCAAATGGGAGTTCCATTTTCAGTTTTTGAGGAAACTCCATACTGTCTAACATAGTGGCTGCACCAGTCTGCATTCCCACTAGCAGTGCACAAGTGTTCCTTTTTCTCCACATCCTCTCTAGCACTTGTCGTTTGTTGATTTGTTGATAATAGCCAGTCTGACAGGTGTGAGATGGTACCTGATTGTTGTTTTGATTTGCATCTCTCAGATGATTAGTGACTTTGAGCATGTTTTCATATGTCTCTTGGCTTTCTGATTATCCTCTTTTGAGAGGTGTCTATCTAGGTCCTTTGCCCATTTTTTGATTGGATTGTTTATCTTCCTTTTGTTAAGTTGTATGAGTTCCCTATAAATTTTGGAGATTAGGCCCTTATCAGATATGACATTGGCAAATATGTTTTCCCACACATTGGGTTTTCTCATTGTTTTGTTGATGGTTTCTTTTGCTGTGCAGAAGCTTTTTATTTCGATGTAGTCCCATTTGTTCATTTTCTCTTTAGGTTCAAGTGTCCTAGGAGTTGCATCAGTGAAGAAATTATTTCGGCATATGTCTGAGATTTTGTTGCCTTTAGATTCTTCCAGAATTATTATGATTTCCTGTGTTACATTTAAGTTCTTTATCCATTTTGAGTTTATTTTTGTGTAAGGTGTATGTTGGTGGTCTAGTTTCATTTTCTTTCATATATATGTCCAATTTTCCAAACACCATTTATTGAAAAGACTATCTTGGCTCCACTGAATGTTCTTGCCTCCTTTGTCAAATATTAATTGAGCATATTGGTTCAGGCCGATTTCTGGGCTCTCTATTCTATTCCATTGATCTATATGCCTGTTCTTGTGCCAGTACCAGGCAGTTTTGAGAACAGTGGCTTTGTAATACATCTTGATATCTGGTATTGAGATCCCACCTACTATGTTCTTTTTCAGTTTCGCTGCAGCTATTCAGGGTCATTTTTTTTATTCCAGATGAATTTTTGGAGAGTTTGGTCTAGATCTGTGAATTATGCCGTTGGTATTTTAATGGGAAGTGCGTTGAATTTATAGATTGCTTTGGGTAGTATGGACATTTTAATGATGTTGATTCTACCAATCCATGAACATGGTATGTTCTTCCATCTGTTTATGTCTTCCTCTATATCTTTTTTCAACGTCCTGTAGTTTTCTGAGTAGAGGTCTTTTACCTCTTTAGTTAAGTTTATTTCTAGGTGGCTTAATTTTTTTGGTGCGACGGTAAATGGGATTGTTTGTATAATCTCTCTTTCTGAAAGTTCACTATTGGTGTATAGAAATGCCTCAGATTTCTTGGGGTTAATTTTGTGTCCTGCTACATTGCCAAATTCATGTATTAAGTCTAGTAGCTTTTTGATGGAGTCTCTAGGATTTTGTTTGTATAATATCATGTCGTCTGCAAATAAGGACAGATTTACTTCATCCTTTCCAATTTGGATGCCTTTTATTTCATCTTCTTGCCTAATTGCGATGGCTAATACTTCCAGTAATATGTTGAGCAGCAGTGGTGAGAGTGGACATCCCTGTCTTGTTCCTGTTCTTAGGGGAAATGGTGTTAGTTTTGTCTAATGAGTATGATGCTGGCTGTGGGCCTGTCATATATGGCACTTATTATGTTGAGGTATGATCCTTATACTCCCACCTTACTGAGAGTTTTTATCAAAAATGGGTGTTGAATGTTGTCAAATGCTTTTTCTGCATCAATTGATATGACCATGTGGGTTTTTTCTTTCAATTTGTTTATGTGATGTATCACGTTTATTGATTTGCGGATATTGTACCATCCTTGAGTGTTGTTTTAATGGATGTTTTATTTTAGAATAGTTCTAGATTTCCATCCTTTCAATAGTTTAACAATATTCAATAGTCTACCGTGTAAAAAGGAAACCAAATTCATTATTATATACTGCCAGCACTGACACAACACCCTGTTCCTCATGACTCGGACCACCACCATCCTTTCCACCCCCCGCCCCATATCGAAACCTAAATTAATCATCAGCTTCTTTTTTCCTTGTCAGTATGAGAAAGAGTTGAGAAAAAATCGCCATTCAGACTTCTCCTTTGTGTGGCTCAGTATGGAATGGCTTGTTTGATGCCCCAAATAGAGAAATCTACATTACTCCCTTCTCAGATGACTGCGCCCTCCTTAGATCCCTCCCCATCACAACACTCTTCTCCTTCTGACTGCGACCACCACCATCCATCCCACGCCCGCCAATTTCATACATAAATTCACTTTTGGCCTAGCAGTTTCTTCATCCATCCTTGTGTTTGGAGTCTTATTCCTTATCTCCACTTGTCTACAATATCTTCTTAGTAAGTTTCACTATCTTGAGGCAACAGACACTAGTCAAAGGGTCCTGGCCTCTATATATACTCTTTTGGTTAATGAGGAGCCACTCACTTCAGCTCTGTTTGCCCAAATTCAGTGGTTGCCATGGTGTGTCTTGACAAGACCAAGTCACATCTAGACCATCCAGGAGGGTCAGGCTTGGCAGAGGATGCAGAACTCTCAGACACTCTGGTTATAGAACAGAGACATTCCTCTTAAATCCTAAATTTTTGACCAAAATTACCTCTCTCTCTTTTATTTCCTCTAATTCTATTATAGTCCAGCGTATGGCAGGAGGTGGTGTTTCCTCAAAGACAATTGGCATACTCCCCAGTCATATTTCAGTGATCCATTCCACTATGTTCAGTTGCTACCATTCCTAGGAACTTGAGTGTTGTTTTAATGCCTGTTTTATTTCAAAATAGTTCCAGATTTAAAGAAAAAATGTGTAGATAATAACCATGAACACCACACCCAATTTCCCTTATTACTAATATCGTACTTATGTATGGGGAAAATGTAAGAAGAAGTGAATCAACAGTGAAACAGAGTGAAACTTTACTTCTCTAGTATCTCCAATATCCAGCAATGCTGTTCTAGACCAAGTTGTTAAAGGAAAAACTGGACCAGTTGTGGCATAAAACTTCACATCTTGAACTGACCATCCTTTCAATAGATTAACACTATTCAATAGTCTACCATATAAAAAGGAAATCAAATTCATTATTATACACTGCCAGCACTAACAAAACTTCCTGTTCCTCATGACTGTGACCACCATTATCCATCGCCCCGCACCAACCCAAACCTAAAGAAATCATCAGCTTCTTTTTTCCTTGTCAGTATGAGAAAGTGTTGGGAATAAAATCCCCATTCAGACTTATCCTTGTCCTTATGCTAAGTGTCTGACTCAGTATGGAATGGCTTGTCTGGTGCCCCAACTAAAGAAATCCACATTAATCCCTTCTCACATGCCTGCCCCCTCTTTAGATCCATCCTCATCAGTGAAAGAGAGTCAAACCTCACTTCTCTAGTATCTACACTATACAACAAAGCTGTTCTAGACCATGATGTTGAAGGAAAAACTCAATCACTTGAGGCATAATAATTCCCATCTTGAGCTGACAATCCTGTTAATAGTTTAACAATATTTAATAGTCTGCCATGTAAAAATGAAATAAAATTCTTTATTATACACTTCCAGCACTAACACAACACCCTGTTCCTCATGACTGCCACCACGACAATTCATACCACCACCCCCCAATACAAACATAAATTGACTTTTGGATTTACAGGTTCTTCATCCATCCTTGTGTTTGTAGTCTTTTTCCTTATCTCTACTAGTCTAGACTATCGTCTTATTAAGTTTTGCTATCTTGAGGCAACAGACACTACTCAAAAGTTTCTGGCCTCTATATATACTTTTCATGTTATTGAGGAGCCACTCACTTCAGCCCTGGCTCCCAAAATCAGTAGTTGCCATGGTGTGGTTTGACATCACTGTTATGACCAGATTTCGGGGTCCCAAATAATCCACCAACAGGAAGCTTCCTCTGGTGCAAAAGCAATGAGTCTTTATTGATCAATTCTAGAATTGGCTCCCAGCTTCTATACGGCGCAGCGTAGAGGCGAGAGAGAGTGTCCCAGGAGAACAAAGTTTATATAGGGCTAGCTATTTGGGGTGGGCTTTAGGGGTGATATGAGTTACAGAGATTGGTCAGAGTTTTACAGTATAAGGGTCAGGAAGTTTCCATCACATTCTGAAGGTTGGAGCCATCCTCCACTATAGCTTTATTAGGACCTCAGCTACATTTCTGGAGCTTCATTGGTTCAATCAGGTGGGTGGTTGGGAGAGTTAGGAAAATACCAACATTCTTGTGGTCACTCTGGGTGGGGGGGGGGGGCTCGGGCTGAGGGCCCAGCCTTGCAAGACAAGATACAGGAGAGGGAGAAGAGCATGTCTCTGCTTCGTCCGTGAAGAGGGAGGAGGGTGTATTTCTGCTTAGTTCTGTTTAATTCTTTCAAGTACTGTTCTGTCCCTTCATTCCCCCCTTGTCTTGGAACTTCCGTCTCCATCATGAAGCGGACTGAACTATTAACTGAATTACTTTCATACATTCCTTGATAAATTGGACTAGTCTGTTGATAATGCAAAGGCCGAAAGTCAATAGCATCAGGAGGGTTACTAGAGGTCTGCCGAGGTTCGCTGTCTTTTTGAGGGTGATCTGCAGTGGGTGTGTCTAGTCAGAGGTCCCCTTCCAGTCAGGCTCCCTGCTGTCCTGGGCAAAGAAAGAGCTGGGCTTGTGACCTGGCAGAGACAAACTATAACAAATGGTTTGGTGGAAGGGAAAGAAGCTTTAACAACTTCTATTGAAATAGGATTTTTCTTCTTAAAATTCCTCTATGGCTATCAAAAAGCCAAATCAAGGCCAATTTATCTACTGTATTCAATTTGGCCTGATGTTTGCATAAACACAACAAGAATGGTAACTGACTACCTTTGCTGGAATTTCATGATTGAATCTTAATGTGTCCCGTAGGGCCAGGAAGCCAAGCCATCCAGCTGCCATCACGCCTGCCTACAGTATCTGCTGCGTTAGGTGAATCCCTCACCAGTAGCAACTCCACCTGAGCCCACGCTCTAGGCTTTAAGGCCCATCTCAGTAGCCCTCCTACTCCTTGCGGCCCAGAGTGTGTGGGGTTCCGCAGGGACGCAGAGGCATCCTTATTGCTCCCCTTCTACTCTTACCATGCGCCAGTGATGGTAGGGCATGGGCCTGACGCTCCAGCGCCAGCCATCTTCAGGGCTTCCAAGTAGGATACCAGGCCTTTCCTGTGGCACTTTTTTTGGCTTCAAGTTTTCAGAGCTCAGACAAGTTTTTTTAAAACATGATACTCCAGTCAAAGTTTCCGGTCAATAGAATCACTATTGAAAAACGGTCTTATTGATTTCATGCTAAGAAATGTATTGCCATGACTTATTTAGCATTGCCAAATTTCAGAGGAATTATATAAGGAGAAAAACATACTGATCCGCTCTAAGATCTTCTGATTTTTCTTGTTTGTTCTTTCTCATGGACTCATCAGAGTTATAACAAAACAGTAACTGCTGGATTTCTTTTATCAGTGCTTTCTAAGTAATTTGGCATAACTATTTACACTATGTTTAGTGAGGGAGAATGTAAGTTATTTACTCTTTCTGGCTTACTTGCCTGTACCATTTGATTCATTTTCTTTTAACATTTCCTTTGTTTTTTTTTCTTGTACACAACTTTTATAAATTTTATACTTTTAAACCAGCTTTTAAACCTTCATTCTATGTTCTTTAGAAATGCATAACCATGCCTCAGACCTTCTATTCCAAACAGGCTTATCCCAGTTTTCTACAGTTGATGTTTTGTGACACCTCTGATATGGGAATGGTCACACAGGCCTACAAGATAGTATACAGGCTGCCAACTGTCAACTGTCTCTCGATAGAGACTAAAACCTGATGGGTATTCTCCTTTGCCCAGTTGGGCACATGCCCTCTTGGCAGCAAGACACCCTTTACTTTTGGAGTTCACCACACATAGTCCCCTTCCAGGACAGCTAACACATAGCTATAGCAATGTTCCTCAGTGTGGGAGACTGGACATTTGCCAGTTAAAGCTACATTTAAACCTGTAACAGAATTGAAGGTTAATACAACACATTAATACAATGAAACATAATATTGGCACCATGGCCTCTTCAGGCAGTCAAATCCTCCACTACTAAACATGAGATATGGCAGGGCTATACAAACATTTTAGGGAGGTGACTAAAGTCCACTCTTTGACCTTTCTACATAAGGTAAAATTGCCCTTGTCTTTCTGAAGCCATGTTTATGAAGATGCAGGCATCATCTGAGTCTATTATACAATTTTCGGCAGGTATAGTCCATTTCAAGTTGGGGTGAGTCCTGGGGTCATGAACTTTTTTACCCACATCGAGTCCCCAGGCTGGAAAGGATGTACAGAGTCCTAGGTGGCACTGGCAGGGCATCTCGAACAAGCTTATGGGTGGCTTGTAATTTCTGTAAGAGATCACGTCCAAGTAAGGGGTACAGGCATTCTGGCATGACTAGAAACGAATGAGTTACCGTGTTCTTTCTGAGGTCCCCAGTCCTCTTTGATGTCCAAGTAAAAAGGCAGTTTGTCTGGGGGCTTTTAGAACTGGTGTCTTTTAGATGTTACTGGTCCCATTGGCTCTGTCAAGACTGAATAGGCTGCTCCAGAATACACCAGGAAACTAAGAGGGGGTTTTATTTATTTTACAATTATTTATACCTAAGTAGATATATTAATATCAAATAAACATTTACATTTATATCTTTTCAGTGAACAAGTACTTTTACAGTCTTGGGAATTTTGGCAGATAACAGAAACACTGCCCAAGTCCCCTGATGGGGGCCAGAAAAGAACAGATGTGGGGTCCTTTGGCTGGGGTGTATAAAGTCTTCATACTTTCACTCTCGGCACTGCTAAGGACAGGATCATTGGAGAGGTCTCTTCACCTAGGCAAGGCTGTGGTGAGCCATATGGGGTAGAAGTGGTTTCTGCTTCCATTTTGAATAAAAGGTCTCTGCCCATTAGAGGGACCAGGTCAACTGGTAAATATAGGAATTCATGAACCACCTGATGGCCGCCTCACTGACATCGGCGGGGGTGGCAGAACAGTCTGAAGCTTTGGTACTGTACCTGTAGCTTCAATATTGGTGACTTCCTGTACTGAGAGGGGAGCTACCTTCTGAGTAACTACCGAGTGCTCTGCCACTGCATAAATCATAAAGTTCCCAGTCTAGCCCCCGATCTCCATTTTGACCGTCGGCTCATGGGGGCCCAGTTGGAAAGAGCCCAATCTGTCCTAGTCAGAGTCAGCTGATGTCAGTCCAAGGAGGTCCGCCTCAGGCGTCTCTGGCCAATAGCGGCTGGGTACTTTGGATGGCCTTGCCAGCCTCTTCTGGCCTTTACTCTGTCCCTTCTTGCACATGCAGAACTGGACCCAAGGCAGTGAGGTTTGAGCAATTTTAAAATTCCTTAAAATACATTTTATCATTTATGTTGCAGGGAGGGACCGGGTTGGCTCCTCCTGAATAAAGGAAATAATCAAAATAAGGCTTATTTTTTAACTTCATTTATCCCTGGGTGTGGAAAACAAATGACACTAATCAGATTGACATAAATGATTTAACCTTTGTTTTAGGGAGGCAAAAGCAAAGCATTTACTCCCAAGTGTCATTGTTTTAGGGAAGATAGGATTTCTTCTCAGTTTCCCTATTTTACTTGTTCCAGCTTACTGGTTTATCATGCATTCAATTTTTTTACAATGTATTATGGCACAGGAGAAAGTTGTTTTCCTGTACAAGGTAGCTTAACCCCTATATAACTGGGCTTGGACCTCTGCCCAGCAAACTGCAGTGGATAAGTTCAATATGCAGCCTCTGGTTTTTCTAACCCAAGGAGGTTTTGTCCAGTCTGAGTCAGACTCCTCCTGTCTTGGAGAATTTCAAAGTCCTGATAGCTCCCAGGTCCAGGGAGAGTGCTGTTTTGTGAACCCTTAGGTCCCTGCTTTTTGCCTGTTTACCAGTTCCCTTTGTGGCAGAGCAGCAACCAGGCCTCTTTCAAAGGAGTGCACTGGAAGGAGATATTAACCCCTCCTCTTCCAGCCTAGGATCTCCCAGAGGCCCAGCCAGAGCGTCCCCCAGCAAATCCCGGAAGCCACTGCCCTTTTGCAGTGGTATGGACTCAAGCAGGGGTTCACTGGATGTAGCCTGCAGCAAAGTGCTCACTGGCTTCTGCCTGCAGCTGCTCGCGCCCACAAGCTCTCCCCTGCAGCAAGTGCTGCACCATCAGCTCCAGCACCTAGGCCTTCTCCAGCTTGGCCTGCAGCAAGGTGCCCCTTAGCAGCTGCTGCAGCTCCTGTAGGCTGTCCTTGACTGTGTGCACACCTCTTCTCCTCCAGGGGCTTCTGGGCAGCTCAGGCATTCAGCCCCCACTTCTTTGACCTGGCTCTCAGGGCTGAGTCTGCCTGGCAAACAGTTCTAAATCATCAGGGGGGGCTGCAGATTCTAGCTTTGTTCCTCCTCCGCTTTTCTAGCGGGAGTTCAGTTGTTGTTTTATTTTATTCTTCGAAACCTTAATCCTTTAATGATTATCAAAGGTGAACATTCAGCAATTTTAGATTAATATTTATGAACATATTTTAAATGTACTTTTAGTCTTAAGATATATCTAGACTTTTTGTGATAAAACTAAGAACAGGTATCGGTCTGATTCAGCATTGGAGGGGTTAAAAGAATAAACCAGGGCAGAGAATGACAGTGCTTACAGTTATTTTTTGTAACCTTGAAGTTCATTGATAAGACCTGTTAGGTTTGCATCCAGCAGTATAACTGCCAACTCTCCCCCGCCCCACTTCTCTCAGCCCAGGCTGCTTTTCCTCACAGATTTTTTTCTTTTACTCTTTTATAAGCAATCTCAGAACTAAGCAATCTTGGATTTACAGCGGTTTACAACCCAGGTTACAGCAACTGATAGACAGAAATTTATATTAACTAAGTGGGCTGATTCCTTCTGTAGTGGCGAGCAAAAGACTCTGAGAATTGCTAGACATTCTTGCAGCCCACCGCGGATCCAGTCCAAACGTTCAGCCAAATGAATTAACAGAAATGCATAATAAATCAAAGTAGCCTTCACTTTACACAGCTAGTAATGAGCAGCCTAAATAGATAAACACTCGTATTCACACTCTCAGAAGAATAGCACCGACTGGAGCTGAGCAGATAAACAAAACAATGCCCAACTCCCCTGACGGGCGTGGGGGCACTCCTGGCACCCATGTCCCAGAACAGAATTCTTGACCAACGTTTTGGTGAGAACCTACCGGAGGAGTTAAGACTGCGTCCAGTCCCCCTCTTGGTAGCAAATTGGCTAGTTCCACAAAAACAAACAGCTGTTCACTCAGTTCACTCATGCTTCCTCAGTGTTTTAGCATTCATTTTAATTTTACAATCTCCATTGTATTCCTTAAAAAAATTTTTTTAACATGTAATAAAGAACAGCAGGTTTACTTTGTCCCGACCTCATGATGATCGGTGACTAGAGACAGACAAGGGAGGGGTGACCTGTTTTCACAGATCTTCACTCAGGTACCCGCCTGACCAAACTTGTGGAGCCACACAAAGGAGAGGAGAGGGCAGGCCCCCTCCCTCCACACTAGCACACTTTCACCAGACATTCATTCAGCAAAGGCATTTAGCTACCACAACACACAGTTTTTCTCAATCAGTAACATTTTTAAGAATAACCTTCAAAAATGCAAGACATAAGTTTTTTTATCATTTCAATTCAGTAAGCTTCAAGGTCCCAAGTTCTCAGCAGTTCTGGAAAACCACACCTGAGGCTGGCAAGCACTTTTGGCCCAGCCCTTGACTTTAAAACGACCATAATGCTTAAAGGAGTAGTTTTAGTCTGTCCCATAGCGTCCATCCAGTGAGTCCACAAAATCAAACAAAAGAACACAGACACCAAACCGAGACACCTAAGAACAGCCTTCCGACCACGTGGAAGAAAAACTGAAAAAAAGCCAGATGGGGCTTTTACACCCCTCCAGATGGGGCTTTTACACTCCGACAGATGGGGCTTTTACACCCCGCCAGATGGGTCTTTTACACCCCGCCAGATGGGGCTTTTACAACCCGCCAGATGGAGATTCAAGGCGTCCCTTGACTCCTCCTGCCCGAGATCCACCAGTGCGTCCACTTAGATATTATCAGGCCAGATTGCAGAAGCGAGCTCGCATAGGACAGAACAGACAACACACAGACACTTTCCGCGGACAGCAGACTCTCAGAGTGGGGTCCCTCACCTGTTTTTCTTGGGGATCCAGGACGCGCCCCCAAAATGTTATGCCCAGAGTTCGGGGTCCCCAATAATCCACCACTAGGGATCCTCCTCTGATGCAAAAGCAACGAGTCTTTATTGATCAATTCTAGAATTGGCTCCGAGCCTCTACCGGTGCAGCGGTGAGGTGAGAGAGCATTTCCCAGGAGAACAAAGGTTATATAGGACTAGCTACTTAGGGTAGGCATTAGGGGTGATGAGAGTTACAGAGATTGGTCAGGGTTTTAGAGCATAAGGGTCAGGAAGTGACCATCACATTCTGAACGTTGGAGCCATCCTTCACTATAGCCTTATTAGGACCTTAGCTACATTTCTGGAGCTTCATTGGTCCACTCAGGTGGGTTGTTGGGAGAGTTAGTACAATACCAGCATTCTTGGGGTCACTCTCGGGGGGGGGCTTGGGGTGATGGCCCAGCCTTCAAGGCAAGATAGAGAGGGAGAAGAGTATGTCTCTGCCTCGTCCTTGAAGGGGGAGGTGGGTGCATTTCTGCTTAGTTCTGCTTAGTTCTTTCAAGTTCCGTTCTGTCCCTTCAATCACAAAGCCTCAGCTTGACCGTCCAGGAGGGACGGGGGTGGGAAAGGATGCAGAAATCTCAGACACTCTGGTTATAGAACAGAGACCTACCTCTTAATTCCTAAAATTTTTCCCAAACTGTGCTCGCTCTCTCACTCATTTCCTCTAGTTCGATTATAGTGCAGCATATGGCAGGGAGTTGCTGTTTCCTCTAAGACAATTACCATACTCCGCCGTCATTTCAGTGGTCCATTCCATTATGTTCAGTTGGTAACATTTCCTAGGATTTTGAGAGTTGTTTTAATGGATGATTTATTTTAGAATAGTTCTAGATTTACAGAAAAGTTGTGAAGGTAATAACCATGTACACCATACCCAATTTCCCTTATTACTAATGACTTACTTATGTATGGAGCAAATGTAACATGAAGTGAAACATCAGTGAAACAGAATGATACATCACTTCTCTAAAATCTCTAATATCCAGCAATGCTGTTCTAGACCAAGTTATTAAAGGAATAACTGGACCAGTTGTGGCATAAACCTTCAGGTCTTGAGCTTATCATCCTTTCAATACTTTAACAATATTCAAAAGTCTGCCATTTAAAAAGGAAATCAAATTCTTTATTATACACTGCCAGCACTAACACAGCACCCTCTTCCACATGACTGCGACGACCACCATCCATCTGACCCCACCCCCCAATACAAAAATAAATTCACCTTTGGACTTGCAGTTTCTTCATCCATGCTTGTGTTTGGAGTCTTATTCCTTATCTCCACTAGTCTACACTATCGTCTTATTTAGTTTCACTACTTTGGGGCAACAACACTACTCACAGTGTCCTAGCATCTATATATACTTTTAAGTTAATTAGGAGCCACTCACTTCAGCTATGGCTGCACAAAATCAGTGGTTGCCTTGGTGTGGCTTGACATCACAAAGCCTCAGCTTGACCATCCAGGAGGGGCGGGGTTGGCAGAGGATGCAGAAATCTCAGACACCATGGTTATAGAACAGAGACCTTCCTCTTAACTGCTAAAATTTTTCCCAAACTGACCTGCCTCTCTCTCTCTCATTTCCTCTAGTTCCATTATTGTCCATACTATGGCAGGGAGGTGGTGTTTCCTCCAAGACAATTGCCATACTCCCCCATCATTTCAGTGGTCAATTCCACTGTGTTCAGATATTAATATTTCCTAGGATTTTGAGTGTTGCTTTAATGCATGTTTTATTTTAGAATAGTTCCAGATTTACAGAAAAATTGTGAAGATAATAACAATGTACACCATACCCAACTTCCCTTATTACTAATATCTTACCTAAATAGGGGGCAAATGTAAGATGAAGTGAATAATCAGTGAAACAGCGTGAAACCTCATTTCTCTAGTATCTCCAATATCCAGTAATGCTGTTCTAGACCAAGTTGTTAAAGGAAAAACGGGACAATTTGGGGCATAAAACTGCAGATCTTGAGCTGACCATCCTTTCAATAGTTTAACAATATTCAATAGTCTGCCATGTAAAAAGGAAATCAAATTCTTTATTATACACTTCCAGCACTAACACAACACCCTGTTCCGCATGACTGCCACCATGACAATCCAAACCACCCACACTCCAATACAAACGTAAATTGACTTACACTTTCTTCATCCATCCTTGTGTTTGGATTCTTATTTCATATCTCTACTGGTCTAGACTATCTTCTTATTAAGTTTCTCTATCTTGAGGCAACAGACACTAGTCAAAGGGTCCTGGCCTCTGTATATACTTTTTATGTTATTGAGGAGCCACTCACTTCAGTCCTGGCTGCACAAAATCAGTGGTTGCCATGGTATGGTTTGACATCACAAAGTCCCAGCTTGACCATCCAGGAGGGGTGGGGGTGGTAAAGGATGCCGAAATCTCAGACACTCTGGTTATAGAATAGAGACCTACCTCTTAACTCCTAAAATTTTTCCCAAACTGTCCTCGCTGTCCCTCTCATTTCCTCTAGTTCCATTATCGTCCAGCATATGGCCGGGAGTTTGTGTTTCCTCGAAGACAATACTCATACTCCCCCGCCATTTCAGTGGTCCATTACACTATGTTCAGTTGCTACCATTTCCTAGGATTTTGAGAGTTGATTTAATGGATTTATTATTTTAAAATAGTTCCAGATTTACAGAAAAATTGTCAAGATAATAACCATGTACACCATACCCAATTTCCCTTATTACTAATATCTTACTTATGTATGGGGCAAATGTAACATGAAGTGAATCATCAGTGAAACAGTTACAGTGAAACCTCACTTCTCTAGTATCTTCAGTATCCAGCAGTGCTGTTCTAGACCAAGTTGTTAAAGGAAAAACTGGACCAGTTGTGGCATAAAACTTCACATCTTGAGCTGAGCCTCCTTTCAATAGTTTATCAATATTCAGTAGTCTACTATGTAAAAAGGAAAACAAATTCAATATTACACACTGCCAGCACTAACACAACACCCTGTTCCTCATGACTGCGACCACCACCATCCATCCCCCCCCCATCCAAACCGAAATTAAGCATCAGCTTCTTTTTTCCTTGACAGTATGAGAAAGTGTTGAGAAAAAATCCCCATTCAGACTTCTCCTTGTCCTTATGTTAAGGGCCTGGCTCAGTATGGAATGGCTTGTCCGGTGCTCCAACTAAAGAAATCTACATTACGCCCTTCTCACATGCCGTCCCCCTCCATAGTTCCCTCCTCATCAATGAAACAGAGTCAAACCTCACTTCTCTAGTATATCCAGTATCCAACAATGCTTTTCTAGACCATGATGTTAAAGGAAAAACTCTACCTGTTGTGGCATAAAAGTTCACAACTTGAGCTGACCATCATTTCAATAGTTTTACAATATTCAATAGTCAGCCATGTAATAAGGAATCAAATTCTTTATTATAAACTGCGAGCCCGAACACAACACCCTGTTCCTCATGACTGACACCACGAACATCCATCCCACCCCCTCAATACAAGCATAAATTCACTTTTGGACTTACAGTTTCTTCATCCATGCTTGTGTTTGGAGTCTTATTCTTTATCTCTACTAGTCTACACAATTGTCTTATTAAGTTTTGCTATCTTATGGCAGCAGACACTACTCAAATTTTCCTGGCCTCTATATATACTTTTCAGATTAATGAGGAGCCACACACTTCAGCTCTGACCGCCCAAAATCTGTGGTTGCTATGATGTGGCTTGACATCACAAAGCCTCAGCTTGACCAACCAGGAGGGGTGGGGGTGGCAGAGGATGCAGAAATCTCAGACACTCTGGTTATAGACCAGAGACCTGCATTTTACTCCATAAATTTTCCCTAACTGTCCTATCCCTCACTCTCATTTCCTCAAGTTCCATTATAGTCGAGCATATGGAAGGTGGGTTGGTGTTTCCTCTAAGACTATTCCCATACTCCCCTGTCATTTCAGTGGTCAATTCCACTATGTTCAGTTGCTACCATTTATTAGGATTTTGAGTTTTGTTTAATTTATTTATTTATTTATTTATTTTTTGATAAAGTAGTTTTATTTTTTTTATTTTTTTTACATCATAAATATTTTTTTCACTTTTTTTTACTTGCTTAAAGTATTACAAAGTGTATTACATATGTGTCTTTTTTTTCCCCGCCCTTGACTATCCACTGGCCTCCCCCACCCCCCAGCATCTCATGTCCATTGGTTATGCATATATGCATGCATACAAGTCCTTCGGTCAATTTCTTATACCCCTCCCTCCAGCCCCCCAACTTTCCCTGGCCTTCCCAGTGCTGTTTGACAATCTGTTTGAGGCAGCTCTGCCTCTATTACTGTTCTATTACTGTTCTGTAACTATTACTGTTCTGTATCTATTACTGTTCAAAAGTTTATAATGGTCTCTATTATCCATGAATGAGTGAGATCATGTGGTA
This sequence comes from Myotis nattereri, assembly GCF_964212035.1. Taxonomy (NCBI): domain Eukaryota; kingdom Metazoa; phylum Chordata; class Mammalia; order Chiroptera; family Vespertilionidae; genus Myotis; species Myotis nattereri. The sequence continues at coordinate 59,307,737 of NC_138078.1, forward strand.
TTTTTCCTTCATTGACTGGCTTATTTCACTTAGCATAATGCTCTCCAGTTCCATCCATGCCGTTGCAAATGGTAGGAGTTCCTTCTTTTTTACAACAGCATAGTATTCCATCGTGTAGATGTATCACAGTTTTCTTATCCATTCATCTACTGATGGGCACTTAGGCTGTTTCCAGATCTAAGCTATGGTGAATTGTGCTGCTATGAACATATGGTTGCATATATCATTTCTGATTGATGTTTCCGGTTTCCTGGGATATATTCCTAGAAGTGGGATCACAGGGTCAAATGGGAGTTCCATTTTCAGTTTTTTGAGGAAACTCCATACTGTCTTCCATAGTGGCTGCACCAGTCTGCAATCCCACCAGCAGTGCACAAGTGTTCCTTTTTCTCCACATCCTCTCCAGCACTTGTCGTTTGTTGATTTGTTGATGATAGCCAGTCTGACAGGTGTGAGAAGATACCTCATTGTTGTTTTGATTTGCAGCTCTCAGATGATTAGTGACTTTGAGCATGTTTTCATATGTCTCGTGGCTTTCTGAATGTCCTCTTTTGAAAGGTGTCTATTTAGGTCCTTTGCCCATTTTTTGATTGGATTGTTTATCTTCCTTTTGTTAAGTTGTATGAGTTCCCTATAAATTTTGGAGATTAGGCCCTTATCAGATATGACATTGGCGAATATGTTTTCCCACACAGTGGGTTTTCTCGTTGTTTTGTTGATGGTTTCTTTTGCTGTGCAGAAGCTTTTTATTTTGAAGTAGTCCCATTTGTTCATTTTCTATTTTGTTTCAAGTGCCCTAGGAGCTGTATCAGTGAAGAAATTGCTTCGGCATATGTCTGAGATTTTGTTGCCTTTGGATACTTCTAGAATTATTATGGTTTCCTGTGTTACATTTAAGTCCTTTATCCATTTTGAGTTTATTTTTGTGTATGGTGTAAGTTGGTGGTCTAGTTTCATTTTCTTGCATGTATCTGTCCAATTTTTCCAACACCATTTATTGAAGAGACTATCCTGGCTCCATTGTATGTTCTTGTCTCCTCTGTCAAATATTAACTGCTCATATTGTTTCGGGCCATTTCCGGAATCTCTATTCTATTCCATTGATCTATATGTCTGTTTTTGTGCCAGTACCAGGCAGTTTTGAGAACAGTGGCTTTGTAATACAGCTTGATATCTGGTATTGAGATCCCACCTACTTTGTTCATTTTCAGGATTGCTGCAGCTATTCAGGGTCTTTTTTTATTCCAGATGAATTTTTGGAGAGTTCGTTCTACATCTGTGAAGTATGCCGTTGGTATTTTAATGGGAAGTGCGTTGAATTTATAGATTGCTTTGGGTAGTATGGACATTTTAATGATGTTGATTCTACCAATCCATGAACACAGAATGTTCTTCCATTTGTTTATGTCTTCCTCTATATCTTTTTTCAACGTCCTGTAGTTTTCGGAATAGAGGTCTTTTACCTCTTTAGTTAAGTTTATTCCTAGGTAGCTTAATTTCTTTGGTGCGATGGTAAAAGGGATTCTTTTTGTAATCTCTCTTTCTGAAAGTTCACTATTGGTGTATAGAAATGCCTCAGATTTCTTGGGGTTTATTTTGTATCCTGCTGCATTGCAAAATTCATGTATTAAGTCTAGTAGTTTTTTGATGGAGTCTCCAGGGTTTTGTATGTATAATATCACGTCGTCTGCAATTAAGGACAGTTTTACTTCCTCTTTTCCAATTTGGATGCCTTTTATTTCTTCCTCTTGCCTAATTGCAATGGCTAACACTTCCAGTACTATGTTGAACAGGAGTGGTGAGAGGGGGCATCCCTGTCTTGTTCCTGTTCTTAGGGGAAATGGTCTTAGTTCTTGTCCATTGAGTATGATGTTAGCTGTGGACCTGTCATATATGGCTTTTATTATGTTGAGGTATGATCCTTCTACTCCCACCTTGCTGAGAGTTTTTATCGAAAATCGGTGTTGGATTTTGTCAAACGTTTTTTCTGCATCAATTGATATGACCATGTGGTTTTTTTTCTTTCAATTTGTTTATGTGATGTATCACGTTTATTGATTTGCGGATATTGTACCATCCTTGCATCCCTGGGATGAATCCTATTGGTCATGGTGTATGATCTTTCTGATATACTGCTGAATCCGATTTGCTAAGATTTTGTTGAGGATTTTGGCATCTATGTTCATGAGCGACATTGGCCTGTAATTCTCTTTCATTGTGTTGACTTTACCGGGTTTTGGTATTAGGGTGATGCTGGCTTCATAGAATGAGCTTGGAAGTGTTCCTTCCTCCTGAATTTTTTGTAGTACTCTGAGGAGGATAGGTTTTAGTTCTTCCTTGAAGGTTTGGTAAAATTCCCCTGTGAAGCCGTCTGGTCCTGGGCTTTTGTTTGATGGAAGCTTTTTGATGTCTCCTTCAATTTCTTCCATAGTTATTGGCCTATGGAGATTTTTAGATTCTTCCTGATTGAGTTTTGGAATGTTGTATTTTTCTAGGAATTTGTCCATTTCCTCCAGGTTGTCTAGTTTGTTGGAGTAGAGCTGTCCATAGTATTTTTTTTAGAAATCATTTGTATTTCTTTGGGGTCTGTTGTTATTTCACCCCTATCGTTTCTGATTTTGTTTATTTGGGTCCTTTCTCTTTGCTTCGTGGTGAGCATGGCTAGAGGTTTGTCAATCTTGTTTATCCTTTTGAAGAACCAGCTCTTGGTTTCATTGATTTTCTGTATTATTTTTTTGGTCTCTATGTCATTTATTTCTGCTGTAATCTTTATTATCTCCATCCTTCTGCACACTCTGTGGTTACTTTGTTGCTCTCTTTCTAATTCTTTGAGTTGTAGAGTTAGATGATTTACTACCATTTTTTCTTGTTTTTTGAGATAGGCCTGTAGAGCTATAAACTTCCCTCTCAGGACTGCTTTCATTGTGTCCCATAGGTTTTGGATTGTTGTGCTTTCATTGTCATTAGTTTCCAGGATGTTTTTAATTTCTTCTTTGATCTCATTGGTAACCCAGTCAATATTTACTAACATGCTTTTCAGCTTCCAAGTGTTTGAGTATTTTTGGTTGTTTTTATTGTAGTTTATTTCTAATATTATGCCATAGTGGTCTGTGAAGACGCTTTTTAAGATTTCAGTCTTCTTGAATTTGGGGATACTTTGTTTGTGACCCAATATGTGGTCTTTTTTTGAACTGTCCTATGAGCACTTGAGAAGAATGTATATTCCGTGGCTGTGGGGTGAAGTGTTCTGAAGATGTCTATTAAGTCCATCTGATCCAGTGAGTCATTTCGGATTGCCGTTTCTTTGCTGATTGTTTGTCTAGAGGACTTGTCCTGTGATGACAGTGGTGTATTAAAGTCCCCTACTATGATTGTATTGTTGTCGATCTCTCCTTTGATATCTTCCAGTAGTTTTTTTATGAATTTGGGTGCTCCTGCATTGGGTGCATATACGTTTATCAGGGTTATATCTTCTTGTTGTATTGATCCTTTTAGTATTATGAAGTGGCCTTCCGTATCTCTTGTTATGGCCTTCACTTTGAGTTCTATTTTGTCCGATATAAGTATTGCTACCCCAGCTTTCTTTTCTTTTCCATTAGCCTGAAAGATATTTTTCCATCCCTTCACTTTCAGTCTGTGTGAGTCCTTTCTAATGAAGTGGGTCTCTTGTAGACAGCAGATGTATGGGTCATGATTTTTTATCCATTCAGCCACTCGATATCTTTTGGTTGGAGCATTTAGCCCGTTTACATTTAAAGTTATTATTGAAAGGTACTTGTTTGTAGCCATTTCTTTTTTTGTGTGTGGCTGTTTTCTTTCTGGGATTTTTATTTCTTCTTTTTACACCAGTCCCTTTAGCTTTTCTTGCATTGCTGGTTTGGTGGTGGTAAACTCCCTTAGCCTTTTTTTGTCTGTGAAGCTTCTTATTTCCCCTTCAAGTTTGAATGATAGCCTTGCTGGATAGAGTATTCTTGGATTCAGTCCTTTGCTTTGCATCACTTTGTAAATTTCCGTCCATTCCTTTCTGGCCTGATGTGTTTCTGTTGAGAAATCATTTGATAATCTAATGGGAGATCCCTTGTATGTAACTTTCCGTCTCTCTCTTGCAGCCTGTAAGATTCTCTCTTTGTCCTGAATATTTGCCATGGTAATTATGATGTGTCTTGGTGTGGGTCTTTTCGGGTTCACCTTGTTTGGGACTCTCTGTGCTTGTGTGACTTTTTTCTTCCCCACCTCAGGGAAGTTTTCTGATATTATTTCTTCCAATATGTTTTCTAATCCTTGTTCCTCTTTCTGTTGTTCTGGCACCCCTATTATTCGGATATTTTTTCGTTTCATGTTGTCCGAAAGCTCCCTTAGGCTCTCCTCCTGTCTTTTAATTTTTTTCTCCAACTGAAGTACAGTTTGGGTGTGTTTTGCTTCCCTGTCTTCTAATTCACTAATTCGGTCTTCCGCTTCTCCTAGTCTACTGTTGATACTTTCAATGGTGTTCTTTATTGCAGATATATCACACTTCATTTCTTCTTGGGTCTTACTTAAGTTGTCGATTTTTTCATCTGTTTCTTCTTGCTTCTTGGATAAGTTGTCGATTTTTTCCTCCATTCGGTGTATGCACTCTAGGACCCTTATTCTGAATTCTTTTTCTGTCATGTTGTATGCCTCTGTATCACTTAGCTGCTTTTTGGTGAGTCCTCCTTTTCTTTCCTTTGGGGATTTCTTTGTCTACCCATGTTTGATCTCACTGACGTATATAGATATTGAGTCGTTCAGTGGCTGCTCCCTAGGTGGCAGTGGCTCCTCTGGCTGTGGTTGCTCCTTGGGTGGTTGTGGTAGCAGCTGCTCCTCTGTTGTTAGCGGGTCTTCTGATGGGTGCTGTTCACAGCTGTTGTGTCTCTTCTGGCTGGTGGAGGGAGGCTTCACCCACAGCAGCTGTTCCTCAGACAGAGCGTGTGGAGATCAGGAGGTCGCTGTTGCTTGGATCTGCTGCGTTGATTTAAAGGTACAAAATACAACACAACAAGGCACAACGTACCAGGCACTGAACACAAATGAATTACGGTATTAATAACCCCAAATAAAGATAGTCACCTGAGCTAAGTGAGTTGGGGGGTAAGGAAGAAAGAAGAGAAAAAGATAGAGAGAAAAACAGAAAAAAGGGAAAAAAAAGAAGAAAAAGAAAAAATAACAAAAATAGAATGAAGTAGAAGAGGGGAGGAGACTATTCATATGAGGAGAAAACTCCGATAGAACGGCCACTAATCCCAACAAATTCCAGCAACGGATCCCTGGAGTGAATACAAACTACAAACAGCGAATAATATCAAGTGAGGTAAGGGAAAGCAGAAGCACAAAAATAACTGTCCGGGGGTGGGGGGGTGGGCGGCGGGGGAATGGGAGACAGAAAAAGAAAAAGAAAAAGCAGAACAACCTCACATACAATCCTTAAAGAAAAGAAAAGAAAAAAAAACCCAATATACTCAACAAACGAGCAAGCAACAACAGAACAATAGAGAAAAGGAAAAAAAAAAACCAATATACTCAACAATCGAGCAAGCAACAACCGAACAATAGAGAAAAGGAGAGAATAAAAAATTTGGATAGTGAAGAAAGATAAGGGAGAGGTGGATAAGGATTTAGAGCAGGTGATTGGAAAAGGGATATATAAGTAGGGTGAAATTTAGAAAGGGCGTATGAAGAATAAGGAAAATCTAAAGCAGGAATAGGGTAAGAGAAACAGGACAGCAAAAGGGGAAAAGTGGGGAAGAGAGTTTTAGCACGGCAGCACAATTGAGGTAGAAGAAAATGATGCTAAAGGAACGATGAAAATAGAATGGAGAACCTTAGTCCCAAAATAAAATAGAAAATAAAATGACACTTTAAAAAAAAATGGTAAAATGGCAGCAGTAATAATACTGGTTAAAAATAAAAATGTAGTAATTAAAAGGGTAAAATCAGGTGATGAAAAAAGAAAATAAATGGTTTCTTAGTTAAAAGGTGAAACAATAATTAAAAAAAATAATTAAAAAAAATAATGGGCTGTAATGAAGGTGCTTCAGATATTCTGCTCCTCTTTTTGGCATACCAGGTATTCAGGAGAATGTTGAATTTTCCTCTGATACCCTGTTCCTCTGTGTTGTAAGCCACAGTCCTGATTTTAAGGCAGGCTACAGTGGTTTCCCAGACAGCCCTTATCTGTATTTACAGAAGAGTCAGTTCGTGACTCTGCCTCTGGGTGGCAGTGCGTCGTGATTGACCTCCAAGGGTATAGGACCTCTCTGACCAGGTGTTCTCTATTGTACTGGAAGTTGGTTTGGGAATGTCCTCCGCCCAGAGCTGGTTTTCCAGTAGTCACTCCCCGCTCTGTTTCCCAGGCTCCCCCAAAACAGCCTTCCCTTACAAGCTCTGTGACTGACCCCAACTGGGTAGTCCCTTGCACTGGGTTCAAAAATCAAATGCACAGATTTAAGAGCCTGGGAAGTTGTGCGAACTCGCAAAGCTTCACCTTCCAAATCTGCGCGAAGTCTCTGCGCGCGCTCTGGCTCCTGGCACCGAGTAGCCAGCAAACTGGCTTAATCTGAGGCTGCCTGTTTGTGTCCCATCCAACTGTGGGCTTATTTATAGCGTTCCCTTCTGCCAGCAGCCCTGGGGGTGCCCTTCCACACTCGTGGGTCACGCTGGCTCCAATGGCCGCGGTCTTTGTGGGGCGCAGAGCCCCCACCCCCCTGCGCGCGTTCCACTCTCCAACCTAAATAGCAAACCGCACCTTTGGGGAAAGTCTAACCTTTCTGTGGGGAGAAGCAGAGTTCCTCTGAGTTCACATAGTCGTGCTGCTTGAGAGCCATTGTTGCTGGGTTAGTAGCTGGTCTCTGGATGCCAGCGACAGTCACCCAAGATGGCACGGTCTCCGCGGCTGTGCCAGCGCACCTGGTTTCAGCCTCAGCCTCTAACCATTCCCTTTATCTAGGATTTCTCAGTCTTTCCTGGCTGCAGACTGTCTCAGCTGAATCTCCTCTGCTTATTCGGGCTGTATGCTACCCGTTTCAGCTGCCCGCCCTTATCTGCTCCAGGACAAGGCACCGACACATCTGTCTAAACCTCCGCCATTTTCTTCCTCTGAACATGTTTTAATTAGATATGTATTTGGAAGTTTTTCCTGAGTGCAATATTTCAAAATATAAAATGCTTGCTTTCATAAGGAATTTCTGCCAAATAAAGAAAGAATTGATTTATTAGTACAAACTCTTTATTTAACCGAGCAATGCTTTTATTTAAAAGCTCCTCACCGCTGCATTTTAAATTACGCTGGAAGTGAAGCAGGGTTTGCATGTCGTGTATCAAAATAAAACTTTACTAAATTTACTAATCTTTGTAAGAAATAGAATCCTAGTAAAGGAAAATTCTTCTAAAAAGTTACTGAAGACTTCCCATGATCCCTCTGTATATACAAATAAGCCAAAGGGTATACTCTTTAAAAATATGATTGCTAACATTTACAGATTGTTGTTAAAATACTAAATCTGATTAGTCACCATAAATGAAAAATCACTTGAAATATACAGCTTTGTTACAGTATTTGTTAAAATCTCAAAAGGCAACCATGTTCCTTACATTTGTTGCTTGTGTGAGAAAGAAAACTGTCGGGAAGAAATAAAAAGAGGTTTCCTTCAGATGTCTAACTAAAATTAAAAATCAATATATTGGGCCTCATAAGCTAAATTAAATAATTTGTGTTTTGCCTCCTTAAACAAGGTTTATGTAAATTTACTTAAAGACTAATACCAGAAATTTAATTAATGTCATTTACTGTCCATAAATTAGGACAAGTAAAGTTACAAGAATAAATGTTATTTCCAACTGACTTAAATTAGCAAATTGGGCTAAGTGGATATTCAGGGGAACTTAGCTGTCACCTATTAAAATATAAACTACTACAATTTTTAAATAAGACCTCCATCATTATACCAAAAATACTAGGCAGGAACCAATTCCTGGAGCTTTAACTGTTTTTACTGATGGGTCATCTAATGGGAAAGTTGCCTATCATACTATAAATTGTGACCGAGTCATACTGACCAGTCATACTTCTGTGCAAAGAATTGACTTAGAAGCTATTAAGGCTGCGTTGCAAGATTTCCAACAGCCTGTTAACATAATTTCTGATTCCTCTTATGCTTCGGGCCTAGTGAATAGAATTGAAACTGCCCGGTTGAAATGGCTTAGTGACCAAAGTTTATTCTTACTATTTAAGTAAGTTCAACAGATTGTGCAGCAGCCAACATACCCTTTTTATATCTCCCACATCAGGGCTCACAGCATATTACCTGGCTCATTAACTAAGGCAAATGCACATGCTGATCAATGGGTTGCATTATTAAAAGAGGCTTCAGAGTCTCATCAGCTTTTAAAAATCCCAACTTGAAAAACAAAAAAGGGGGATGATGGAGAAATCACCTTTGGGTAGGCTACACCTAGCTTTAATTACTCTAAATTTTTTCACTTGTGATGCTGATGGAAAGACACCTATGGAGCTACATTGGTGTCAGAATAAAACAAAAGAAAATGGTCTAGTTAAATGGAAGGATCCCGAATCTGGTTTTTGGAAGTGACCTGACCCATTATTAAGCTTTGGCAGAGGGTACCCTTGTATATTCCCAGAGAATGTTTCCAAACCCGTATGGATTCCTGCTGGAAATATTAAACTGAATCAGGAATCTAGCCAGACTGAAGATGTTGCACCTGGAGCCATAACATGTAGCTGTAAACAATCAACTACCTCAGCCACAGAGAGCAGTGACTCCAAGCAGTCCACTGAAGATAAGGAACAGGAGGAAGACAAACCAGACAATCAACAGCCCAGAGACCACCTGGGACACGGTAAAGTGAAGTATGGTAACAATTAATTCAGGTAAAAACTATAGTTTCATACTGGTCTTAGAATGCACATTTTTCCTTTACCTGGGAAGGACAGCATAGCTAACCCAAAGTCAGAAGGCTCCAGTCAGTGTGTCAACTCAGTGCTCTGGAAACCCAGAACTGTAATTTAGATAGCATGATGTCTCTGCTTCTGTAAATTGCTTTTCTTTCTTTCTTTCTTTTTTTTTTTTTGATAACTAGGTTCCACATTCGAAACCTTGAGACAGCCAGTTTAAAATTAAGTTGTCATGACCTAGAGCAAAGAATATTCTAACATGGTATTATTCTACAAGTTCTATTAATAATTTTTGATGCTTTACAACAGTATATAGTGCATTTATCCCAAACAAATTTAAAAATGAATTTGAATGTTTTACATGAAGGGATTTATTCCTTTCCACCGTGTGGAGGGCCTCCTGGGGAAGGCCCTTAAGCATTCTGTATTGACCTATCTTGACATTTTTTGTCAAGAGGAATCCAATTGCCTACAGCTGTTACCTGAGCTCTCTGTTCAAGCTGGGATCATGAAAGGCTGGTACCATGGATCTGTCTCTTTCCCAATGGCGTAAGCTGGGCCCTCTCTGGAGAAGAATCCTAGGTTCCCTATGATCAATGCCGGTTCCCCGCCAGCAGGCGGGGGGATCCAAAGGCAGTTGCTGGGCATGGAGGCCAGAGGGACACAGGTTAACAAGGAGAAAGAACTGAACCTCACATCACCCTACTTGGCGCAGAGATGGTTGATAGTCAAAGACGAGTAAGACCCCAAAGTGTGGGGCGACCTAAGACAGGCACAGCTGGGGGCCAGGAGGAGAAAACTTTGGATGCAACAAAGGAGGAGCACAGACACCCCCCCCTAATGGTGCACGGGCTTGAACACTCGCCCCTTCTGAGGAAGGTCTCCTGTCCCCATGGCTGCTTCTTGTTTCCCAGGCCCAGCCCAAATCAGGAACCAAATAACAGAAGCGATTTGGTCCAGCTGAAAGCAGAATGCAGATAAACGGAGGCTTGGCTAAAAGACCCTATGTCTAAATATAGCCTAACAACAGGAATGCTCAGAGCCTTCACGAGGATGTAAAGTGATCCTCTTCATTAATATTTACAGTGTAAAGTAAGATTATTCTTAAAATATTAAATTTGACCGCAAAATAGTTTTCAAATTAATTAAATTCAAGTTTACAAATTAATTACATATGGCTAATTTGAAATAAGTAATTATTCAAAAAGTATTTACAAAAATTTTCATTTGATGGTAAACATGAAATGAAACTAAAGCATGTTCAGGTTCATTTTTTTCCGTGCAAAACTTAATATTTAAAGCTATCTAGACTGCATTATAAAATTTCCAAGAAGTCTCCAAATTAAATTAAAAAAAAGGGGGGATAGTGGATAAATATATTGGAAGAATACCATGTAAGGAAATAGATCCTGTAACTAAATTACATTTAGAGAAAAAATTGTTTCGTTTATAATGCTAATAGTGAGACACCCAGAAAAAACACACATTATGCTAGGGTAGGCCAGGTAAAGATCATGTTAAAGAAAAGACCCCAAGTAAGGTTTTTATTTTCCTTTAACATTTGGTCGAGAATATGTTTGTATACTTTCAGAGAACAGCTACAAGACCATGTGGATTCCTGTAACAATGGATCACAGAAAGCCAACCAGAAAGACAGAAGAGACAGTTCAGAGATGGAGATGGTGGAAGACGCCTTGCCATGCTAGCAGTCAGCAGCTGTGCGGCACTGCAGGGTGCCCAGGAACAGACCAGAAAGGACCGGACCTGCAGTTTCCACCATCCAGAACAAACCTTTCATTGCTGGCATGTACACATGAACTTTTGGACATTGAAACATGGACTCATAACTTTAGGACATTGAAATTGGGACTTGAGTATTTTTTAAAGAAAAAATAAGGGGGAGATGTGGGAAACTGTTTATTGCCTTCATTATCTATTAAGCATAGACAGAGAACTCCCCAAAACACCCCGAAGGCTGGGTGCCTTTGAAGTCCTAGCAATGCTCAGAGCTAGGCGCCACCTCTGTTTGTCCAGACAGTGGTAGCTGAAACTAATCCCTCATTTATTATTATGTAAATCCTTGCTGAGGGGCTAGTGTGCTTATTACTAGGGGGTCACCTGCCTAAGGTCTATGCTATGGGTGCATCCGAGATCAATAAAAGCTTGGTGAGGCCTGAGCACAGAGGAAGTCCTTCGGGACTTGCCGACTGGTCCCCCAATATTGCAAAAATATCTCTTGTCTTTTTCTCTCCTTTGTTGTGTGGCTCCTCTTTCAGATATCGAACCTTACTCCACGTGGAACATAGAAGGAAACAATCAACACAAAACACAAGGACGGTTGAAGGAACTGCAAGTCCAAAAGCAAATGTATGTTGGTATTGGGGGGGGAGGGGATGGGATGGATGGTCATGGTCGCATTCATGAGGAACAGGGCGTTTTGTTAGTGCTGGCAGTGTATAATAAAGAATTTGAATTCCTTTTTACATGGCAGACTATTGAGTATTGTTAAACTATTGAAAGAGTGGTCAGCTCGAGATGTGAAGTTTTATGCCACAACTGGTACAGTTTTGCCTTTAACATCATGGTCTAGAACAGCATTGTTGGATATTGGAGATACTGAGGAAGTGAGGTTTGACTCTGTTTCACTTCTGGGGAGGGATCTAAGGAAGGGGCAGGCATGTGAGAAGGGAGTAATGTAGATTTCTTTAATGGGGGCACCAGACAAGCCATTCCATACTGAGCCAGACACTTAGAATAAGGACAAGGAGAAGACTTAATGAGGATTTTTCTCCTCAACACTTTCTCATACTGGCAAGGAAGAAAAGAAGCTGATGTTTAATTTAGGTTTGGATTGGGTGGGTGGGATGGATGATGGTGGTCGCTGTCATGAGGAACGGGGTGTTCTTATAGTGCTGGCAGTGTATAATATTGAATTTGATTTCCTTTTTACATGGTAGACTATTGAATAATGTTAAACTATTGACAGGATTCTCAGCTCAATATGTTAAGTTTTATGCCACAACTGGTACAGTTTATATTAAACAACTTGCTCTAGAACAGCATTGGTGGATATTGTTGATATTAGAGAAGTGAGGTTTCACTCTAACTGTTTCACTGATGATTCACTTCATCTTACATTTCCACCATACCTAAGTAAGATATTAGTACTAAGGGAAATTGGGTACAGTGTACATGAGTATTATCTTCCCAATTTTTCTCTATATCTGGAACTATTCTAAAACAAAATTTTTATTAAAACAACTCTCAAAATAATAGGAAATGGTAATATCTGAACATAGTGGAATGGACCACTGAAATGACTGTAGAGTTTAGGAAGTGGATTAGAGGAAACACCACCTCCATGCCATATGCTGGACTATAGTGGAACTAAAGGAAGAGAGAAAGCGAGAGAGAGAGAGAGAGAGAGAGAGAGAGAGAGAGAGAGAGAGAAAATAGAGACAGAGGTCAGTTTTTGAAAAATTTTAGGAGTTAAGAGGAAGGTCTCTGTTCTATAACCAGAGTATCTGAGATTACTGCATCCTCTGCCAACCCTGTCCCAATTGGATGGTCAAGCTGAGGCTTTGTGAGGTCAAGCCACACCATGGCCAAACTGATTTTGGGCAACCAGACCTGAAGTGAGTGGCTCCTCATTAACCGAAATATAATAAATAGAGGCCAAGAACCTTTCAGTAGTGTCTGTTGCCTCAAGATAGCAAAACTTTATAAGACGATAGTGTAGACTAGTAGAGATAAGGAATAAGACTCCAAACACAAGGATGGAAGAAGAAACTGCAAGGACAAAATTGAATTTATTTTTGTATTGGGGTCAGGTGGGCTGGATGGTGGTGTTCGCAGTCATGAGGAACAGGGTGTTGTGTTAGTGCTGCCAGTGTATAGTAAAGAATTTGCTTTCCTTTTTAAATGGCAGACTATTGAATATAGTTAAACTATTGAAAGGATGGTCAGCTCAAGATCTGAAGTTTTATGCCGAATATGGTCCAGTTTTTCCTTTAAAACTTCTTCTAGAACAGCATTGCTGGATATTGGAGATACTAGTGAAGTGAGGTTTCACTCTAACTGTTTCACTGATGATGCACTTTATGTTACATTTGCCCCATACATAAGTAAGATATTAGTAATAAGCGAAATTGGGTATGGAGTACGTGGGTATTATCTTCACAATTTTTCTGTAAACCTGGAACTATTCTAAAATAAAACATCCATTAAAACAACACTCAAAATCCTAGAAATGGTAGCAACTGAACATAGTGGAATGGACCACTGAAATGACGGTGCGTATGGAAATTGTATTAGAGGAAACACCACCTCCCTGCCATATGCTGGACTATAATGGAACGAGGTGAAATGAGAGAGAGAGGCAGGTCAGTTTGGGAAAAATTTTAGGAGTTTAAAGGAAGGTCTCTCTTCTATAACTAGAGTGTCTGAGATTTCTGCATCCTCCTCCGCTCCCGCCCCTCCTGGAAGGTCAAGCTGAGGCTTTGTGATGTCAAGCCACACCATGGGAACCACTGAATTTGGGCAACCAGAGCTGAAGTGAGTGGCTCCTCATTACCCCAAAGACTATATAGAGGTTAGGACCCTGTGAGTAGTGTCTGTTGCCTCAGGAAAGCGAAACTTAATAAGACGATGTTGTAGACTTGTAGAGGTAAGGAATAAGACTCCAAACACAAGGATGGATGAAGAAATTGGAAGTCCAAAAGTGAAATTATGTTCGTGTTGGGGTGGGGGGTGGGATGGATGGTGGTGGTCGCTGTCATGATGATCAGGGTGTTGTGCTAGTGCTTGCAGTGTATAATAATGAATTTGATTTCCTTTTTACATGGCTGTCTATTGAATATGGTTAAACTATTGAAAGGATGGTCAGGTCCAGATTTCAAGTTTGATGCCACTTCTGGTCTAGATTTTTCATTAACAACTTGGTCTAGAACAGCATTGCTGGATATTCGACATACTAGAGAAGTGAGGTTTAACTCTGTTTCACTGATGTTTCACTTCATGTTACATTTGCCCCATACATAAGTAAGATATTAGTAATAAGGGAAATTGGGTATGGTGAACATGGTTATTATCTTCACAATTTTTCTGTAAATATGGTCATATTCTAAAATAAAACATCCATTAAAACAACACTCAAAATCCTAGGAAAAGTTAATATCTGAACATAGTCTAATGGACCACTGAAATGATGGTGGAGCATGGGAATTGTCTTAGAGGAAACACCACCTCCCTGCCTATGCTGAAATATAATGGAACTAGAGGAAATTAGAGAGAGAGAGAGGTCAGTTTGGGAAAAATTTTAGGAGTTAAGAGGAAGGTCTCTGTTCTATAACAAGAGTGTCTGAGATTTCTGCATCCTCTTCAACCCCTGCCATTCCTTGTCGGTCAAGCTGTGGATTTGTGATGTCAAGGCACACGATGGCAACCACTGACTGTTGGCAACCAGAGCTGAAGTGAGTGTCTCCTCATTAACTTAAAGAGTATATATAGAGTCCAGGACCCTTTGAGTAGTGTCTGTTGCCTCAAGATAGCGAAACTTAATAAGATGATACTGTAGACAAGTAGAGATAAGGAATAAGACTACAAACACAAGGATGGATGAAGAAACTGCAAGTATAAATGTGAATTCATGTATGTATTGGGGGAGGGGGCGGGATGGATTGTGGTGGTCGCAGTCATGAGGAACAGGGTGTTCTGTTAGTGCTAGCAGAGAATAATAATAAATTTGATTTCCTTTTTAAACAGCAGAATATTGAATATTGTTCAACTATTGAAAGGAAGGTCAGCTTAAGTCTGAAGTAATGTGCAACAACTGGTCCAGTTGATCCTTTAACAACATGGTCTAGAACTGCATTGCTGGATATTGGACATACTAGAGAAGTGAAGTTTCAATCTATTTCACTGATGATTCACTTCATGTTACATATGCCCGATAATAAGTAAGATATTAGTAAAAAGGGAAATTGGGTATGGTGTACATGGTTATTATCTTCACACATGCTCTGTAAATCTGGAACTATTCTAAAATAAAATATCCATTAAAACAACACTCAAAATCCTAGGAAATGGTAGCAACTGCACATATTGGAATGTACCACTGAAATTATGGGGGAGTATGGCAATTGCCTTAGAGGAAACACCACCCCCCTGCCATATGCTGGACTATAATGGACCTAGCGGAAATGAGAGGGAGAAGGAGGACAGTTAGGGAAAAATTAAAGGAGTAAGATGAAGGTCTCTGTTCTATTACCAGAGTGTTTGAGATTTCTCCATCCTCTGCCCCCCCTACCTTTCCTGGTTGGTCAAGCTGAGGCTTTGTGATGTCAAACCACACCATGGCAACCACTGTTTTGGGGCAGCCAGGGCTAAAGTAAGTGGCTTCTCAATAACATATAAAGTATATATAGAGGCCAGAACCCTTTCACTAGTGTCTGTTGCCTCAAGATAGCGAAACTTAATAAGACAATAGTCTAGACCAGTAGAGATAAGAAATAAGACTCCAAACACAAGGATGGATGAAGAAACTGTAAGTGCAAAAGTCAATTTATTATTGTATTGAGGGGGGGTGGTATGGATTCACGTGGTGGCAGTCATGAGGAACAGGGTGTTCTGTTAATGCTGGAAGTGTATAATAAAGAATTTGATTTCCTTTTTACATGGCAGACTATTGAATATTGTTAAACTATTGACAGGAGGGTCAGCTCAAGATGTGAATATTTATGCCACAAGTGATTGAGTTTTTCCTTTAACATCATGGTCTAGAACAGCATTGTTGTATATTGGAGATACTAGAGAAGTGAGGTTTGACCCTGTTTCACTGATGAGGAGGCATCTAAGGAGGGGGCATGCATGTGAGAAGGGAGTAATGTAGATTTCTTTATTTGGAGCACCAGACAAGCCAATCCATACTGAGCCAGACACTTAGCATAAGGACAAGGATAAGTCTGAATGGGGAATTTATTCCCAACACTTTCTCATACTTAAGAGAAAGAGAAGCTGATGAGAAAAGAAGCTGATGTTTATTTTAGGTTTGGATTGGGGCGGCTGGAAAGATGGTGATGGTCGCAGTCATGATGAACAGGGTGTTGTCTTAGTACTGGCACTGTATAATAATGAATTTGATTTCCTTTTTACATGACAGACTATTGAATATTGTTAAACTATTGAAACGATCATAAGCTCAAGACCTGAAAGTTTATGCCACAACTGTTAAAGTTTTTCCTTTAACAACTTGGTGCAGAAGAGCATTGCTGGATATTGGTGATACTAGAGAAGTGAGGTTTCACTCTAACCGTTTCACTGCTGTTTCACTTCATGTTACATTTACTCCATACATAAGTAAGTCATTAGTAATAAGGGAAATTGTGTATGGTGTACATGGTTATTACCTTCACAACTTTTCTTTAAATCTGGAACTATTCTAAAATAAAACATCCATTAAAACAAAACACTCAAAATCCTAGGAAATGGTAGCAACTGAACATAGTGGAATGGACCACTGAAATGACTGGGGAGTATGGGAATTGTCTTAGAGGAAACACCAACTCCCTGCCATATGCTGGACTACAATGGAACTAGAGGAAATGAGAGGGAGGGAGAGGACAGTTAGCGAAAAATTTAAGGAGTAAGATGAAGGTCTCTGTTCTATACCCAGAGTGTCTGTGATTTCTGCATCCTCTGCCACCCCTGCCACTCCTGGTTGGTCAAGCTGAGGCTTTGTGATGTCAAGCCACACCATGGCAACCACTTATTTTGGGCAGTCAGAGCTGAAGTGAAGTCTCCTCATTAATCTAAAAAGTATATATAGAGGCCAGGACAATTTGAGTAGTGTCTGTTGCCTAAGATAACGAAACTTAAAAAGAGGATAGTGTAGACTATTAGAGATAAGGAGTAAGACTCCAAACACAAGCATGGATGAAGAAACTGTAAGTCCAAAAGTGAATTTATCTTTGTATTGAGGGGGTGGGATGGATGTTCGTGGTGTCAGTCATGAGGAACAGGGTGTTGTGTTAGGGCTCGCAGCTTATAATAAAGATTTGATTCCTTTTTACATGGCTGACTATTGAATATTGTTAAACTATTGAAATGATCGTCAGCTCAAGTTGTGAAGTTTTCTGAAATAACAGGTAGAGTTTTTCCTTCAACAACATGGTCTAGAACAGCATTGTTGGATATTGGATATACTAGAGAAGTGAGGTTTGACTCTGTTTCATTAATGAGGAGGGATCTATGGAGGGGGCTGGCATGTGAGAAGGGAGTCATGTAGATTTCTTTAGTAGGGGCACTAGACAAGCCATTCCATACTGAGCCAGACCCTTAACATAAGGACACGGATAAGTCTGAATGGGGATTTTTTTCTCAACACTTTCTCATACGATCAAGGAAAAAAGAAGCTGATGATTAATTTAGGTTTGGATTGGGGGGGTAGCATGGATGGTGGTGGTCGCAGTCATGAGGAACAGGGTGTTGTGTTAGTGCTGGCAGTATGTAATATTGAATTTGTTTTCCATTTTACATAGTAGACTATTGAATATTGTTAAACTATTGAAAGGATGGTCAGCTCAAGATGTGAAGTTTCATGCCACAACTGGTCCAGTTTTTCCTTTAACGCCTTGGTCTAGAACAGCATTACTGGATATTGGAGATACTAGAGAAGTGAGGTTTCACTCTGTTTCACTGATGATGCACTTCATCTTACATTTGCCCCCTAGTTAAGTAAGATATTAGTAATAAGGGTATTTGGGTATGGTGTACATGGTTATTATCTTCACACTTTTTCTGTAAATCTGCAACTATTCTAAAATAAAACATCCATTAAAACAACACTCATAATCCTAGGAAATATTAATATCTGAACAGAGTGGAATGGACCACTGAAATGACGGGGGAGTATGGCAATTGTCTTGGAGGAAACACCACCTCTCTTCAATAGGATGGACTATAATGGAACTAGAGGAATTGAGAGAGATGCAGGTCAGTTTGGGAAAAATTTTAGCAGTTAAGAGGAAGGTCTCTGTTCTATAACCAGAGTGTCTGAGATTTCTGCATCCTCTGCCAACCACGCCTCTACTGGATGGTCAAGCTGAGGCTTTGTGATGTCAAGCCACACCATGGCAACCACTGATTTTGGGCAGTCAGAGCTGAAGTGTGTGGCTCTTAATTAACTTAAAAATATGTATAGATGCCAGGACACTTTGAGTAGTGTCTGTTGCCTCAAGATAGCGAAACTAAATAAGACGATATTGTAGACTAGTAGAGATAAGGAATAAGACTCCAAACACAAGCATGGATGAAGAAACTGCTAGTCCAACAATGAACTTATGTTTGTATTGGGGTGGGGGGTTGGGATTGATGGTGGTGGTTGCAGTAATGTGGAACATGGTGTTGTGTTAGTACTGGCAGCGTATGATAAAGAATTTGATTTCCTTTTTACATGGCAGACTGTTAAATATTGTTAAACTATTGAAATGATTAGAAGATCAAGACCTGAATGTTCATGCCACAACTAGTCCAGTTTTTCCTTTAACAACTTGGTCTAGAACAGCATTGCTGGATATTGGAGATACTAGAGAAGTGAGGTTTCACTCTAACTGTTTCACTGATGTTTCACTTCATGTTACATTTACTGCATACATAAGTAAGTCATTAGTAATAAGGGAAATTGTGTATGGTGTACTTGGTTATTACCTTCACATCTTTTCTGTAAATCTGGAACTATTCTAAAATAAAATATCCATTAAACAACACTCAACAAATGGCGGAGGTTTAGACAGATGTGTTGGTGCCTTGTCCGGAGCAGATAATGACAGGCAGCTGAAACAGGTAGCCTACAGCCCGAATAAGCAGAGGAGATTCAGCTGAGAGACAGTCTGCAGCCAGGAAAGATAGAGAAATCCTAGATAAAGGGAACGGTTAGATGCTGAGGCTGAAACCTCTCCAGGTGCGCTGGCACAGCCGAGGAGGCCATGCCATCTCTGGTGACTTTCACCGGCATCCAGAGACCAGCTACTAACCCGACAACAACGGCTCTCAAGCAGCGTGACTACGTGAACTCAGAGGAACCCCGCTTCTCCCCACAGAAAGGTTAGACTTTCCCCAAAGGTGCGGTTTGCAGTTTAGGTTGGAGAGTGGAACACGCGCAGGGGGGTGGGGACTCTGCGCCCCACAAAGACCGCAGCCGTTGGAGCCAGCGTGACCCACAAGTGTGCAAGGACACCCCCAGGGCTGCTGGCAGAAGGAAACGCTATAAATAATCCCACAGTTGGACGGAACATCAAATGGGCAGCCTCAGATTACGCCAGTTTGACGGCTACTCAGAGCCAGGAGCCAGAGCACTCGCAGAGACTTCGCGCAGATTTGGAAGGTGAAGAGTTGCGAGTTCGAACAACTTCCCAGGCTCTTAAATCTGTGCGTTTGATTTTTGAACCCAGTGCAAGGGACTACCCAGTTGGGGTCAGTCACAGAGCTTGTAAGGGAAGGCTGTTTTGGAGGAGCCTGGGAAACAGAGCAGGGAGTGACTGCTGGGAAACCAGCTCTGGGCGAAGGATATTCCAAACCAGCTTCAGGTACAATAGAGAACACCTGGTCAGAGAGGTCCTATACCCTCAGAGGTCAATCCCAACGCACTGCCACCCAGAAGCAGAGACAGGAACTGACTCTTCTGTAAATACAGATAAGGGCTGTCTGGGAAACCAATACAGCCTGCCTTAAAATCAGGACTGTGGCTTACAACACGGAGGAACATGTATCAGAGGGAAATTCAACATTCTCCTGAATTCCTGGTGTGCCAAAAAGAGGAGCAGAAGATCTGAAGCACCTTCATTACAGCCGTTTTTTTTAAATTATTTTTTTTAATTATTGTTTCACCACTTAACTAAGAAACCATTTATTTTCTTTTTTTCATCACCTGATTTTACCCTTTTAATTACTACATTTTTATTTTTAACCAGTATTATTACTGCTGCCATTTTACCATTTTTTTTAAAGTGTCATTTTATTTTCTCTTTATTTTATTTTGGGACTAAGGTTCTCCATTCTATTTTCATCGTTCCTTTAGCATCATTTTCCTCTACCTCAATTGTGTTGCTGTGCTAAAACACTCTTCCCCACTTTTCCCCTTTTGCTGTCCTGTTAATCTTACCCTATTCCTGCTTTAGATTTTCCTTATTCTTCATACCCCCTGTCTAAATTTCACCCTACTTATGTATCCCTTTTCCAATCACCTGCTCTAAATCCTTATCCACCTCTCCCTTATCTTTCTTCACTATCCAAATTTTTTATGCTCTCCTTTTCTCTATTTTTTTTGTTATTGCTTTCTTGATTGTTGAGTATATTGTTTCTTCTCTTTTCTTTTCTTTAAGGATTGTTTGTGAGGTTGTTCTGCTTTTAGTTTTGTTGTCTCACATTCCCCCCCGCCCCCCGGCCAGTTATTTTTGTGCTTCTGTTTTCCCTTGCATCACTTGATATTATTGGCTGTTTGTAGTTTGTATTCACTCCAGGGATCCGTTGCTGGAATTTGTTGGGATTAGTGGCGGTTCTTTCGGCGTTTTCTCCTCATATGAATAGTCTCCTCCCCTCTTCTAATTCATTCTCTTTTTCTTTTCTTTCTTTTTTTTTCTTTTTTTTCTCTTTTTTCTGTTTTCCTCTCTACCTTTTTCTCTTCTTTCTTCCTTACCCCCCAACTCTCTTAGCTCGTGTAGCCATCTTTATTTGGGGTTATTAATACCGTAATTCATTTGTGTTCAGTGCCTGGTACGTTGTGCCTTGTTGTGTTGTATTTTGTGCCTTTAAATCAACGCAGCAGATCCATGCGACCGTGGCCTCCTGATCTCCACACGCTCTGTCTGAGGAACAGCTGCTGTGTGAGAAGCCTCCCTCAATCAGCCAGAAGAGCCACAACAGCTGTGAACAGCACCCATCAGAAGACCCGCTACCAACAGAGGAGCAACTGCTAACACAACCGCCCAAGGAGCAAGCACAGCCCGAGGAGCCACTGCCACCTAGGGAGCAGCCACAGAACGACTCAATATCTATATACATCAGTGAGATCAAACATGGATAGACAAAGAAATCCCCAAAGGAAAGAAAAGGAGGACTCACCAGAAAAGCAGCTAAGTGATACAGAGGCATACAACATGACAGAAAAAGAATTCAGAATAAGGGTCCTAGAGTGCATACACCGAATGGAGGAAAAAATAGACAACTTATCCAAGAAGCAAGAAGAAACAGATGAAAAAATCGACAACTTAAGTAAGACCCAAGAAGAAATGAAGTGCTATATAGCTGCAATAAAGAACACCATTGAAAGTATCAACAGTAGACTAGGAGAAGCGGAAGACCGAATTAGTGAATTAGAAGACAGGGAAGCAAAACACACCCAAACTGTACTTCAGTTGGAGAAAAAAATTAAAAGACAGGAGGAGAGCCTAAGTGAGCTTTGGGACAACATGAAACGAAACAACATATGAATAATAGGGGTGCCAGAACAACAGAAAGAGGAACAAGGATTAGAGAACCTATTGGAAGAAATAATATCTGAAAACTTCCCTGAGGTGATGAAGAAAAAAAATTCCCACACCAAGACACATCATAATTACCATGGCAAATGTTCAGGACAAAGAGAGAATCTTACAGGCTGCAAGAGAGAGACGGAAAGTTACATACAAGGGATCTCCCATTAGATTATCAAATGATTTCTCAACAGAAACACATCAGGCCAGAAAAGAATGGACAGAAATTTACAAAGTGATGCAAAGCAAAGGACTGAATCCAAGAATACTCTATCCAGCAAGGCTATCATTCAAAATTGAAGGGGCAATAAGAACCTTCACAGACAAAAAAAGGCTAAGGGAGTTTATCACCACCAAACCAGCAATGCAAGAAATGCTAAAGGGACTGGTGTACAAAGATGAAATAAAAATCGCAGAAAGAAAACAGCCACACAAAAAAAAAGAAATGGCTACAAACAAGTACCTTTCAATAATAACTTTAAATGTAAACGGGCTAAATGCTCCAACCAAAAGATATTGAGTGGCTGAATGGATAAAAAATCATGACCTATACATTTGCTGTCTACAAGAGACCCACCTCATTAGAAAGGACTCGCACAGACTGAAAGTGAAGGGATGGAAAAATATCTTTCAGGCTAATGGAAAAGAAAAGAAAGCTGGGGTAGCAATACTTATATCGGACAAAATAGACCTCAAAGTGAAGGCCATAACAAGAGATACGCAAGGCCACTTCATAATACTAAAGGGATCAATACAACAAGAAGTTTTAACCCGGATAAACATATATGCACCCAAAGCAGGAGCACCCAAATACGTAAAAATTCCCCTGGAAGATATCAAAGGAGAGATCGACAACAATACAATCATAGTAGGGGACTTTAATACACCACTGTCATCACTAGATAAATCCTCTAGACAAACAATCAGCAAGAAACAGCAATCCTAAATGACTCACTAGATCAGATGGACTTCATTGTCATCTTCAGAACACATCACCCCACAGCCACGGAGTATACATTCTTCTCAAGTGCTCATAGGAGAGATTCAAAAAAAGACCACATATTGGGTCACAAAAAAAGTCTCCCCAAATTCAAGAAGATTGAAATCATACTAAGCATCTTCTCAGACCACGATGGCATAATATTAGAAATAAACTACAATAAAAACAACCAAAAATACTCAAACACTTGGAAGCTGAAAAGCATGTTATTAAATATTGACTTGGTTACCAATGAGAACATAGAAGAAATTAAAAACATCCTGGAAACTAATGACAATGAAAACACAACAATCCAAAACCTATAGGACACAATGAAAGCAGTCCTGAGAGGGAAGTTTATAGCCCTACAGGCCTATCTCAAAAAACAAGAAAAAATGGTAGTATATCATCTAACTCTACAACTCAAAGAATTAGAAAGAGAGCAACAAAGTAACCCCAGAGTGAGCAGAAGGAAGGAGATAATAAAGATTAAACCAGAAATAAATGACATAGAGACCAAAAAAATAATACAGAAAATCAATGAAACCAAGAACTGGTTCTTCAAAAGGATAAACAAGATTGACAAACCTCTAGCCATGCTCACCAAGAAGCAAAGAGAAAGGACCCAAATAAACAAAATCAGAAATGATAGGGGCGATATAACAACAGACCCCACAGAAATGCAAATGATTGCTAAAAAAATACTATGGACAGCTCTACTCCAACAAAGTAGACAACCTGGAAGAAATGGACAAATTCCTAGAAAAATACAACTTTCCAAAACTCAATCAGGAAGAATCTAAAAATCTCCATAGGCCAATACCTATGGAAGAAATTGAAGGAGACATCAAAAAGCTTCCATCAAACAAAAGCCCAGGACCAGACGGCTTCACAGGGGAATTTTACCAAACCTTCAAGGAAGAACTAAACCCTATCCTCCTCAAACTACTACCAAAAATTCAGGAGGAAGGAACACGTCCAAGCTCATTCTATGAAGCCAGCATCACCCTAATACCAAAACCCGGTAAAGACAACACAATGAAAGAGAATTACAGGCCAATATCGCTCATGAACATAGATGCCAAAATCCTCAACAAAATCTTAGCAAATCGGATCCAGCAGTACATCAGAAAGATCATACACCATGACCAAGTAGGATTCATCCCAGGGATGCAAGGATGGTACAATATCCGCAAATCAATAAACGTGATACATCACATAAACAAATTGAAAGGAAAAAACCGCATGGTCATATCAATTTATGCAGAAAAAACGTTTGACAATATCCAACACCCATTTTTGATAAAAACTCTCAGCAAGGTGGTAGTAGAAGGATCATACCTCAACATAATAAAAGCCATACATGACAGATCCACAGCCAACATCATACTCAATGGACAAAAAGTAACACCATTTCCCCTAAGAACAGGAACAAGACAGGGATGCCCCCTCGCACCACTCCTGTTCAACATAGTACTGGAAGTGTTAGCCATTGCAATTAGGCAAGAGGAAGAAATAAAAGGCATCCAAATTGGAAAAGAGGAAATAAAACTGTCCTTATTTGCAGACCACATGATATTATACATATAAAACGCTAGAGACTCCATCAAAAAACTACTAGACTTAATAAATGAATTTGGCAATGTAGAGGCATACAAAATAAACCCCAAGAAATCTGAGGCATTTCTATACACCAAAAGTGAACTTTCAGAAAGAGAGATTACAAAAACAATCCCTTTTACCATCGCACCAAAGAAATTAAGCTACCTAGGAATAATCTTAACTAAAGAGGTAAAAGACCTCTACTCAGAAAACTACAGGACGTTGAAAAAAGAGATAGAGGAAGACATAAACAAATGGAAGAACATTCCGTGTTCATGGATTGGTATGATCAACATCAATAAAATGTCCATACTACCCAAAGCAATCTATAAATTCAAGGCACTTCCCTTTAAAATACGAAAGGCATACTTCACAGTTCTAGACCGAACTCTCCAAAAATTCATCTGGAATAAAAAAAGACCCCGAATAGCTGCAGCAATCCTGAGAAAGAACAAAGTAGGTGGGATCTCAATACCAGATATCAAGCTGTATTACAAAGCCACTGTTCTCAAAACTTCCTGGTCGTGGCACAAGAACAGACATATAGATCAATGGCATAGAATAGAGAGTCCAGAAATTGGCCGGAACCAATATGCTCAGTTAATATTTGACAAAGGAGGCAAGAACATACAATGGAGCCAGGATAGTCTCTTCAATAAATGGTGTTGGGAAAATTGGACAGATACATGCAAGAAAATGAAACTAGACCACCAACTTACACCATACACAAAAATAAACTCAAAATTGATAAAGGACTTAAATGTAACACAGGAAACCATAAAAATTCTAGAAGAATCCAAAGGCAACAAAATCTCAGACATATGCCGAAATAATTTCTTCACTGATACAGCTCCTAAGGCACTTGAAACAAAAGAGAAAATGAACAAATGGGACTACTTCAAAATAAAAAGCTTCCGCACAGCAAAAGAAACCATCAACAAAACAACAAGAAAACACACTGTGTGGGAAAACATATTTGCCAATGTCATATCTGATAAGGGCCTAATCTCCAAAATTTATAGGGAACTCATACAACTTAACAAAAGGAAGATAAACAATCCAATCAAAAAATGGGCAAAGGACCTAAATAGACACCTTTCAAAGGAGGACATTCAGAAAGCCAAGAGACATATGAAAACATGCTCAAAGTCACTAATCATCCGAGAGATGCAAATCAAAACAACAATGAGTTATCATCTCACACCTGTCAGAATGGCTATCATCAACAAATCAACAAACGACAAGTGCTGGAAAGGATGTGGAGAAAAAGGAACACTTGTACACTGCTGGTGGGAATGCAGACTGGTGCAGCCACTATGGAAGACAGTATGGAGTTTCCTCAAAACCTGAAAATGGAACTCCCATTTGACCCTGTGATCCCACTTCTAGGAATATATTCCTGGAAACCAGAAACATCAATCAGAAAGGATATATGCACCCATATGTTCATAGCAGCACAATTCACCAAAGCTAAGATCTGGAAACCCCCTAAGTGCCCATCAGTACATAAATGGATTAGAAAACTGTGGTACATCTACACGATGGAATACTATGCTGCTGTAAAAAAGAAGGAACTCCTACAATTTGCAACGGCATGGATGGAACTGGAGAGCATTATGCTAAGTGAAATAAGCCAGTCAATGAAGGAAAAATACCACATGATCTCACTCATTCATGGATAATAGAGACCATTATAAACTTTTGAACAGTAATAGATACAGAGGCAGAGCTGCCTCAAACAGATTGTCAAACTGCACTGGGAAGGCCGAGGAAAGTTGGGGGGCAGGAGGGAGGGGTATAAGAAATTGACCGAAGGACTTGTATGCATGCATATATGCATAACCAATGGACATGGGATGCTGGGGGGTGGGGGAGGCCAGGGGATAGTCAAGGGTGGGGAAAAAAAGACACATATGTAATACACTTTGTAATACTTTAAGCAATTAAAAAAAGAAAAAAAAACATAATTATGATGTAAAAAAATAAAAAAAATAAAACCACTCAAAATCCTAAGAAATGGTAGCAACTGAACATAGTGGAATGGACCACTGAAATGACGGGGGTGTATGGGAATAGTCTTAAAGGAATCACCAACCCCCTGGCATATGCTGGACTATAATGGAACTAGAGGAAATGAAAGTGAGGGAGAGGACAGTTAGGGAAAAATTTAAGGAGTAAGATGCAGGTCTCTGATCTATAACCAGAGTGTCTGTGATTTCTGCATCCTCTGCCACCCCCGCCCCTCCTGGTTGGTCAAGATTAGGCTTTGTGATGTCAAGCCACATCATGGCAACCACTGATTTTGGGCAGTCAGAGCTGAAGTGTGTGGCTCCTCATTAATCTGAAAAGTATATATAGAGGCCAGGATAATTTGAGTAGTGTCTGTTGCCTCAAGATAGCGAAACTTAGTAAGACGATAGTGTAGACTAGTAGAGATAAGGAATAAGACTCCAAACGCAAGCATGGATGAAGAAACTGTAAGTCCAATAATGAATTTATGTTTCTATTGAGGGGGTGGGATGGATGTTCGTGGTGTCAGTCATGAGGAACAGGGTGTTGTGTTCGGGCTCGCAGTTTATAATAAAGAATTTGATTCCTTATTACATGGCTGACTATTGAATATTGTAAAACTATTGAAATGATGGTCAGCTCAAGTTGTGAACTTCTATGACACAACAGGTAGAGTTTTTCCTTTAACATCATGGTCTAGAAAAGCATTGTTGGATACTGGATGTACTAGAGAAGTGAGGTTTGACTCTGTTTAATTGATGAGGAGGGATCTATGGAGAGTGGAGGCAGGTGAGAAGGGAGTAATGTAGATTTCTTTAGTTGGAGCACCGGACAAGCCATTCCATACTGCGCCAGGCCCTTAACATAAGGACAAGGAGAAGTCTGAATGGGGATTTTTTCTCAACACTTTCTCATACTGTCAAGGAAAAAAGAAGCTGATGCTTAATTTAGGTTTCGATTGGGGGGTGGGATTTATGATGCTGGTCGCAGTCATGAGGAACAGGGTGTTGTGTTAGTGCTGGCAGTGTGTAATATTGAATTTGTTTTCCTTTTTATATAGTAGACTATTGAATATTGTTAAACTATTGAAAGGAAGCTCAGCTCAAGTTGTGAAGTTTTATGCCACAACTGGTCTAGTTGTTCCTTTAACAACTTGGTCTAGAACAGCACTGCTGGATACTGGAGATACTAGAGAAGTGAGGTTTCATTGTAACTGTTTCACTGATGATTCACTTCATGTTACATTTGCCCCATACATAAGTAAGATATTAGTAATAAGGGAAATTGCGTATGGTGTACATGGTTATTATCTTGACAATTTTTCTGTAAATCTGGAACTATTCTAAAATAATACATCCATTAAACCAACTCTCAAAATCCTAGGAAATGGTAGCCACTGAACATAGTGGAATGGACCACTGAAATGACTGGGGAGTATGGCAATTGTCTTAGAGGAAAAACAAACTCCCTGCCATATGCTGGACGATAATGGAACTAGAGGAAATGAGAGGGACAGCGAGGACAGTTTGGGAAAAATTTTAGCAGTTAAGAGGAAGGTCTCTGTTCTATAACCAGAGTGTCTGAGATTTCTGCATCCTCTGCCAACCCCGCCCCTCCTGGATGGTCAAGCTGAGGCTTTGTGATGTCAAGACACGCCATGGCAACCACTGATTTTGTGCAGCCAGAAATGAAGTGAGTGGCTCCTAATTAACTTAAAAGTATATATAGATGCCAGGATATTTTCAGTAGTGTCTGTTGCCTCAAGATAGCGAAACTAAATAAGATGATAGTGTAGACTAGTAGAGATAAGGAATAAGACTCCAAACACAAGCATGGATGAAGAAACTGCAAGTACAACAGTGAACTTATGTTTGTATTGGGGGGTGGGGTTGATGGTCATGGTCGCAGTCATGAGGAACATGGTGTTGTGTTAATGCTGGCAGTGTATAATAAAGAATTTGATTTCCTTTTTACATGGCAGACTATTCAATATTGTTAAACTATTGAAAGGATTGTCAGCTCAAGATCTGAAGTTTTATGCCGAAAATGGTCCAGTTTTTCCTTTAAAACTTGTTCTAGAACAGCATTGCTGGATATTGGAGATACTAGTGAAGTGAGGTTTCACTCTAACTGTTTCACTGATGTTTCACTTCATGTTACATTTACTCCATACATAAGTAAGTCATTAGTAATAAAGGAATTTTGGTATGGTGTACATGGTTATTACCTTCATAACTTTTCCGTAAATCTGGAACTATTCTAAAATAAAACATCCATTAAAACGACACTCAAAATGCTAGGAAATGGTAGCAACTGAACATAGTGGAATGGACCACTGAAATGACAGGGTAGTATGGGAATTGTGTTAGAGGAAACACCAACTCCCTGCCATATGCTGGATTATAATGGGACTAGAGGAAATGAGAGGGAGGGAGAGGACAGTTAGCGAAAAATTTAAGGAGTAAAATGAAGGTCTCTGATCTATAACCAGAGTGTCTGAGATTTCTGCATCCTCTTCCACCCCCGCCCTTCCTGGTTGGTCAAGCTGAGCCTTTGTGATGTCAAGCCACACCATGGCAACCACTGATTTTGGGCAGCCAGAGCTGAAGTGAAGGCTCCTCATTTATTTAAAAAGTATATACAGAGTCCAGGACAATTTGATTAGTGTCTCTTCCCTCAAGGTAGCGAAACTTAATAAGACGATGGTGTAGACTATTAGAGATAAGGCATAAGACTCCAAACACAAGCATGGATGAAGAAACTGTAAGTCCAAAAGTGAATTTAGGTTTGTATTGAGGGAGTGGGATGGATGTTCGTGGTGTCAGTCATGAGAAACAGGGTGTTGTGTTAGGGCTCGCAGTTTATAATAAAGAATTTGATTCCTTTTTACATGGCTGACTATTGAATCTTGTAAAACTATTGAAATGATGATCAGCTCAAGTTATGAAGTTTTATGTCGGAACAGGTAGAGTTTTTCCTTTCACATCCTGGTCTAAAACAGCAATGTTGGATATTGGATATACTAGAGAAGTGAGTTTTGTCTCTGTTTCATTGATGAAGAGGGATCTATGGAGGGGGCAGGCATGTGAGAAGGGATTAATGTAGATTTCTTTAGTTGGGGCACCGGACAAGCCATTCCATACTGAGCCAGGCCCTTAACATAAGGACAAGGAGAAGTCTGAATGGGGATTTTTTCTCAACACTTTCTCATACTGACAAGGAAAAAAGAAGCTGATGCTTAATTTAGGTTTTGATTGGAGGGTGGGATAGATGGTGGTGGTAGCAGTCATGAGGAACAGGGTGTTGTGTTAGTGCTGGAAGTGTGTAATATTGAAATTGTTTTCCTTTTTACATAGTAGACTATTGAATATTAAACTATTGAAAGGATGGTCAGCTCAAGATGTGAAGATTTATGCCACAACTGGTCCAGTTTTTCCTTTAACAACTTGGTCTAGAACAGCACTGCTGGATACTGGAGATACTAATGAAGTAAGGTTTCAGTGTAACTGTTTCACTGATGACTCACTTCATGTTACATTTGCCCAATACATAAGTAATAAGGGAAATTGGGTATGGTGTACATGGTTATTATATTGACAATTTTTCTGTAAATCTGGGACTATTCTAAAATAATACATCCATTAAATCAACTCTCAAAACCCTAGGAAATGGTAGGAACTGAACATAGTCGAATGGACCCCTGAAATGACGGGGGAGTATGGGAATTGTCTTAGAGGAAACAACAACTCCCTGCCATATGCTGTACTATAATGGAAAGAGAGGAAATGAGAGAGAGAGGGGACAGTTTGGGAAAAATATTAGGAGTTAAGACGTAGGTCTCTATTCTATAACCAGAGTGTCTGAGATTTCTGCATCCTTTGCCACCCCCGCCACTTGTGTATGGTCAAGCTGATGCTTCGTTATGTCAAGCCACACCATGGAAACCACTGATTTTGGGGAGCCAGGGCTGAAGTGAGTGGCTCCTCAATAACATGAAAAGTATACATAGAGGCCAGGATCCTTTGAGTAGTGTCTGTTGCCTAAAGGTAGAGAAACTTAATAAGATGATAGTCTAGACCAGTAGAGATAAGAAATTAGAATCCAAACACAAGGATTGATGAAGAAACGGTAAGTTCAAAAGTCAAATTATGTTTGTATTGGGGGGGGGGCGGTGCTATGGATTGTCGTGGTGGCAGTCATGAGGTAAAGGGTGTTGTGTTAGGTTTCGAAGTTTATAATAAACAATTTGTTCCTTTTTACATGGCAGACTATTGAATATTGTTATACTATTGACAGTATGGTCAGCTGAAGATGTGAAGTTTTATGACACAACTGGTCCAGTTTTTCCTTTAACAACTTGGACTAGAATAGCATTACTGGATATTGGAGATACTAGAGAAGTGAGGTTTCACTCTGTTTCACTGATGATTCACATCATCTTACATTTGCCCCCTAGTTAAGTAAGATATTAGTAATAATGGAAATTTGATATGGTGTACATGGTTATTATCTTCACAATTTTTCTGTAAATCTGGAACTATTCTAAAATAAAACATGCATTAAAACAACACTCAAAATCCTAGGAAACATTAATATCTGAACACAGTGGAATGGACCACTGAAATGACGGGGGAGTATGGCAATTGTCTTTGAAGAAACACCCCCTCCCTGCCATAGGATGGACTATAATGGAACTGGAGGAAATGAGAGAGAGAGAGGAAGGTCAGTTTGGGAAAAATTTTAGCAGTTAAGAGGAAGGTCTCTGTTCTAGAACAAGAGTGTCTGAGATTTCTACATCCTCTGCCAACCCTGACCCTACGGAATGGTCAAGCTGAGGCTTTGTGATGTCAAGCCACACCATGGCAACCACTGATTTTGGGCAGCCAGAGTTGAAGTGAGTGGCTCCTAAGTAACTTAAAATTATATATAGATGCCAGGACACTCTGAGTAGTGTTGTTGCCTCAAGGTAGCGTAACTAAATAAGACGATAGTGTAGAGTAGTAGAGATAAGGAATAAGACTCCAAACACAATCATGGATGAAGAAACTGAAAGTCCAACGGTGAATTTATGTTTGTATTGGGGGGTGGGGTCAGATGGATGGTGGTGGTCACGATCATGTGAAAGAGGGTGTTGTGTTAGTGCTGGCAGTGTATAATAAAGAATTTGATTTCCTTTTTAAATGGCAGACTATTGAATATTGTTAAACTATTGAAAGGATGATTAGCTCAAGACCTGAAGGTTTATGCCACAACTGGTCCAGTTATTCCTTTAATAACTTGGTCTAGAACAGCATTGCAGGATATTGGAGATTCTAGAGAAGTGATGTTTCACTCTAACTCTTTCACTGATGTTTCACTTCATGTTACATTTGCTCCATACTTAAGTAAGTCATTAGTAATAAGGGAAATTGGGTATGGTGTACATGGTTATTACCTTCACAACTTTTCTGTAAATCTAGAACTATTCTTATATCAAGCATCCATTAAAACAACTCTCAAAATCCTAGGAAATGTTAGCAACTGAACATAATTGAATGGACCACTGAAATGACGGGGGAGTATGGGAATTGTCTTAGAGGAAACACCAACTCCCTGCCATATGCTGCACTATAATGGAACTAGAGGAAATGTGAGAGATAGCGAGCACAGTTTAGGAAAAATTTTAGGAGTTAAGAGGTAGGTCTCTGTTCTATAAACAGAGTGTCTGAGATTTCTGCATCCTTTCCCACCCCAGTCCCTCCTGGATGGTCAAGCTGAGGCTTTGTGATTGAAGGGACAGAACGGAACTTGAAAGAACTAAGCAGAACTAAGCAGAAATGCACCCTCCTCCCTCTTCAAGGATGAGGCAGATACATGCTCTTCTCCCTCTCCTCTATCTTGTCTTGCAAGGCTGGCCCTCAGCCCAAGCCTCCCCCCTCTGAGAGTGACCCCAAGAATACTGGTATTGTCCTAACTCTCCCAACCACCCACCTGAGTGGAACAATGAAGCTCCAAAAATGTTGCTAAGGTCCTAATAAGGCTATAGTGAAGGATGGCTCCAACGTTCAGAATGTGATGGTCACTTCCTGACCCTTATGATGTAAAACCCTGACCAATCTCTGTAATTCACGTCACCCCTAATGCCCACCCCAAGTAGCTAGCCCTATATAACCTTTGTTCTCCTGGGAAATGCTCTCTCGCCTCACCGCTGGGCCGGTAGAGGCTGGGAGCCAATTCTGGAATTGATCAATAAAGACTCGTTGCTTTTGCATCGGAGGAGGATCCCTAGTGGTGGATTATTGGGGACACCGAACTCTGGGCATAACGTTTTGGGGGCGTGTCCGGGATTCCCAAGAAAAACCCGCGAGGGACCCCACTCTGAGAGTCTGCTGTCCACGGTAAGTGTCTGTACTGTCCTATGCGAGCTCGCTTCTGCAATCTGGCCTGATGAGATCTATGTGGACGCACTGGCGGATCTCGGGCAGGAGGAGTCAAGGGACGCTTTGAACCTCCATCTGGCGGTGTGTAAAAGCCCCATCTGGCGGTGTGTAAAAGCCCCATCCTGCGGGGTGTAAAAGACCCATCTGGCAGTGTGTAAAAGCCCCATCTGGCGGGGTGTAAAAGCCCCATCTGGCGGGGTGTAAAAGCCCCATCTGGCTTTTTTTCAGTTTTTCTTCCACGGGGTTGGAAGGCTGTTCTTAGGTGTCTCTGTTTGTTTGGTGTCTGTGTTCTTTTGTTTGATTTTGTGGACTCACTGGACGGACGCTATGGGACAGACTCAAACTACTCCTTTAAGCATTATGGTCGTTTTAAAGTCAAGGGCTGGGCCAAACCTGCTTGCCAGCCTCAAGTGTGGTTTTCCAGAACTGCTAAGAACTTGGACCTTGAAGCTTACTGAATTCAAATGATAAAAAAACTTATGTCTTGCATTTTTGAAGGTTTTTCTTAAAAATGTTACTGATTGAGAAAAACTGTGTGTTGTGGTAGCTAAATGCCTTTGCTGAATGAATGTCTGGTGAAAGTGTGAGAGTGTGGAGGGAGGGGGCCTGCCCTCTCCTCTCCTTTGTGTGTCTCCACAAGTTTGGTCAGGCAGGTACCTGAGTGAAGATCTGTGAAAACAGGTCACCCCTCCCTTGTCTGTCTCTCGTCACCGATCATCATGAGGTCGGGACAAAGTAAACCCTCTGTTCTTAATTACATGTTAAAAAAAATTTTTTTTAAGGAATACAATAGAGATTGTAAAATTAAAATGAATGCTAAAACACTGAGGAAGCATGAGTGAACTGAGTGAACAGCTGTTTGTTTGTGTGGAACTAGCCAATTTGCTACCAAGAGGGGGACTGGAAGCAGTCTTAACTCCTCCGGTAGGTTCTCACCAAAACGTTGGTCAAGAATTCTGTTCTGGGACATGGGTGCCAGGAGTGCCCCCACGCCCGTCTGGGGAGTTGGGCATTGTTTTGTATATCTGCTCAGCTCCAGTCTGTGCTAGTCTTCTGAGAGTGTAAATACGAGTGTTTATCTATTTTGGCTGCTCATTACTAGTCTGTGTAAAGTGAAAGCTACTTTGATTTATTTTGCATTTCTGTTAATTCATGTGGCTGAACCTTTGGACTGGACCCGCGGTGGGCTGCAAGAATCTCTAGCAATTCTCAGAGTCTTTTGCTCGCCACTACAGAAGGAATCAGCCCACTTAGTTAATATAAATTTCTGTCTATCAGTTGCTCTTACCTGGGTTGTAAATCGCTGTATTTCCAAGATTTCTTAGTTCTGAGATTGCTTATAAAAGAGTAAACGAAAAAAATCTGTGAGGAAAAGCAGCCTGGGCTGAGAGAAGTGGGGCGGGGGAGGGTTGGCAGTTATGCTGCTGGCTGCAAACCTAACAGGTCTTATCAATGAACTTCAAGGTTACAAAAAATAACTGTAAGCACAGTCTTTCTCTGCCCTGGTTTATTCTTTTAACCCCTCCAATGCTGAATCAGACCAATACCTGTTCTTACTTTTATCACCAAAAGTCTAGATATATCTTAAGAGTAAAAGTACATTTAAAATATGTTCATAAATATTAATCTAAAATTGCTGAATGTTCACCTTTGATAATCATTAAAGGATTAAGGTTTCTAAGAATAAAATAAAACAACTGAACTCCCGCTAGAAAAGCGGAGGAGGAACAAAGCTAGAATCTGCAGCCCACCCCTGCTGATTTAGAACTGTTTGCCAGGCAGACTCAGCCCCTGAAAGCCAGGTCAAAGAAGTGGGGGCTGAATGCCTGAGCTACCCGCAAGGCCCGGAAGCCCCTGGTGGAGAAGAGGTGTGAGCACAGTCAAAGAGAGCCTACAGGAGCTGCAGCAGATGCTGGCGGGCACCTAGGTGCAGGCTAAGCTGGAGAAGGCCTAGGTGCTGGAGCTGATGGTGCAGAGCGTGCTGCGGGACAGAGCTTGTGGGCGGAAGCAGCTGCAGGCAGAAGCCAGTGAGCGCGTCTCTGCTGGCTACATCCAGTGAACCCCTGCTTGAGTCCATAAAACTGCAAAAGGGCAGCGGCTTCCGGGATTTGCTGGGGGACGCTCTGGCTGGGCCCCTGGGAGACCCTAGGCTGGAAGAGGAGGGGTTAATATCTCCTTCCAGTGCACTCCCTTGAAAGAGGCCTGGTTGGTGCTCTGCCACAAAGGGAACTGGTAAAAAGGCAAAAAGCAGGGCCCTAAGAGTTCACAAAAAAGCACTCTCCCTGGACCTGGGAGCTATCAGGACTTTGAAATTCTCCAAGAGAGGAGGATTCTGTCTCAGACTGGACAAAACCTCGTTGGGTTAGAAAAACAGGAGGTTGCATATTGAACTTACCGACTGCAGTTTGCTGGGCAGAGGTCCCAGCCCAGTTATATAGGGGTTAAGCTACCTTGTACAGCAAAACAACTTTCTCCTGTGCCAGAATACATTGTAAAAAAATTGAATGCATGATAAACCAGTAAGCTGGAACAAGTAAATTAGGGAAACTGAGCAGAAATCCTATCTTCCCTAAACCAATGACACTTGGGAGTAAATGCTTTGCATTTTCCTCCCTAAAACAAAGGTTAAATCGTTTATGTCACTCTGATTAGTGTCATTTGTTGTCCACACCCAGGGACAAATGAAGTTAAAAAATAAGCCTTATTTTGATTAGTTCCTTTATTCAGGAGGAGCCAACCCAGTCCCTCCCTGCAACATAAATGATGAAATGTATGTTATGGAATTTTCAAATTGCTCAAACCTCGCTGCCTTGGGTCCAGTTTTGCATGTGTAAGAAGGAACAGAGTAAAGGCCAGAAGAAGCTGGCAAGGCCATCCAAACCACCCAGCCTCTATTGGCAAGAGACGCCTGAGGCGGACCTCCTCGGACTGACATCAGCTGACTCTGCCTAGGACAGATTGGGCTCTTTCCAACTGGGCCCCCATGAGACTATGGTCAAAATGAAGATCAGGACCAGACTGGGAACTTTATGATTGATGCAGCGGCAGAGCACTCGGTAGTTACTCAGAAGGTAGCTCCCCTCTCAGGACAGGAAGTCACCAATATTGGAGCTACAGGTACAGTACCACAGCTGCAGACTGTTCTGCCACCCCCGCCGATGTCAGTTAGGTGGCCATCAGGTGGTTCATGAATTCCTATATTTACCAGTTGACCTGGTCCCTCGAATGGGCAGGGACCTTTTAGCCAAAATGGAAGCAGAAACCACTTCTACCCCAGATGGCTCAGCACAGCCTTGCCAAGGTGAAGAGACCTCTCCAATGATCCTGTCCTTAGCAGTGCCAAGAGAGAAAGAATGAAGACTTTATACCCCCCAGCCAAAGGACCCCACATCTGTTCTTGTCAGGCCCCTATCAGGGGACTTGGGCAATGTTTATGTTATCTTCCAAAATTCCCAAGACTGTAAAAGTACTTGTTCACTGAAAAGGTATAAATGTAAATGTTTATTTGATATTTATATATCTACTTAGGTATAAAT
Organism: Myotis nattereri; assembly: GCF_964212035.1. Classification (NCBI taxonomy): domain Eukaryota; kingdom Metazoa; phylum Chordata; class Mammalia; order Chiroptera; family Vespertilionidae; genus Myotis; species Myotis nattereri. Next base: position 59,343,739 of record NC_138078.1, read on the forward strand.
ATTTGTAAGATAAATAAAACCCCCGCTTAGCTTCCTGGTGTATTCTGGAGGAGCCTATTCAGTCTTGACAGTGCCAATGGCACCAGTAACATCTAAAAAGACACCAGTTCTAAAACCGCCAGACAAACTGCCTTTTTCCTTGGACATCAAAGAGGACTGGAGACCTCAGAAAGAACATGGTAACTCATTCGTTTCTAGTCATGCCAGCATGCCTGTACCCCTTACTTGTACGTGATCACTTACAGAACTTACAAGCCACCCATAAGCTGGTTCGAGATGCCCTGCCAGTGCCACCTCGGACTCTGTACATCTTTTCCAGCCTGGGGACTCGCTGTGGGTAAAAAAGTTCACGACCCCAGGACTCACCCCAACTTGAAAAGGACTATACTTGCAGAAAATTGTATAACAGACTCAGATGATGCCTGCATCTTCATAAACATGGCTTCAGAAAGACAAGGACAATTTTACCTTATATAGAAAGGTCAAAGAGTGGACTTTAGTCACCTCCCTAAAATGTTTGTATAGCCCTGCCATATCTCATGTTTAGTAGCGGAGGATTTGACTGCCTGAAGAGGCCATGATGCCAATATTATGTTTCATTGTATTAATGTGTTGTATTAAACTTCAATTCTCTTACAGGTTTAAATGTAGCTGTAACTGGCAAATGTCCAGTCTCCCACACTGAGGAACATTGTTACAGCTATGTGTTAGCTGTTCTGGAAGAGGACTATGTGGGGTGAACTCCAAAAGTAAAGGGTGTCTAGCTGCCAAGTGGGCAGGTGCCCAACTGGGCAAAGGAGAATACCAATCATGTTTTAGTCTCTACCGAGAGACAGTTGACAGTTGGCAGCCTGTATATTATCTTGTAGGACTGGGTGACCATGCCCATGTCAGAGGTGGCACAAAACCTCAACTGTAGAAAACTGGGAAAAGCCTGTTTGGAATAGACGGTCTGAGGCATGGTTATGCATTTCTAAAGAATATAGAATGATGGTTTAAAGGCTGGTTTGAAAGTATAAAATTTATAAAAGTTGTGTACATAAAAAAAGAAATGTTAAAAGAAAATGAATCAAATGGTACAGGCCAGTAAGCCAGAGAGAGTAAATAACTTACATTCTGCCTCACTAAACTGAGGGTAAATATTTATGCCAAAGTACTTAGAAAGAACTGATTAAAGAAATCCAGCAGTTACTCTTTTGTTATAACTCTGAAGAGTCCATGAGAAAGAACTAACAAGAAAAAATCAGAAGATCTTAGAGCAGATCAGTATGTTTTTCTCCTTATATAATTCCTCTGAAATTTGGCAATGCTAAATAAGTCATGGCAATACATTTCTTTGTATGAAATCAATAAGACCGGTTTTCAATAGTGATTTTATTGACCGGAAACTTTGACTGGAGTATCATGTTTTAAAAAAACCTGTCTGAGCTCTGAAGACTTGAAGCCAAAAGAAGTGCCACAGGAAAGGCCTGGTATCCTACTTGGAAGACTTGAAGATGGCTGGCGCTGGAGCGTCAAGCACATGCCCTACCATCACTGGCGGTTGGTAAGAGTAGAAGGGGAGCAATAAGGATGACTCTGAGTACCTGTGGAACCCCACACACTCTGGGCCACAACGAGTAGGAGGGCTACTGAGATGGGCCTTAAAGCCTAGAGCGTGGGCTCAGGTGGACTTTCTACACGTGAGGGATTCACCTAATGCAGCAGATACTGCAGGCAGGCCTGATGGCAGCTGGATGGCTTGGCTTCCTGGCCCTACGGCACACATTGAGATTCAATCATGAAATTCCATCAAAGGTAGTCAGTTACCATTCTTGTTGTGTTTATGCAAACATCAGACCAAATGGAATACAGTAGATAAATTGGTCTTGATTTGGCTTTTTGATAGCCATAGAGGAATTTTAAGAAGAAAAATCCTATTTCAATAGAAGTTGTTAAAGCTTCTTTCCCTTCCACCAAACCATTTGTTATAGTTTGTCTCTGCCAGGTCACAAGCCCAGCTCCTTCTGTGCCCAGGACAGCAGAGAGCCTGACTGGAAGGTGACCTCTGACTAGACACACCCACTGCAGATCACCCTCAAGAAGACAGCGAACCTTGGTGGACCCCTTGTAACCCTCCTGATGCTGTTGACTTTCGGCCCTTGCATTATCAACAGACTACTCCAATTTATCAAGGAATGTATGAAAGTAATTCAGTTAATAGTTCAGTCTGTCTCATGATTGAGCCGAGGTTCCAAGACAAGGGGGGAATGAAGGGACAGAACGGTACTTGAAAGAAATAAGCAGAACTAAGCAGAAATGCACCCTCCTCCGTCTTCAAGGACGAGGCAGAGACATGCTCTTCTCCCTCTCCTGTATCTTGTCTTGCAAGGCTCGGCCCTCAGCCCAAGCCGCCCCCCCCACCCCTCCCCAAGAGTGACCACAAGAATGTTGGTATTTTCCAAACTCTCCCAACCACCCACCTGAGTGGACCAATGACGCTTCAGAAATGTAGCTGACGTCCTAATAAGGCTATAGTGGAGGATGGCTCCAACCTTCAGAATGTGATGGTCACTTCCTGATCCTTATGCAGTAAAACCCTGACCAATCTCTGTAAATCACATCACCCCTAAAGTCCACCCCAAATAGGTAGCCCTATATAAACTTTGTAATCCTGGGACACGCTCTCTCGCCTCACCACTGCGCCGGATAGAGGCTGGGAGCCAATTCTAGAATTGATCAATAAAGACTCATTGCTTTTGCATCAGAGGAAGCTCCCTGTTGGTGGATTATTGGGGACCCCGAAATCTGGGCATAACAGTGATGTCAAACCACACCATGGCAACCACTGATTTTGGGCAGCCAGAGCTGATGTGAGTGGCTCCTCAATAACATGAAAAGTATATATAGAGGCCAGAACCTTTTGAGTAGTGTCTGTTGCCTCAAGATAGCGAAACTTAATAAGACGATAGTCTAGACTAGTAGACATAAGGAATAAGACTCCAAACACAAGGATGGATGAAGTACCTGTAAGTCCAAAAGTCAATTTATGTTTGTATTGGGGGGTGGGGTGGTATGGATTGTCATGGTGGCAGTCATGAGGAACAGGGAGTTGTGTTAGTGCTGGAAGTGTATAATAAACAATTTGATTTTCTTTTTACATGGCAGACTATTGAATATTGTTAAACTATTAACAGGATGGTCAGCTCAAGATGGGAATTATTATGCCACAAGTGATTGAGTTTTTCTTTTAACATCATGGTCTAGAACAGCTTGTTGTATATTTTAGATACTAGAGAAGTGAAGTTTGACTCTGTTTCACTGATGAGGATGGATCTAAGAAGGGGGCAGGCATGTGAGAAGGGAGTAATGTAGATTTCTTTAGTTGGGGCACCATACAAGCCATTCCATACTGAGTCAGACACTTAGCATAAGGACAAGGATAAGTCTGAATGGGGATTTTATTCCCAACACTTTCTCATACTGACAAGGAAAAAAGAAGCTGATGTTCACTTTAGTTTTTGGTTGGTTCGGGGGGATGGATAATGGTGGTCACAGTCATGAGGAACAGGAGGTTTTCTTAGTGCTGGCAGTGTATAATAATAAATTTGATTTCCTTTTTACATGGTAGACTATTGAATACTGTTAAACTATTGAAAGGATGGTCAGTTCAAGATGTGAAGTTTTATGCCACAACTGGTCCAGTTTTTCCTTTAACAACTTGGTCTAGAACAGCATTACTTGGTATTGGATATACTAGAGAAGTAAAGTTGCACTCTGTTTCACTGTTGATTCACTTCTTCTTACATTTTCCCCATACATAAGTACGATATTAGTAATAAGGGAAATTAGGTGTGGTGATCATTGTTATTATCTACACAATTTTTCTGTAAATCTGGAACTATTCTCAAATAAAACAGGCATTAAAACAACACTCAAGTTCCTAGGAATGGTAGCAACTGAACATAGTGGAATGGATCACTGAAATGACTGGGGAGTATGCCAATTGTCTTTGAGGAAACACCACCTCCTGCCATACGCTGGACTATAATAGAATTAGAGGAAATAAGAGAGAGAGAGGTCATTTTGGTCAAAATTTTAGGATTTAAGAGGAAGGTCTCTCTTCTATAACCAGAGTGTCTGAGAGTTCTGCATCCTCTCCCAAGCTCGCCCCTCCTGGATGGTCTAGCTGTGACTTTGTCATGTTAAGACACACCATGGCAACCACTGAATTTGGGCAACCATAGCTGAAGTGAGTGGCTCCTCATTAACCTAAAAAGTATATATAGAGGCCAGGACCCTTTGAGTAGTGTCTGTTGCCTCAAGATAGCGAAACTTACTAAGAAGATATTGTAGACAAGTGGAGATAAGGAATAAGACTCCAAACACAAGGATGGATGAAGAAACTGCTAGTCCAAAAGTGAATGTATGTATGAATTTGGAGGGCGTGGGATGGATGGTGGTGGTCGCAGTCATGAGGAGAAGGGCGTTGTGATGGGGAGGGATCTAAGGTGGGGGCAGTCATCTGAGAAGGGAGTAGTGTAGATTTCTCTCTTTGGGGCACCATACAAGCCATTCCATACTGAGCCACACAAATTAGAAATCGAAATGGCGATTTTTCAAACACTTTCTCATACTGGCAAGGAAAAAAGAAGCTGATGATTAATTTAGGTTTCGATATGGGGGGTGGGGTGGGAAGGATGGTGGTGGTCGCAGTCATGGGGAACAGGGTGTTGTGTCAGTGCTGGCAGTATATAATAATGATTTGGGTTTCCTTTTTACACGGTAGACTATAGAATATTGTTAAACTATTGAAAGGATGGAAATCTAGAACTTTTCTAAAATAAACATCCATTAAAACAACACTCAAGGATGGTACAATATCCGCAAATCAATAAACGTGATTCATCACATAAACAAATTGAAAGAAAAAAACCACATGGTCATATCAATTGATGCAGAAAAAGAATTTGACAAAATTCGACACCCATTTTTGATAAAAACTCTCAGTAAGGTGGGAGTAGAAGGATCATACTTCAACATAATAAAAGCCATATATTACAGGCCCACAGCCAGCAGCATACTCAATGGACAAAAACTAACACCATTTCCCCTAAGAACAGGAAAAAGACAGGGATGTCCCCTCTCACCACTGCTGTTCAACATAGTACTGGAAGTATTAGCCATCGCAATTAGGCAAAAAGATGCAATAAAAGGCATCCAAATTGGAAAAGTTGAAGTAAATCTGTCCTTATTTGCAGACGACATGATATTATACATACAAAACCATAGAGACTCCATCAAAAAGCTACAAGACTTAATACATGTATTTGGCAATGTAGCAGGACACAAAATTAACCCCAAGAAATCTGAGGCATTACTATACACCAATAGTGAACTTTCAGAAAGAGAGATTATACAAACAATCCCATTTACCATCGCACAAAAGAAATTAACCTACCTAGGAATAAACTTAACTAAAGAGGTAAAAGACCTCTACTCAGAAAACTACAGGATGTTGAAAAAAGATATAGAGGAAGACATAAACAGATGGAAGAACATACCATGTTCATGGATTGGTAGAATCAACATCATTAAAATGTCCATACTACCTAAAGCAATGTATAAATTCAACGCAATTCCCATTAAAATACCAACAGCATACTTCACAGATCTAGACCGAACTCTCCAAAAATTTATCTGGAATAAAAAATTGACCCTGAATAGCTGCAGCGATCCTGAAAAAGAACATAGTAGGTGGGATCTCAATACCAGATATCAAGATGTATTACAAAGCCACTGTTCTCAAAACTGCCTGGTACTGGCACAAGAACAGACATATAGATCAATGAAATAGAATAGAGAGCCCAGAAATCGGCCTGAACCAATATACTCAATTAATATTTGACAAAGGAGGCAAGAACATTCAGTGGAGCCAAGATAGTCTTTTCAATAAATGGTGTTTGGAAAATTATACATATATATGAAAGAAAATGAAACTAGACCACCAACTTACACCATACACAAAAATAAACTCAAAATGGATAAAGGACTTAAATGTAACACAGGAAACCATAATAATTCTAGAAGAATCTAAAGGCAACAAAATCTCAGACATATGCAGAAATAATTTCTTCACTGATGCAACTCCTAGGACACTTGAAACTAAAGAGAAAATGAACAAATGGGACCACATCAAAATAAAAAGCTTCTGCACAGCAAAAGAAACCATCAACAAAACAATGAGAAAACCCACTGTGTGGGAAAACATATTTGCCAATGTCATATCTGATAAGGGCCTAATCTCCAAAATTTATAGGTAATTCATACAACTTAACAAAAGGAAGTTAAACAATCCAATCAAAAAATGGGCAAAGGACCTAGATAGACACCTCTCAAAAGAGAATATTCAGAAAGCCAAGAGACATATGAAAACATGCTCAAAGTCACTAATCATCTGAGAGATGCAAGTCAAAACAACAATGAGGTACCATCTCACACGTGTCAGAATGGCTATCATCAACAAATCAACAAACAACAAGTGCTGGAGGGGATCTGGAGAAAAAGGAACACTTGTGCACTGCTGGTGGGAATGCAGACTGGTGCAGCCACTATGGAAGAGAGTATGGAGTTTCCTCAAAAAACTGAAAATGGAGTTCCCATTTTACCCTGTGATCCCACTTCTAGGAATATATCCCAAGAAACCAGAAACACAAATCAGAAAGGATATATGCACCCCTATGGTCATAGCAGCACAATTCACCATAGCTAAGATCTGGAAACAGCCTAAATGCCCATCAGTACATGAATGGATTAGAAAACTGTGGTACATGTACACGATGGAATACTATGCTGCTTTAAAAAGGAAGGTGCTCTTACCGTTTACAGTGCTTTGATGGAACTGGAGAGCGTTGTGCTAGGTCAAATAGGCCAGTCAATGAGGGAAAGGTACCACATGATCTCACTCATTCATGGATAATAGAGACCATTATAAACTTTTGAACAATAATAGATACAGAGGCAGAGCTGCCTCAAACAGATTGTCAAACTGCAGCGCGAAGGCCGGGTAGGGTTGGGGGGCAGGAGGGAGGGGGGTAAAAGATCAACCTAAGGACTTGTATGCATGCATATAAGCATAATCAATGGACATAAGACACTGGCGGATAGGGGAGGCTAGGATACTGTCAAGGGCGAGGGGGAAAAAAGGACACATATGTAATACCCTTTGAAATACTTTAAGCAATAAAAAAGTGATTTCAGCAATTAAAAAAAAATAAATAAATCTAGAAAAAATTTTTTCATTTATAATGCTAACAGTGAGACACCCAGGAAAACACACATGGTGTCAAAATAAGCCAAAGGAAAATAATTTGGGGAAATATAAAAAGTACCCTAAGTAAAAATTTCTTTATTAACCTAAGGTCGAGAATATGTTTGTATATTTTCAGAAAACAACTTCAAGGCCACGTGGATTGCTGCAACAGAGAGGAATTCTCAGGAATGCTCCAGTCATGAAAACAAGAGGAGAGACAGTTAAGAGATGGAGACGCTGAAGACGCTTTTCCATGCTAGCAGTCAGCAACTGTGTGTCGCTGCAGATTGCCCAGGACCAAACCAGAAAGGGTCGGACCTGCATTGCCACCATTTTTCCACAATCCAGAACTGAAATATCATTGTTGACATGTACACATAAGGAACTGTTGGACATTGAAATTGGGACTTAAAACAATTTTTGTCCTTGAAATGTTATGCGTAAGTTTTAAAATGTTTTGGGTTACGGATAGGCATTGCTATCGTTTTAATAGCCAGAGTTTTGTTCTTGATGTTTAAGTTTTATTTTCATTATAGTAGCTTAATTAATAAAACAAAAAAGGGTGAGATGTGGGAAACTGACATAGGGTTAAGCCTTGGACTGACCTGTTGGCAAAGTCACAAACAAGTCCTAGCTTAGAGGGCACAGTCCTCTTAGCATAATTAGGCTTGACCTTATGACACTCCCTAGATGTTATCTGGGAATCTAATGGGCTGAGGAAGTGTAATTACCATTGTGTAAACGAGTGAAACTCACAAGGAAAGTGAAACTTTGGTAACCACTACCTTGTTTACCACTCACTATAAAAAGCTTTGTGCTGACAACCCCCACCGCTCTCAAGTTAGACAGCGTCGCGGCCTGGGTCCAATACACTCCCGTCCAGTAAGCGGACCCATCCATGACCAGGAAAGACTTCATCACCAAATGGAGCATCGATCGAGATCAACACTACCCTCTCAAGCTCAAACTGCAGGGTGCTCGACCTGCCTGATTCTGGTAACATTGCTCGCGATCACTCCTGTCACCAGGAGCCCCCACAATACTGTGTAATAGACTTACATGATGCCTGATTCTTCATGGACATGGCTCCAAAGAGACAAGGACAATTTATAGGTTCACATGTTTAGAAGCAGAAGATTGGGCTGCCTGAAGCGGCCATGATGTCAATATTATGTTTCATTGTATTGATATGTTATATTGACCTTTGATTCTTTTGCAGGTTTAAATGTGTGTTGGCTGTCCCGGAAGGGGACTGTGTGGGGTGACCCCCAATAGTAAAGGGTATCTAGCTGCCAAGAGGACAGGTGCCCAACTGGGCAGGAAAGGGTGCCCATCAGGTTCTGGTCACTGTTGAGAGACAGTTGACAGTTGGCAGCATGTATACCGCTTGAAGGCCTGTGTGACCATGCCCATGTCAGGGGTAGTAAGCTGGTAAACCTGTTTAAAATAGAAGGTCTAAGGCATGGTGATGCATAGAAAGAAACTTTAATGCCAACAATTACTACTTTGTTATAACTCTGAAAAATCCATGAAAAGGAATTGGCAAGGAAAGTCAGAAAATCTTAGAGTAGATCAGTATGTTTTTCTCCTTATGTAATTCCTCCGAAATCTGGCAATGCTAAATAAGTCATGCCAATACATTTCTTTGCATTTATTTAATAAGACCAGGTCCTTATAATGGTTTTATTAACAGAAAACTTTGCCTGGAATATCATGTTTTAAAGAGCCCTGTCTGAGCTCTAAAGACATGAAGCCAGTAAGAATGCCACAAAGAAAGCTTGGTATCCTGTTTGGGAGCCCTGAAGATGGCTGGCGCTGGAATGTCAGGCCAATGCCCTACAATAACTGGAGGTTGGTAAGAGTAGAAGGGGAGCAGCAAATATGCCTCTACATCCCTGTGAAACCCCTGCACACTCTGTGCCACAAGGAGTGGGAGGGCAACTGATATGAGCCTTAAAGCCTGGAGCATAGGCTCATGTGGAGTTGCTACAGGTGAGGGATTCACGTAACTCCGCAGATACTGTAGGCAGGCCTGATGGAAGCTGGATGGCTTAGCTTCCTGGCCTACGGAGCACATTAAAATTCAACCATGAGACTGCAGCAAAGGTAGTCAGTTACCATTCTTGTTGTGTTTATGCAAACATCAGGAGAGTAGGTAAATTAATCTTGATCTGGCTTTTTGATAGCCATGGAGGAATTTTAAGAAGAAAAATCCTATTACAATAGAGGCTGTTAAAGCTAAAATGGTTTCTTTCCCTTCCACCGAACCATTTGTTAAGCATATAGGGATAGTTCAGTTGATAGTTCTGTGTGCCCAGTATGGGCCTCTAGCAATGGTGGAATAGTAATGCAGTCCCTCTCATGATTGCGCAGGAAGTTCCAAGAAACTGGGGGAATCAAAAGCCGAAGGATATGTCCTCCATCTTCCCCGTATCCTCAATATTGGGGCAGCCGCCATGTGTTCAGGATAGTACCAGCTTCCTGTATCCCAGGACACTGCTGGCCACGCCCAGAACCTTTTTAACCTACCCAATGACAATCAGGGGACATGAACGCCTTGGAGATGACCACATCCTTTGTAATAAGACCTGACTTGCACCTAGCTAATCGGCAGGGCCCACAATCATTTCCCCTCCCCTAACTCCACCCCCCTATTAAAACCCCATTTTTTCCCACAAGCAATCTCTCTCGTCTCGCCTCTGTGAGTATAGGAGCCAGACATGGGTCTGTGATAATAAAGGACTCTTTGCTTTAGCATTGGACACGGCTTGCTCCCTGGTGAGGTCTGTTGGGGATTTAAAATCTGGGCATAACAATAACCAAGATAGTGGGGATGGTAAATTTGGACTTTAAGCTTAATGAAGACAAGAGGGAGAAAGATAGAACGAATCAGATTATTGTACTTTACTACAGAAAGGGGAAAACCTCCAGTAAGCAAGCTAACAAATGCAGAAGAAGAAGTGGAATAGTGTTCATCTACCACAGGTGATACACAGGTTCTCTGAGGGGAATACACGTAATAATGTGAATCCCTCTATCCCTCTATAAACAATGCTTCAGAAAAGGGCATTATGAGAAGATGAATATATTAATGGTCTACTTGAATAAATACCAGCAAGGGTATAAAGGAAATATATATTTTTGTGTGTTTTCAGATGATGGGGAGGGATGGAAAGTAGGGGCAGGCCTGTGAGAAGAGAGTAATGTAGAATTCTTTAATTGGGGCATCAGACAAGCCAGTCCATACTGAGCCAGAAACCTTGAATAAGGACAAGAATACTGAATGGGGATTTTTTCCTCAACATTTTCTAATACTGACAAGGAAGAAAAGAACTTGATATTTAAGTTAGGATTGGATTGGCGGGGGTTGGATTGTGGTGGTCGCTGTGATGAGAAACAAGGTGTTGTGTTTCTGCTGGCAGGGTAAAGTAATGAATTTGATTTCCTTTTTACATGGTAGACTATTGAATATTGTTATACTATTGACAGGATTGTCAACTCAAGATGTGAAGTTTATGCCACAACGGGTACAGTTTTTCCTTAAACAACTTGGTCTAGAACAGCATTGCTAGATATTGGAGTTAATAGAGAAGTGAGGTTTCACTCTGTTTCATTGGTGATTTACTTCATGTTACATGTTCCCATACCAAAGTGACATATTAGTAATAAAGGAAATTATGTATGGTGCACATGGGCATTATCTTCACAATTTTTATGTAAATCTGGAACTATTCTAAAATAAAACATCCAAAAAAACAACACTCAAAATACAAGGAAATGGTAATATCCGAACATAGTGGAACAGACCACTGAAAGGACAGGGTTGTATGGCAAGAGGCTTAGAGTAGACACCACCTCCCTGCCATATGCTGGACTATAATGGTACTAGAGGAAATGAGAGAGAGAGAGATGCCAGTTTGGGAAAATTTTAGGAGGTAAGAGGAAGGTCTCTTTTCTATAAACAGATCATCTGAGACTTCTGCATCCACTCCCACCCCCCCTACCACCATCTTGGATGGTCTAGCTGAGGCTTTGTGATGTCAAGCCACACCATGGCAACCACTGATTTTGGGCAACAAGAGCTGATGTGATTGGCTCCACATTGACATAGAGAGTATATAATAGGCCTGGACCCTCTGAGTAGTGTCTGTTGCCTCAAGAGAGCCAAACTTACTAAGAAGATAATGTAGACCAGTGGAGATAAGGAATAAGACTCCAAACACAAGGATGGATGTAGAAACTGCAAGTCCTCAAGTGAATTAGAAGTCAGTTTCTCAACTGGATGTGGAAGAAGTGGATAAAGTCAGAATACCTTATTCAAATGCTGCCCCTTCTCCAGTAATTCCGCACCCAAGAATCTCGTCTTGTGCTTTTTGACCACAGACAATTCCTCATTCAATCCATTGTCATTCAATTAAAAGCCCATTTCCAAATCATTTTCCAATTTCTTCCCCAAAACCAATGTCTTTCTGTGTTTAACTTTTTTCCAACCTTCATAATCAAGATAGTGGCAATGGTAAATTTGGACTTTAAGCTGAATGAAGACAAGAGGGAGAATAACAGAAAGAATCAGAAAATTGTATTTTACTACAGGAAGGGGAAAAACTCCAGTTAGCAAGCAAACGAATGCAGAAGAAGAAGTGCTGGAGTGTTCATCTACCACAAGTGATACTCAGGTTCTCCCAGGGGAACACACTTAATAATGTGTATCCCTCTATCAACAATGTTTCAGAAATGCGCATTATGAGGCGATGAAAACATTAATGGTCTCCATGAATAAATACCTGTAAGGGTATAAAGGGAATATGTTTGTATTTTTGTGAGTTTTCAGATAATGGGGAGGGAGCTAAGGATTGGGAAGTCATGTGAGAATTGAGTAATGAAGAATTCTTTAACTGGGGCACAATACAAGCCATTCCATACTGAGCCAGACACTTAGAATAAGGACCAGGAGAAGACTGAAGGGGGATTTTTTCCTCAACACTTTCTCATCCTGGCAAGGATGAAACAAAGCTGATGTTTAATTTAGGTTTGGAATGGGTGGTTGGGATGGATGGTGGTGGTCCCAGTCATGAAGAACAGGGTGTTTTGTTAGTGCTGGCAGTGTATAATAATGAATTTGATTTCCTTTTTACATGGTAGACTATTGAATATTGTTAAACTATTGAAAGGATGGTCACCACAAGATCTAAAGTTTTATGCTTCCACTGGTCCAGTTTTTCCTTTAACAACTTGATCTAGAACAGAATTGCTGAATATTGGAGATACTAGAGAAGTGAGATTTCACACTAACTGTTCACTGATTATTCACTTCATGTTACATTTGCCCCATACCCAAGTAAGGTATTTGTAATAAGGGAAATTGGGTATAGTGTACATGGTTATTATCTTCAAAATTTTTCTGTAAATCCAGAACTATTCTAAAAATAAACATCTATTAAAACAACACTCAAAATAATTGGAAATGGTAGCAACTGAACATGGTGGAATGGACGACTGAAATGACGGTGGAGTTTGGGATGTGGCTTAGAGGAACACAACCTCCCTGCCTTATGCTGGACTATAGTGGAAATAGAGAGAGAGAGAGAGAGAGAGAGAGAGAGAGAGAGAGAGAGAGAGAGAGAGAGATTAGAGTGAGAGATTGAATAGAGAGGGAGTTCAGTTGGGAAAAATTATAGGAGGTAAGAGGAAGGTTTCTTTTCTATAACCTGAGCTTCTGAGATTTCTGAATCCTCTGCCACCCCTGCCTATCCTAAATGGTCAACCTGAGGCTTTCTTATGTCAAGCCACACCATGGCAACCACTGATTTTGGGCAACCAGAGCTGAAGTGAGTGGCTCCTCATTAACCTAAAGAGTATATATAGAGCCCAGGACCCTTTAGGTGGAATCTGTTGCCTCCAGATAGGGAAACTTAATAAGATGATATAGTAGACTAGTAAAGACAAGGAATAAGTCTCCAAACTGTGGGAAACTGTTTATTGCCTTCACTATCTGATAATCATAGACGGAGAACTCCCTGAAACCCCCCAAAGGCTGGGTGCCTTTGAAGCTCTGGCAAAGCTTGGAGCTAGGCCTCACCTCTTCTCTTTGTCCAGACAGTGGTAGCTGAAACTACTCCCCCATTTATTATTATGTAAATCCTTGCTGATGGCCTTGTCTGCTTGTTACTATGTGGTCACCTGTCTAAGGTCTATGCTATGGGTGCATCCAAGATCAATAAAAGCTCGGTGAGGCCTGAGCACGGAGGAAGTCCTTCGGGACTTGCTGCCTGGTCCCCCAGTATTGGAATATTATCTCGTGTCTTATTCTCTCATTTGTTGTGTGGCTCCTCTTTCAAATACCAAACAATACTCCACAGGGTACCTGGAAGGAAACACTCAACATCTGGAGCCCGACTGATAATCTGGAAGTGCAGGTCTCGCTGGAGCGCAAAAACGAAGTATTCAACGAAAAGGTGTGGAAAACTCACCGAAAAAACGTGAGGGGGACTCTACTGCATGCAATGCCCAGGTTCAAATACAGAAGCCCGGGTCTGTAAGTACACTGGGATCGTTTTCTTAACTAGGCTTACAAATGGGGCAGGATTTGGCTTTAAAAAAGTAGATTCGGCTTTAAAAACGAATATTTGGCTTTTTAAAACTAAGAAACTTTACTATAGGCTTTTGATTTGCATATTTAAAGTGTTAAAATTTTAGAAGGTAATCTTTTACAGTTTTTGCATGTAATAATAGAACTTAACCTTTGTTTTTCTTGAAAAAGGTACTCTTTTAGATCAGGCTGAAAAAAGAGTTCCATGGTCATCTTAATGTGTTTTCTTATCCAAATTAAAATCTTAATTTGTATTTGGAATCTATCTGTAATAAGAAATGGAACCGAAGCATAATCCAGGAAGCTTGAAAATGGCGGAGGTACAAGCGGAAGTGTCCTGTGCCTTGTCCTGGAGCAGATAAGGGTGAGCAGCTGAAACGGGTAACATTCAGCCCGAATAGGTAGAGGATTTTCAGCTGAGAGATTGTCTGCAGCTAGGAAAGACTGAGAACCCCCCAGGGGAAAAAAAGGACGGTTGGAGACTGCGGCTGAAGCCTCTCCTGGTGTGCCAGCTAAGCAGCGGAGACTGCGCCATCTTGGGTGGTTGTTGCCGGCATCCAGAGACCAGCTACTAACCTGGAAACAAGGGATCTCAAGCAGCGTGACTGCCTGAACTCAGACGAGCACTGCTTCTTCTCACGGAAAGGGTGGACATCCCCTAAAGGTGTGGTTAGCAGTTCGGGTTGGAGGGAGGACCAAGCTCACGCGCGCAGGGCGGAATCTGCGCCCCACAGAGTCCGCAGCCTTTGGGACCAGCGTGACCCGCGAGTGGGGAAGGGGCCCCACAGGGCTGCTGGCAGAAGGGAACGCGAAAAATGAGCCCATAGCTGGACTGGATGTAAAGGAACAGCCTTGGACTTTGCCAATCTGCTGGCTGCTTGTTGCCAGGGGCGAGTGGGAGTGCGGAAACTGCGCCCGGTGACTGTGTGCAGACCTGGAAGGTGGAGGCTTGCGAATTCGCACAACTATCAGGCTCTTGTTACAGTTCCCCTTAGATCCGTGCATTTGATTATTAAACCCAGCGCATGGGATTCCCCAGTTGGGTTCATTCGCAGAGCCTGTAGGGGAAAGTTCTTTTTGGGGAGCCTGGGAAACAGCGGACAGTGGCAAGGAACCAGCTCTGGGCAGTGGTCTTTCCAGAATCAGTTCCAAATACCATAGAGGACAAAACCCTACTGATAGAGAGGACTTAGAGCCTCGGAGGTAAATCCAGACACACTGCCACCCAGAGGCAGAGCCACGAACTGTCTCTTTTGAGATCACAAATAAAGGCAGTCTAGTAAAAAAATACAACCTGCCTTAAAATCAGGTCTGTTGTTTACTGCACGGAGGGACAGTGTATCGCAGGGAAGTACAACACTCCCCTGAATGCCTGGCAGGACTGAGGCATGCCAAAAAGAAGAGTGGAAGATCTGAAGCACCTTCACTTCCGAATATTTTTATATATATATTTTTTAAATCTTTTTTCACCATTTCATTAAGAACCTATTTTTTTTTATTTTTTATCTTTTTCATCACCTGATTTTACCTTTTTAATTACTACATCTTTTTAACCAGTATTATTGCTATCCTTTTACCATTTTTTCAAGAGTCATTTTATTTTTTATTATTATTTTTTTATTTTTCTTTATTTTATTTTGGGATTAGTGTTCTACACTCTATTCTCATCGTTCCTTTAGCATCATTTCTCTCTATCTCACATTTACCCTTAAGCCAAAACTCTCTTCCTCACTTTTCCCCTTTTGTTGTCCTGTTTCTCTTACCCTATTCCTGCTTTGGATTTTACCTATTCCTTCTTTCTACCCACTGTCTAAATTTCACCCTACTTATATATCTAATTTCCAATCCCTCGCTCTCCCCATACAAATAGCCTCTTCCCCACCTCTATTTCATTCTCTTAATTTTTTTTTTTGCCTTTTTGTTTTTTTCTTCTCTCCCTTTACCCAATCTCATTTCGGCACTCCTTTTTGTTTTTTATTTTTCTCTTTAATCTTTTTCTCTTTTTTCTTCTTTATTCCCTAATTCTCTTTGCTCAGGGGGTCACCTTTATTTGGGGTTATTAATATTGTGAATGCAATTAGTTCAGTGCCTTGTACGTTGTGCCTTGTTGTGTTGTATTTTGTGCCTTTGAATCAGCGCAGCAGAGAGAGAACTACATAACCAAACACCTTGAGAAGAGAAATCATGGTGAAACAAAGAAACAACCCAAATATGAAAGAAAAACAGGCATCATCAGCAAAGGAAGTAAACGAAATGGAGGCAATGGAGGCAAGCAACCTGTCAGAGAAAGAATTCAGAGTAATGGCCATAAGGTGGATGAAAAGAATGGAAGACCAATTCACCAATATGTGTAGGAACCAAGAGGAAATGAAGAGAAACCACGAAGAAATGAAAAACGACATCACTGCTATAAAGAACTCAATAGAAAGCATCAACAGTAGACTAGAAGAAGCAGAGGACCATATCAGCGAGCTAGAAGACAAGGTAGAAAAAAATACCCAAACAGAACAGCTTCTAGAAAAAAAAATTAAAAAGCAGGAAGAGAGCCTAAGAGAACTCTGGGACAATGCTAAACGAAACAACATCCGAATAATAGGGGTGCCAGAAGGAGAGGAAACTGAGCAAGGAATAGAAAACCTGTTTGAAAAAATAGTAACAGAAAATTTCCCTGATATAGGGAGGAAAAAACTCACACAAATCCAAGAAGCTCACAGAGTCCCAAACAAAATGAACCCGAAAAGACCGACACCAAGGCACATAATAATTAAATTGGCAAACACCACCAACAAAGCAAGAATCTTAAAAGCAGCCAGAGAGAGACAGAAAGTTACCTACAAAGGATCCCCCATCAGACTAGCGACCGATTTCTCAACAGAAACACATGAGGCAAGAAGGGAATGGAATGAAATATACAAAGTCATGCAAAGGAAGGGTCTGAATCCAAGAATACTATACCCAGCGAGGCTATCAATCAAAATTGAGGGTCAAATCAGGAGCTTCACAGACAAAAATGGTCTACGGGAGTTTATTACAACCAAACCAGCAATGCAAGAAATGCTAAAGGGTCTGCTGTAAATAGAAAAAACAGGAAACAAAGAAGGAATGCAGTGGTAAAGAACAAAAATGGCGACTAACAAGTTTCTATCAATGATAACTTTAAATGTAAATGGATTAAATTCCCCAGTCAAAAGGCATAGGGTAAATGAGTGGATAAGAAAACATGACCCATATATCTGCTGTCTACAGGAAACCCACCTCAGAAAAAAGACGCACACAGACTGATGGTGAAGGGATGGAAAAAGGTTTTTCAGGCCAATGGAAGTGAAAAAAAAAAAAGCCGGGGTAGCAATACTTATATCTGACAAATTAGATCTCAAAGTGAAGGACATAAAAAGAGATCAAGAAGGCCACTTCATAATACTAAAGGGAGCAGTCCAACAAGAAGAAATAACTCTGGTAAGTATATATGCACCCAATATAGGAGCACCCAAATACGTAAGAAATCTTCTGGAGAAGATCAAGGGAGAGATTGACAGCAATACAATCATAGTAGGGGACCTAAACACCCCTTTATCGCCACTGGACAAATCCTCTAAACAGAAACTCAGCAAAGAAACATCAATCCTAAATGACTCACTAGATCAGATGGAATTAATTGACATCTTCAGAACATTTCACCCCAAAGCCACAGAATATACATTCTCCTCAGGTGCACATTTGTCATCTTCAAAGGTAGACCATATATTGGGTCACAGACAAAGTCTCTTCAAATTCAAGAAAATTGAAATCATATCAAGTATCTTCTCAGACCACAAAGGCATAAAACTGGAAATCAACTACAACAAAAACAATCCAAAAAAATCAAACACATGGACACTAAATAGCATGCTATTAAACAACGACTGGGTCACCAGTGAGATCAAAGAAGAAATAAAAAACATCATGGAAACGAATGACAATGAAAACACAACAATCCAAAACCTATGGGACACAGAAAAAGCAGTCTTGAGAGGGAAGTTCATAGCTCTACAAGCCTACTGCAAGAAACAAGAAACAATGAGAATAAATGATCTAACTCTACAACTCGAAGAATTAGAAAGAGAGCAGCAAAAAAAGCCCACTGTAAGCAGAAGGAAGGAAATAACAAAGATCAGAGCGGAGATAAACGACATAGAGAACAAAAAAACAATACAAAAGATCAACAAAACCAAGAGCTGGTTCTTTGAAAGGATAAACAAGATTGATACACCTCTAGCCAGGCTCACCAAGAAACAAAGAGAGAGGACCCAAATAAACAAAATCAGAAATGAAAGAGGAGAAATAACAACAGACCCCATAGAAATACAAAGGATTGTTAGAAAATACTATGAACAACTCTACTCCAACACACTAGACAACCTGGAGGAAATGGACAAATTCCTAGATAAATACAACCTTCCAAAACTTAACCAGGAAGAATCTAAAAATCTCAATAGGCCAATAACTATGGAGGAAATCTAAGCAGTAACCAAAAAGCTTCCAGCAAACAAAAGCCCGGGGCCAGATGGCTTCACAGGGGAGTTTTACCAAACATTCAAAGAAGACCTAAAACCTATCCTCCTCAGACTATGTCGAAAGATCCAAGAGGAAGGAACACTTCCCAGCTCATTCTATGAAGCCAACATCACCCTAATCCCAAAACCAGATAAAGACAATACAATGAAAGAGAATTATAGGCCAATATCCCTCATGAACATAGATGCCAAAATCCTCAACAAAATCCTAGCAAATCGGATCCAGCAGTACATCAAAAAGATCATACACCATGACCAAGTAGGATTTATCCCAGGGATGCAAGGATGGTACAATATCCGCAAATCAATAAACGTGATACATCACATAAACAAATTGAGAGAAAAAAACCACATAGTCATATCAATTGATGCGGAAAAAGCATTTGACAAAATCCAACACCCTTTCTTGATAAAACCTCTCAGCAAGATAGGAATTGAGGGAGCATACCTCAACATAATAAAAGCCATATATGACAAACCCACAGCCAACATCATAATCAATGGGCAAAAACGAAAACCATTCCCCCTAAAAACAGGAACAAGACAGGGATGCCCCCTCTCACCACTCCTGTTCAACATAGTACTGGAAGTACTAGCCATTGCGATCAGACACGAAGAAGAAATAAAAGGCATCCAGATTGGAAAAGAAGAAGTAAAACTGTCCTTATTTGCAGATGACATGATACTGTACATACAGAACCCTAAAGACTCCATCAAAAAATTATTAGACTTAATAAATGAATTCGGCAATGTAGCAGGATACAAAATTAATGCTAAGAAATCCATGGCATTTCTTTACACCAATAGTGAACTTACAGATGGTGAAACTACAGAAGCAATCCCATTTACCATTGCACCAAAAAAATTAAAATACCTAGGAATAAACTTAACTAAGGAGGTAAAAGACTTATATGCTGAAAACTACAGGACACTGAAAAAAGAGATAGAGGAAGACATAAACAGATGGAAGAATATACCGTGTTCATAGATTGGTAGAATCAACATCATCAAAATGTCCATACTACCCAAAGCAAGTTATAGATTCAATGCAATCCCCATTAAATTACCAACGGCATATTTCACAAATCTAGAACGAACGTTCCAAAAATTCATCTGGAATAAAAAAAGACCCCGAATAGCTGCAGCAATCCTGAGAAAGAACAAAGTAGGTGGGATCTCAATATCAGATATCAAACTGTATTACAAAGCCACTGTTCTTAAAACAGCTTGGTACTGGCACAAGAACAGACATATAGATCAATGGAATAAAATAGAGACCCCAGAAATCGACCCAAACCACTATGCCCAATTAATATTCGACAAAGGAGGCAAGAGCATAAAATGGAGTCAAGACAGTCTTTTCAATAAATGGTGTTGGGAATATTGGACAGATACATGCAAAAGGATGAAACTAGATGACCAACTCACACCATACACAAAAAATAAACTCAAAATGGATAAAGGACTTAAACGTAAGATGGGAAACCATAAAAATACTAGAGGAATCCACAGGCAGCGAAATCGCAAACATATGCCGAAGAAATTTCTTCTCTGATAATGCTCCTAGGGCAAAGGAAACTAAAGAGAAAATAAACAAATGGGACTACATCAAAATAAAAAGCTTTTGCACAGCAAAGGAAACCATCAACAAAACAACAAGAAGACCCACTACATGGGAGAACATATTTGCCAATGATACCACCGATAAGGGTTTAATTTCCAACATTTACAGGGATCTCATGAAACTTAACAAAAGGAAGATAAACAATCCAATAAAAAAATGGGCAACGGACCTAGATGGACACTTTTCGAAAGAGGACATACAGAAGGCAGAAAGACATATGAAAACCTGCTCAAAGTCACTAATTATACGAGAGATGCAAATCAAAACGACAATGCGTTATCATCTCACACCTGTCAGAATGGCTATCATCAACAAATCAACAAACAACAAGTGTTGGAGAGGATGTGGAGAAAAAGGAACCCTTCTGCACTGCTGGTGGGAATGCAGACTGGTGCAGCCACTATGGAGAACAGTATGGAGCTACCTCAGAAGACTAAAAATGGAACTCCCATTTGACCCTGTGATCCCACTACTAGGAATATATCCCAAGAAACCAGAAACACCAATTAGAAAGGATATATGCACCCCTATGTTCATAGCAGCACAATTCACCATAGCTAAGATTTGGAAACAGCCTAAGTGCCCATCAGCAGATGAGTGGATTAGAAAACTGTGGTACATATACACAATGGAATACTATGCTGCGGTAAAAAAAAAAGGAACTCTTGCCTTTTGCAACAGCATGGATGGAACTGGAGAGCATTATGCTAAGTGAAATAAGCCAGTCAGAGAAAGATAAATACCACATGATCTCACTCATTTCTAGATTATAGAGAACAACATAGACTGATGAAAAGGGACAGACCCAAAGACTGAGAAACAGCAATCAGGCTATCAATCCCCAGAAGGAAAGTAGGGGAGGGCGGGGGTAAGGGGAAGAGATCAACGGAAGGACTTGTATACATGTATATAAGACAAACCAATGGACATGGACAACGGGGGGATGGGAGCATGAGTTTGGGTGTGAGGGGGGTGTTGGGGGTTAAAGGGGGGGGTGAGGACACATTTGTAATACCTTAACTAATAATAATAAAAAACAAAAGAAAAAAAAGAAATGGAACCCCGCTGCTGAATCTCTCTCTGGTTCGGAGAGATTCAAAGGTGGCAGGAGAGCGCAGATCTATAAGCTCTCCCGCAATGAGGTTACTTAATGTTCTGTTTAAAAACTACCTGAGGACATGTTGGGAAGTGCAAAGTCTAGCCAATGTCACCTTGAGTGCTAGCTATTACTTTGGAAAGCGAAAAAGGAAAAAAAAACTTTAAAATATGTTTTTCTATTAAGCATGACTTTGGGAACAAATACACAATCTGAGTCATTTGCTGAAACTTTCCCTAAAGCAGGATGTGGTGGAAAGGAAAGGGGAGCACATGGCAATCCAATATGGACGCCTACTCTAATTTAAAGTCTCCTTCTCATAATTGAAAAGTTTTACAAAAATTTAAAATGCGTCTGGGATTTCTGTTAACGTGTAAAGAGAAAACTTGGGTTGGAACTAATCCGCTCTCATTCCTGTTAGGTTAGGTGGCTCAGGGGACTGCGCAAGAAATAGAGTCCAGTGAATCAGAAAAGAAAGGAAAAGAAAGGAAAAGGTTTATTCTGCATCCCTGGGAGACCCAGGTACCCCCAGGACAGGGCATGTGGATTCACGCCAACAGGGAGGGGGGTGCATTTTTTATACTGCAGTAGGGTGAGGGCTAGGACATGAGCTGAGGTATTCAGTTGAGGAAGTTTCAGCTGCAGGGGGTCATGGAGAAGCCAGTATCTGTGTCTGGCCAGTTGACCTGTGAGAAATTCCAGGGGAAGTACATTGTCTCATTACATGTCTGCATGTATCCGATCCTGGGCTCTCTCTGACCTAACATCCCGGCCTTTTGATGATGGGGGGGCGACTCTTTCTAGCTACTTCCAGCTGACAACGGGCAATGGGGGGGCGGATTTAAAGGCCAGGGTTAGGTAGAGGCAGATAAGAGGGCAGCTGAGCATGGGGATGGAGCAGGAGCTGATTCACAGTCACCCGTGACATCTACATGATCCGGGAGTGGATGAATTTGAGGAGGCAGGGGGCTAGGAGAAAAAAAGACTCAGATGAGAATCAGGTGCCCTATAATGGGTAGGACCCAGGTAGCTAAGGAGCTTTGGAACTAGCGGGAAGGAGAGTTGTCCTGGAAGTGTCCTGCATGTAGTTCTGCACTCAGCTTAGTCAGGGTCTGTACATTTACGTTTTGCTCCACTACTCTGGACTCATTGATGCAGTAACAGCATTCTTCCTGAAGGAATATTCATGTTCCTCCTTTTTCTGCAGTCAGAAGGACTGAGGCAAGCTGGTTCTGTAGGGCTACTTGGGCTACTGATGTCACTTGCTGCTGTAGGGAGGCTAAAAGAGGCGGTAGTAGACTCCAGGGCTAACTGGAGCTTGCAATTAAAGTACTGAGCAGTGACCAGACTATTTACAAGGGGCCCCCATGAGGCCTACTGAGGCAGCAATACTCACCCCTAAAATGACAGGGAGGAAGGCAGCCCGGCGGGTCCAGGGATGGGATGGAGGGAGCAACCAGTGAGCTCCGACTCTCCATACAAGGTTAGTTGGGGAATTACTGTGACCACGAAGCAAGGCCCGGGGTCAGAGGAGTTCATGCAGTTCCTTAAGGTGCCCTTGCACCAAAAGAAGGTACCTGGGCAGGCCTTGGTGAGACTGAATGTGGTGTGGTATGACAGTCTCTCCCGTGGCAACCCCATAGGTGTTGACAACGTCATTACATCTGTCTGGGTTCCGATGGTTGCAAGCAAAACAGACATAGGGTCAGCAAGTTTTGGACACTGACTGGATGTCGACAGCCATCTGGATCTTTTTCTGTCATCCGAACAGACGGCAGTCCTGAGATCCTACCTGCCGGGTGACATGTTTGCCGTCTGGTAGTAGGTTTCACTGACCTTGAACCTCCAAACATAAGCGGGTGGGGGTGGGTGTAGGTTGCTCAGGGCCGGGAGTGGAAGGAAGGAGGAGGGGAGGGCGGTTAAGGCAGACCTTAGTGGGGCCCAACACCTCACATTTATAGAAGGCATGCTGCTCTGGGGTCCTCTTGAGTCTGGAGAGGCGGTGCCAGGACAGGTCGTCAAGCTGGGGTTGCCAAGCAGCTTGGCTGCAGTGGGGGCTGTGAGGATTACAGTGTGAAGTCCTGTCCACCTAGGCTCCAAGGCTTGTGGTTGTAGGTTTTTAAGGAGGACTGAGTCACCAGGGTGAAGGGCTGGTCTTGGGAGCCTTGGTCGGTCGACTCTGGCTTGGGCAGAAACCTGAGCAATTGCCTAGTTTAAGACAGATATGGGAGATACGTACCCAGAGGAGGGGGATCGGAATGAAGACAGTGGTTGAGCTAGAAGAGTCAAAAGGGCTCAAGAAAATGGGGCTTCTTCCTGTAGTCGGAGTTTGGTCAGGGCCATGGGCAGGAGGTCCGGCCAGGAACTGCAAATTTCTAGAGAGAGTTTAGTTAGATGGTTCAATAGGTTGGAATTGAGTGGCTATGATGAGGGTTCGGGCCAGTGACAGAAATGCAGCAGGATGTAGAGGAGGAGGGATTGATGTTCTAGAGTAGATGGAAAGTTGTGTTGATGAGAGTGGGCATAGGAGTAGGTCAGGGTTCGTAAATAGAGAGTGACACTAGAGGATTTCCCATCCCAGACAATAGAATTGATGACTCCCTCATTATTCCATGTCCGTTTCACCTGAAAACATGAAAAACCTTAGCAAAATTGTAGGGTCCCTTGCAGGTAAGAGCCTGTGAGGAATGATGGGTCATCCGGTCCTGGATGGTGTCCTCCAAGAAGATGGTGAGAGGCACTCCGTGAGCGGCACTCGGTGAGCCTGAGAGAGGTAGGTATTGCAGTGAAAGCGGGTGAAAATGTTCGAATGCGCTGATATCCAAGGGGAAATGGAAGGAGCAGTGGAAGCCAGGGACCTGGATATGAGGCTGGAGAAAAGGCGGGGAGGGAGGGAGCAGGTTGTGCAGCCTGTTCCTAGGCCTCTAGCCGCTTGGATTTTAAAGTTGCTGCATTTTTCCTTTGGGAAGGGTGGAGGGGGAAGGGGCGAGGTCAGAGCAGTTTTCAGTTCAGAGGAGGGGGCAGTTGTGGCGGAGAGAAGGAGAAAAGGCGTTCACAGCGAAGACTGAGGTAGACAAAGACTGAGCTAGGCAAAGGCTGAGCTAGGCTACTGTGGTCTGGGACAACAGGGCCCCAAGACGGGATGCATGGCAGTGGAGGATTGGTGTCCCTGTAAAGGGAGGGCGCCAGGAGTGGAAGGAGCAGGGAAGATGAAGGGCTCAGAGTAATATGCAGAGTGGCCACTAGGATGGTGAGGATGTCTCATCCTAACAGGGGCATGGGGCATGCTATCATCAAGGAGGCAGGGAAGGGGTCCAGTGGCCAGAAGGCAGGTGGATTTGCCGTCAATATACATGTCCGAGATCTTGGAAGGATAAAGGGGCCCTAAAAAGGATGGCAGGACAGAGAAGGCAGCCCTCATGTCAACCGGGAAGGTGACCTACTACCTTCATTGTGACCCGAGGCTCAGCGAGGGTGATTGGAGTCATCGAGGCTGGCCTTCTTCAATCTTCAGCCAGTTCCAACTTGGCCAGGAGTGGGTCCTGGCCTGGAAGTGTGTCCCCCCTACGCTGAGGCGTAGAAGGCCCGCCACTTTTTCCAGGGCAGTCACTTTTCCAGTGACCATTTTGACTGCATGCCGGGCAGGGCTTGGTTGGAGCTTGGGGCCAGGGGCACTGCATTGCCCAGGGCCTTCATTTCCACATTTGAAGCATTCTCCAGTGGCGTTCCGTTCACTGCACCCCCACCGCTCACAGCCCCCTTAGGGCCATGGTGGCTGCCGTCAACCTCAGGGCCACAAGTAAGTCATGACTGCAGGTCTACTTCCTGTTGAAGGCAGGCCTCCCATTCTGACTGTGCCTGCTCCTCCAGGGCATTAAGAACCTTCAAGGCTATTTTTCATTGGACCTCAGACCTGGGTTTGAGGACTAATAAAGACATTAAAGGTCGGGTTAGAGAGTGGGGGCATAGATTCAGACTCTGCCCTCAGTTCCTGGACTGGACTATGGCAGGGGTAGAATGGGCACAGAAATGGAAGAGGCTGTTTTAGAGCTGACGTTCTTAGGATTTGGGCTCTAGGGGAGCAGGAAGCTTCCTGTTAAGAGGGTCTGAAGAGAGCACAGCTGCAACCTCTCGCCAAGGGAACTGGCCGGCCACCTGTGAACTAAAGTGCTGGCAGTCATGGGGGCGGAGTTTCGGTGGAGCGCACAGAGGAAAGTGGGCTTTTAGATCTTACAGATTGCACTGCGTGGGGTACAGTTTACTAAGGCAGGCCTGTAAGGGAAGTGGAGAGCACGGGAGAGGTGGCCTGGGTGGGCTTGGGAGAGGTCTCGGCAGTTGAGTTTAAAAGCCGCAACCTCCCAGGGGCAGAATGGAGGAGGAAGGACAGAAGGAAGGTAGAGCCTATGGAAGCGTGTGTATACCAACTGGGAAAGCAGGCAGGGGCTGCAGGGAACCTGCGTTTCCGGCTCCTGCAGCGGATATTACCTTAGCAGCTGCGGCGGTGCATGGAAAGACCATCTGCGTGGCAGCGTAACGGGGCACAGTGGCAGCGGAGGCATGCAGGGGCATGGGGTTGTAAAAGGCGGTTTGAGTTTTCGGTTGCTGTGGGGCTGGCGGAAGAGGGGAGGCGGGAGCAGGAGGCGGGGTCAGGAAGCAGTGGAGAAGGCGTGGCTGGAGGATGGTCCAGGAGAAAAAAGGAGAGAGGGTGGACAGATGGGGCAAGAAGCCGGCGGGAGAACAGGCGACTTTCGACGGGGGCATTTGCGGTGGTCTCCGGTAAAGGGGAGTGGGAGAACACAGAGACAATGATGATGATTATGGTGCTGGGGCTGCCACCCACACATAGCACATGAACCCATCCCTACACGCACTGCACACACCAGGGGGCTCGTCGGTGCAGGGACAGCCCGGAGGGTCGAGGAAGGGCAGAGCCAGGAGAAATGGCAGACGGAACTTTGGGGGAGGGATGGGAACACAGAGAGATGGAGAGAGGCTGAGAGAGAGATTGAGAGAGAGATACTTGGGCAAATTTCCCAGTTCTCTGACAGAAAATACTAAAATTTGTGTGATGGTAAAGTCAGGGTCCCGTTTTCATACTGAGGCCATGCTACTTTACAGAAAAAGGACGCAGGTCTGGGACTGTCCCCGTGTTTAGCCAGGTCGGTTAGCCGGCATCCTAGAGGTGTGCTCAGTTCAATTTTGGAATTTGGATTCCCCGTGCTCGATACACGTGGCCTGTAGCGGGGCTAAAGCCTGGCTTCCCAGTGGTTTAACCCATGCTATGGAGGGACCATGGGTGAGGTAGAGGCGTCCATGCTACCCCCCAAGGTCCGGAGGATACTTCCTGGAAGGGTCCGGAGAGGCAATCTCTGACGTGCCCACATTTTACAGTTAGAGATGCCCGCGGGCAGGCGGCCACATGGGACCAGCACTGGGGCGGGGCGGGACTCACTGCTGATGCTGCCAAACTGGGAAAAGTTGCTGAGCTGAAGAGATGAGGTCCTTATGGGTCCAGAGCCACTAGGAGGGAGAGGTGGGCACGCCAAGCCATGGAGGGACGGCCAAAGGCTGTGCTCGCGCCACCCAGGTATCAAGGCAACAAATGTTAGGTTAGGCCTCAGGAGACGGGGCAAGAAATAGATTCCAGTGAATCAGAAAAGAAAGGAAAGGAAAAGGTTTATTCTGCATCCCCGGGAGACCCACGTACCCCCAGGACAGGGCATGTGGATTCACACCAACATGTAGGGGGGCGCTTTTTTTATACTGCAGTTGGGTTAGGGGCGGGGACATGAGCTGAGGTATTCAGTTGAGGAAGTTTCAGCTGCAGGGGGTAGTTGAGAAGCCAGTATCTGTATCTGGCATGTTGATCTGTGAAAAATTCCAGGAGAAGTCCATTGTCTCATTACATGTCTGCATGTATCCGATCCTGGGCTCTCTCTGACCTAACAGTTCTGATTTTGGACATTTAGATAGAGTTTTGTGCTGGAATTTCTTTACAAATGTGCAGAATAAAACCCAAGACTGATGATTTCCTAACGAAAATGGCGAATTTGACCCACAGTAGAAATTCTAGAAACAAGATTGGTATTATTCCATAATAATGTTAATGAATCCTATTCCAAAGCTAACTTTAAGACCTCTACAAAGAAAATCAGTAAAATTGTCTCTGTTACAAAAATTTGCTAAATTAATTGCCTTGAAATAATTGAATTTGAATCTCAAAAATTATTAAAATCTCTTATTATAAAATTCTAAGTAGCCCGGTAAAAAAACCAGCCCTTTGTTTATTGAAAAGGATGGCCAAAACATTTCTAATGAGAAAAGGGGCTAGTTGCTTCCCGCCTCTAGCAAATTCTTAAAGAATGTGGTCAATTTACATCTGATTGGTCCAGGGTAGGCCAAACCTGTTCTTCCAGGAAAAACAGCCCCCCCTTCCACCCCCAGGACAATTTTGAGCCTTCCCACCTTCAAGCAAGGGTCAGAAAACAATGTAGCTACAACCTTGTTTCTTGACCTTCCCTAGAGGAAAAAATTATGGTCCTTTTAAAATCAAAGGCTGGGCCAGGCCTGCCTTGCCAGCCTCAAATGTGGTTTTCCAAAGCTGCTGGGAAATTTAAGACCTTGGAGTTTATACCTATGTTTCTCAAAGTGACATAATACTGAAATAAATGAGATCTGAGTATTCCTTGTACAAAATCTAGAGGACAGTATTAAATCTGTTGGTTGATTCTGTCTTGCATTTTAAAGATTAGTCTTAATGTTACTGATTGAGAAATCCTGAATATTTGACTTGCCAGCTAAGAGTTTAAGATTCGGATTGAATTGGGAAAAATTGTATAATTATAATAGCTAAATGCTTAAAAAATATTTTATTTTTGTTTTCTCTGAAAAAATTAGAATTCAAAATATGTTGCTTATTGATCTGATTAAAAAAAGGATTAATTTTTAAGATCTCAACTGAAATTTTTAATACAAAAACCAGTTTAAATTTGATTAATATTCTTTAAGATAATTATAAAGGGTATAAACAGCTAATGAGATTTCTGTTTGTCTACAATATAATGTTGGCCATCTATATTTTAGGGGTTTTGGTTTGCTCTGTCAAAGAACATTGTAGACAGCCGCCCTTTTGAGCTGTGTGACTTGGCAGCCGCCATGTTGGCCAAATGGCTCACTGTGCCCCTGGGGGCCGCCATCTTGAAACAACAAAATGCCCCGCCCTCTGATTTAGCCAATCACAAAAGGAATGTCTGCTCACTGAGGCAGGATGGGATTTCAGGGCTGGTGTTTTAAGGCAGAGGTTTACTGTGGAATTAGGGATGGGGCAGAAAGTGTGCTTGCCTCTCAGATTTATTTAATACTTTTTTTAAGAGGATATTTTTAATGCTTAATAAATTAGCAATCATGGTCTTAATATAATTTCAGTGGTATGATAGACCAATGTTTTAAGCAGTTGGCTTCATAAGGGCCGACAATAGAGCTCATATTTCTTAAAAGGCTTGTAGATACATTTTTAAAAGGTATCTTAAATTCTCAGTAGAACCACAGTTATGTGTATATCATAAATAAATTAAGAGTAATTGATTCCATGGTTAAGACTAGATCCTATTATGTTGAAAACTTTTTAAAAAGTGTTGAACATGTTTTAATTAGATATGTATTTGGAAGATTTTCCTGAGTGCAATATTTCAAAATATTAAATGCTTGCTTTAATAAAGTATTTCTGCCAAATAAAAGAAGGAATTGATTTGTTAGTAGCAAAGTCTTTATTTAACCTAGCAATGTCTTTTACTTAAAAGCTCCTCACCGCTGAATTTTAAATTAGGCTGGAAGTGAAGCAGGGTTTGCATGTCGTGTATCAAAATAAAACTTTTCTAAATTTACTAATCTTTGTAAGCAATTGAATCCTACTACATAAAATTATTCTAAAAAGTTACTGAAACCTTCCCATGACTCCCCGGTAGATGCAAAGAAGCCAAAGTCTATACTCTTTAAAAATATGATTGCTAACATTTACAGATTGTTATTAAAATACTAAATCTGATTAGTCACCATAAATAAAAAATCACTTGAAATATATAGCTTTGCTACAGTATTTGTTAAAATCTCAAAAGGAAACCATGTTCCTTACATTTGTTGCTTGTGTGAGGAAGGTAACTGTCGGGAAGAAATAAAAAGAGGTTTCCTTCAGAAGTCTAATTAAAATTAAAAATCAATATATTGGGCCTCATAAGCTAAATTAAATAATTTGTGTTTTGCCTCCTTAAACAAAGTGTATGTAAATTTACTTAAAGACTAATACCAGAAATTTAATTAATGTCATTTACTGTCAATAAATTAGGACAAGAAAAGTTACAAGAATAAATGTTATTTCAAACTGACTTAAATTAGCAAATTGGGCTAAGTGGATATTCAGGAGAACTTAGCTGTCACCTATTAAAATATAAACTACTACAATTTTTAAATAAGACCTCCATCATTATACCAAAAATACCAGGCAGGAACCAATTCCTGGAGCTTTAACTGTTTTAACTGATGGGTCATCTAATGGGAAATTTGCCTATCATACTATAAATTCTAACCGATTCATACTGACCAGTCATACTTCTGTGCAAAGAATTGAGTTAGCAGCTATTAAGGCTGCGTTGCAAGATTTCCAACAGCCTGCTAACATAATTTCTGATCCCTCTTATGCTTCGGGCCTAGTAAATAGAATTGAAACTGCCCGGTTGAAATGGCTTAGTGACCAAAGTTTATTCTTACTATTTAAGTATGTTCAAAAGATTGTGCAACAGCCAACATACCCTTTTTATATCACCCACATCAGGGCTCACAGCATATTACCTGGCTCATTAACTAAGGGAAATGCACATGCTGATCAATGGGTTGCTTTATTAAAAGTGGCTTCAGAATCTCATCAGCTTTTAAAAATCCCAACTTAAAAATCAAAAAAGGGGGATGATGGAGAAATCACCTTTGGCTAGGCTGCTCCAAGCTTTAATTACTCTAAATTTTTTCACTTGTGATGCTGATGGAAAGACACCTATGGAGCTACATTGGTGTCAGAATAAAACAAAAGAAAATGGTCTAGTTAAATGGATGGATCCCGAATCTGGTTTATGGAAGGGACCTGACCCATTATTAACCTTTGGCAGAGGGTACGCTTGTATATTCCCAGAGAATTTTTCCAAACCCATATGGATTCCTGCTAGAAATATTAAACTGCATCAGGAATCTAGCCAGACTGAAGATCTTGCGCCTGGAGCCATAACATGTAGCTGTAAACAATCAACTACCTCAGCCACAGAGAGCAGTGACTCCAAGCAGTCCACTGAAGATGAGGAACAGGAGGAAGACAAACCAGAAAACCAACAGCCCAGATAACACCTGGGACACGGTAAATTGAAGTATGGTAACAATTAATTCAGGTAAAAACTATAGTTTCATACTGGTCTTAGAAGGCACATTTTTCCTTTACCTGGGAAGGACAGCATAGCTATCCCAAAGTCAGAAGGCTCCAGTCAGTGTGTCAACTCAGTGCTCTGGAGACGCAGAACTGTAATTTAGATAGCATGCTCTCTCTGCTTCTGTAAATTGCTTTTTTTTTGCTAACTAGGTTCCTCATTCCAAACCTTGAGACAGCCAGTTTAAAATTAAGTTGTTATGACCTAGAGCAAAGAATATTTTTACATGTTATTATTCTACAAGTTTTATTAATAATTTTTGATGCTTTACAACAGTATATTGTGTATTTATCCCAAACAAATTTAAAAATGAATTTGAATGATTTACATGAAGGTATTTATTCCTTTGCACTGTGTGGAGGGCCTCCTGGGGAAGGCACTTAAGCATTCTGTATTGACCTATCTTGACTTTTTTTGCCAAGAGGAATCCAATTGCCTACAGCTGTTACCTGAGCTCTCTTTTCAAGCTGGGATCATGAAAAGCTGGTACCATGGATCTGTCTCTTTCCCAATGGCGTAAGCTGGGTCCTCTCTGGAGAAGAAACCTGGGTTCCCTATGATCAATGCCAGGTCCTTGCCAGCAGGCGCGGGGATCCAAAGGCAGTTGCTGGGCATGGAGGCCAGAGGGACATAGGTTAACAAGGAGACAGAACTGAACCTCACAGCACCCTACTTGGCCCAGAGATGGTTGATAGTCAAAGACGGGTAAGACTCCACAGGGTGGGGCGACCTAAGACAGGCACAGCCGGGGGCCAGTAAGAGAAAACTTTGGATTCAACAAAGGAGGAGCACAGACCCCCCCTCAATGGTGCACAGGCTTGAACACTCGCTCCTTCTGAGGAAGGTCTCCTGTCCCCATGGCTGCTTCTTGCTTCCCATGCCCAGCCCAGATCAGGAACCAAATAACAGAAGAGATTTGTTCCAGCTGAAGTCAGAATCCAGATAAACGGAGGCTTGGCTAACAGACCTTATGTCTAAATCTAGCATAACAACAGGAATGCTCAGAGCCTTCACAAGGATGTAAAGTCATCCTCTTCATTAATATTTACAGTATAAATTAAGATTATTGTTAAAATATTAAATTTGACAGCAAAATAGTTTTCAAATTAATTAAAGTCAAGTTTAAAAATTAATTAAATTGGGCTAATTTGAAATAAGTAAATATTAAAAAATATTAACAAAAATTTTCATTTCATGGTAAACATGCTATGAACCTAAAGCATGTTCAGGTTCATATTTTTGCGTGCAAAAAATTAATATTTTAAGCTATCTAGACTGCATTATAAAATTTCCAAGAAGTCTTCTAATTAAATAAAAAAAAAGGGTGATTGTGGAAAATATTGTGGAAGAATACAATTTAAGGAAATAGATCCTGTAACTAAATTACATTTAGAGAAAATATTTTTTCGTATATAATGCTAATAGTGAGACACCCAGAAAAAACACACATTATGCTAGGGTAGGCCAGGGAAAGATCATGTTAAAGAAAAGACCCCAAATAAGGTTTTTTTTTTTTCCTTTAACATTGGGTCGAGAATATGTTTGTATACTTTCAGAGAACAGCTACAAGACCATGTGGATTCCTGTAACAATGGATCACAGAAAGCCAACCACAAAGACAGAAGAGACAGTTCAGAGATGGAGATGGTGGAAGACGCCTTGCCATGGTAGCAGTCAGCAGCTGTGCAGCACTGCAGGGTGCCCAGGAACAGACCAGAAAGGACCGGACCTGCAATTTCCACCATCCAGAACCAACATTTCATTGCTGGCATGTACACATGGACTTTTGGACATTGAAACATGGACTCATAACTTTAGGACATTGAAATTGGGACTTGATTATTTTTTAAAGAAAAAATAAGGGGGAGATGTGGGAAACTGTTTATTGCCTTCACTATCTGATAAGCATAGACAGAGAACTCCCCAAAACACCCCGAAGGCTGGGTGACTTTGAAGCCCTAGCAAAGCTCAGAGCTAGGGGCCACCTCTGTTTGTCCAGACAGTGGTAGCTGAAAAGACTCCTCCATTTATTATTATGTAAATCCTTGCTGAGTGGCTAGTGTGCTTATTACTAGCGGGTCACCTGCCTAAGCTCTATGCTATGGGTGCATCTGAGATCAATAAAATCTTGGTGATGCCTGAGCACAGAGGAAGGCCTTCGGGACTTGCCGACTGGTCCCCCAATATTGCAAAATTATCTCTTGTCTATTTCTCTCCTTTGTTGTGTGGCTCCTCTTTCAGATACTGAACCCTACTCCACGCGGGACATGGAAGGAAACAATCAACACAAAACACAAGGATGGTTGAACGAAATGCAAGTCCAAAAGTGAATGTATGTTTGTATGGGGGGGGGGGGTGGGATAGAGGATGGTGGTCACAGTCATGAGGAACAGGGTTTACTTTTAGTGCTGGCAGTGTATCATAATGAATTTGATTTCCTTTTTACATGGTAGACTATTGAATATTGTTAAACTATTGACAGGATTCTCAGCTCAATATGTGAAGTTTGATGACACAACACGTACAGTTTTTATTTAACTACTTGCTCTAGAACAGCATTGGTGGATATTGTTGATATTAGAGAAGTGAGGTTTCACTCTGTTTCACTCATGATTCACTTCATGTTACATTTGCACCATACATAAGTAAGATATTAGTAATAAGGGAAATGGCGTACGGTGTACATGAGTATTATCTTCCCAATTTTTCTGTAAATCTGGAACTATTTTAAAATAAAACTTTTATTAAAACAACAATAAAAATAATAGGAAATGGGAATATCTGAACATAGTGGAATGGACCACTAAAATGACTGTGGAATTTTGGAAGTGGATTAGAGGAAACACCACCTCCCTGCCATATGCTGGACATATACTGGAACTAAAGGAAGAGGAGAGAGAGAGAGAGAGAGAGAGAGAGAGAGAGAGAGAGAGAGAGAGAGAGAATTGAGAGAGAGGTAAGTTTGGGAAAAATTTTAGGAGTTAAGAGGAAGGTCTCTGTGCTATAACCAGAGTATTTGAGATTTCTGCATCCTCTTCCACGCCTGTCCCTCTAGAATTGTCAAGCTTAGGCTTTCTGATGTCAAGCCACACCATGGCCAAACTGATTTTGGGCAACGTGACCTGTAGTGAGTGGCTCCTCATTAACCTAAAGATGACAAATAGAGGCCAGGATGCTTTCAGTAGTGTCTGTTTCCTCACGATAACAAAACTTAATAAGACCATAGTGTAGACAAGTAGAGATAAGGAATAAGACTCCAAACTCAAGGATGGAAGAACAAACTACAAGGCCAAAATTGAATTTATGTTAGTATTGGGGTGTGCTGGGCTGGATGGTGGTGTTCGCAGTCATGAGGAACAGGGTGTTGTGTTAGTGCTGCGAGTGTATAATAAAGAACTTGATTTCCTTTTTACATGGCAGACTATTGAATACTGTTAAACTATTGAAAGGATGATAAGCTCAAGACCTGAAGGTTTATGCCACAACTGGTCCAGTTTTTCCTTTAACAACTAAGTCTAGAACAGCATTGCTGAATATTGTAGATACTAGTGAAGTGAGGTTTCACTCTAAATGTTTCACTGATGATTCACTTCATGTTACATTTTACCCATACATAATTAAGATATTAGTAATAAGGGAAATTGGGTATGGTGTATGTGGTTGTTATCTTCACAATTTTTCTGTAAACCTGGTAGTATTCTAAAATAAAACATCCATTAAAACGACACTCAAAATCCTAGAAATGGTAGCAACTGAACATAGTGGAATGGACCACTGAAATGATGGGCGAGTATGGAAATTGTCTTAGAGGAAACACCAACCCCCTGCCATATGTTGGACTAAAATGGAACTAGGCGAAATGAGACATAGAGACAGAGAGGACAGTTTGGGAAATATATTAGGAGTTAAGAGGAAGGTCTCTCTTCTATAACCAGAGTGTCTGAAATTTCTGCATCCTCTGCCATTCCCAGCCCCTCCTGGATGGTCAAGCTTAGGCTTTGTGATGTCAAGTCACACCATGGTAATCAGTGAATTTGGGCAACGAGAGCTGAAGTGAGTGGCTCCTCATTAACCTAAAGAGTATATATAGAGGCCAGGACCCTTTGAGGAGTGTCTGTTGCCTCAAGATAGTGAAACTTAATAAGACGATACTGTAGACAAGTAGAGATGAGGAATAAGACTCCAAACACAAGGATGGATGAAGAAACTGCAAGTCCAAAAGTGAATTTATGTATGTATTGGGGGAGGGGGCGGGATGGATGGTGGTGGTCAAAGTCATGAGGAACAGGGTGTTCTGTTAGTCCTGGCAAAGTATAATAATGATTTTGATTTCATTTTTACATGGCAGACTGTTGAATATTGTTAAACTATTGAAAGGATGAAATTTTGTGCAACAACAGGTCCAGTTTTTCCTTTAACAACATGGTCTAGAATAGCATTGCTGGATATTGGACATAATAGGGAAATGAAGTTTCAATCTGTTTCACTGATGATTCACTTCATGTTACATTTGCCCCATAATAAGTAAGATATTATTAAAAAGGGAAATTGGGTATGGTATACATGGTTATTATCGTCACAATTGTTCTGTAAATCTGGAACTATTCTAAAATAAAATATCCATTAAAACAACACTCAAAATCCTAGGAAATGGTAGCAACAGCACATATTGGAATGGACCACTGAAATTCGGGGGAGTATGGCAATTGTCTTAGAGGAAACACCACCTCCATGCCATATGCTGGACTATAATAGACCTAGAGGAAATGAGAGGTAGAGAGAGGACAGTTAGGGAAAAATTTAAGGAGTAAGATGAAGGTCTCTGTTCTACAACCAGAGTGTCTGAGATTTCTGCATCCTCTCCCACCCCTGCCCCTCCTGGTTGGTCAAGCTGAGGCTTTCTGATGTCAAGCCACACCATGGCAAGCACTGATTTTGGGCAGTTATAGCTGACTTGAAAGTCTCCTCATTAATATAAAAAGTATATATAGAGGCCAGGACTCTTTGAGTAGTGTCTCTTGCCTCAAGATAGTGAAACTTAATAAGACGATAGTGTAGACTAGTAGAGGTAAGGAATAAGACTCCAAACACAAGCATGGATGAAGAAACTGTAAGTCCAAAAGTGAATTTATGTTTGTTTTGAGGGTGTGGGATGGATGTTTGTGGTGTCAGTCATGAGTAACAGGGTATTCTGTTAGGGCTCAGAGTTTATAATAAAGAATTTGATTCCTTTTTACATGGCTGACTATTGAATATTGTTAAACTATTGAAATGATGGTCAGCTCAAGTTGTGAAATTTTATGCCACAACAGGTAGAGTAATGTAGATTTCTTTAGTTGGGGCACCGGACAAGCCATTCCTTACTGAGCCAGACCCTTAACATAAGGACAAGGAGAAGTCTCAATGGGGATTTTTTTCTCAACACTTTCTCATACTGTCAAGGAAAAAAGAGGCTGATGCTTAATTTAGGTTTGGATTGGGGGGTGGTATGGATGGTGGTGGTCTCAGACATGAGGAACAGGGTGTTTTGTTAGTGCTGGCAGTGGGTAATATTGAATTTGTTTTCCTGTTTACATAGTAGACTATTGAATATTGTTAAACTATTGAAAGGATGGTCAGCTCAAGATGTGAAGTTTTATGCCACAACTGGTCCATTTTTTCCTTTAACAACATGGTCTAGAACAGCACTGCTGGATACTGGCAATACTAGAGAAGGGAGGTTTCACTGTAACTGTTTCACTGATGATTCACTTCATGTTACATTTGCCCCATACTTAAATAAGATGTTAATAATAAGAGAAATTTGGTATGGTGTACATGGTTATTATCTTGACAATTTTTCTTTAAATCTAAAACTATTCTAAATTAATACATCCATTAAATCAACTCTCAAAATCCTAGGAAATGGTAGCAACTGAACATAGTGGAATGGAACACTGAAATAACGGGGGAGTATGAGAATTGTCTTAGAGGAAACACCAAATCCCTGCCATATGCTGGACTATAGTGGAATCTGAGGAAATGAGAGAGAGCGAGGACAGTTTGGGAAAAATTTTAGGAGTTAAGAGGTAGGTCTCTGTTCTTTAACCACAGAGTCTGAGATTTCGGTATCCTTTGCCCCCCCCCCCCCCGCCCCTCGTGGATGGTCAAGCTGAGGTTTGTGATGTCAAACCACACCACGGCAACCACTGATTTTGGGCAGCCAGGGCTGAAGTGAGTGGCTCCTCAATAACTTAAAAAGTATATATAGAAGCCAGGACCCTTTGACTAGTGTCTGTTGCCTCAAGATAGCGAAACTTAATAAGACAATTGACAAGACCAGTAGAGATAAGAAATAAGACCCCAAACACAAGGATGGATGAAGAAACTGTAAGTCCAAAAGTCATTTTTTTTGTATGGGGGGGGTGGTATGGAATTTTCGTGGTGGCAGTCATGAGGAACAGGGTGTTGTGTTAGTGTTGGAAGTGTATAATAAAGAATTTGATTTCCTTTTTACATGGCTGACTATTGAATATTGTTAAACTATTGAAATGATCGTCAGCTCAAGTTGTGAAGTTTTATGCCACAACAGGTAGAGTTTTTCATTTAACATCATGGTCTAGAACAGCATTGTTGTATATTGGAGATACTAGAGAAGTGAGGTTTGACCCTGTTTCACTGATGAGGAGGCATCTAAGGAGGGGGCAGGCATGTGAGAAGGGAGTAATGTATATTTCTTTATTTGGAGCACCAGACAAGCCAATGAATACTGAGCTAGACACTTTGGATAAGGACAAGGATAAGTTTGAATGAGGATTTTATTCCCAACACTTTCTCATACTGACAGGGAAAAAACAGCTGATGTTTACTTTAGGTTTGGATTGGGGCGGCGGGATGGGTGGTGGTGGTCGCAATCATGAGGAACAGTGTGTTGTCTTAGTACTGGCAGTGTATAATAATGAATTTGATTTCCTTTTTACATGGTAGACTATTGAATATTGTTAATTATTGAAAGGATGGTCAGCTCAAGATGTGAAGTTTTATGCTGCAAATGGTACAGTTTTTTTTTTTACAACTTGGTCTAGAACAGCATTGCTGGATATTGGAGATACTAGAAAAGTGAGGTTTCACTCTAACGGTTTCAATGATGATTCATTTAAGGTTACATTTGCCCCATACATAAGTAAGATATGAGTACTATGGAAAATTGGGTATGGTGTACATGGTTATTATCTTCACAATCTTTCTGTAAATCTGGAACTATTATAAAATAAAACATCCATTAAAAGAACACTCAAAATCCTAGGAAACATTAATATCTCAACACAGTGGAATGGGCCACTGAAATGATGGGGTAGTATGGCAATTCTCTTGGAGGAAACATCACCTCCCTGCCATAGGATGGACTATAATGGAACTACAGGAAATGAGAGAGAGAGAGGCAGGTCAGTTTGGGAAAAATTTTAGCAGTTAAGTGGAAGATCTCTGTTCTATATCCAGAGTGTCTGAGATTTCTGCATCCTCTGCCACCGCCGCCCCTCCTGGATGGTCAAGCTGATGCTTTCTGATGTCAAGCCATACCATGGCAACCACTGATTTTGGGCAACCAGAGCTGAAGTGAGTGTCTCCTAATTAACTTAAAAGTATATATAGATGCCAGGACATTGTGAGTAGTGTCTGTTGCCTCAAGGTAACGAAACTTAATAAGACGATAGTGTAGTCTTGTAGAGATAAGGTATAAGACTCCAAACACAAGCATGGATGAAGAAACTGCAAGTCCAACGGTGAATTTATGTTTGTATTCGGGGGTGGGGTGGGATGGATGGTGGTGGTCGCAGTCTTGTGAAAGAGGGTGTTGTGTTAGTGCTGGCAGTGTACAATAAAGTATTTCATTTCCTTTGTAAATGGCAGACTATTGCATATTGTTAAACTATTGAAACGATCATAAGCTCAAGACCTGAAGGTTTATGCCACAACTGGTCCAGTTTTTCCTTTAACAACTTGGTCTAGAACAGCATTGCTGGATATTGGCTTTACTAGAGAAGTGAGGATTCACTCTGTTTCATTGATTTTTCACTTCATGTAACATTTGCTCCATACATAAGTAAGTCATTAGTAATAATGGAAATTGGGTATGGTGTACATGGTTATTACCTTCACAACTTTTCTGTAAATCTGGAACTATTCTAAAATGAAACATCCATTAAAAAAACACTCAAAATCCTAGCAAATGGCATCACCTGAACATAGTGGAATGGGCCACTTAAATGACAGTGGAGTATGGGTTGTCTTAGAGGAAACACCATCTCCCTGCCATATGCTGGACTATAATGGAACTAGAGGAAATGAGAGGGAGGGAGAGGACAGTTAGGGAAAAATTTAAGGAGTAAGATGAAGACCTCTGTTCTATAACCAGAGTGTCTGAGATTTCTGCATCCTCTGCCACCCCCGCCCCTCCTGGATGGTGAAGCTGAGGCTTTGTGATGTCAAGCCACACCATGGCAACCACTGATTTTGGGCGACCAGAGCTAAAGTGAGTGGCTCGTCATTAACCTAAAGAGTATATATAGAGGCCAGGAACCTTTGAGTAGTGTCTGTTGCCTCAAGATAGCCAAACTTACTAAGAAGATATTGTAGACCAGTGGAGATAAGGAATAAGACTCCAAACACAAGGATGGATGAAGAAACTGCAAGTCCTCAAGTGAATTAGAAGTCAGTTTCTCAACTGGATGTGGAAGAAGTGGATAAAGTCAGAATACCTTATTCAAATGCTGCCCCTTCTCCAGTAATTCCGCACCCAAGAATCTGGTCTTATGCTTTTTGACCACAGGCAGTTCCTCATTCAATCCATTGTCATTCAATTATCAACAATGTTTCAGAAATGCGCATTATGAGACGATGAAAACATTAATGGTCTCCATAAAAAAATACCTGCAAGGGTATAAAGGGAATATGTATTTTTGTGAGTTTTCAGATACTGGGGAGGGAGCTAAGGAGTGGGAAGTCATGTGAGAAGGGAGTAATGAAGAATTCTTTAACTGGGGCACCAGACAAGCCATTCCATACTGAGCAGACACTTAGAATAAGGACCAGGAGAAGACTGAAGGGGGACTTTATCCTCAACACTTTCTCATCCTGGCAAGGATGAAACGAAGCTGATGTTTAATTTAGGTTTGGAATGGGTGGGTGGGATGGATGGCGTTGGTCGCAGTCATGAGGAACAGGGTCTTGTGTTAGTGCTGGGAGTGTATAATAATGAATTTGATTTCCTTTTTATATGGTAGACTACTGAATATTGTTAAACTATTGAAAGGATGGTCAGCACAAGATCTAAAGTTTTATGCCTCTACTGGTCCAGTTTTTCCTTTAACAACTTGGTCTAGAACAGCATTGCTGGATATTGGACATACTAGAGAAGTGAGATTTCACTCTAACTGTTCACTGATGATTCACTTCATTTTACATTTCCCCCATAGCCAAGTAAGATAATAGTAATAAGGGAAATTGGGGATGGTGTATATGGTTATTATCTTCACAATTTTTCTGTAAATCTTTAACTATTCTAAAATAAAACATCTATTAAAACAACACTCAAAATAATAGGAAATGGTAGCAACTGAACATGGTGGAATGGACCACTGAAATGACGGTGGAGTTTGGTAAGTGGCTTAGAGGAAACACCACCTCCCTGCCATATGCTGGACTATAGTGGACCTAGAGGTAGAGAGAGAGAGAGAGAGAGAGAGAGAGAGAGAGAGAGAGAGAGAGAGAGAGAGAGATCAGAGACCAGTTTGGGAAAAATTTTAGGAGGTAAGAGGAAGGTCTCTTTTCTATAACCTGAGCGTCTGAGATTTCTGTATCTGCTGCCACCCCTGCCCCTCCTGGATGGTCAACCTGAGGCTTTGTGATGTCAAGCCACACCATGGCAACCACTGATTTTGGGCAACCAGAGCTGAAGTGAGTGGCTCTTCATTAATCTAAAGAGTATATATAGAGGCCAGGACCCTTTAAGTGGAATCTGTTGCCTCAAGATAGGGAAACTTAATAAGATGATATTGTAGACTAGTAGAGATAAGGAATAAGTCTCCAAACTGTGGGAAACTGTTTATTGCCTTCACTATCTGATAAGCATAGACAGAGAACTCCCTGAAACCCCCGGAAGGCTGGGTTTTTTGAAGCCCTAGCAAAGCTTTGAGCTAGGCCGCACCTCTTCTCTAATTCCAGATTGTGGTAGCTGAAATGACTCCCCCATTTATTATTATGTAAATCATTGCTGATGGCCTTGTCTGCTTGTTACTAGGTGGTCACCTGCCTAAGGTCTATGCTATGGGTGCATCCAAGATCAATAAAAGCTCGGTGAGTCCTGAGCATGGAGGAAGTCCTTCGGGACTTGCTGCCTGGTCCCCCAATATTGGAAAATTATCTCGTGTCTATTTCTCTCGTTTGTTGTGCGGCTCCTCTTTCAGATACCGAACCATTCTCCACAGGGGACGTGGAAGGAAACACTCAACATCTAGAGCCGGATGGCTAATCTGGAAGTGCAGGTCTCACTGGAGCGGGAAAAGGAAGTTTTCACCGAAAATGTGTGAAAAACCGAAAAAACGTGAGGGGGATTCTACTGCATGCAATGCCCAGGATCAACTACAGAAGCCCGGGTCTGTAATACACTGCAATCGTTTTCTTGACCAGGATAACAAATGGGGCAGGATTTGGCTTTAAAAAAGTAGATTTGGCTTTAAAAAGTTATATTTGGCTTTTTAAAACTAAGAAACTTTATTATAGACTTTTGATTTGCATGTTTAATGTGCTAAAATTTTAGAAGGAAATCTTTTACAGTTTTTGCATGTAATAATAGAACTTAAACTTTATTTTTCTTGAAAAAGGTACTCTTTTAGATCAGGCTGAAAAAAGAGTGCCATGGTCATCTTAATGTGATTTCTTATGCAAATTAAAATCTTAATTTGTATTTGGAATCTATCTGTAATAAGAAATGAAACCCCGCTGCTGAATCTCTCTGGTTCGGAGAGATTCAAAGGTGGCAGGACAGTGCAGATCTATAAGCTCTCCCGCAATGAGATTAGTTAATGTTCTGTTTAAAAACTACCTGAGGACATGTTGGGAAGTGCAAAGTCTAGCCAATGTCACCTTGAGTGCTACCTATTACTTTGGAAAGCGAAAAAGGAAAAAAAAAAACTTAAAAATCTGTTTTTCTATTAAGCATGACTTTGGAAACAAATACGCCATCTGAGTCATTTGCTGAAACTTCCCCCAAAGCAGGATGTGGTGGAAAGGAAAAGGGAGCACATGGCTATCCAATATGGACGCCTCCTCTAATTTAAAGTCTCCTTCTCATAATTGAAAAGTTCAACAAAAATTTAAAATGCGTCTGGGATTTCTGTTCACTAGTAAAGAGAAAACTTGGCTTGGAACTAATCCGCTCCCTTTCCTGTTAGGTTAGGTGGCTCAGGGGACTGCGCAAGAAATAGAGTCCAGTGAATCAGAAAAGAAAAGAAAGGAAAAGGTTTATTCTGAGTCCCTGGGAGACCCAGGTACCCCCAGGACAGGGCATGTGGATTCAGGCCAACAGGGAGGGGGGTGCTTTTTTTATACTGCAGTTGGGTGAGGGTCGGGGACTTGAGCTGAGGTATTCAGTTGAGGAAGTTTCAGCTGCAGGGGGTCATTCAGAAGCCAGTATCTGTGTCTGGCACATTGATCTGTGAGAAATTCCAGGGGAAGTCCATTGTCTCATTACATGTCTGCATTTATCCGATCCTGGGCTCTCTCCAACCTAACATCCTGGCCTTTTGGTGATGGGGGGGCGACTCTTTCGAGCTACTTCCAGCTTACAACAGGCAACCAAGGGGGATGGATTTAAAGGCCAGGTTTAGGCAGAGGGAGGGCAGCCGAGCATAGGGATGGAGCAGGAGCTGATTCACAGTCACCCGTGACATCTCCATGATCCGGGGGTGGATGAACTTGAGGAGGCAGGGGGCTAGGAGAAAAAAAGACACAGATGAGAATCAGGGGCCCTATCATGGGTCGGACCCAGGTAGCTAAGGAGCTTTGGAACTAGCGGG
Organism: Myotis nattereri; assembly: GCF_964212035.1. Taxonomy (NCBI): domain Eukaryota; kingdom Metazoa; phylum Chordata; class Mammalia; order Chiroptera; family Vespertilionidae; genus Myotis; species Myotis nattereri. Next base: position 59,386,412 of record NC_138078.1, read on the forward strand.
AAGGAGAGTTGTCCTGGAAGTGTCCTGCATGTAGTTCTGCACTCAGCTTAGTCAGGGTCTGCACATTTACGTTTTGCTCCTCTACTTTGGAGTCATTGATGCAGTAACAGCATTCTTCCTGAAGTAATATGCATGTTCCTCCTTTTTCTGCGGTCAGAGGGTCTGAGGCGATCTGGTTCCTTAGGGCTACTTGGGCTACTGATGTCACTTGCTGCTGTAGGGAGGCTAAAAAGGCGGTAGTATACTCCAGGGCTAACTGTAGCTTGTCATTAAAGTACTGGGCAGTGACCAGACTATTTCCAAGGGGCCCCCAGTGAGGCCTACTGAGGCAGCAATACTCACCCCTAAAATGACAGGGAGGAAGGCAGCCCGGCGGGTCCAGGGATGGGATGGAGGGAGCAACCAGTGAGCTCCGACTCTCCATACAAGGTTAGTTGGGGAATTACTGTGACCACGAAGCAAGTCCCGGGGTCAGAGGAGTTCATGCAGTTCCTTAAGGTGCCGTTGCACCAAAAGAAGGTTCCTGGGCTGGCCTTGGTGAGACTGGCTGCGGTGTGGTATGACAGTCTCTCCCGTGGCAACACCATAGGTGTTGACATCTTGATTACATCTCTCTGGGTTCCGCTGATTGTAAGCAAAACAGACATAGGGACAGCCAGTATTGGACACTGACTGGATGTTGACAGCCATCTGGATCTTTGTCTGACATCCGAACAGAGGGCAGTCCTGAGATCCTACCTGCCGGGTGACATGTTTGCCGTCTGGTAGTAGGTTTCACTGACCTTGAACCTCCACACATAAGCGGGTGGGGGTGGGTGTAGGTTTCTCAGGGCCGGGAGGAGAAGGAAGGAAGAGGTGAGGGCGGTTAAGGCAGACCTTAATGGGGCCCAACACCTCACATTTATAGAAGTCATGCTGCTCCGGGGTACTCTTGAGTCTGGAGAGGCGGTGCCAGGACAGGTCGTCAAGCTGGGGTGCCAAGCAGCTTGGCCGCAGTGGGGGCTGTGAGGATTACAGTGTGAAGTCCTGTCCACCTAGGCTCCAAGGCTTGTGGTTGTAGGTTTTTAAGGAGGACTGAGTCACCAGGGTGAAGGGCTGGTCTTGGGAGTCTTGGTCGGTCGGCTCTGGCTTGGGCAGAAACCTGAGCAATTGCCTGGTTAAAGACAGATATGGGAGATACGTACCCAGGGGAGGGGTATCAGAAAGAAGACGGTGGTTGAGAAAGAAGAGTCAAAAGGGCTCAAGAAAATGGGGCTTCTTGGTGTAGTCGGAGTTTGGTCGGGGCCATGGGCAGGAGGTCCGGCCAGGAGCTGTGAATTTCTAGAGAGAGTTTAGTTAGAGGGTTCAATAGGTTGAATTGAGTGGCTATGATGAGGGTTCGGGCCAGTGACAGAAATCCAGCAGGATGTAGACGAGGAGGGATTGATGTTCGAGAGTAGATGGAAACTTGTGTTGATGAGAGTGGGCATAGGAGTAGGTCCAGTGTTCGTAAAAAGAGAGTGACACTAGAGGATTTCCCATCCCAGACAGTGGAATTGATGACTCCTCATCATCCCATGTCCGTTTCACCTGAAAATATGAAAAACCTGAGTTAAATTGTAGGGTCCCTTGCCAGGTAAGAGCCTGTGAGGAATGATGGGTCGTCCGGTCCTGGATGGTGTCCCCGAAGAAGTTGGTGGGAGGCACTCGGTGAGCCTGAGAGAGGTAGGTATTGCAGTGAAAGCGGGAGAAAATGTTAGAATGCCCTGATATCCAAGGGAAAATGGAAGGAGCACTGGAAGCCAGGGACCTGGACATGAGGCTGGAGAAAACCCGGGGATGGAGGGAGCAGGTTGGCAGCATGTTCCCAGGCCTCTAGCCGCTTGGATTTTAAAGTTGCTGCATTTTTCCTTTGGGAATGGTGGAGGGGGATGGGGCAAGGTCAGAGCAGTTTTCAGTTCAGTGAAGGGGACAGTTGTGGCGGAGTGAAGAAGAAAAGGTGTTCACAGCGAAGACTGAGCTAGGCAAAGACTGAGCTAGGCTACTGAGGTCTGATACAATAGGGCCCCTTGACGGGATGCATGGCAGTGGAGGATCGGTGTCCCTGTAAAGGACGGGTGCCAGGAGTGGAAGGAGCAGGGAAGCTGAAGGGCTCAGAGTGATCTGCAGAGTGGCCACTAGCATGGTGAGGATGTCTCGTCCTAACAGGGCATGGGGCATGCTATCATCAAGGAGGCAGGGAAGGGGTCCAGTGGCCAGAAGGCAGGTGGATTTGCCGTCAATATACATGTCCGAGATCTTGGAAGGATAAAGGGGCCCTAAAAAGGATGGCAGGACAGAGAAGGCAGCCCTCATGTCAACCGGGAAGGTGACCTACTACCTTCATTGTGTCCCGAGGCTCAGCGAGGGTGATTGGAGTCATCGAGGCTGGGCTTCTTCAATCTTCAGCCAGTTCCAACTTGGCCAGGAGTGGGTCCTTGCCTGGAAGTGTGTCCCCCCTGGCGCTGTGGCATAGAAGGCCCGCCACTTTTTCCAGGGCAGTCACTTTTCCAGTGACCATTTTGACTGCATACCGGGCAGAGCTTGGTCGGAGCTTGGGGCCAGGGGCACTGCATTCCCCAGTGGCCTTCATTTCCGCATTTGAAACATTCTTCGGTGGCGTTCCTTTCATTGCACCCCCACCGCTCACAGCCCCCTTGGGGCCATGGCGGCTACTCTCAACATCAGGGCCACAACTAAGGCATGACTGCAGGTCTACTTCCTGTAGAATGCAGGCCCCCCATTCTGACTGTGCCTGCTCCTCCAGGGAATTAAGAACCTTCAAGGCCATTTTCACTGGACCTCAGACCTGGGTTTGAGGACTAATAAAGACTTTAAAGGTCGGGTTTGATAGTGGGGGGCATAGATTCAGATTATGCCCTCAGTTCCTGGACTGGACTATGGCAGGCGTAAAATGGGCACGGAAATGGAGGAGGCTGTTTTGGAGCTGATGTTCTTAGGATTTGGGCTCTAGGGTAGAACGAAGCTTCCTGTTAAGATTGTCTGAAGACAGCACTGTTGCAACCTCTCACAAAGGGTACTGGCTTGCCACCTTCCTGGAAGGGTCCGGAGAGGCAATCTCTGACATGGCCACCTTGTATGGATAGAGATGCCCAGGGCAGGCGGCCACATGGGACCAGCACTGGGGCGGGGCAGGACTTCTGATGCTGCCAAACTGGGAAATGTTGCCGAGCTGAAGAGATGAGGTCCTTACGGGTCCAGAGCCACTAGGAGGGAGAGGCGGGCATCCCAAGCCGTGGAGAGATGGCCAAAGGGAGTGCTCGCGCCCCCCAGGTATCAAGGCACCAAATGTTAGGTTAGGGCTCAGGAGACGGGGCAAGAAATAGAGTCCAGTGAATCAGAACAGAACGTAACGGAGAAGGTATATTCGGCGTCCCCGGCAGACCCACGTACCCCCAGGACAGGGCACGTGGATTCAAGCCAACAGGCCGGGGGGCGCTTTTTTTATACTGCAGTTGGGTGAGGGGCGGAGACATGAGCTGAGGTATTCAGTTGAGGAAGTTCCAGCTGCAGGGGGTAGTTGAGAAGCCAGTATCTGTATCTGGCACGTTGACCTGTGAGAAATTCCAGGGGAAGTACATTGTCTCATTACATGTCTGCATGTATCCGATCCTGGACTCTCTCCGACCTAACTAAATGTTCTGATTTTGGACATTTAGATAGAGTTTTGAGCTGTAATTTCTTTCCAAATGTGCAGAATAAAACCCAAGACTGGTTATTTCCTAAAGAAAATGGCGAATTTGACCCACAGTAGAAATTCTAGAAACAAGATTAGTATTTTTCCATAATAATGTTAATGAATCCTATTCCAAAGCTAACTTTAAGACCTCTACAAAGAAAATCAGTAAAATTGTCTCTGTTACAAAAATTTGCTAAATTAATTGCCTTGAAATAATTGAATTTGAATCTCAAAACTTATTAAAATCTCTTATTATAAAATTCTAAGTAGCCCGGTAAAAAACCAGCCCTTTGTTTATTGAAAAGGATGGCCAAAACATTTCTAATGAGAAAAGGGGCTAGTTGCTTCCCGCCTCTAGCAAATTCTTAAAGAATGTGGTCAATTTACATCTGATTGGTCCAGGGTAGGCCAAACCTGTTCTTCCAGGAAAAACAGCCCCCCCTTCCACCCCCAGGACAATTTTGAGCCTTCCCACCTTCAAGCAAGGGTCAGAAAACAATGTAGCTACAACCTTGTTTCTTGACCTTCCCTAGAGGAAAAAATTATGGTCCTTTGAAAATCAAAGGCTGGTCCAGGCCTGCCTTGCCAGCCTCAAATGTGGTTTTCCAAAGCTGCTGGGAAATTTAAGACCTTGGAGTTTATACCTATGTTTCTCAAAGTGACATAATACTGAAATAAATGAGATCTGAGTATTCCTTGTACAAATTCTAGAGGACAGTATTAAATCTGTTGGTTGATTCTGTCTTGCATTTTAAAGATTAGTCTTAATGTTACTGATTGAGAAATCCTGAATATTTGACTTGCCAGCTAAGAGTTTAAGATTCGGATTGAATTGGGAAAAATTGTAAAATTATAATAGCTAAATGCTTAAAAAATATTTTATTTTTGTTTTCTCTGAAAAAATTAGAATTCAAAATATGTTGCTTATTGATCTGATTAAAAAAAGAGGATTAATTTTTAAGATCTCAACTGAAATTTTTAATACAAAAACCAGTTTAATTTGATAAATATTCTTTAAGATAATTATAAAGGGTATAAACAGCTAATGAGATTTCAGTTTGTCTACAATATAATGTTGGTCATCTATCTTTTAGGGATTTTGGTGTGCTCTGTCAAAGAACATTGTAGACAGCCGCCCTTTTGAGCTGTGTGACTTGGCAGCCGCCATGTTGGCCGATGGCACACTGTGCCCCTGGGGGCCGCCATCTTGAAACAACAAAGGCCCCGCCCTCTGATTTAGCCAATCACAAAAGGAATGTCTGCTAACTGAGGCAGGATGGGATTTCAGGGTTGGAGTATTAAGGCGGAGGTTTACTGTGGAAATGGGGATGGGGCAGAAAGTGTGCTTGCCTCTCAGATTTATTTAATACTCTTTTTTAGAAGATATTTTTAATGCTTAATAAATTAGCAATCATGGTCTTAATATAATTTCAGTGGTATGATAGACCAATGTTTTAAGCAATTGGCTTCATAAGGGCCGACAATAGAGCTCATATTTCTTAAAAGGCTTGTAGATACATTTTTAAAAGATATCTTAAATTCTCAGTAGAACCACAGTTATGCATATATCATAAACAAATTAAGAGTAATTGATACCATGGTCAAGACTAGATCCTATTATGTTGAGAACTGTTTAAAAAGTGTTGAACATGTTTTAATTAGATATGTATTTGGAAGTTTTTCCTGAGTGCAATATTTCAAAATATAAAATGCCTGCTTGCATAAAGAATTTCTGCCAAATAAAGAAAGAATTGATTTATTAGTAGCAAAGTCTTTATTTAACCTAGCAATGTCTTTTATTTAAAAGCTCCTCACCGCTGCATTTTAAATTAGGCTGGACGTGAAGCAGGGTTTGCATGTCATGTATCAAAATAAAACTTTACTAAATTTACTAATCTTTGTAAGAAATAGAATCCTAGTAAAGGAAAATTCTTCTAAAAAGTTACTGAAGACTTTCCATGATCCCTCTGTATATGCAAATAAGCCAAAGGGTATACTCTTTAAAAACATGATTGCTGACATTTACAGATTGTTGTTAAAATACTAAATCTGATTAGTCACCATAAATGAAAAATCACTTGAAATATATAGCTTTGCTACAGTATTTGTTAAAATCTCAAAAGGCAACCATGTTCCTTACATTTGTTGCTTGTGTGAGAAAGAAAACTGTCGGGAAGAAATAAAAAGAGGTTTCCTTCAGATGTCTAACTAAAATTAAAAATCAATATATTGGGCCTCATAAGCTAAATTAAAAAATTTGTGTTTTGCCTCCTTAAACAAAGTGTATGTAAATTTACTTAAAGACTAATACCAGAAATTTAATTAGTGTCATTTACTGTCCATAAATTAGGACAAGTAAAGTTACAAGAATAAATGTTATTTCAAACTGACCTAAATTAGCAAATTGTGCTAATTGGATATTCAGGGGAACTTAGCTGTCACCTATTAAAATATAAACTACAACAATTTTTAAATGAGACCTCCATCATTATACCAAAAATACTAGGCAGGAACCAATTCCTGGAGCTTTAACTGTTTTTACTGATGGGTCATCTAATGGGTAAGTTGCCTATCATACTATAAATTCTGACCGAGTCATACTGACCAGTCATACCTCTGTGCAAAGAATTTAGTTCGAAGCTATTAAGGCAGCGTTGCAAGATTTCCAACAGCCTGTTAACATAATTTCTGATTCCTCTTATGCTTCAGGCCTAGTGAATAGAATTGAAACTGCCCGGTTGAAATGGCTTAGTGACCAAAGTTTATTCTTACTATTTAAGTAAGTTCAACAGATTGTGCAGTAGACAACATACCCTTTTTATATCACCCACATCAGGGCTCACAGCATATCACCTGGCTCATTAACTAAGGGAAATGCACATGCTGATCAATGGGTTGCTTTATTAAAAGTGGCTTCAGAATCTCATCAGCTTTTAAAAATCCCAACTTGAAAAACAAAAAAGGGGGATGATGGAGAAATCACCTTCGGGTAGTCTGCTCCTAGCTTTAATTACTCTAAATTTTTTCACTTGTGATGCTGATGGAAAGACACCTATGGAGCTACATTGGTGTCAGAATAAAACAAAAGAAAATGGTCTAGTTAAATGGAAGGATCTCGAATCTGGTTTATGGAAGGGACCTGACCCATTATTAAACTTGGCAGACGGTACGCTTGTATATTCCCAGAGAATTTTTCCAAACCCATATGGATTCCTGCTAGAAGTATTAAACTGCATCAGGAATCTAGCCAGACTAAAGATCTTGCACCTGGAGCCATAACATGTAGCTTTAAACAATCAACTACCTCAGCCACAGAGAGCAGTGACTCCAAGCAGTCCACTGAAGATGAGGAACAGGAGGAAGACAAACTAGACAACCAACAGCCCAGAGACCACCTGGGGCACGGTAAAGTGAAGTATGGTAAAAATTAATTCACGTAAAAACTATAGTTTTATACTGGTCTTAGAAGGCACATTTTTCCTTTACCTGGGAAAGACAGCATAGCTATCCCAAAGGCAGAAGGCTCCAGTCAGTGCGTCAACTCAGTGCTCTGGAGACCCAGAACTGTAATTTAGATAGCATGATGTCTCTGCTTCTGTAAATTGCTTTTTTTTTTTTTTTTGCTAACTAGGCTCCTCATTTGAATCCTTTAGACAGCCAGTTTAAAATTAAGTTGTCATGACCTAGAGCAAAGAATATTCTAGCATGGTATTATTCTACAAGTTTTACTAATATTTTTTGATGCTTTACAACAGTATATTGTGCATTTATCCCAAACAAATTTAAAAATGAATTTGAATGTTTTACAGGAAGGGATTTATTCCTTTCCACTGTGCGGAGGGCCTCCTGGGGAAGGCACTTAAGCTTTCTGTATTGACCTATCTTGACTTTTTTTGTCAAGAGGAATCCAATTGCCTAAAGCTGTTACCTGAACTCTCTGTTCAAGCTGGGATCATGAAAAGCTGGTACCATGGATCTGTCTCTTTCCCAATGGCGTAAGCTGGGTCCTCTCTGGAGAAGAAACCTGGGTTCCCAATGATCAATGCCGGGTCCACGCCAGCAGGCAGGGGGATCCAAAGGCAGTTGCTGGGCATGGAGGACAGAGGGACATAGGTTAACAAGGAGACAGATCTGAACCTCACAGCACCCTAGTTGGCCCAGAGATGGTTGATAGTCAAAGACGGGTAAGACTCCACAGGGTGGGGCGACCTAAGACAGGCACAGCCAGGGGCCAGTTAAGAAAACTTGGGGTGCAACAAAGGAGGGGCACAGAACCCCCACCCCAATGGTGCACGGGCTTGAACACTCGCCCCTTCTGAGGAAGATCTCCTGTCCCCATGGCTTCTTCTTGCTTCCCATGCCCAGCCCAGATCAGGAACCAAATAACAGAAGAGATTTGGTCCAGCTGAAGTCAGAATCCAGATAAACGGAGGCTTGGCTAACAGACCCTATGTCTAAATCTAGCCTAACAACAGGAATGCTCAGAGAGTTCACAAGGATGTAAAGTCATCCTCTTCATTAATATTTACAGTGTAAATTAAGATTATTGTTAAAATATTAAATTTGACAGCAAAATAGTTTTCAAATTAATTAAATTCAAGTTTACCAATTAATTAAATTTGGCTAATTTGAAATAAGTAATTATTCAAAAATATTAACAAAAATTTTCATTTCATGGTAAACATGCTATGAACCTAAAGCATGTTCAGGTTCATTTTTTTGCCTGCAAAAAATTATTATTTCAAGCTATCTAGACTGCATTATAAAATTTCCAAGAAGTCTCCTAATTAAATAAAAAAAAAGAGGGGATAGTCGAAAAATATAGTTTAAGAATACCATGTAAGGAAATAGATCCTGTAACTAAATTACATTTAGAGAAAAAATTGTTTCGTTTTTAATGCTAATAGTGAGACACCCAGAAAAAACACACATTATGCTAGGGTAGGCCAGGGAAAGATCATGTTAAAGAAAAGACCCAAGTAAGGTTTTTATTTTCCTTTAACATTTGGTCGAGAATATGTTTGTATACTTTCAGAGAACAGCTACAAGACCATGTGGATTCCTGTAACAACGGATCACAGAAAGCCAACCACAAAGACAGAAGAGACAGTTCAGAGATGGAGATGGTGGAAGACGCCTTGCCATGGTAGCAGTCAGCAGCTGTGCAGCACTGCAGGGTGCCCAGGAACAGACCAGAAAGGACCGGACCTGCAGTTTCCACCATCCAGAGCCAACATTTCATTGCTGACATGTACACATGAACTTTTGGACATTGAAACATGGACTCATAACTTTAGGACATTGAAATTGGGACTTGATTATTTTTTAAAGAAAAAATAAGGGGGAGATGTGGGAAACTGTTTATTGCCTTCACTATCTGATAAGCATAGACAGAGAACTCCCCAAAACACCCCGAAGGCTGGGTGCCTTTGCAGCCCTAGCAAAGCTCAGAGCTAGGGGCCACTTCTGTTTGTCCAGACAGTGGTAGCTGAAAAGACTTCTCCATTTATTATTATGTAAATTCTTGCTGAGGGGCTGGGGTGGTTATTACTATGGGGTCACCTGCCTAAGGTCTATCCTATGGGTGCATCCGAGATCAATAAAATCTTGGTGATGCCTGAGCACAGAGGAAGGCCTTCGGGACTTGCCGACAGGTCCCCCAATATTGCAAAATTATCTCTTGTCTTTTTCTCTCCTTTGTTGTGCGGCTCCTCTTTCAGATACCGAAACCTACTCCACGCGGGACATGGAAGGAAACAATCAACACAAAACACAAGGATGGTTGAACGAACTGCAAGTCCAAAAGCGAATGTATGTTTGTATTGGGGTGGTGGGTGGGATGGATGGTCATGCTCGCATTCATGAGGAATTGGGCGTTTGGTTAGTGCTGGCAGTGTATAATAAAGAATTTGAATTCCTTTTTACATGGCAGACTATTGAATATTGTTAACCTATTGAAAGGATGGTCAGCTCGAGATGTGAAGTTTTATGCCACAACTGGTACAGTTTTGCTTTTAACATCATAGTCTAGAACAGCATTGTTGGATATTGGAGATACTGACGAAGTGAGGTTTGACTTTATTTCACTTCTGGGGAGGGATCTAAGGAGGGGGCAGGCATGTGAGAAGGGAGTACTGTAGATTTCCTTAATTGGGGCACCAGACAAGCCATTCCATACTGAGCCAGACACTTAGAATAAGGACAAGGAGAAGACTGAATGGGAATTTTATCCTCAACACTTTATCATACTGGCCAGGAAGAAAAGAAGCTGATGTTTAATTTAGGTTTGGATTGGGTGGGTGGGATGGATGATGGTGGTCGCAGTCATGAGTAACATGGTGTTGTTTTATGCTGACAGTGTATCATAATGAATTTGATTTCCTTTTTACATTGTAGACTATTGAATATTGTTAAACTATTAACAGGATTCTCAGTTCAATATGTTAAGTTTTATGCCACATGTGGTACAGTTTATATTAAACAACTTGTAATAGAACAGCATTGGTGGATATTGTCGATATTAGAGAAGTGAGGTTTCACTCTCTTTCACTGATGATTCACTTCGTGTTACATTTGCACCATACCTAAGTAAGATATTAGTAATAATGGAAATTGGGTACGGGGTACATGAATATTATCTTCCCAATTTTTTGAATCTGGAACTATTTTAAAATAAAACTTTTATTAAAACAACACTCAAAATAATAGGAAATGGTAATATCTGAACATAGTGGAATGGACCACTGAAATGATTGTGGAGTTTAGGAATTGGATTAGAGGAAACACCAACTCCCTGCCATATGCTGGGCTACAGTGGAACTAAAGGGAGAGAGAGAGAGAGAGAGAGAGAGAGAATTGAGAGAGAGTTCAGTTTGGGAATAATTTTAGGAGTTAAGAGGAAGGTGTCTGTACTATAACCAAAGTTTCTGAGATTTCTGTATCCTCTGCCACCACTGTCCCACTTCGATGGTCAAGCTGAGGCTTTGTGATGTCAAGCCACACCATGGCCACACTGATTTTGGGAAAAGAGACCTGAAGTGAGTAGCTCCTCATTAACCGAAATATAATAACTAGAGGCCACGACCCTTTCAGTAGTGTCTGTTGCCTCAAATTAGCGAAACTTAATAAGCTGATACTGTAGACTAGTAGAGATAAGGAATAAGACTCCAAACACAAGGATGGAAGAAGAAACTGCAAGGCCAAAATTGAATTTATGTTTGTATTGGGGTCAGGATGGCTGGATGGTGGTGTTGGCAGTCATGAGGAACAGTTTGTTATTTTAGTGCTGCCAGTTTAGAGTAAAGAATTTCATTTCCTTTTTACATGGCAGACTATTGAATATTGTTAAACTATTGAAAGGATGATAAGCTTAAGACATGAAGGTTTATGCCACAACTAGTCCAGTTTTTCCTTTAACAAGTTGTTCTAGAACAGCACAGCTGGATATTGGAGATACCAGAGAAGTGAGGTTTCACTCTGTTTCACTGATGTTTCACTTCATGTTAAATTAGCTCAATACATAAGTAAGTCATTAGTAATAAGGGAAATTGTGTATACTGTACATGGTTATTACCTTAACAACTTTTCTGTAAATCTGGAACTATTCTAAAATAAAACATCCATTTAAACAACTCTCAAAATCCTAGGAAATGGTATCAATTGAACATAGTTGAATGGACCACTGAAATGACGGGGGAGTATGGGAATTGTCTTAGAGGAAACACAACCCCCCTTACGTATGCTGGACTATAATGGAACTAGAGGAAATGAGAGGGAGAGCGAGGACAGTTTTGGAAAAATTTTAGGAGTTATGAGGTAGTTCTCTGTTCTCTAAGCAGAGTGTCTGAGTTTTCTGCATCCTTTGCCAGCCCCGCCCCTCCTGTATAGTCAAGCTGAGGCTTTGTGATGTCCAGCCACACCATGGCATCCACTGAATTTGGGCAGTCAGGGGTGAAGTGAGTGGCTCCTCAATAACATATAAAGTATATATAGAGGCCAGGACCCTTTGAGTAGTGTCTGTTGCCTCAAGATAGCGAAACTTAATAAGACGATAGTCTAGACTAGTAGACATAAGGAATAAGACTGCAAACACAAGGATGGATGAAGAAACTGTAAGTCCAAATTCAATTTATGTTTGTATTGGTGGGGTGTGGTATGGATTGTCGTGGTGGCAATCATGAGGAAAAGGGTGCTGTGTTAGTGCTGGATGTATAATAAAGAATTTGATTTCCTTTTTACATGACAGACTATTGAATGTTGTTAAACTATTGACAGTATGGTCAGCTGAAGATGTGAATTTTTATGCCACAAGTGATTGAGTTTTTCCTTTAACATCATGGTGTAGAACAGCATTGTTGTATATTGGAGATACTAGAGAAGTGAGGTTTGACTCTGTTTCACTGATGAGGAGGCATCTAAGTAGGGGGCAGGCATTTGAGAAAGGAGTAATGTAGATTTCTCTATGGGTGGCACCAGACAAGACATTCCATACTGAGTCAGACATTGAGCATAAGGACAAGGATAAGTCTGAATGGGGATTTTATTCCCAACACTTTCCCATACTGACAAGGAAAAAAGAAGCTGATGTTTACTTTAGGTTTGGATTGGGCCAGCGGGATGGATGGTGGTTTTTGCAGTCATGAGGAACAGGGTGTTGTCATAGTGCTGGCAGTGTATAATAATGAATTTTATTTCCGTTTTACATGGTAGACTATTGAATATTGTTAAACTATTAAAAGGATGGTCAGCTCAAGATCTGAAGATTTATGCCCCAAAAAGTCCAGGTTTTCCTTTAACAACTGCTTCTAGAACAGCATTACTGGATATTGGATATACTAGAGAAGTGAGGTTTCACTCTGTTTCACTGATGATTCACTTCATCTTTCATTTGCCCCATACATAAGTAATTTATAAGTAATAAGGGAAATTGGGTATGGTGTACATGGTTATTATCTTCACATTTTTTCTGTAAATCTGGAACTATTCTAAAATAAAATATCCATTAATACAACACTCAAATTCCTAGGAAACATTAATATCTGAACACAGTGGAATGGACTACTGTAATGACAGGGAAGTATGGCAATTTAATTGGAGGAAACACCACCTCCCTGCCATAGCATGGACTATAATGGAACTAGAGGAAATGAGAGAGAGAGAGAGGCAGGTAAGTTTGGGAAATATTTTAGTAGTTAAGAGGAAGGTCTCTGTTCTATAACCAGAGTGTCTGAGATTTCTGCATCCTCTGCCACCCCGCCCCTCCTGGATGGTCAAGCTGAGGCTTTGTGATGTCAAGCCACACCATGGGAAACACTGAATTTGGGAAGCCAGAGCTCAAGTGAGTGGCTCCTAATTAACTTAAAAGTATATATAGATTCCAGGACACTGTGAGTAGTGTCTGTTGCCTCAAGGTAGCGAAATTTAATATGACGACTGTCTACACTAGTAGAGGTAAGGAATAAGACTCCAAACACAAGCATGGATGAAGAAACTGCAATTCCAACGGTGAATTTATGTTTGTATTTTGGGGTAGGGTGAGATGGATGGTGGTGGTCGCAGTCATTTGGAAGAGGGTGTTGTGTTTGTGCTGGCAGTGTATAATAAAGAATTTGAATTCCTTTTTAAATGGCAGACTACTGAATATTGTTAAACTATTGAAAGGATGATAAGCTCAAGACCTGAAGGTTTATGCCAAAACTGGTCCAGTTTTTCCTTTAATAACTTGGTCTAGAAGAGCATTGCTGGATATTGGAGATACTAGAGAAGTGAGGTTTCATTCTAACTGTTTCACTGATGTTTCACTTCATGTTAAATTTGCTCAATACATAAGTCAGTCCTTAGTAATAAGGGAAATTGGGTATGGTGTACATGGTTATTACCTTCACAACTTTTCTGTAAATCCGGAATTATTCTAAAATAAAACATCCATTAAAACAACTCTCAAAATCCTAGGAAATGGTAGCAACTGAACATAGTGGAATGGACCACTGAAATTATGGGGGGATATGGGGATTGTCTTAGTGGAAACACCAACTACCTGCCATATGCTGGACTATAATGGAACTAGAGGAAATGAGAGAGAGAGCGAGGAAAGTTTGGGAAAATTTTAGGAGTTAGGATGTAGTTCTCTGTTCTATAACCAGAGTGTCTGAGATTTCTGCATCCTTTGCCACCCCAGCCCCTCCTGGATGGTCAAGCTGAGGCTTTGTGATTGAAGGGACAGAACGGAACATGAAAGAACTAATCAGAACTAAGCAGAAATGCACCCACCTCCCTCTTCAAAGACGAGGTGGTTACATGCTCTTCTCCCTCAACTCTATGTTGTCTTACAAGGCTGGGTTCTCAGCCCAAGCCGCCCCTCGCCCCCCAAAAGTGACCACAAGAATGCTGGTATTGTCCTAACTCTCCCAACCACCCACCGGAGTGGACCAATGAAGCTCCAGAAATGTAGCTAAGGTCCTAATAAGGCTATAGTGGAGGACGGCTCCAACCTTCAGAATGTGATGGTCACTTCCAGACCCTTATGATGTAAAACCCTGACCAATCTCTGTAACTCACGTCACCCCTAAAGCCCACCCCAAATAGCTAGCCCTATATAACCTTTGTTCTCCTGGGACACGCTCTCTCCCATCACCGCTGCGCCGGATAGAGGCTGGGAGCAAATTCTACAATTGATCAATAAAGACTCGTTGCTTTTGCATCGGAGGAGGCTCCCTGTTGGTGGATTATCGTGGACCCCGAACTCTGGGCATAACATTTTGGGGGCGCATCCGGGATCCCAAAAAAACCCTCGAGGGACCCCCACTCTGAGAGTCTGCTGTCCTTGGTAAGTGTCTATGTGTTGTGTGTTCTGTCCTATGCGAGCTCGCGTCTGCAATCTTGCCTGATAAGATCTAAGTGGACGCACTGGTGGATCTCGGGAAGGAGGAGTCAATGGATGCCTTGAACCTCCATCTTGGGGGGTGTAAAAGAACCATCTGGCGGGGTGTAAAAGCCCCTTCTGGCGGGGTGTAAAATCCTCATCTGGCTTTTTTTAGTTTTTCTTCCACGGGGTCAGAAGGCTGTTCTTAGGTGGCTTTGTATCTTTGGTGTCTGTATTCTTTTGTTTGATTTTGTGGACTCACTGGACGGACGCTATGGGACTGACTCAAACTACTCCTTTAAGCATTATGGTCATTTTAAAGTCAAGGGCTGGGCCAAACCTGCTGGCCAGCCTCAGTTGTGGTTTTCCAGAACTGCTGAGAACTTGGACCTTGAAGCTTACTGAATTCAAATGATAAAAAAACTTATGTCTTGCATTTTTGAAGGTTATTCTTAAAAATGATACTGATTGAGAAAAACTGTGTGTTATGGTAGCTAAATGCCTTTGCTGAATGAATGTCTGGTGAAAGTGTGAGAGTGTGGAGGGAGGGGGCCTGCCCTCTCCTCTCCTTTGTGTGGCTCCACAACTTTGGTCAGGTGGGTACGTGAGTGAAGATCTGTGAAAACAGGTCACCCGTCCCTCGTCTGTCCCTCGTCACCGATCATCATGAGGTCGGGACAAAGTAAACCTGCTGTTCTTAATTACATGTTAAAAAAAATTTTTTTAAGGAATACAATAGAGATTGTAAAATTAAAATGAATGCTAAAACACTGAGGAAGCATGAGTGAACTGAGTGAACAGCTGTTTGTTTTTGTGGAACTAGCTAATTTGCTACCAAAATGTGGTACTGGACGCAGTCTTAACTCCTCCAGTAGGTTCTCACCAAAACGTTAGTCAAGAATTCTGTTCTGGGACATGGGTGCCAGGAGTGCCCCCACGCCCGTCTGGGGAGTTGGGCAATGTTTTGTTTATCTGCTCAGCTCCAGTCTGGGCTAGTCTACTGAGAGTGTGAATACGAGTGTTTATCTATTTTGGCTGCTCATTACTATACTGTGTAAAGTGAAACTTACTTTGATTTATTTTGCATTTCTGTTAATTCATCTTTCTGAACATTTGGACTGGACCCGCGGTGGGCTGCAAGAATCTCTAGCAATTCTCAGAGTCTTTTGCTCGCCACTACAATAGGAATCAACCCACTTAGTTAATATAAATTTTTGTCTATCAGTTGCTCTTACCTGGGATGTAAATCGCTGTAATTACAACATTGCTTAGTTCTGAGATTGCTTATAAAAGAGTAAAAGAAAAAAATCTGTGAGGAAAAGCAGCCTGGGCTGAGAGAAGTGGGGCCGGGGATGATTGGCAGTTATGCTGCTGGCTGCAAACCTAACAGGTCTTATCAATGAACTTCAAGGACACAAAAAATAACCTTAAGCACAGTCTTTCTCTGCCCTGGTTTACTCTTTTAACCCCTCCAATGCTGAATCAGATGGATACCTGTTCTTAGTTTTATCACAAAAGGTCTAGAGTAAAAGTACATTTAAAATATGTTCATAAATATTAATATAAAATTGCTGAATGTTCACCTTTGATAATCATTAAAGGATTAAGGTTTCTAAGAATAAATTAAAACAACAACTAAACTCCCACTAGAAAAGCGGAGGAGGAACAAAGCTAGAATCTGCAGCCCCCCCTGCAGATTTAGAACTGTTTGACAGGCAGACTCAGGCCCTGAGAGCCAGGTCGAAGAAGTGGGGGCTGAATGCCTAAGCTGCCCTCAAGGCCCAGAAGCCCCTGGTGGAGCAGAGGTGTGCACGCAGTCAAGGAGAGCCTACAGGAGCTGCAACAGCTGCTGGCAGGCACCTAGGTGCAGGCTAAGCTGGAGAAGGCCTAGGTGCTGGAGCTGATGGTGCAGCGCTTTCTGCAGGGCAGAGCTTGTGCGTGCAAGCAGCTGCTGGCAGAAGCCAGTGAGCACTTCCCTGCAGGCTACATCCAGTGAACCCCTGCTTGAGTCCATACCACTGCAAATGGGCAGTGGCTTCCGGGATTTGCTGGGGGACGCTCTGGCTGGGTCTCTGGGAGACCCTATGCTGGAAGAGGAGGGGTTAATATCTCCTTCCAGTGCACTCCCTTGAAAGAGGCCTGGTTGTTGCTCTGCCACAACGGGAACTGGTAAAAAGGCAAAAAGCAGGGCCCTAAGGGTTCACAAAAAAGCACTCTCCCTGGACCTGGGAGCTATCAGGACTTTGAAATTCTCCAAGAGAGGAGGAGTCTGTCTCAGACTGGACAAAACCTCGTTGGGTTAGAAAAACCGGAGGCTGCTTATTGATCTTATAGACTGCAGTTTGCTGGGCAGAGGTCCTAGCCCAGTTATATAGGGTTTAAGCTACATTGTACAGCAAAACAACTTTCTCCTGTGCCAGAATACATTGTAAAAAAATTGAATGCATGATAAACCAGTAAGCTGGAACTAGTAAAATAGGGAAACTGAGCAGAAATCCGATTTTCCCTAAACCAATGACACTTGGGAGTAAATGCTTTGCATTTGCCTCCCTAAAACAAAGGTTAAATCGTTTATGTCAATCTGATTAGTGTCATTTGTTGTCCACACCCAGGGACAAATGAAGTTAAAAAATAAGCCTTATTTTGATTAGTTCCTTTATTCAGGAGGAGCCAACCCTGTCCCTCCCTGCAACATAAATGATAAAATGTATGTTAAGGAATTTTCAAATTGCTCAAACCTCGCTGCCTTGGGTCCAGTTCTGCATGTGTAAGAAGGGACAGAGTAAAGGCCAAAAGAGGCTGGCAAGGCCATCTAAACCACCCAGCCGCTATTGGCCAAAGACGCCTGAGGCGGACCTCCTCGGACTGACATCAGCTGACTCTGACTAGGACAGATTGGGCTTTTTCCAACTGGGCCCCCATGAGCCGATGGTCAAAATGAAGATCGGAGGCTAGACTGGTAACTTTATGATTGATGCAGCAGCAGAGCACTCGGTAGTTACTCAGAAGGTAGCTCCCCTCTCAGGACAGGAAGTCACCAATATTGGAGCTACAGGTACAGTACCACAGCTGCAGACTGTTCTGCCACCCCCGCTGATGTCAGTGAGGTGGCCATCAGGTGGTTCATGAATTCCTATATTTACCAGTTGACTTGGTCCCTCTAATGGGCAGAGACCTTTTAGCCAAAATGGAAACAGAAACCACTTTTACCCCAAATGGCTCACCACAGCCTTGCCTAGGTGAAGAGACCTCTCCAATGAAGCTGTCCTTAGCAGTGCCGAGAGAGAAAGTATGAAGACTTTATACCCCCCAGCTAAAGAACCCCACATCTGTTCTTGTTAGGCCCCCTCAGGGGACTTAGGCAGTGTTTCTGTTATCTGCCAAAATTCCCAAGACTGTAAAAGTACTTGTTCACTGAAAAGGTATAAATGTAAATGTTTATTTGATATTAATATATCTACTTAGGTATAAATATTTGTAAGATAAATGAAACCCCCGCTTAGTTTCCTGGTGTATTCTGGAGCAGCCTATTCAGTTTCGACAGAGCCAATGAGAGCAGTAACATCTAAAAGACACCAGTTCTAAAAGCCACCAGACAAACTGCCTTTTTCCTTGTACATCAAAGAGGACTGGGGACCTCAGAAAGAACACGGTAACTCATTCGTTTCTAGTTATGCCAGAATGCCTGTACCCCTTACTTGGACGTGATCTCTTACAGAAATGACAAGCCACCCATAAGCTTGTTCGAGATGCCCTGCCAGCGCTACCTAGGACTCTGTACATCCTTTCCAGCCTGGGGACTCGATGTGGGTAAAAAAGTTCACGA
This sequence comes from Myotis nattereri, assembly GCF_964212035.1. Taxonomy (NCBI): domain Eukaryota; kingdom Metazoa; phylum Chordata; class Mammalia; order Chiroptera; family Vespertilionidae; genus Myotis; species Myotis nattereri. The sequence continues at coordinate 59,404,817 of NC_138078.1, forward strand.
CCCCAGGACTCACCCCAACTTGAAAAGGACTATACCTACCGAAAATTGTAAAATAGACTCAGATGATGCCTGCATCTTCATAAACATGGCTTCAGAAAAACAAGGGCAATTTTACCTTATATAGAAAGGTCAAAGAGTGGACTTTAGTCACCTCCCTAAAATGTTTGTATAGCCCTGCCATTTCTCATGTTTAGTAGTGGAGGATTTGACTGCCTGAAGAGGCCATGATGCCAATATTATGTTTCATTGTATTAATGTGTTTTATTAACCTACAATTCTCTTACAGGTTTAAATGTAGCTGTAACTGGCAAATGTCCAGTCTCCCACACTGAGGAACATTGCTATAGCTATGTGTTAGCTGTCCTGGAAGGGGACTATGTGGGGTGAACTCCAAAAGTAAATGGTGTCTTGCGGCCAAGAGGGCAGGTGCCCAACTGGGCAAAGGAGAATACCCATCAGGTTTTAGTCTCTATCGAGAGACAGTTGACAGTTGGCAGCCTGTATACTATCTTGTATGTCTGTGTGACCATGCCAATATCAGAGGTGGCACAAAACCTCAACTGTAGAAAACTGGGAAAAGCCTGTTTGGAGTAGAAGGTCTGATGCATGGTTATGCATTTCTAAAGAACATAGAAAGAAGGTTTTAAAGCTGGTTTGAAAGTATAAAATTTATAAAAGTTGTGTACAAGAAAAAAAAAGAAATGTTAAAAGAAAATGAATCAAATGGTACAGGCCAGTAAGTGAGAAAGAGTAAATAACTTACATTCTGCCTCACTAAACATAGGGTAAATAGTTATGCCAAAGTACTTAGAAAGAACTGATAAAAGAAATCCAGCAGTTACTCTTTTGTTATAATTCTGAAGAGTGCATGAGAAAGAACTAACAAGAAAAATCAGAAGATCTTAGAGCGGATCAGTATGTTTTTCTCCTTATATAATTCCTCTGAAATTTGGTAATGCTAAATTAGTCATGGCAATACATTTCTTTGCATGAAATCAATAAGACCGGTTTTCAATAGTGATTTTATAGACCGGAAACTTTGACTGGAGTATCATGTTTTAAAAAAACCTGTCTGAACTCTGAAGACTTGAAGCCAAAAAAAGTGCCACAGGAAAGGCCTGGTATTCTACTTGGAAGCCCTGAAGATGGCTGGCGCTGGAGCATCAGGCCCATGCCCTACCATCACTGGCTCATGGTAAGAGTAGAAGGGGAGCAGTAAGGATGCCTCTGCGTCCCTGCGGAACCCCACACACTCTGGGCTGCAACGAGTAGGAGGGCTACTGAGATGGGCCTTAGAGCCTAGAGCGTGGGCTCAGGTGGAGTTTCTACAGGTGAGGGATTCACCTAATGCATCAGATACTGCAGGCAGGCCTGATGGCAGCTGGATGGCTTGGCTTCCTGGCCCTACGGGACACAGTAAGATTCAATCATGAAATTCCAGCAAAGGTAGCCAGTTACCATTCTTGTTGTGTTTATGCAAACATCAGGCTAAATTGAATACAGTAGATAAATTGGTCTTGATTTGGCTTTTTGATAGCCATAGAGGAATTTTAAGAAGAAAAATCCTATTTCAATAGAAGTTGTTAAAGCTTCTTTCCCTTCCACAAATCCATTCGTTATAGTTTGTCTCTGCCAGGTCACAAGCCCAGCTCCTTCTTTGCCCAGGACAGCAGGGAGCCTGACTGGAAGGTGACCTTTGACTAGACACACCCGCTGCACATCACCCTCAAGAAGACAGTGAACGTTGGCGAACCCCTTGTAACCCTCCTGATGCTATTGACTTTCGGCCTTTGCATTATCAACAGACTAGTCCAATTTGTCAAGGAATGTATGAAAGTAATTCAGTTAATAGTTCAGTCCGCCTCATGATTGAGCCGGAAGTTCCAAGACAAGGGGGGATTGAAGGGACAGAACGGTACTTGAAAGAACTAAACAGAACTAAGCAGAAATGCACCCTCCTCCCTCTTCAAGGACGAGGCAGAGACATGCTCTTCTCCTTCTCCTCTATCTTGTCTTGCAAGGCTGGGCCCTCAGCCCAAGCCCCCCCAACCCCGTGAGTGACCACAAGAATGCTGGTACTGTCCTAACTCTCCCAATCACCCACGTTAGTGGACCAATGACGCTTCAGAAATGTAGCTAAGGTCCTAATAAGGCTATAGTGGAAGATGGCTCCAACCTTCAGAATGTGATGGTCACTTCCTGACCCTTATGCTGTAAAACCCTGACCAATCTCTGAACCTCACGTCACCTCTAAAGCCCACCCAAAATAGCTAGCCCTATATAAACTTTGTTATCCTGGGACACTCTCTCTCGCCTCACCGCTGCACCGGTTAGAAGCTGGGAGCCAATTCAAGAATTGATCAATAAAGACTCATTGCTTTTGCATCAGAGGAGGCTCCCTGGTGGTGGATTATTGGGGACCCCGACTTTGGGCATAACAGTGATGGCAAATCACACCACGGCAACCACTGATTTTGGGCAGCCAGGGCTGAAGTGAGTGGCTCCTCAATAACATGAAAACTATATATAGAGGCTAGAACCGTTTGAGTAGTGTCTGATGCCTCAAGATAGTGAAACTTAATAAGATGATAGTCTAGACTAGTAGAGATAAGGAATAAGACCCCAAAAACAAGGATGGATGAGGAAACTGTAAGTCCAAAAGTCAATTTATGTTTGTAATGGGGGGGGGTGGTGATATGGATTGTCATGGTGGCAGTCATGAGGAACAGGGTGTTGTGTTAGTGCTGGAAGTGTATAATAAAGAATTTGATTTCCTTTTTACATGGCAGACTATTGAATATTGTTAAACTATTGACAGGATGGTCAGCTCAAGATGTGAATTATTATGTCACAAGTGATTGAGTTTTTCCTTTAACATCAGGGTCTAGAACAACATTCTTGTATATTGGAGATACTAGAGAAGTGAGGTTTGACTCTGCTTCACTGATGAGGATGGATCTAAGGAGGGGGCAGGCATGTGAGAAGGGAGTAATGTAGATTTCTTTAGTTGGGACACCAGACAAGCCTTTCTTTTTTTTTTTTTAAATATATTTTATTGATTTTTTACAGAGAGAAAGGGAGAGAGATAGAGAGTTAGAAACATCGATGAGAGAGAAACATCGATCAGCTGCCTCCTGTACATCCCCCACTGGGGATATGCCCGCAACCCAGGTACATGCCCTTGACCGGAATCGAACCTGGGACCCTTCAGTCTGCAGGCCGACGCTCTATCCACTGAGCCAAACCGGTTTCGGCCAGACAAGCCTTTCCATACTGAGTCAGACCCTTAGCATAAGGACAAGGACAAGTCTGAATGGGGATTTTATTCCCAAAACTTTCTCATACTGACAAGGAAAAAAGAAGTTGATGTTTACTTTAGGTTTGGGATGGTGCGGGGGGATGGATGGTGGTGGTCGCAGTCATGAGGAACAGGGTGTTGTCATAGTGCTGGCAGTGTATAATAATGAATTTGATTTCCTTTTTACATGTAAGACTATTGAATATTGTTAAACTATTGAAAGGATGGTCAGCTCAAGATCTAAAGCTTTATGCCCCAAATGGTCCAGTTTTTGCTTTAACAACTTGGTCTAGAACAGCATTGCTGAGTATTGGAGATACTAGAGAAGTGATGTTTCACTCTATTTCACTGATGATTCATTTCATGTTACATTTGCCCCATACATAAGTAAGATAGTAGTAATAAGGGAAATTGGGCATGGTGTACATGGTAGTTATCGTCACAATTTTTCTGTATATCTGGAACTATTCTAAAATAAAGCATCCAGTAAAACAACACTCAAAATCCTAGGAAACGTTAGTATCTGAACTTAGTGGAATGGACCACTCTAATGAGGGGGGAGTATGGCAATTGTCTTAGAGGAAACACCACCTCCCTGCCATATCCTGGACTATAATGGGACTAGAGGAAATGAGAGAGAGAGAGAGAGGTCAGTTTGGGAAAATGTTTAGGAGTTAAGAGGAAGGGCTCTGTTCTCGAGGCAGAGTGTCTGAGATTTCTGCATCCTCTGTGACCCCCGTTCCTCCAGGATGGTCTAGCTGAGGCTTTGTCATGTAAAGCCACACCATGGCTACCACTGATTTTGGGCAACCAGAGCTGAAGTGAGTGGCTCTTCATTAACCTATAGAGTATATATAGAGGCCAGGACCCTTTGAGGAGTGTCTGTTGCCTCAAGATAGTGAAACTTAATAAGACGATATTGCAGACTAGTAGAGATAAGGAATAAGACTCCAAACACAAGGACGGAGGAAGAAACTGCAAGTCCAAAACTGAATTTATGTTTTTATTGGGGGTTGGGATGGATGGTGGTGGTCGCAGTCATGAGGAACAGGATTTTGTGATAGTGTTGGCCGTGTATATAAAAGAGTTCAAATTTCTTTTTACACAGCTGACTATTGAATATTCTTAAACTATTGAAAGGATCGTAAGCTCAAGTTGTGAAGTTTTATGCCACAACTGGTCCAGTTTTTCCTTTAACAACTTGGTCTAGAACAGCATTACTGGATATTGGAAGTACTAGAGAAGTGAGGTTTCACTCTAACTGTTTCACTGATGATTCACTTCATGTTACATTTGCCCCATACATAAGTAAGATATTAGTAATAATGGAAAATGGGTATGGTTTCCATGGTTATTATCTTCACTATTTTTTCCGTCAATCTGGAACTATTCTAAAATAAAGCATGCATTAAAATAACACTCAAAATCCGAGGAAACGTGAATACCTGAAGATAGTGGAATGGACCACTGAAATTTCGGGGGAGTATGGCCATTGTCTTAGAGGAAACACCACCTCCCTGCCATACGCTGGACAATAATAGAATTAGAGGAAATCAGAGAGACAGAGGTCATTTTGGTCAAAATTTTAGGAGTTAAGACGAAGGTCTCTGTTCTATAACCAGAGTGTCTGAGAGTTCTGCATTCTCTGCCACGCCCGCCCCTCATGGATGGTCAAGCTGAGGCTTTGTGATGTCAAGACCCACCATGGCAACCACTGAATTTGGGCAACCAGAGCTGAAGTGATCGGCTCCTCATTAACCTAGAGAGTATATATTGAGGCCAGGACCCTTTGAGTAGTGTCTGTTGCCTCAAGATACCGAAACTTACTAAGAAGGTATTGTAGACTAGTGGAGATAAGAAATAAGACTCCAAACACAAGGATGGATGAAGAAACTGCAAGTCCAAAAGTGAATTTATGTTTGAATTTGGCGGTCCGTGGGATGGATGGTGGTGGTCGCAGTCATGAGGAGAAGGGTGTTGTGTTAGTGTTGGCAGTGTATAATAAAGAATTTGATTTCATTTTTACATTGCTGACTGTTGAATATTGTAAAACTATTGAAAGGAGGGTCAGCTCAAGATCTGAAGTTTTATGCCACAACTGGTACAATTTTTCCTTTAACATCATGATCTAGAACAGCATTGTTCGATATTGGAGATACTAGAGAAGTGAGGTTTGACTCTGTTTCACTGATGGGGAGGGATCTAAGGACGGGGCAGTCATCTGAGAAGGGAGTAATGTAGATTTCTTTATTTGGGGCACCAGACAAGCCATTCCATACAGAGCCACACACTTAGACAAGGAGAAGTCTGAATGGGTATTTTTTCTCAACACTTTTTCATACTGGCAAGGAAAAAAGAAGCTGATGATTAATTTAAGTTTCGATAGGGGGGGTGGGATGGCTGGTGGTGATCTCAGTCATGAGGAACAGGGTGTTGTGTCAGTGCTGGCAGTATATAATAATGAATTTGGTTTCCTTTTTACATGGTAGACTATTGAATATTGATAAACTATTGAAAGGATGGTCAGCTCAAGATCTGAAGTTTTATGCCCAAAATGGTCCATTTTTTCCTTTAACAACTTGGTCTAGAACAGCATTACTGGATATTGGAGATACTAGAGAAGTGCGGTTTCACTGGAACAGTTTCACTGATGATTCACTTCATCTTACATTTGCCCACTAGTTAAGTAAGATATTAGTAATAAGGGAAATTGGGAAATGGTTATTAACTTGACAATTTTTTTGAAAATCTGGAACTATTCTAAAATAAAACATCCATTAAAACAACACTGAAAATCCTAGGAAATGGTAGCAACTGAACATAGTGGAAAGGACCACAGAAATGACAGGGGAGTATGGGAATTGTCTTAGAGGAAAGACCAACTCCCTGCCATAGGCTGGACTATAATGGAACTAGAGGAAATGAGAGAGAGCGAGTACAGTTTGGGAATAATTTTAGGAGTTAAGAGGAAGGTCTCTGTTATATAAATAGAGTGTCTGAGATTCCAGCATACTTGCCACCCCTGCCCCTCCTGTATAGTCAAGCTGAGGCTTTGTGATATCAGACCACACCATGGCAACCACTGATTTTGGGCAGCCAGGGCTGAAGGGAGTGGCTCTTCAATAACCCAAAAAGTATATATAGAGGACAGGACCCTTTGAGTAGTGCCTGTTGCCTCAAGACAGCGAAACTTAATAAGAAGATAGTCTAGACTAGTAGATATACGGAATAATACTCCAAACACAAGGATGGAGGAAGAAACTGAAAGTCCAAAAGTCAATTTATCTTTGTATTGGGGTATGGGAGGGGGGTGGATTGGATGGTCGTGGTGGCAGTCATGAGGAACAGGGTGTTGTGTTAGTGCTGGAAGTGTATAATAAAGAAAATGATTTCCTTTTTACATGACAGACTATTGAATATTGTTAAACTATTGAAAGTATGGTCAGCTCAAGATCTGAAGTTTTATGCCGCAAATGGTCGAGTGTTTCCTTTAACAACTTGGTCTTGAACAGCATTGCTGAGTATTGGAGATACTACAGAAGTGATGTTTCACTCTATTTCACTGATGATTCACTTCATGTTACATTTGCCCCATACATAAGTAAGATATTAGTAATAAGGGAAATTGGGCATGGTGTTCATGGTAGTTATCTTCACAATTTTTCTGTACATCTGGAACTATTCTAAAATAAAACATCCATTAAAACAACACTCAAAATCCTAGGAAACTTTAATATCTGAACTTAGTGGAATGGACCACTGAAATGACGGGGGAGTATGGCAATTGTCTTAGAGGAAACACCACCTCCCTGCCATACCCTGGACTATAATGGAACTAGAGGAAATGAGAGAGAGAGAGAAGTCAGTTTGGGAACATGTTTAGGAGTTAAGAGGAAGGTCTCTGTTCTATAAGCAGAGTGCCTGAGATTTCTGCATCCTTTGCCACCCCAGCCCCTCATGGATGGTTAAGCTGAGTCTTTGTGATGTCAAGCCACACCATGGCAACCACTGATTTTGGGTAACCTAAGCTGAAGTGAATGGCTCCTCATTAACCTAAAGAGTTTATATATTCCAAATGAATTTTTGGAGACTTCGTTTTAGATCTGTGAAGTATGCCGTTGGTGTTTAAATGGGAAGTGCTTTGAATATATAGATTGCTTTGCGTAGTATGGACATTTTAATGATGTTGATTCTACCAATCCATGAACACAGAATGTTCTTCCATCTGTTTATGTCTTCCTCCATATCTTTTTTTTAATGTCCTGTAGTTTTCTGAGTAGAGGTCTTTTACCTCTTTAGTTAAGTTTATTCCTAGGTAGGTTAATTTTTTGGGTGTATTGTAAACGGGATTGTTTTTATAATCTCTCTTTCTGAAAGTTCACTATTGGTGTATAGAAATGCCTCAGATTTCTTGGGGTTAATTTTGTGTCCTGCTACATTGCCAAATTCATATATTAAGTCTAGTAGCTTTTTGATGGATACTCCAGGGTTTTGTATGTGTAATATCATGTCCTCTGCAAATAAGGACAGTTTTACTTCCTCTTTTACAATTTGGGTGCCATTTATTTCTTCTTCTTGCCTAATTGCAATGGCTAACATTTCCAGTACTATGTTGAACAGGAGTGGTGATAGGGGACATCCCTGTCTTGTTCCTGTTCTTAGGGGAAATGGTGTTAGTTTTTGTCCATTGAGTATGATGTTGGCTGTGGACCTGTCATATATGGCTTTTATTGTGTTTAGGTATGATCCTTCTACTCCTGCCCTACTGAGAGTTTTTATCAAAAATGGGTGTTGAATTTTGTCATATGCTTTTTCTGCATCAATTGATATGACCATGTGGTTTTTTTCTTTCAGTTTTTTTATGTGATGTATCACGTTTATTGATTTGCGGATATTGCACCATCCTTGCATCCCTGGGATGAATCCTACTTGGTCATGGTGTATGATCTTTCTGATGTACTGCTGGATTCGATTTCGTAAGATTTTGTGGAGGATTTTGGCATCTATGTTCATGAGGGATATTGGCCTGTAATTCTCTTTCATTGTGTTGTCTTTACCTGGTTTTGGTATTAGGATGATGCTTTCTTCATGGAATGAGCTTGGAAGTGTTCCTACCTCCTGAATTTTTTGTAGTAGTCTGAGGAGGATAGGTTTTAGTTCTTCCTTGAAGGTTTGGTAAAATTCCCCTGTGAAGCCATCTGGTCCTGGGCTTCTGTTTGATGGAAGCTTTTTGATGTCTCCTTCAATTTCTTCCATAGTTATTGGCCTATTGAGATTTTTAGATTCTTCCTGATTGAGTTTTGGAATGTTGTATTTTTCTAGGAATTTGTCCATTTCCTCCAGGTTGTCTAGTTTTTGGAGTAGAGCTGTCCATAGTATTTTTTAGCAATCGTTTGTATTTCTGTGCTGTCTGTTGTTATTTCGCCTCTATCGTTTCTGATTTTGTTTATTTGGGTCCTCTCTCTTTGCTTCTTGGTGAGTCTGGCTAGAGGTTTGTCAATCTTGTTTATCCTTTCAAAGAACCAGCTCTTGGTTTCATTGATTTTCTGTATTGTTTTTTTGATCTCTATGTCGTTTATTTCTCCTCTAATCTTTTTATCTCCTTCCTTCTGCTCACTCTGGGGTTTACTTTTTGCTCTCTTTCTAATTCTTTGAGTTGTAGATTTCAGTGATTTCTGCCATTTTTGTTTTTTGAGTTCGGCCTGTAGAGCTCTAAACTTCCCTCTCAGGACTGCTTTAATTGTGTCCCATAGGTTTTGGATTGTTGTGTTTTCATTGTCATTAGTTTCCAGGACGTTTTTAATTTCTTCTTTGATCTCATTGGTAACCCAATCAATATTTAAAGCATGCTATTCTGCTTCCAGGTGTTTGAGTTTTTTTTGTTGTTTTTATTGTAGTTTATTTCTAATATTATGCCATCGTGGGATGCGAAGATGCTTTTTATGATTTCAATCTTCATGAATTTGGGGATACTTTGCTTGTGACCCAATATATGGTCTTTTTTTGAATATGTCTTATTAGCACCTGAGTAGAATGTATATTCCCTGTCTTTGGGGTGGAGTGTTCTGAAGATATCTATTAAGTCCATCTGATCTAGTGAGTCATTTAGGATTGCTGTATCTTTGCTCATTGTTTGTCTAGAGGACTTATCCAATGCTGTCAGTGGTGGATTAAAGTCCCCTACTATGATTGTATTGCTGTCGATCTCTCCTTTGATATCTTTTTTTATCCATTCAGCCATTCGATATCTTTGGGTTGGAGCATTTAGTCCCTTTACGTTTAAAGTTATTATTGAAAGGTACTTGTTTGTAGCCATTTTTTTTTGTGTGTGGCTGTTTTCTTTCTGAGCTGTTTATTTCTTCTTTTTATAACAGTCCCTTTAGCTTTCCTTGCATTGCTGGTTTGGTGGTGATAAACTCCCTTAGCCTTTTTTTGTCTGTGAAGCTTCTTATTTCCCCTTCAAGTTTGAATGATAGCCTTGCTGGATAGAGTATTCTTGGACTCAGTCCTTTGCTTTGAATCACTTTGTAAATTTCCGTCCATTATTTTCTTACCTGATGTGTTTCTGTAGAGAAATCTTTTGATAAACTATTGGGAAATCCCTTGTATGTCACTTTCCGTCTCTGTCTTGCAGCCTGAAAGATTCTCTCTTTATCCTGCACATTTGCCATGGTAATTATGATGTGTCTTGGTGTGGGTCTTTTCGGGTTCACCTTGTTTAGGACTCTCTGGGCTTGTGTGACGTTTTTCTTCCCCACATCAGGGAAGTTTTCTGATATTATTTCTTCGAATAGGTTTTCTAATCCTTGTTCCTCTTTCTTTTGTTCTAGCACCCCTATTATTCATATGTTGTTTCGTTTCATGTTGTCCCAAAGCTCCCTTAGGCCCTCCTCCTGTCTTTCATTTTTTTTTCTCCAATTGCACTACATTTTAGGTGTGGTTTTTCTTCCTTGTCTTCTAATTCAATTATTCAGTCCTCTGCTTCTCCTAGTCTACTGTTGATACTTTCAATGGTGTTTTTTATTGCAGCTATATCACTTTTCATTTCTTCCTGGGTCTTACTTAATTTGTTGTTTTTTTCCTCAGTTTCTTCTAGCTTCTTCCATATGTTATTGATTTTTTCATCTGTTTCTTCTTGCTTCTTGCATAGGTAGTTGACTTTTCATCTGTTTCTTCTTGCTTCTTGCAGAAGTTGTTGATTTTTTCCTCCATCCGGTTTATGCACTCTGGGACCCTTATTCTGAATTCTTTTTCTGTCATGTTGCATGCCTCTGTATTACTTAGCTGCTTTTGTGGAGAGTCCTCCTTCTCGTTCCTTTGGAGGTTTCTTTGTCTACCCATGTTTGATCTTACTGACATATCTAGATGTTGAGTCGTTCAGTGGCCGCTGCCTGGGTTGCAGTGACTCCTTGGTCTTTGGTTGCTCTTCAGGCGGTTGTGGTTGCAGCTGCTCTTCAGTTGGCAGCAGCTCCTCTGGTGGGTGCTGTTAACAGCTGTGGTGGCTCTTCTGGCTGGTGGGGGGAGGTTTCACGTACAGATGCTGTTCCTCAGCAGAGGGTGTGGTGCTCCGGAGGCTGCTGTTCTTGGATCTGCTGCGTTGATTTAAAGGCACAAAATATAACACAACAAGGCACCATTTACCAGGCACTAAATAAAAATATATTCACGATATTAATAACCCCAAATAAATGTGATCACCAGAATGATGAGAATTAGGGAATAAGGAAGAAGGAAGAGAAAAAGATAAAAGAGAATAAAGAAAAGAAAAGTAGGGACCAAAAAAAGGAGTGCAAAAATGAAATTGGGAAAAAAGGAGGGGGGAAAATAAGAGCAAGAAAAGAATAGAGAAAAAAAAGCGCAGCAAGAGAGAATGAAGTGGAAGAGGGGATGGTCAATCTCAGGCTTTGTCCTGTCAATACACAACATGGCAACCACTGATTTTGGGCAGCCAGAGCTGAAGTGAGTGGCTCCTAATTAACCTATAGAGTATATATAGAGGCCAGGACCCCTTGAGGAATGTCTGTTGCCTCAAGATAGTGAAACTTAATAAGACGATATTGTAGACTAGTAGAGATAAGGAATAAGACTCCAAACACAAGGAAGGATGAAGAAACTGCAAGTCCAAAATGAATTTATGTTTGTATTGGTTGTTGGGATGGATGGTGGTGGTCGCAGTCAAGAGGAACAGGGTTTTGTGTTAGTGCTGGCTGTGTATAAAAAAGAGTTCGATTTCCTTTTTACACAGCAGACTATTGAATATTCTTAAACTATTGAAAGGATGGGCAGCTCAAGATGTGAAGTTTTATGCCACAATTGGTCCAGTTTTAACTTTAACAACTTTGTCTAGAACAGCATTGCTGGATATTGGAGGTACTAGAGAAGTGAGGTTTCACTCTGTTTCACTGATGATTCACTTCAAGTTACATTTGCCCCATACATAAGTAAGATATTAGTAATAAGGGAAAATGGGTATTGTTTCCATGGTTATTATATTCACTATTTTTCCGTCAATCTGGAACTATTCTAAAATAAAGCATCCAGTAAAACAACACTCAAAATCGTAGGAAACGTTAATACCTGAACATAGTGGAATGGACCACTGAAATGTCGGGGGGTTATGGCCATTGTCTTAGAGGAAACACCACCTGCCTGCCATATGCTGGACTATAATAGAATTAGAGGAAATCAGAGAGAGAGAGAGGTCATTTTGGTCAAAATTTTAGGAGTTAACAAGAACGTCTCTGTTCTATAACCAGAGTGTCTGAGAGTTCTCAATCCGCTGCCACGCCGGCCTCTTCTGGATGGTCTAGCTGAGGCTTTGTGATGTCAAGACACACCCTATCAGCCACTGAATTTGGGCAACCAGAACTGAGGTGATCGGCTCCTCATTAACCTAAAGAGGATATATAGATGCCAGGACCCTTGAGTAGTGTCTGTTGCCTCAAGATAGCGAAACTTACTAAGAAGGTATTGTAGACTAGGGGAGATAAGGAATAAGACTCCAAACACAAGCATGGATGAAGAAACTGCAAGTCCAAAAGTGAATTTATGTTTGAATTTGGCAGGGCGTTGGATGGATGGTGGTGGTCGCAGTCATGAGAAGAAGGGTGTTGTGTTAGTGTTGGCAATGTATAATAAAGAATTTGATTTCCTTTTTACATTGCTGACTATTGAATATTGTAAAACTATTGAAAGGAGGGTCAGCTCAAGATATGAAGTACAATGCCACAACTGATACAGCCTTTCCTTTAACATCATGGTCTAGAACAGCATGATTCCATATTGGATATACTAGAGAAATGAGGTTTGACTCTATTTCACTGATGGGGAGGGATCTAAGGAGGGGGCAGTCATCTGAGAAGTGAGTAATGTAGATTTCTCTATTTGGGTCAGCAGACAAGCCATTCCATACTGAGCCACACACTTAGACAAGGAGAAGTCTGAATGGTGATTTTTTCTCATCACTTTCTCATACTGGCAAGGAAAAAAGAAGCTGATGACTAATTTAGTTTTCCATATGGTGGGGGTGGTATGGATGGTGGTGGTCGCCTTCATGAGGAATAGGGTGTTGTGTCAGTGCTGGCAGTATATAATAATGAATTTGGTTTCCTTTTTACATGGTAGACTATTGAATATTGTTAACTATTGAAAGGATGGTCAGCTCAAGATGTGAAGTTTTATGCCACAACTCGTCCAGTTTTTCCTTTAACAACTTTGTCTAGAACAGCATTGCTGGATATTGGAGATACTACAGAAGTAATGTTTCACTCTGTTTCACTGTTGATTCACTTCTTCTTACATTTTCCCTATATATAAGTACGATATTAGTAATAAGGGAAATTGGGTATGGTGTTCATGGTTATATTCTTCACAATTTTTCTGTAAATCTAGAACTATTCTAAAATAAAACATCCATTAAAACAACACTCTTCTAGAATTTTTATGGTTTCCTGTCGTACATTAAAGTCCTTTATCCATTTTGAGTTTATTTTTGTGTATGGTGTAAGTTGGTGGTCTAGTTTCATTTTCTTGCATATATCTGTTCAATTTTCCCAACACCATTTATTGAAGAGACTATCTTGGCTCCATTGTATGTTCTTGCCTCCTTTGTCAAATATGAATTGAGCATATTGGTTCGGGCCGATTTCTGGGCTCTCTATTCTATTCCATTGATCTATATGCCTATTCTTGTGCCAGTACCAGGCAGTTTTGAGAACAGTGGCTTTGTAATACAACTTGATATCTGGTATTGAGATCCCACCTACTTTGTTCTTTTTCAGGATTGCTGCAGCTATTCGGAGTCTTTTTTTAATCCAGATGAATTTTTTGAGAGTACATTCTATATCTCTGAAGTATGCCGTTGGTATTTTAATGGGAAGTGCATTGAATTTATAGATTGCTTTGGGTAGTATGGACATTTTAATGATGTTGATTCTACCAATCCATGAACACGGTATGTTCTTCCATCTGTTTATGTCTTCCTCTATATCTTTTTTCAACGTCCTGTAGTTTTCTGAGTAGAGGTCTTTTACCTCTTTAGTTAAGATTATTCCTAGGTAGCTTAGTTTTTTTGGTGCGATGGTAAACGGGATTGTTTTTATAATCTCTCTTTCTGAAAGTTCACTATTGGTGTATAGAAATGCCTCAGATTTCTTGGGGTTAATTTTGTATCCTGCTACATTGCCAAATTCATGTATTAAGTCTAGTAGCTTTTTGATGGAGTCTCTAGGGTTTTGTATGTATAATATCATGTCGTCTGCAAATAAGGACAGTTTTACTTCCTCTTTACCAATTTGGATGCCTTTTATTTCTTCTTCTGGCCGAATTGCAATGGCTAACACTTCCAGTACTATGTTGAACAGGAGTGGTGAGAGGGGGTATCCCTGTCTTCTTAAATGTACGACAGGAAACCATAAAAATTCTAGAAGAATCCAAAGGCAACAAAATCTCAGACATATGCCGAAGCAATTTCTTCACTGATACAGCTCCTAGGGCACTTGAAACTAAAGAGAAAATGAACAAATGGGACTACATCAAAATAAAAAGCTTCTGCACAGCAAAAGAAACCATCAACAAAACAATGAGAAAACCCACTGTGTGGGAAAACATATTTGCCAATGTCATATCTGATAAGGGCCGAATCTCCAAAATCTATAGGGAACTCATACAACTTAACAAAAGGAAGATAAACAATCCAATCAAAAAATGGGCAAAGGACCTAAATAGACACCTTTCAAAAGAGGACATTCAGAAAGCCAAGAGACATATGAAAACATGCTCAAAGTCACTAATCATCTGAGAGATGCAAATCAAAACAACAATGAGGTACCATCTCACACCTGTCAGACTGGCTATCATCAACAAATCAGCAAACGACAAGTGCTGGAGAGGATGTGGAGAAAAAGGAACACTTGTGCACTGCTGGTGGGAATGCAGACTGGTGCAGCCACTATGGAAGACAGGATGGAGTTTCCTTAAAAAACTGAAAATGGAACTTCCATTTGACCCTGTGATCCCACTTCTAGGAATATATCCCAAGAAACCAGAAACACCAATCAGAAAAGATATATGCACCCCTACGTTCATAGCAGCACAATTCACCATAGCTAAGATCTGGAAACAGCCTAAGTGTCCATCAGTAGATGAATGGATTAGAAAACTGTGATACATCTACACGATGGAATACTATGCTGCTCTAAAAAGGAAGGAACTCTTACCATTTGCAACGTCATGGATGGAACTGGAGAGCATTATGCTAAGTGAAATAAGCCAGTCAATGAAGAAAAAATACCACATGATCTCACTCATTCATCGATAATAGAGACCATCATAAACTTTTGAACAATAATAGATACAGAGGCAGAGCTGCCTCAAACAGATTGTCAAACTGCAGCGGGAAGGCCGGGGAGGGTTGGTTGGCAGGAGGTAGGGGGGTAAGAGATCAACTAAAGGACTTGTATGCATGCGTATAAGCATAACAAATGGACATAAGACAATGGGGGATAGGGGAGCCTGGGGGACTGTCTAGGTCGGGGGGATAAAATGGACACATATGTAATACCCTTTGTAATACTTTAAGCAATAAAAAAAAAAAGCAATCAGTTCAGAATGAAAAAGAAAAAAACAAACAAACAAACAAACAAAAAAAAAACAACAACACTCAAGGATGGTACAATATCCGCCAATCAATAAACGTGATACATCACATAAACAAATTGAAAGAAAAAAAAAACCACATGGTCATATCAATTGATGCAGAAAAAGCATTTGAGAAAATTCAACACCCATTTTTGATAAAAACTCTCAGTAAGGTGGGAGTAGAAGGATCATACCTCAACATAATAAAAGCCATATATGACAGGCCCACAGCCAGCATCATACTCATTGGACAAAACTAAGACCATTTCCCCTAAGAACAGGAACAAGACAGGGATGTCCCCTCTCACCACTGCTGTTCAACATAGTACTGGAAGTATTAGCCATCGCAATAAGGCAAGAAGAAGAAATAAAAGGCATCCAAATTGGAAAAGAGGAAGTAAAACTGTCCTTATTTGCAGACGACATGATATTATACATACAAAACCCTAGAGACTCCATCAAAAAGCTACTAGACTTAATACATGAATTTGGCAATGTAGCAGGATACAAAATTAACCCCAAGAAATCTGAGGCATTTCTATACACCAATAGTGAACTTTCAGAAAGAGAGATTATAAAAACAATCCCGTTTACCATCGCACCAAAAAAACTAAGCTACCTAGGAATAATCTTAACTAAAGAGGTAAAAGACCTCTACTCAGAAAACTACAGGACGTTGAAAAAAGATATAGAGGAAGACATAAACAGATGGAAGAACATACCGTGTTCATGGATTGGTAGAATCAACATCATTAAAATGTCCATACTACCCAAAGCAATCTATAAATTCAATGCACTTCCCATTAAAATACCAACGGCATACTTCAGAGATATAGAATGAACTCTCAAAAAATTCATCTGGAATAAAAAAAGACCCTGAATAGCTGCAGCAATCCTGAAAAAGAACAAAGTAGGTGGGATCTCAATACCAGATATCAAGTTGTATTACAAAGCCACTGTTCTCAAAACTGCCTGGTACTGGCACAAGAATAGGCATATAGATCAATGGAATAGAATAGAGAGCCCAGAAATCGGCCCGAACCAATATGCTCAATTAATATTTGACAAAGGAGGCAAGAACATACAATGGAGCCAAGATAGTCTCTTCAATAAATGGTGTTGGAAAAATTGGACAGATATATGCAAGAAAATGAAACTAGACCACCAACTTACACCATACACAAAAATAAACTCAAAATGGATAAAGGACTTAAATGTACGACAGGAAACCATAAAAATTCTAGAAGAATCCAAAGGCAACAAAATCTCAGACATATGCCGAAGCAATTTCTTCACTGATACAGCTCCTAGGGCACTTGAAACTAAAGAGAAAATGAACAAATGGGACTACATCAAAATAAAAAGCTTCTGCACAGCAAAAGAAACCATCAACAAAACAATGAGAAAACCCACTGTGTGGGAAAACATATTTGCCAATGTCATATCTGATAAGGGCCGAATCTCCAAAATCTATAGGGAACTCATACAACTTAACAAAAGGAAGATAAACAATCCAATCAAAAAATGGGCAAAGGACCTAAATAGTCACCTTTCAAAAGAGGACATTCAGAAAGCCAAGAGACATATGAAAACATGCTCAAAGTCACTAATCATCCGAGAGATGCAAATCAAAACAACAATGAGGTACCATCTCACACCTGTCAGACTGGCTATCATCAACAAATCAGCAAACGACAAGTGCTGGAGAGGATGTGGAGAAAAAGGAACACTTGTGCACTGCTGGTGCGAATGCAGACTGGTGCAGCCACTATGGAAGACAGGATGGAGTTTCCTTAAAAAACTGAAAATGGAACTCCCATTTGACGCTGTGATCCCACTTCTAGGAATATATCCCAAGAAACCAGAAACACCAATCAGAAAAGATATATGCACCCCTATGTTCATAGCAGCACAATTCACCATAGCTAAGATCTGGAAACAGCCTAAGTGTCCATCAGTAGATGAATGGATTAGAAAACTGTGGTACATCTACACGATGAAATACTATGCTGCTCTAAAAAGGAAGGAACTCTTACCATTTGCAACGTCATGGATGGAACTGGAGAGCATTATGCTAAGTGAAATAAGCCAGTCAATGAAGGAAAAATACCACATGATCTCACTCATTCATGGATAATAGAGACCATTATAAACTTTTGAACAATAATAGATACAGAGGCAGAGCTGCCTCAAACAGATTGTCAAACTGCAGCGCCAAGGCCGGGGAGGGTTATGTGGCAGGAGGTAGGGGGGTAAGAGATCAACTAAAGGACTTGTATGCATGCGTATAAGCATAACCAATGGACATAAGACACTGGGGGATAGAGGAGGCTGGGGGACTGTCTAGGGCGGGGGGATAAAATGGACACATATGTAATACCCTTTGTAATACTTTAAGCAATAAAAAAAAATAAATAAAAAATAAAAAAAAAATTAAAATAAAAATAAAAAAAGAAGAAGAAATAAAAGTCATCCAAATTGGAAAAGAGGAAGTAAAACTGTCCTTATTTGCAGACGACATGATATTATACATACAAACTAAACTAGAGACTCCATCAAAAAGCTAGTAGACTTAATACATGAATTTGGCAATGTAGCAGGATACAAAATTAACCCCAAGAAATCTGAGGCATTTCTCTACACCAATAGTGAACTTTCAGAAAGAGAGATTATACAAACAATCCCATTTACCATCACACCAAAGAAATTAAGCTACCTAGGAATAAACTTAACTAAAGAGGTAAAAGACCTCTACTCAGAAAACTACAGGACGTTGAAAAAAGATATAGAGGAAGACATAAACAGATGGAAGAACATACCATGTTCATGGATTGGTAGAATCAACATCTTTAAAATGTCCATACTACCCAAAGCAATCTACAAATTCAACGCACTTCCCATTAAAATACCAACGACATACTTCACAGATCTAGACCGAACTCTCCAAAAATTCATCTGGAATAATAAAATGGCCCTGAATAGCTGCAGCGATCCAGAAAACGGACATAGTAGGTGGGATCTCAATACCAGATATCAAGATGTATTACAAAGCCACTGTTCTCAAAACTGCCTGGTACTGGCACAAGAACAGGCATATAGATCAATGAAATAGAATAGAGAGCCCAGAAATCGGCCTGAACCAATATGCTCAATTAATACTTGACAAAGGAGGCAAGAAGATTCAATGGAGCCAAGATAGTCTCTTCAATAAATGGTGTTGGAAAAATTGGACATATCTATGCAAGAAAATGAAACTAGACCACCAACTTACATCATACACAAAAATAAACTCAAAATGGATAAAGGACTTAAATGTACAACAGGAAACCATAAAAATTCTAGAAGAATCTAAAGGCAACAAAATCCCAGACATATGCCGAAATAATTTCTTCACTGATACAACTCCTAGGACATTTGAAACTAAAGAGAAAATGAACAAATGGGACTACCTCGAAATAAAAAGCTTCTGCACAGAAATAGAAACCATCAACAAAACAATGAGAAAACCCACTGTGTGGGAAAACGTATTTGCCAATGTCATATCTGATAAGGGCCTAATCTCCAAAATCTATAGGGAACTCATACAACTTAACAAAAGGCAGTTAAACAATCCAATCAAAAAATGGGCAACCGACCCAGATAGACACCTCTCAAAAGAGGATATTCAGAAAGCCAAGAGACATATGAAAACATGCTCAAAGTCACCAATCATCTGAGAGATGCTAATCAAAACAACAATGAGGTACCATCTCACACCTGTCAGACTGGCTATCATCAACAAATCAACAAACAACAAGTGCTGGAGAGGATGTGGAGAAAAAGTAACACTTGTGCACTGCTGGTGGGAATGCAGACTGGTGCAGCCACTATGGAAGACAGTATGGAGTTTCCTCAAAAAACTGAAAATGGAATTCCCATTTGACCCTGTGATCCCACTTCTAGGAATATATCCCAAGAAACCAGAAACACCAATCAGAAAAGATAAATGCACCCCTATGTTCATAGCAGCACAATTCACCCTAGCTAAGATCTGGAAACAGACTAAGTGCCCATCAGTAGATGAATGGATTAGAAAACTGTGGTACATCTACACGATGAAATACTATGCTGCTGTAAAAACGAAGGAGCTCTTACCGTTTACATTGGCATGGATGGAACTGGAGTGCGTTGTGCTAGGTGAAATAGGCCAGTCAATGAGGGAAATGTACCACATGATCTCACTCATTCATGGATAATAGAGACCATTATAAACTTTTGAACAATAATAGATACAGAGGCAGAGCTGCCTCAAACAGATTGTCAAACTGCAGCGCGAAGGCCGGGGAGGGTTGGGGGGCAGGAGGGAGGGTGTAAAAGATCAACCTAAGGACTTGTATGCATGCATATAAGCATAATCAATGGACATAAGCACTGGAGGATTGGGGAGGCTACCGTACTGTCAAGGGCGAGGGGGGAAAAAGTGACACATATGTAATACCCTTTGAAATACTTTAAGCAATAAAAAAAGTGATTTCAGAAATTAAAAAATATAAAATAAAAAAATAAATCTAGAAAATTTTTTTTCATTTATAATGCTAACAGTGAGACACCCAGGAAAACACACATGGTGTCAAAATAAGCCAAAGGAAAAACATTTGGGCATATATAAAATGTGCACAGAGTAAAAATTCCTTTATTAACCTAGGGTTGAGAATATGTTTGTATATTTTCAGAAAACAACTTCAAGACCACGTGGATTGCTGCAACAGAGAGGAATTCTCAGGAATGCTCCAGTCATGAAGACAAGAGGAGAGACAGTTCAGAGATGGAGAGGCTGAAGACGCTTTTCCATGCTAGCAGTCAGCAGCTGTGTGTCGCTGCAGATTGCCCAGGACCAAACCAGAGAGGGTCGGACCTGCATTGCCACCATTTTTCCACAATCCAGAACTGAAATATCATTGTTGACATGTACACATAAGGAACTGTTGGACATTGAAATTGGGACTTAAAACAATTTTTGTCCTTGAAATGTTATGCTTAAGTTTTAAAATGTTTTGGGTTATGGATTGGCATTCTTATCATTTTAATAGCCAGAGTTTTGTTCTTGATGTTTAAGTTTAATTTTCATTATAGTAGCTTAATTAACAAAACAAAAAGGGTGAGATGTGGGAAACTGACATAGGGTTAAGCCTCGGACTGACCTGCTGGCAAAGTCACAAACAAGTCCTAGCTTAGAGGGCACAGTCCTCTTAGCATAATTAGGCTTGACCTTATAACACTCCCTAGACGTTATCTGGGAATCTAATGGGCTGAGGAAGTGCAGGAAGTATAACCATGGTGTAAACAAGTGAAACTCACAAGGAAAGTGAAACTTTGGTAACCACTACCTTGTTTACCACTCACTATAAAAAGCTTCGTGCTGACAACCCCCACCGCTCTCAAGGTAGACGGAGTTGCGACCTGGGTTCATTCCACTCCCGTGCAGTCAGCGGACCCATCCATGACCCAGAAAGACTTCATCACCAAATGGAGCATCGATCGAGATCAACCCTACCTGCTCAAGCTCAAGCTGCAGTGTGCTCGACCTGCCTGATTCTGGAAACATTGTTCGCGATCGCTCCTGTCACCAGGACCCCACACAATACTGTGTAATAGACTTAGATGATGCCTGCTTCTTCATGGACATGTCTCCAAAGAGACAAGGACAATTTATAGGATCACATGTTTAGTAGCAGAAGATTGGACTGCCTGAAGTGGCCATGATGCCAATATTATGTTTCATTGTATTGATATGTAATTCCTCCGAAATCTGGCAATGCTAAATAAGTCATGGCAATACATTTCTTTGCATATATTTAATAAGACCAGATCCTGATAATGGTTTTATTAACAGAAAACTTTGACTGGAATATCATGTTTTAAAGAGCCCTGTCTGAGCTCTAAAGACTTGAAGCCAGTAAGAATGCCAGGAAGAAAGCCTGGTATCCTGGTTGGGCGCCCTGAAGATGGCTGGTGCTGGAATGTCAGGCCGATGCCCTACCATAACAGGTGGTTGGTAAGGGTAGATGTGGAGCAGCAAATATGCCTCTGCATCCCTGCGGAACCCCCGCACACTCTGGGCCACAACGAGTGGGAGGGCTACTGATATGAGCCTTAATGCCTGGAGCGTAGGCTCAGGTGGAGTTGCTACAGTTGAGGGATTCACCTAACTCCGCAGATACTGTTGGCAGGCCTGATGGATGCTGGATGGCTTAGCTTCCTGGCCTACGGAGCACATTAAAATTCAACCATGAGACTACAGCAAAGGTAGTCAGTTACCATTCTTGTTGTGTTTATGCAACATCAGGAGAGGAGGTAAATTAATCTTGATCTGGATTTTTGATAGCCATGGAGGAATTTTAAGAAGAAAATTCCTATTACAATAGAGGCTGTTAAAGCTAAAATGGTTTCTTTCCCTTCCACCGAACCATTTGTTAAGCATATTGGAATAGTTCAGTTGATAGTTCTGTGTGCCCAGTATGGGGCTCTAGCAACGGTGGAATAGTAATGCAGTCCCTCTCATGATTGAGCAGGAAGTTCCAAGAAACTGGGGGAATGAAAAGGCAAAGGATATGCCCTCCATCTTCCCCGTATCCTCAATGATGGGGCAGCCGCCATGTGCTCAGCATAGTACCAGCTTCCTGTATGCCAGCACACTGCTGGCCACGCCCAGAAACATTTTAAACTAACCAATGACAATCAGGGGACGTGCACACCTTAGAGATGACTACATCCTGTGTAATAAGACCCAACTTGCACCTAGCCAATCGGCAGGGCCCACAAACATCTCCCCTCCCCTAACTCCACCCCCCTATTAAAACCCCATTTTTTCCCACACACGTTCTCTCTCTTCTCGCCTTTGTGAGGATAGGAGCCAGACATGGGTCTGTGATAATAAAGGACTCTTTGCTTTTGCATTGGACATGGATGGCTCCCTGGTGAGGTCTGTTGGGGATTTAAAATCTGGGCATAACAATAACCAAGAGAGTGGCGATGGTAAATTTGGACTTTAAGATGAATGAAGACAAGAGGGAGAAAGATAGAACGAATCAGATAACTGTATTTTATTACAGGAAGGGGAAAACCTCCAGAACGCAAGCCAACAAATGCAGAAGAAGAAGTGGTGGAGTGTTCATCTACCACAGGTGATACACAGGTTCTCTGAGGGGAATACACATAATAATGTGAATCCCTCTATAGACAATGCTTCAGAAAAGGGCATTATGAGAAGATGAAAATATTAATGGTCTCCTTGTATAAATACCAGCAAGGGTATAAAGGAGATATGTTTGTATTTTTGTGTGTTTTCAGATGATCGGGAGGGATGTAAGGAGGGGGCAGGACTGTGAGAAGGGAGTAATGTAGAATTCTTTAATTGGGGCATCAGACAAGCCAGTCCATACTGAGCCAGAAACCTTGAATAAGGACAAGGAGAAGATTGAATGGGGATTTTTTCCTCAACATTTTCTAATACTGACAAGGAAGAAAGGAACCTGATGATTAAGTTAGGTTTGCATTAGCGGGTGTGGGGGTTGGATGGTTGTGGTCGCTGTCATGAGAAACCAGGTGTTGTGTTTGTGCTGGCAGTGTATAGTAATAAATTTTATTTCCTTTTTACATGGTAGATTATTGAATATTGTTAAACTATTGACAGGATTGTCAGCTCAAGATGTGAAGTTTATGCCACAACTGGTACAGTTTTTCCTTAAACAACTTGGTCTAGAATAGCATTGCTAGATATTGGAGTTACTAGAGAAGTGAGGTTTCACTCTGTTTCACTGGTGATTTACTTCATGTTACATTACCCCATACCAAAGTGACATATTAGTAATAAAGGAAATTATGTATGGTGCACATGGGCATTATCTTCACAATTTTTCTGTAAATCTGGAACTATTCTAAAATAAAACATCCATAAAACAACACTCAAAATACTAGGAAATGGTAATATCCGAACATAGTGGAACAGACCACTGAAAGGACAGGGTTGTATGGCAAGAGGCTTAGAGTAGACACCACCTCCCTGCCATTTGCTAGACTATAATGATACTAGAGGAAATGAGACAGAGAGAGATCAGTTTGGGAGAATTTTAGGACATAAGAGGAAGGTCTCTTTTCTATAACCGATCGTCTGAGACTTCTGCATCCACTCCCACCCCCCCCACCCCCCTTCTTGGATGGTCTAGCTGAGGCTTTGTGATGTCAAGCCACACCATGGCAACCGCTGATTTTGGGCAACAAGAGCTGATGTGATTGGCTCCACATTGACATAGAGAGTATATAATAGGCCAGGACCCTCTGAGTACTGTCTGTTGCCTCAAGATAGCCAAACTTAATAAGAAGATACTGTAGACTTTTGGAGATAAGGAAGAAGACTACAAACACAGGGATGGATGAAGAAACTGCAAGTCCTAAAGTGAATTAGAAGTCAGTGTCTCAACTGGATGACGAAGAAGTGGATAAAGTCATAATACCTTATTCAAATGCTCCCCCTTCCCCCTTAATTCCTAACCCAAGATTCTGGCCTTGTCCTTTTTGGCCCAACACACTTCCTTTTTCAATCCATTGTCATTCAATTACAAGCCCATTTCCAAATCATTCTCCAATTTCTTCCCCAAAACCAATGTCTTTCTGTGTTTAACTTGTTTCCAAAGTACATATGTTATGCACAGATTTGAAGATCCCCCAAGACAGACCACTAGGGATCCGAGTCCAGTACAAAAACATAGAGTCTTTTATTCAAGCCCGGGACTTGGTCCCCCTCCTGCCTCTATTACTGGATGCAAGAGAGAGCCCCGAGTCCCAAGGGAAAAAAGTATTCATAAGGCTTGTGGTCAGGGTGTGGGGGCACACTCTGACCACTAATTTGGATGCTTCTGGTAGTTTTTTTGAGGGGCGGGGCCTAGTGATGCAAGGACAGGGTGCAGCTAGGGTCTTTTTACACAAACACAGGGGGGTGGCTAGCATACCCTTGGCTTTGGGGTAGTTTCCACCGCTTTCCCATTGGCTGAGATAAGGGCAGGCTGAGTAACTGATACATTCTGCAGCTTTTTCTTGGAAGAGGGGATAAGAACACAGCTATCAGTACTGTTCTGTCCTTTCATTCACCCCTTGTCTTGGAACCTCCGGCTCAATCATGAGACGGACTGAACTATCAATTGAACTACTTTTATAGACTTCTTGACAAATTGGACTAGTCTGTTAATAATGCAAGGGCCATAAGTCAACAACAGCAGGAGGATTACAAGGGGTCTGCGGAGGTCCGCTGTCTTCTTGAGGGTGATCTGCACCGGGTGTGTCTAGTCAGAGGTCACCTTCCAGTCAGACTCCCTGCTGTCTGCCTCAGACCTTCCATTCTAAATAGGCCTTTCCCTGATCTCTACAGCTGAGGTTTGTACCACTCCTGACATGGGCATGGTCATTCAGGCCTGCAAGACAGTACACAGGCTGCCAACTGTTAGTTGTTTCTCAATAGAGACCAAAACCTGATGGGTATTCTTCTTTGTCCAGTTGGGCATCTGCCCTCTTGGCAGCCAGACACCCTTTACTTTTGGGGTTCACCCTATATAGTCCCTTTCCAGGAGAGCGAACAGATAGCTATAACAATGTCCCTCAGTGTGGCAGACTGGATACTTGCCAGTTATTCCCAAAGACTACCAAGGACTGTAGACCATCACCGGTCCACCGATACAGCTACATTTAAACCTGTAAGAGAATTGAAGGTTAATACAACATATTAATACAATGAAACAGAATATTGGCACCATGGCCGCTTCAGGCAGCTAAATCCTCCGCTACTAAACATGAGATATGGGAGGGCTATACTAACTTTTTAGGGAGGTGACTAAAGTCCACTCTTTGACCTTTCCATATAAGATAAAATTGTCTTTGTCTTTCTGAAGCCATGTCTATGAAGATGCAGGCATCATCTGAGCCTATTATACAATTTTCTGCAGGTATAGTCCTTTTCAAATTGGGGTGAGTCCTCGGGTCTTGAGCTTCTTTACCCACACGGAGTCCCCAGGCTGAAAAGGATGTACACAGTCTGAGGTGGCACTGGCAGGGCATCTCGAAACAGCTTATGGGTGGCTTGTCATTTCTGTAAGAGATCACGTCCAAGTAAGGGGTACAGGCATTCTGGCATAACTAGAAACGAATGAGTTACCGAGTTCTTGCTGAGGTCCACAATCCTCTTTGATGTACAAGGAAAAAGGCAGTTTGTCTGGTGGCTCTTAGAACTGGTGTCTTCTTAGATGTTTCTGGACCCATTGGCTCTGTCAAGACTGAATAGGCTGATCCAGAATACAACAGAAAATTAACCAGGGGTTCTATTTACCTACAAATATTTATACCTAGGTAGACATATAAACATCAAATAAACATCTACATTTACACCTTTTCAGTGAACAAGTACTTTTACAGGCTTTGGGAATTTTGGCAGATAAAAGGAACACTGCCCAAGTTCTTCAATAGGTGCCGGACAAGCACGAATGTGGTGCCTTTGGCTAGGGGGTATAGAGTCTCCATCCTTTCTCTCTCGGCACTGCTAAGGACAGGATCATTGGAGAGGTCTCTTCACCTAGGGAAGTGTGTGTTGAGCCATCTGGGGCAAAAGTGGTTTCTGCTTCCATTTTGGCTAAAAGGTCTCTGCTCATTAGAGGGACCAGGTCAACTGGTAAATATAGGAATTCATGAACCACCTGATGGCCGCATAACTGACATCGGCAGGGGTGGCAGAACAGTCTTCAGCTGGGGTACCGTTCCAGTAACTCCAATAAAGTTGACTTCCTGTCCCTAGAGGGGAACTACCTTCTGAGTTAGTAACGAGTGCTCTGCCGCTGTATCAATCATAAATTTCACAGTCTGGCCCCCGATCTTCATTTTGACCATCGGCTCATGGGGCCCACTTGGAAAAATCCCAGTCTGTCCTAGTCAGAGTCAGCTTTTGCCAGTCCAATGAGGTCTGCCTCAGGCGGCGCTGGCTAATAGTTGCTGGGTGGTTTGGATGGCCTTGCCAGATTCTTCTGGCCTGCTACTGAACTTTACTCCGTCCCTTCTTACACACACAGAACTGGACCCAAGGCAGCGAGGTTTGAGCAATTTTAAAATTCCTTAACATACATTTAATCATTCATGTTGCAGGGATGGACTGGTTGCGCTCCTCCTGAATAAAAGAACTCATCAAAATAAGGCTAATTTTCTAACTTCTTTTGTCCCTGGGTGTGGACAACAAATGACACTAATCAGATTGCGATAAAGGATTTAACCTTTGTTTAGGGAGGCAAATGCAAAGCATTTACTCCCAAGTGTCATTGTTTTAGAGAAGATAGGATTTCTGCTCAGTTTCCCTATTTTACTAGTCCCAGCTTACTGGTCTATCACTCATTCAATTTTCTTAAAATGTATTTGGGCACAGGAGAAAGTTGTTTTGCTGTACACAGGTAGTTTAACCCCTATATAACTGGCTTGGACCTCTACATAGCAAACTGCAGTCTATAAGTTCAATATGCAGCCTCTGGTTTTTCTAACCCAACGAGGTTTCAGCCAGTCTCTGAGTCAGACTCCTCCTCTCTTGGAGAATTTCAAAGTCCTGATGGCTTCCAGGTCCAGGGAGAGTGCCTTTTTGACAACCCTTGGGCCCTGCTTTTTGCCTTTTTACCAGTTTCCTACGTGGTAGAGCAGCAACCAGGCCTCTTTCAATGGAGTGAACTAGAAGGGGTTATCAGCCCCACCTGTGAGCCTGCTGTTCCCCCTAGGGTCTCCCAGGGGCCCAGCCAGAGCGTCCCCCAGCAAATCCCGGAAGACGCTGCCCTTTTCCAGTGTTATGGACTCAAGCAAGGGGTTCACTGAATGTAGCCAGCGGCGAAGGGCTCGCTGGCTTCTGCCTGCAGCTGCTGGCGCCCACAAGCACTGCCCCATAGCACATGTCTCACCGGTAGCTCCAGCACCTCAGTGTTCTCCAGCTTAGCCTGAACCTCGGTGCCCAGCAGCAGCTGCTGCAGCTCCTGTAGGCTATCTTTGATCCACGAGCACGTGGCTACTTCTCCACCAGGGGCTTATGGGCATTGCAGGCAGCTCAGGCATTCAGGCCCCCCCCCCCTTCTTTGACCTGGGTCTCAGATCCTGAGTCGGCCTGGAAAACATTTCTAAATTACCAGGGGGGATGCGGATTCTAGCTATGTTCCTCCTCTGCTTTTTAGCAGGAGTTTAGTTGTGTTTTTTTTTGTTTGTTTGTTTGATTGTTTTTAATTCTTAGAAACCTGAATCCTTTAATGATTACCAAAAGTGAACATTCGGCAATTTTACTTTAATATTTATGAACATATTTTAAATGTACTTTTACTCTTAAGATATATCTTGACCTTTTGTGATAAAACTAAGAACAGGTATCGGTCTGATTCATCATTGGAGGGGTTTAAAGAATAAACCAAGTCAGAGAAAATTGTGCTTACAGTTATTTTTTTTTAACCTTGAATTTCATTGCTAAGACCTGTTAAGCTTTCAGCCAGCAGCATAACTGCCAAAACCCCCGCCCCCATTGTCTCAGCCCAGGCCCATTGCTTTTCCTCACAGAGTCGGCCTGGAAATATAACGGGTGCATAGTGAGGTTTCTTGTAGACAGAAAACCTGGAGACCATCTGAAATCCAGTTACTGATGCTTTCAGAATCCAGATGAGGGAGGAAGGAAAAGACCTGGTTATGTTCTCTATGAGGGTTCTAATAAACTATTGAAAACAGCAAGTTAAACAAAGTACAATCAGAGGAAGTTTTTCTTTCCGTCCTGCGGAGCTGTTCACCAAAGAGATAAGAAAACCATGAATAACAAGTTCTCTGAAATTTGCTACTTTGTTAATTTGCTAAGCAAAAAATTAACTTGAAAAGACATCTCTCTTGCTCTTTTATAAGCAATCTCAGAACTAAGAAATCTTGGAAATACAGCGATTTACAACCCAGGTAAGAGCAAATGATAGACAGAAATTGATATTAACTAAGTGGGCTGATTCTTTTGGTAATGGCAAACAAAAGACTATGAGATCTGCTAGAGATCCTTGCAGCCCATCGCGGGTCCAGTCCAAACGTTCAGCCAGATGAATTAAAAGAATTGCAAAATAAATCAAAGTAGTTTCTACTTCACACTGACTAGTAATGAGCAGCCAAAATAGACAAACACTTGTATTCACACTCTCTCGGTAGACTAGCCCAGACTGGAGCTGAGCAGATAAACAAAGCAATGCCCCACTCCCCAGATGAGCATGGGGGCACTCCTGGCACCCATGTCCCAGAACAGAATTCTCCACCAACCTTTTAGTGAGAACCTACCAGAGGAGTTAAGACTGCTTCCATTCCCCCTCACAGTAGAAAATTGGCTAGTCCCACACAAACAGCTGTTCACTCATGCTTTCAAATTGTGCCGGCATTCATTCAAATTCCACAATCTGTATTGTACCCCTTTACAAATTTTTTTAACAGGTTTACTTTGTCCCGACCTCATGATGTTCGGTGACAAGAGACAGCCAAGGGAGGGGGTGACCTGTTTTCACAGATCCTTACTCAGATTCCCGCCTGACCGAAGTTATGGACCCACACAAAGAGAGCAGAAGGCAGGACCCCTCCCTCCACACTCACATACTTTA
Source organism: Myotis nattereri (assembly GCF_964212035.1). Taxonomy (NCBI): domain Eukaryota; kingdom Metazoa; phylum Chordata; class Mammalia; order Chiroptera; family Vespertilionidae; genus Myotis; species Myotis nattereri. The sequence continues at coordinate 59,433,905 of NC_138078.1, forward strand.
AACAAACATTCATAAGCAAAGGCATTTAGCTACCACAACCCACAATTTTTCCCAATTCAATCCGAACCTTGAACTTTTAGCAAATATTCAGCATTTCTCAATCAGTAACATTTTTAAGAATAAACATCAAAATGCAAGACATGTTTTTTATCATTTGAATTCAGTAAGCTTCAAGGTCCTAAGTTCCAAGCAGTTCTGGAAAACCACACCTGAGGCTGGCAAGCAGGTTTGGCTCAGCCCTTCATTTTAAAACGACCTTTATGCTTAAAGGAGTAGTTTGAGTCAGTCCCATAACGTCCGTTCAGTAAATCCACAGAAAACAGAAAAAAAAATACAAGCACAGACAAATACAGTCTTCCAACTCTATGGAAGCAAAACCAAACCAACCTTCCTACTCCGCGATAGCAAAACTACAGATCAGATTAGACGATGGCCATGCACCACTCCCCTCAATTTGAGGGTTTTCCGGGCCCACCAGATGGAGGATCGGGGCGTTCCCCAACTCCTCCCACCCGTGGGCCCCCAGTGCATCCCCCTAGTCTGTTATCGGCATTACAGATATCATAAGTGAGCTCACACTGGACAGAGTACTCAGAAAATACTAAGAACACACAGAAAGTTACCGTGGTTTGTCAGACCCTCTGAATCGGGGTCTATTTGAGTCTCAGGTGTTCCAGATGAGCCCCCAAATGTTCGGCCCAGATTTCAAGATCCCCCAAGACAGACCACTAGGGAGCCGAGTCTGATGCAAAAGCATAAAGTCTTTTATTCAAGCCCAGAACTTGGTCCACCTGCTGCCAACATTACTGGATGCAAGAGACAGTCCCGAGTCCCAAGAGAACAAAGAATTTATAGGGCTTGTGGTCGGACGGTGGGGGCACACTCTGATCACTGATTTGGCCGATTCCAGTTGGTTGAGTGATGGCAGGGGGCTAGTGACGCAAGGGCAGGGTACAGCTAGGGTTCTTCTTAAACAAAGTCAGGGGGTTGGCTAGCATATTCTTGGCATTGGGTTAGTTTCCCCGCAATTCTATTTGCTGAGATCAGGGTAGGCTGAGTAACTGATACATGCTGAAGCTTTTTCTTGGAAGAGGGGATAAGGACACAGCTATCAGTCCTGTTATGTCCTTTCACAAAACCAAGATAGTTGTGATGGTAAAAGTGGATTTTAAGCTGAATTAAGACAAGAGGGAGAAAGACAGAAAGAATCAGATAATTGTATTTTACTACAGGAAGGCGAAAACCTCCAGTAAGCAAGCCAACAAATGCAGAAGAAGAAGTGCTGGAGTGTCCATCTACCAGAGGTGATACCCAGGGTCTCCCAGAGGAACACACTTAACAATGTGTATCCCTCTATCAAAAATGCTTCAGAAATAGACATTATGAAAAGATGAAAACATTAATGGTCTCCGTGACTAAATACCAGCAAGGGTATAAAGGAAATATATTTGTATTTTTGCGAGTTTTCAGATGATGGGGAGGGATCTAAGGAGTAAGAAATCATGTGAGAAGAAAGAAATGTAGAATTCTTTAATTGGGGCACCAGATAAGCCATTCCATAGTGAGCCAGACACTTAGAATAAGGACAAGGAGAAGACTGATTGGGGATTTTTCTCCTCAACAATTTCTCATACTGGCAAGGATGAAAGAAGCTGATGTTTAATTTAGGTTTGGATTGGGGGGGGGGGTGGGATGGATGGTGGTGGTTGCAGTCATGAGGATCAGGGTGTTCTGTTAGTGCTGGCAGTGTAGAAGAATGAATTTGATTTCCTTTTTACATGGTAGACTATTGAATATTGTGAAACTATTGAAAGTATGGTCATCTCAAGACCTGAATATTTATGCCACAACTGGTCCAGTTTTTCCTTTAACAACTTGGTCTAGAACAGCATTGCTGGATATTGGAGATACTAGTGAAGTGAGGTTTCCCGCTAACTCTTTCACCAATGATTCACTTCATGTTACATTTGCCCCATTCCAAAGTGAGTAAATAGTAATAAGGGAAGTTGGGTATGGGGTACATGGGTATTATCTTCACAATTTTTCTTTAAATCTGGAACTCTTCTAAAATAAAACATCCATTAAAACAACACTCAAAATCCTAGAAATGGGTAGGAACTGAACATAGTGGAATGGACCTCTGAAATGATGGGGGAGTATGGGAATTGTCTTAGAGGAAACAAAACCTCCTTGCGATATGCTGGACTATAATGGAACTAGAGGAAATGAAGAGAGAGAGAGGGGACAATTAGGGTAAAATTTTAGGAATTAAGAGGAAAGTGTCTGTTCCATAACCAGAGTGTCTGAGATTTCTGCATCCTCTGCCACCCCCGCCCCTCCTTGATGGTGAAGCTGAGGCTTTGTGATGTCAAGCCACACCATGGCAACCACTGATTTTGGACAACCAGAGCTAAAGTGAGTGGCTCCTTATTAACCTAAAGAGTATATATAGAGGACAGGAACCTTTGAGTAGTGTCTGTTGCCTCAAGATAGCCAAACTTACTAAGTAGATATTGTAGACTAGTGGAGACAAGGAATAACACTCCAAACAGAACGATGGATGAACTGCAAGTGCTCAAGTGAATTAGAAGTCAGTTTCGCAACTGGATGTAGAAGAAGTGGATAAAGTCAGAATACCTTATTCAAATGCTGCCTCTTCCCCAGTAATTCTTCACCCAAGAATCTGGTCTTGTGCTTTTTGACCACAGGCAGTTCCTCAGTCAATCCATTGTCATTCAATTAAAAGCCCATTTCCAAATCATTTTCCGCTGTCTTCCCCAAAACCAATGTCTTTCTGTGTTTAACTTTTTCCAACCTTCATAACCAAGATAGTGGCAATGGTAAATTTGGACTTTAAGCTGAATGAAGACAAGAGGGAGAATTACAGAAAGAATAAGAAAATTGTATTTTACTACGGAAGGGGAAAAACTCCAGTTAGCAAGCAAACGAATGCAGAAGAAGAAGTGCTGGACTGTTCATCTACCACAGGTGATACTCAGGTTCTCTGAGGGGAACACACTTAATATTGTGTATCCCTCTATCAACAATGCTTCAGAAATGCCCATTATGAGAAGATGAAAACATTAATGGTCTCCATAAATAAATACGTGCAAGGGTATAAAGGGAATATGTTTGTATTTTTGTGAGTTTTCAGATAATGGTGAGGGAGCTAAGGAGTGGGAAGTCATGTGAGAAGGGAGTAATGAAGAATTTTTTAATTGGGACACCAGAGAAGCCATTCCATACTGAGCCAGACACTTAGAATAAGGACCAGGAGAAGACTGAAGGGGGATTTTTTCGTCAACACTTTCTCATCCTGGCAAGGATGAAACAAAGCTGATGTTTAATTTAGGTTTGGATTGGGTGGGTGGGATGGATGGTCGTGGTCGCAGTCATGAAGAACAGGGTGTTGTGTTAGTGCTGGCAGTGTATAATAATGAATTTGATTTCCGGTTTAAATGGTAGACTACTGAATATTGTTAAACTATTGAAGGGATGGTCAGCACAAGATCTAAAGTTTTATGTCTCTACTGGTCCAGTTTTTCCTTTAACCACTTGGTCTAGAACAGCATTGCTGGATATTGGAGATACTAGAGAAGTGAGGTTTCACTCTAACTGTTCACTGATGATTCACTTCATTTTACATTTCACCAATACCCACGTAAGATATTAGTAATATGGGAAATTGAGTATGGTGTGCATGGTTATCTTCACAAATTTTCTATAAATCTGGAACTATTCTAAAATAAAACATCTATTAAAACAACACTCAAAATAATAGGAAATGGTAGCAACTGAACATGGTGGAATGGACCACTGAAATGACGGTGGAGTTTGGGAAGTGGCTTAGAGGAAACACTACCTCCCTGCCATATGCTGGACTATAGTGGAACTAGAGGAAGAGAGTGAGAGAGAGAGGGAGGGAGAGCGAGAGGGAGAGGGAGAAAGAGAGAGAGAGAGAGACAGAGAGAGAGAGAGAGATCAGAGATAAGTAGATAAGTTTGGGAAAAATTTTAGGAGGTAAGAGGAAGGTCTCTTTCTATAACCTGGGCATCTGAGATTTCTGTATCCTCTGCCACCCCTGGCCCTCCTAGATGGTCAACCTGAGGCTTTGTGATGTGAAGCCACACCATGGCAAGCACTGATTTTGGGCAACCAGAGCTGAAGTGACTGGCTCCTCATTAACCTAAAGAGTATATATAGAGGCCAGGACCCTTTAAGTGGAATCGGTTGCCTCAAGATAGGGAAACTTAATAAGATGATATTGTAGAATAGTAGAGATAAGGAATAAGTCTCCAAACTGTGGGAAACTATTTATTGCCTACACTATCTGATAAGCATAGACAGAGAACTCCCTGAAACCCCCAAAGGCTGGGTGCCTTTGAAGCCCTGGCAAAGCTTGGAGCTAGGTCTCACCTCTTCTCTTTGTCCAGACAGTGGTAGCTAAAACTACTCCCCCATTTATTATTATGTATATCCTTTCTGATGGCCTTGTTTGCTTGTTACTATGTGGTCACCTGTCTAAGGTATATGCTATGGGTGCATCCAAGATCAATAAAAGCTCGGTGAGACCTCAGCACGGAGAAAGCCCTTTGGAACTTGCTGACTGGTCCCCCAATATTGTCAAATTATCTCTAGTCTTTTTCTCTCATTTGTTGTGCGGCTCCTCTTTCAGATACCGAACAATACTCCACAGGGGACATGGAAGGAAACACTCAACATCTGGAGCCCGATGGGAAATCTGGAAGTGCAGGTCTCGCTGGAGCGCGAAAAGGAAGTTTTCACCGAAAAGGTGTGGAAAACTCACCGAAAAAACGTGAGGGGGATTCTACTGCATGCAATGCCCAGGATCAACTACAGAAGCCTGGGTCTGTAAGTACACTGGGATGCTTTTCTTAACCAGGCTAACAAATGCGGCAGGATTTGGCTTTAAAAAAGTAGATTTGGCTTTAAAAAGGTATATTTGGCTTTTTAAAACTAAGCAACTTTATTATAGACTTTTGATTTGCACGTTTAAAGTGTTAAAATTTTAGAAGGTAATCTTTTATAGTTTTTGCATGTTATAATAGAACTTTAACTTTGTTGTTCTTGAAAAAGGTACTCTTTTAGATCAGGCTGAAAAAAGAGTGCCATGGTCATCTTAATGTGCTTTCTTATCCAAATTAAAATCTTACTTTGTATTTGGAATCCATCTGTAATAAGAAATGAAACCCCGCTGCTGAATCTCTCTCTGGTTTGGAGAGATTCAAAGGTGGCAGGAGAATGCAGAGCTATAAGCTCTCCCGCAATGAGATTACTTAAGGTTCTGTTTAAAAACTACCTGAGGACATGATGGGAAGTGCAAAGTCTAGCCAATGTCACCTTGGGTGCTAGCTATTACTTTGGAAAGCGAAAAAGAAAAAAAAAAAAACTTTAAAATCTGTTTTTCTATTAAGCATGACTTTGGGAACAAATCCTCCATCTGAGTCATTTCCTGAAACTTCCCCCAAAGCAGGATGTGGTGGAAAGGAAAAGGGAGCACATGGCGATCCAATATGGACGCCTCCTCTAATTTAAAGTCTCCTTCTCATAATTGAAAAGTTTTACAAAAATTTAAATTGCTTCTGGGATTTCTGTTCACGTGTAATGACATAACTTGGCTTGTAACTAATCCGCTCTCGTTTCTGTTAGCTTAGGTGGCTCAGGAGACTGCCCAAGAAATTGAGTCCAGTGAATCAGAAAAGAAAGGAAAGGTAAAGGTTTATTCTGCATCCCTGGGAGACCCAGGTACCCCCAGGACAGGGCAAGTGGATTCCCCCAACAGGGAGAGGGGCGCTTTTTTTATACTGCAGTTGGGTGAGGGGCAGGGACATGAGCTGAGGTATTCAGTTGAGGAAGTTTCAGCTGCAGGGGGTCATGGAGAAGCCAGTATCTGTGTCTGGCCAGTTGACCTGTGAAAATTCCAGGGGAAGTCCATTGTCTCATTACATGTCTGCATGTATCCGATCCTGGGCTCTCTCTGAACTAACATCCCGGCCTTTTGTGATGGGGCGGGGGGAGGGGGCGTCTCTTTCTAGCTACTTCCAGCTTACAACATGCAAGGGGGGGCGGATTTAAAGGCCAGGGTTAGGCAGAGGCAGATCTGAGGGCAGCCAAGCATAGAGATGGAGCAGGAGCTGATTCACAGTCACCCGTGACATCTCCATTATCCGGGAGTGGATGAACTTGAGGAGGCAGGGGGCTAGGAGAAAAAAAGACACAGATGAGAATCACGGGCCCTATCATGGGTAGGACTCAGGTAGCTAAGGAGCTTTGGATCTAGCGGGAAGGAGAGTTGTCCTGGAAGTGTCCTGCATGTAGTTCTTCACTCAGCTTAGTCAGGGTCTGTACATTTACGTATTGCTCCACTACTCTGGACTCATTGATGCAGTAACAGCATTCTTCCTGAAGGAATATGCAGGTTCCTCCTTTTTCTGCAGTCAGAAGGTCTGATGCGATCTGATTCCGTAGGCCTACTGTGGCTACTGATGTCACTTGCTGCTGTAGGGAGGCTAAAATAGGCGGTTGTAGACTCCAGGGCTAACTGGAGCTTGTCATTAAAGTACTGAGCAGTGACCAGACTATTTACAAGGGGCCCCCAGTGAGGCCTACTGAGGCAGCAATACTCACCCCTAAAATGACAGGGAGGAAGGCAGCCCGGCGGGTCCAGGGATGGGATGGAGGGAGCAACCAGTGAGCTCCGACTCTCCATACAAGGTTAGTTGGGGAATTACTGTGACCACGAAGCAAGGCCCGGGGTCAGAGGAGTTCATGCAGTTCCTTAAGGTGCCGTTGCACCAAAAGAAGGTACCTGGGCTGGCCTTGGTGAGACTGAATGCGGTGTGGTATGACAGTCTCTCCCGTGGCAACCCCATAGGTGTTGACATCTTGATTACATCTGTCTGGGTTCTGCTGATTGTAAGCAAAACAGACATAGGGTCAGCCAGTATTGGACACTGACTGGACGTTGACAGCCATCTGGATCTTTGTCTGACATCCGAACAGAGGGCAGTCCTGAGACCCTACCTGCCGGGTGACATGTTTGCCGTCTGGTAGTAGTTTTCACTGACCTTGAACCTCCACACATAAGCGGGTGGAGGTGGGTGTATGTTGCTCAGGGCTGGGAGGAGAAGGAAGCAGGAGGGGAGGGCAGTTAAGGCAGAACTTAGTGGGGCCCAACACCTCACATTTATAGAAGACATGCTGCTCCGGGGTCCTCTTGAGTTTGGAGAGGCGGTGCCAGGACAGGTCGTCAAGCTGGGGTTGCCAAGCAGCTTGGCCGCAGTGGGGGCTGTGAGGATTACAGTGTGAAGTCCTGTCCACCTAGGCTCCAAGGCTTGTGGTTGTGGTTCTTAAGGAAGACCGAGTCACCAGGGTGAAGAGCTGGTCTTGGGAGTCTTGGTCGGTCGGCTCTGGCTTGGGCAGAAACCTGAGCAATTGCCTCGTTAAAGAGAGATATGGGAGACACGTACCAAGGGGAGGGGGATCGGAAAGAAGATGGTGGTTTAGCAAGAAGAGTCAAAAGGGCTCAAGAAAATGGGGCTTCTTGGTGTAGTCGGAGTTTGGTCAGGGCCATGGGCAGGAGGTCCGGCCAGGAGCTGTGAATTTCTAGAGAGAGTTTAGTTAGAGGGTTCAATAGGTTGGAATTGAGTGGCTATGATGAGAGTTCGAGCCAGTGACAGAAATCCAGCATGATGTAGAGGAGGAGGGATTGATGTTCGAGAGTAGATGGAAAGTTGTGTTGATGAGAGTGGGCATTGGAGTAGGTCCAGGGTTCGTAAATAGAGAGTGACACTAGAGGATTTCCCATCCCAGACAGTAGAATTGATGACTCCCTCAAAATCCCATGTCTGTTTCACCTGAAAATATGAAAAACCTGAGCAAAATTGTAGGGTCCCTTGTCAGGTAAGAGCCTGTGAGGAATGATGGGTCATCCGGTCGTGGATGGTGTCTCCGAAGAAGATGGTGGGAGGCACTCGGTGAGCCTGAGAGAGGTAGGTATTGCAGTGAAAGCAGGAGAAAATGTTCGAATGTGCTGATATCCAAGGGAAAATGGAAGGAGCAGTGGAAGCCAGGGACCTGGATATGAGGCTGGAGAAAAGGCGGGGAGGGAGGGAGCAGGTTGCCCAGCCTATTCCCAGGCCTCTAGCCGCTTGGATTTTAAAGTTGCTGCATTTTTCCTTTGGGAAGGGTGGAGGGGGATGGGGTGGGGTCAGAGCAGTTTTCAGTTCAGAGGAGGGGACAGTTGTGGCAGAGAGAAGAAGAAAAGGTGTTCACAGCGAAGACTGAGGTTGGCAAAGACTGAGCTAGGCAAAGACTGAGCTAGGCTACTGAGGTCTGAGACAACAGGGCCCCATGATGGGATGCATGGCAGTGGAGGATCGGTGTCCCTGTAAAGGGAGGGGGCCAGGAGTGGAAGGATCAGGGAAGATGAAGGGCTCAGAGTGATCTGCAGAGTGGCAACTAGGATTGTTAGGATGTCTCGTCCTAACAGGGGCATGGGGCATGCTATCATCAAGGAGGCAGGGAAGGGGTCCAGTGGCCAGAAGGCACGTGGATTTACTGTCAATATACATGTCCAAGATCTTGGAAGGATAAAGGGGCCCTAAAAAGGAGGGCAGGACAGAGAAGGCAGCCCTCATGTCAACCTGGAAGGTGACCGTCTACCTTCATTGTGACCCAAGGCTCAGCGAGGGTGATTGGAGTCATCGAGGCTGGGCTTCTTCAATCTTCAGCCAGTTCCAACATAGCCAGCAGGTGGGTCTTGGCCTGGAAGGGTGTCCCCCCTACGCTGAGGCGTAGAAGGCCCACCACGTTTTCCAGGGCACTCACTTTTCCAATGACCATTTTGACCGCATGCAGGGCAGGGCTTGGTCGGAGCTTGGGGCCAGGGGCACTGCATTGCCCAGTGGCCTTCATTTCCGCATTTGAAGCATTCTCTGGTGGCGTTCCTTTCACTGCATCCCCACCGTTCAAAGCCCCCTTAGGGCCATGGCGGATGCAGTCAACCTCAGGGCCACAACTAAGGCATGACTGCAGGTCTACTTCCTGTTGAAGGCAGGCCTCCAATTCTGACTGTGCCTGCTCCTCCAGGGCATTAAGAACCTTCAAGGCCATTTTTCACTGGACTTCGGACCTGGGTTTGAGGACTAATAAAGACCTTAAAGGTTGGGTTAGAGAGTGGGGGGCATAGATTCAGACTATGCCCTCAGTTCCTGGACTGGACTATGGCAGGGGTTGAATGGGCGCAGAAATGGAAGAGGCTGTTTTGGAGCTGACGTTCTTAGAATTTGGGCTCTAGGGGAGAAGGAAGCTTCTCGTTAAGAGGATCTGAAGAGAGCACAGCTGTAACCTCTCGCAAAGGGAACTGGCCGGCCACCTTCCTGGAAGGGTCCGGAGAGGCAATCTCTGATGTGGCCACATTTTACGGATAGAGATGCCTGCGCGCAGGCGGCCACTTGGGACCAGTACTGGGGCGGGGCAGGACTCACTGCTGATGCTGCCAAACTGGGAAAAGTTGCCGAGCTGAAGAGATGAGGTCCTTATGGGTCCAGAGCCACTAGGAGGGAGAGGCGGGCACCCCAAGCCGCGGAGGGAGGGCCAAAGGGAGTGCTCGCGCCACCCAGGTATCAAGGCACCAAATGTTAGGTTAGGGCTCAGGAGACAGCGCGAGAAATAGAGTCCAGTCAATCAGAAAAGATACGAAAGGAAAAGGTTTATTCGGCATCCCCGGGAGACCCACGTACCCCCAGGACAGGGCAAGTGGATTCACGCCAACACTGAGGAGGGAACTTTTTTTATACTGCAGTTGGGTGAGGGGCGGAGACATGAGCTGAGGTATTCAGTTGAGGAAGTTTCAGCTGCAGGGTGTCATTGAGAAGCCAGTATCTGTATCTGGCATGTTGACCTGTGAGAAATTCCAGGGGAAGTCCATTGTCTCATTACATTTCTGCATGTATCCGATCCTGGGCTCTCTCCGACCTAACAGTTGTGATTTTGGACATTTAGATATAGTTTTGAGCTGGAATTTCTTTACAAATGTGCAGAATAAAACCCAAGACTGGTTATTTCCTAAAGAAAATGGCGAATTTGACCCACGGTAGAAATTCTAGCAACAAGATTGGTATTTTTCCATAATAATGTTAATGAAGCCTATTCCAAAGCTAACTTTAAGACCTCTACAAGGAAAATCAGTAAAATTGTCTCTGTTACAAAAATTTGCTAAATTAATTGCCTTGAAATAATTGAATTTGAATTTCAAAAATTATTAAAATCTCTAATTATAAAAATCTAAGAGGCCCGGTAAAAACCGGCCCTTTGTTTATTCATAAGGCTGGCCAAAACATTTCTAATGAGAAAAGGGGCTAGTTGCTTCCCGCCTGCAGCAAATTCTTAAAGAATGTGGTCAATTTACATCTGATTGGTCAAGGGTAGGCCAAACCTGTTCTTCCAGGGAAAACAGCGCGCCCCCTTCCTCCCCCAGACCAATTTTGAACCTTCCCACCTTCAAGCAAGGGTCAGGAAACAATTTAGCTACAATCTTGTTCCTTGACCTTCCCTAGAGGAAGAAATTATGGTCCTTTTAAAATCAAAGGCTGGGCCAGGCCTGCCTTGCCAGCCTCAAATGTGGTTTTCCAAAGCTGCTGGGAAATTTAAAACCTTGGAGTTTATACCTAGGTTTCTTGAAGTGACATAATACTGAATTAAATGAGATCTGAGTATTCCTTGTACAAAATCTAGAGGACAGTATTAAATCTGTTGGTTGATTCTGTCTTGCATTTTAAAAGTTTAGTCTTAATGTTACTGATTGAGAAATACTGAATATTTGACTTGAAAGCAAAGAGTTTAAGATTTGGATTGAATTGGGAAAAAATGTATGATTATAATAGCTAAATGCTTAAAAACTATTTTATTTTTGAGAAAATAATTTTTGTTTTCTCTAAAAAAATTAGAATTCAAAATATGTTGCTTATTGATGTGATTAAAAAAAGTGGATTAATTTTTTAGCTCTCAACTGAAATTTTTAATACAAAAACCAGTTTAAATTTGATTAATATTCTTTAAGATAATTATAAAGGGTATAAACAGCTAATGAGATTTCTGTTTGTCTACAATATAATGTTGGTCATCTATCTTTTATGGGTTTTGGTTTGCTCTGTCAAAGAACAGTGTAGACAGCCGCCCGATTGAGCTTTGTGACTTGGCAGACACCATGTTGGCCGCATAGCTCACTGGGCCCCTGGGGGCAGCCATCTAGAAACAACAAAGGCCCCGCCCTCTGATTTAACCAATCACAAAAGGAATGTCTGCTCACTGAGGCAGGTTGGGATTTCAGGGGTGGAGTTTTAAGGTGCAGATTTACTGTAGAAATGGGGATGGGGCAGAAAGTGTGCTTGCCTCTCAGATTTATTTAATACTATTTTTAAGAAGATATTTTTATTTTTTTATTTTTTTTATAATGCCTGTTTTGTGTCCTTTTATTTTTTTTTATTTTTTTATTTTTTTTTAATTCCTAAGTATTTTTTTTTATTTTTTTTTTATTTTTTATTTATTTATTTATTTTTTATTGCATGAAGTATTACAAAGGGAATTACATATGTGTCCATTTTATCCCCCCGTACTAGACAGTCCCCAGCCTCCCCTATCCCCCAGTGTCTTATGTCCATTGGTTATGCTTATATGCATGCATACAAGTCCTTTAGGTGATCTCTTACCCCCCTACCTCCTGCCCCCCAACCCTCCCCGGCATTCCCAGTGCAGTTTGACAATCTGTTTGAGGCAGCTCTGCCTCTGTATCTATTATTGTTCAAAAGTTTATAATGGTCTCTATTATCCATGAATGAGTGAGATCATGTAGTATGTTTCCTTCATTGACTGGCTTATTTCACTTAGAATAATGCTCTCCAGTTCCATCCATGACGTTGCAAATGGTAAGAGTTCCTTCCATTTTAGAGCAGCATAGTATTCCATCGTGTAGGTGTACCACGGTTTTCTTATCCATTCATCTACTGATGGGCACTTAGGCTGTTTCCAGATCTTAGCTATGGTGAATTGTGCTGCTATGAACATAGGGGTGCATATATCCTTTCTGATTTGTGTTTCTGGTTTCATGGGATATATTCCTAGAAGTGGGATCACAGGGCCAAAATGGGAGTTCCATTTTCAGTCTTCTGAGGTAGCTCCATACTGTTCTCCATAGTGGCTGCACCAGTCTGCATTCCCACGAGCAGTGCACAAGTGTTCCTTTTTCTCCACATCCTCTCCAGCACTTGTCGTTTGTTGATTTGTTGATGATAGACAGTCTGACACGTGTGAGATGATACCTCAATGTTGTTTTGATTTGCATCTTTCGGATGATTAGTGACTTTGAGCATGTTTTCATATGTCTCTTGGCCTTCTGAATCTACTGTTTTGAAAGGTGTCTATTTAGGTCCTTTGCCCATTTTTTGATTGGATTGTTTATCTTCCTTTTGTTAAGTTGTATGAGTTCCCTATAGATTTTTGAGATTAGGCCCTTATCAGATATGACATTGGCAAATATGTTTTCCCACACAGTGGGTTTTCTCGTTGTTTTGTTGATGGTTTCTTTTGCTGTGCAGAAGCTTCTTATTTTGACGTAGTCCCATTTGTTCATTTTCTCTTTAGTTTCAAGTGCCCTAGGAGCTGTATCAGTGAAGAAATAGCTTTGACATATGTCTGAGATTTTGTTGCCTTTGGATTCTTCTAGAATTTTTATGGTTTCCTGTCGTACATTTAAGCCCTTTATCCATTTGAGTTTATTTTTGTGTATGGTGTAAGTTGGTGGTCTAGTTTCATTTTCTTGCATATATCTGTCCAATTTTCCCAACACCATTTATTGAAGAGACTATCTTGGCTCCATTGTATGTTCTTGCCTCCTTTGTCAAATATTAATTGAGCATATTGGTTCGGGCTGATTTCTGGGCTCTCTATTCTATTCCATTGATCTATATGTCTGTTCTTGTGCCAGTACCAGGCAGTTTTGAGAACAGTGGCTTTGTAATACATCTTGATATCTGGTATTGAGATCCCACCTACTTTGTTCTTTTTCAGGATTGCTGCAGCTATTTGGGGTCTATTTTTATTCCAGATGAATTTTTGGAGAGTTCTTTCTAGATCTCTGAAGTATGCCGTTGGTATTTTAATAGGAAGTGCGTTGAATTTATAAATTGCTTTGGGTAGTATGGACATTTTAATGATGTTGATTCTACCAATCCATGAACACAGTATGTTCTTCCATTTGTTTATGTCTTCCTCTATCTCTATTTTCAACGTCCTGTAGTTTTCTGAGTAGAGGTCTTTTACCTCTTTAGTTAAGATTATTCCTAGGTAGCTTAGTTTTTTTGGTGCGATGGTAAACGGGATTGTTTTTATAATCTCTCTTTCTGAAAGTTCACTATTGGTGTATAGAAATGCCTCAGATTTCTTCGGGTTAATTTTGTATCCTGCTACATTGCCAAATTCATGTATAAAGTCTAGTAGCTTTTTGATGGAGTCTCTAGGGTTTTGTATGTATAATATCATGTCGTCTGCAAATAAGGACAGTTTTACTTCCTCTTTTCCAATTTGGATGCCTTTTATTTCTTCTTCTTGCCGAATTGCAATGGCTAACACTTCCAGTACTATGTTGAACAGGAGTGGTGAGAGGGGGCATCCCTATCTTGTTCCTGTTCTTAGGGGTAATGGTGTAAGTTTTTGTCCATTGAGTATGATGTTGGCTGTGGGCCTGTCATATATGGCTTTTATTATGTTGAGGTATGATCCTTCTACTCCCACCTTGATGAGAGTTTTTATCAAAAATGGGTGTTGAATTTTGTCAAATGCTTTTTCTGCATCAATTGATATGACCATGTGTTTTTTTTCTTTCAATTTGTTTATATGATGTATCACGTTTATTGATTTGCGGATATTGTACCATGCTTGCATCCCTGGGATAAATCCTACTTGGTCATGGTGTATGATCTTTCTGATGTACTGCTGAATCCGATTTGCTAAGATTTTTTTGAGGATTTTGGCATCTATGTTCATGAGGGATATTGGCCTGTAATTCTCTTTCATTGTGTTGTCTTTACCTGGTTTTGGTGTTAGGGTGATGCTGGCTTCATAGAATGAGTTTGGAAGTGTTCCTTCCTCTTGAATTTTTTGTAGTAGTCTGAGGAGGATAGGTTTTAGTTCTTCTTTGAATGTTTGGTAAAACTCCCCTGTGAAGCTGTCTGGTCCTGGGCTTTTGTTTGCTGGAAGCTTTTTGATGACTGCTTCAATTTCTTCCATAGTTATCGGCCTGTTGAGATTTTTAGATTCTTCCTGATTGAGTTTTGGAATGTTGTATTTTTCTAGGAATTTGTCCATTTCCTCCAGGTTGTCTAGTTTGCTGGAGTAGAGCTGTTCATAGTATTTTTTAACAATCATTTGTATTTCTGTGGGGTCTGTTGTTATTTCACCTCTATCGTTTCTGATTTTGTTTATTTGGGTCCTCTCTCTTTGCTTCTTGGTGAGTCTGGCTAGAGGTTTGTCAATCTTGTTTATCCTTTCGAAGAACCAGCTCTTGGTTTCATTGATTTTCTGTATTCTTTTTTTTGGTCTCCATGTTATTTATTTCTGCTCTAATCTTTATTATCTCCTTCCTTCTGCTAACTCTGGGGTTTACTTGTTGCTCTCTTTCTAATTCTTTGAGTTATAGAGTTAGCTGATTTACTACCATTTTTTCTTGTTTTTTGAGATAGGCCTGTAGAGCTCTAAACTTCCCTCTCAGGACTGCTTTCATTGTCCCATAGGTTTTGGATTGTTGTGTTTTCATTGTCATTAGTTTCCAGGATGTTTTGAATCTCTTCTTTGATTTCATTGGTAACCCAATCAATATTTAATAGCATGCGATTCAGCTTCCAGGTGTTTGAGTATTTTGGGTTTCTTTTATTGTAGTTTATTTCTAATATTATGCCATCGTGGTCTGCGAAGACGCTTTTTATGATTTCAATCTTCTTGAATTTGGGATACTTTGCTTGTGACCCAATATATGGTCTATTTTTCAATATGTGTCATGAGCACTTGAGTAGAATGTATATTCTGTGGCACTGGGGTGAAGTGTTCTGAAGATGTCTATTAAGTCCATCTGATCTAGTGAGTCATTTAGTATTGCTGTATCTTTGCTGATTGTTTGTCTAGAGGACTTGTCCAGTGATGACAGTGGTGTATTAAAGTCCCCTACTATGATTGTATTGTTGTCGATCTCTCCTTTGATATCTTCCAGAAGATTTTTTATGTATTTGGGTGCTCCTGCATTGGGTGCATATATGTTTATCAGGGTTATATCTTCTTGTTGTATTGATCCTTTTAGTATTATGAAGTGGCCTTCCGTATCTCTTGTTATGGCCTTCACTTTGAGGTCTATTTTGTCCGATATAAGTATTGCTACCCCAGCTTTCTTTTCTTTTCCATTAGCCTGAAAGATATTTTTCCATCCCTTCACTTTCAGTCTGTGTGAGTCCTTTCTAATGAGGTGGGTCTCTTGTAGACAGCAGATGTATGCGTCATGATTTTTTATCCATTCAGCCACTCGATATCTTTTGGTTGGAGCATTTAGCCCGTTTACATTTAAAGTTATTATTGAAAGGTACTTGTTTGTAGCCATTTCTTTTTTTGTGTGTGGTTGTTTTCTTTCTGGGATTTTTATTTCTTCTTTTTACACCAGTCCCTTTAGCATTTCTTGCATTGCTGGTTTGGTGGTGATAAACTCCCTTAGCCGTTTTTTGTCTGTGAAGCTTCTTATTTCCCCTTCAAGTTTGAATGATAGCCTTGCTGGATAGAGTATTCTTGGATTCAGTCCTTTGCTTTGCATCACTTTGTAAATTTCTGTCCATTGTTTTCTGGCCTGATGTGTTTCTGTTGAGAAATCATTTGATAATCTAATGGGAGATCCCTTGTATGTAACTTTCCATCTCTCTCCTGCAGCCTGTAAGATTCTCTCTTCGTCCTGAACATTTGCCATGGTAATTATGATGTGTCTTGGTGTGGGTCTTTTCGGGTTCACCCTGTTTGGGACTCTCTGGGCTTGTGTGACTTTTTTCTTCCCCACCTCAGGGAATTTTTCTGATATTATCTCTTCCAATATGTTTTCTAATCCTTGTTCCTCTTTCTTTTGTTCTGGCACCCCTATTATTCGTATGTTGTTTCGTTTCATGTTGTCCCAAAGCTCCCTTAGGCTCTCCTCCTGTCTTTTAATTTTTTTCTCCAACTGAAGTACAGTTTGGGTGTGTTTTGCTTCCCTGTCTTCTAATTCACTAATTCGGTCTTCCGCTTCTCCTAGTCTACTGTTGATACTTTCAATGGTGTTCTTTATTGCAGCTATATCACACTTCATTTCTTCTTGGGTCTTACTTAAGTTGTCGATTTTTTCATCTGTTTCTTCTTGCTTCTTGGATAAGTTGTCGATTTTTTCCTCCATTCGGTGTATGCACTCTAGGACCCTTATTCTGAATTCTTTTTCTGTCATGTTGTATGCCTCTGTATCACTTAGCTGCTTTTCTGGTGAGTCCTCCTTTTCTTTCCTTTGGGGATTTCTTTGTCTACCCATGTTTGATCTCACTGACGTATATAGATATTGAGTCGTTCAGTGGCTGCTCCCTAGGTGGCAGTGGCTCCTCTGGCTGTGGTTGCTCCTTGGGTGGTTGTGGTAGCAGCTGCTCTTCTGTTGTTAGCGGGTCTTCTGATGGGTGCTGTTCACAGCTCTTGTGGCTCTTCTGGCTGGTGGAGGGAGGCTTCACCCACAGCAGCTGTTCCTCAGACAGAGCGTGTGGAGATCAGGAGGCCGCTGTTGCTTGGATCTGCTGCGTTGATTTAAAGGCAGAAAATACAACACAACAAGGCACAACGTACCAGGCACTGAACACAAATGAATTACGGTATTAATAACCCCAAATAAAGATAGTCACCCGAGCTAAGTGAGTTGGGGGGTAAGGAAGAAAGAAGAGAAAAAGATAGAGAGAAAACCAGAAAAAAGGGAAAAAAAAGAAGAAAAAGAAAAAATAACAAAAATAGAATGAAGTAGAAGAGGGGAGGAGACTATTCATATGAGGAGAAAACTCAGATAGAACGGCCACTAATCCCAACAAATTCCAGCAACGGATCCCTGGAGTGAATACAAACTACAAACAGCCAATAATATCAAGTGAGGCAAGGGAAAGCAGAAGCACAAAAATAACTGGCCGGGGGGGGGGGGGGGGGTGGGGGGTGGCGGGGTAATGGGAGACAGAAAAAGAAAAAGAAAAAGCAGAACAACCTCACATACAATCCTTAAAGAAAAAAAAAGAAAAAAAAACCAATATACTCAACAATCAAGCAAGCAACAACAGAACAATAGAGAAAAGAAAAAAAAACCAATATACTCAACAATCGAGCAAGCAACAACAGAACAATAGAGAAAAGGAGAGAATAAAAAATTTGGATAGTGAAGAAAGATAAGGGAGAGGTGGATAAGGATTTAGAGCAGGTGATTGGAAAAGGGATATATAAGTAGGGTGAAATTTAGAAAGGGCGTATGAAGAATAGGAAAAATCTAAAGCAGGAATAGGGTAAGAGAAACAGGACAGCAAAAGGGGAAAAGTGGGGAAGAGAGTTTTAGCACGGCAGCACAATTGAGGTAGAAGAAAATGATGCTAAAGGAACGATGAAAATAGAATGGAGAACCTTAGTCCCAAAATAAAATAGAAAATAAAATGACACTTTAAAAAAAATGGTAAAATGGCAGCAGTAATAATACTGGTTAAAAATAAAAATGTAGTAATTAAAAGGGTAAAATCAGGTGATGAAAAAAGAAAATAAATGGTTTCTTAGTTAAAAGGTGAAACAATAATTAAAAAAAATAATTAAAAAAAATGGGCTGTAATGAAGGTGCTTCAGATCTTCTGCTCCTCTTTTTGGCACACCAGGTATTCAGGAGAATGTTGAATTTCCCTCTGATACACTGTTCCTCCGTGTTGTAAGCCACAGTCCTGATTTTAAGGCAGGCTACATTGGTTTCCCAGACAGCCCTTATCTGTATTTACAGAAGAGTCAGTTTGTGGCTCTGCCTCTGGGTGGCAGTGCGTCGGGATTGACCTCTGAGGGTATAGGACCTCTCTGACCAGGTGTTCTCTATTGTACCGGAAGCTGGTTTGGAATGTCCTGCGCTCTGTTTCCCAGGCTCCCCCAAAACAGCCTTCCCTTACAAGCTCTGTGACTGACCCCAACTGGGTAGTCCCTTGCACTGGGTTCAACAATCAAATGCACGGATTTAAGAGCCTGGGAAGTTGTGCGAACTCGCAACGCTTCACCTTCCAAATCTGCGTGAAGTCTCTGCGCGTGCTCTGGCTCCTGGCACCGAGTAGCTGGCAAACTGGCATAATCTGAGGCTGCCCGTTATTGTCCCGTCCAACTGTGGGCTTATTTATAGCATTCCCTTCTGCCAGCAGCCCTGGGGGTGCCCTTCCACACTCATGGGTCATGCTGGCTCCAAAGGCCGCGGTCTTTGTGGGGCGCAGAGCCCCCACCCCCCTGCGCGAGTTCCACTCTCCAACCTAAACTGCAAACCACACCTTTGGGGAAAGCCTAACCTTTCTGGGGGGAGAAGCAGGGTTGCTCTGAGTTCACTTAGTCACGCTGCTTGAGAGCCTTTGTTGCCGGGTTAGTAGCTGGTCTCTGGATGCCAGTGAAAGTCACCCAAGATGGCAAGGTCTCCTAGGCTGGGCTGGAGCACCTGGAGAGGTTTCAGCCTCAGCCTCTAACCGTTCCCTTTATCTAGGATTTCTCTGTCTTTCCTGGCTGCAGACTGTCTCAGCTGAATCTCCTCTGCTTATTCGGGCTGTATGCTACCCGTTTCAGCTGCCCACCCTTATCTGCTCCGGGACAAGGCAACGACACGTCTGTCTAAACCTCCGCCATTTTCTTCCTTCCAAGAAGATATTTTTAATGCTTAATAAATTAGCAATCATAGTCTTAATATAATGACAGTGGTATGATAGACCAATATTTTAAGCAGTTCGCTTCATAAGGGCCGACAATAGAGCTCATATTTCTTAAAAGGCTTGTAGATACATTTTTAAAAGATATCTTAAATTCTCAGTAGAGCCACAGTTATGTTTATATCATAAACAAATTAAGAGTAATTGATTCCATGGTCAAGACTAGACCCTACTATGTTGAGAACTGTTGAAAAAGTGTTGAACATGTTTTAATTAGATATGTATTTGGAAGTTTTTCCTGAGTGCAACATTTCAAAATATAAAATGCTTGCTTTCATAAAGAATTTCTGCCAAATAAAGAAAAAATTGATTTATTATTAGCAAAGTCTTTATTTAACCTAGCAATGTCTTTTATTTAAAAGCTCCTCACCGCTGCATTTTAAATTAGGTTGGAAGTGAAGCAGGGTTTGCATGTCGTGTATCAAAATAAAACTTTACTAAATGTAGGAATCTGATATAGGGTTAAGCCTCCGACTGACCTGCTGGCAAAGTCATAAACAATTCCCAGCTTGGAGAGCACAGTCCTCTTAGCATAATTAGGCTTGACCTTATAACACTCCCTAGATCTTATCTGGGAAGCTAAGGGGCTGAGGAAGTGCAGGAAGTGTAACCATGGTGTAAACAAGTGAAACTCTCAAGAACAGTGTAACTTTGGTAACCACTACCTTGTTTCCACTCAGAATAAAAAGCTTGGTGAGGCCTGAGCACAGGGAAGTCCTTCCTCTTGAGTTGGACTTGCTGCCTGGTCCCCCAATATTCCCAAATTATCTCTTGTCTTTTCTTTTTCATTTGTTGTGCGGCTCCTCTTCCAGACCCGAACCCTGAACCACACAGGACGTGGAGGGAAACACTTACGACATCTGGCGCCCAACGGGTAATCTGGAAGTGCAGGTCTCGCTGGAGCGAGAAAAGGAAGTTTACACCGAAAAGGTGAGGAAAACTCACCAAAAAAAGGTGAGGGGAAGTCCACCGCACGCAATGCCCAGGATCAACTACAGAAGCCCGGGTCTGTAAGTAACTGGGAACGTTTTCTTAACCAGGCTAACAAACGGGGAAGGATTTGGATTTAAGAAAGTAGATTCGGCTTTAAAAAAGGTATATTTGGATTTAAAAACTAAAAAAAAAAAAAACCACTGTATTATGTGCTTTTGATTTGCATGTTTAAAGTGTTAAAATTTTAGAAGGTAATCTCTTACGGTTTTTGCATGTTATTATAGAACATAACCTTTGCTGTTCTTGAAAAAGGTACATTAGATATTGAATGCTTGCAAAAAAGTTAGAACTTGAAAAAAGGTCAGCAGCAGGGAAAAACTTGCCTCCAAACTGTTTTTCCTTGTGAAACACAGTATTTCATTTGCTAGAGCCTTTGAGAGAGGCCAAGGAGGATAAATCTCCTCCCCTTGCACACTCCGCTCCTAAGGAGGAGCAGAAAGAAAAGAATAAATGGGAGGAATGGCTTTCATGGCTCCCTCCACCTCCATGTCCTAATCCTGAAATGTTTACTTCTCCTTTAATAGAATCACCTGTGCTAAAAGGCCAAATTATAAAGAAATTGGAATATTAAAAGGTACTTTTTTAAATCAGGCTGAAAGAAAAAAGAGTGCCATGGTCACCTCAATGTGGTTTCTTGTTCAAATTAAAATCTTAATTTGTATTTGGAATCTAAAATCTGTAATAAGAAATGAAATTCCGCTACCGAATCCACCTCTGGTGTGGAGATATTCAAAGGTGGCAGGAGAGGGCAGAGCTATAAGCTCTCCCGCAATGAGATTACTTAATGTATTGTTTAAAAATTACCGGAGAACATGTCGGGAAGTGCAAAGTTTGGCCAAGATAACCTTGGGTGCTAGCCATAACTTTGGAAAGCGAAAAAGGAAAAAAATTTAAAATGTCTTTTTCTATTAAGCATGACTTTGGGAAAAATATGCCATCTGAGTCATTTGCTTAAACTTCCCCCAAGTCAGGATGTGGGGAAAGCAAAGAAGGGAGCACATGGCGATCCAATATGGATGCCGCCTCCCCAAGTATTCTAATTTATACTCTTCTCGTGATTGAAAAGTATTACAAAATTTAAAAATGCGTCTGGGATTTCTGTGCACGTGTAAAGAGAAACTGGCTTGGAACTAAGGCGCGCATCGTCCAATTTGGGGCATTTAGATAGAGTTTTGAGCTGAAATCTCTTTCCAAATGTACAGAATAAAACCCAAGAGTGATTATTTCCTAAGAAAAATGGCAAATTTTACCCAAAGGAAAAAAGATGCTGGCTAGATTCGAGCAACAAGATTGGTATATTTCCATAATAAAGAACAGTTTTTAAATGCTAATGAAGGGTGTTAAAAAGTTAACTTCAAGGCCGAAAAGAAAATTCAGTAAAATTGTCTCTGTTACAAAAATTTGCTAAAGAGTATGCCTTAAAATAATAATTTGGATTTGAATCTCAAGAATTATTGAACTATATTAATTATAAAAATCTAAGTAGCCCAGGTAAAGGACGGTTACGCTCTTTAATTAAGGCTGGCTTCCCAAGGCAATTTCTAATGGAGGAAGGGCTAGCCTCCCTTCCCCCAACAGAACAAGCAGGTAGACCAAAAATTTCCTGCCAGTGGCAACTCATAAAGACAGGCTTGCTTCCCAGTTTCCCATCCTTGGGAGCAATGGCAGCCTAGGGCTTTGGGAGTTTGCTAAATTGCTAAATCTGCCTCATGAAAAATCTAGAGGACAGAATTAAATCTGTTGGTTGATTATGTCTTGCATTTTTGAAGTTTATTCTTAAAAATGTTATTGATTGAGAAATGCTAAATATTTAACTTGCCAGCTAAGAATTTAAAGTTCTGGTTAAATAAATTGGGAGAAATCATATAATTATAGTAAAATTTCAACATTTGTCTAATTGAAAAAAGAGGGTAAATTCTGTGATCCCATCCAAAATTTTTATATGCTAAGATCAGTTTTAATTTAATTGATATCTCTTAATAATTATAAAAGGTATATAATCTTTAAATCATATATACACATATATATTTGATGGTCTTTCAAGTTGGATTTCAAAACTATAACCAAGGAATGACTTTGGGACATTTCACGGGCCCTGAAATGTTTTCAAAAGGTTATTTTCTCTTCTTAAAAGATTTTTTAATAAAGCCAATTTAATATACTTGAAATCACAGGGAAGGCTTTATCAAATATAAATTAATATATTTTAAGTTTTTGCCTCTAAGAAAGGGCAAAACAAGTTATTTTGTTGGATATTTCTTAAAATGCAGCAGAATTTTAAGATGTAATTTAAAAATAGCAAAAGCTCCTTGCCGCTGCATTTTAAATTAGGCTGCAGGTGGGACAGCATTTGCACCTTGTGAATCAGACATAAAACTTTACTAAATTTACTAACTGTACCTACTATAAGAAGCCAGTATCTTTGTAAGCAATTGAATCCTAGTAAAGTAAAATTCTTCTAAAAAAGGTTACCGAAGGCTTCCCATGATCCTTCTGTATATGCGAATAAGCCGAAAGGGAATGCTGTTTAAAAATATTATCTTAAATTTAATGAAAAGGAGAAATTTTAAAATTTTGAAATATTTTCCACTAATATTTATAGGATACTCTAATGATTTGCTGTTAAAATACCAAATCTGAAAGTACAGTCACAATAAATGTTTAATGATTTTGACTTGAAATACATGGCCTTGCGGCACTATCAGTCAACATCCAGGAAATAACCCTGTAGGTTACTTAGTGTAAAAGAAAAAGATTTCTTTTTAAATTGAAGTTTTCCAAGTCTAACCCAGCAGGAGGAGGACGAGTCAGACAACAAACAGCCTGGAGACCACCTGGGGCATGGTAAAGAAGACTGTACAGAGAACGTCTTTCTTGCCATGCTAGCAGTAATCATCTGTACGGTAATATTACCTAGGGCAAATGTGTGAGTATTTCAGACTTATACTCCTGACCCTTCATGGGTAAGAACCTTATGTGGGCTGATCCTTCCAGGAGGACCACAGGTGGGGCAAGGAAGCATATGGACAAGGTATTATTACACAGTTGTTGCCACCCAGCTTCCCTTTTGTATGACTCTGAATCAAGCCACTGCTCCTTGTGTGTAAAATTAAGAGAAGTTTTTGGCCAGCCTGGACCCCAAAGATTGGGGAAGAAACGGTTCAAGTACATGTATTATCGCTACTTGCTCCGGGGAAAGGTGCAGATAATATGTGTGCTAAGGCACCACCCCCCCCCCCGCACATACACACACTAAGCCTTTACGTCAATGGTCTTATGTATAGAATCCCACTGAGGAAGAAGTTAATTGGCAAGATTGTTATAGTAATTATCCTACCACCAGCAAACTTAATAATTTTTTTTTTCTTTATAGACTGGAGCCCTTATGGTTCTCTGTATAGTAACAACCGCACCCCTAAATGGAAAGGGAATGCATCCTATCTATATGTTAAAGAAAATCACTCCATCTCATGGAGGAGACTTTGTTGGTCCTCAATTACAACATGACAACTGGCCTCTACAAAGCACGCAGTGGAAATTAGCTGCTGCGCTTGCACCTATACAGTGGTATAGTTTCAATTATAGCTCAAATAGTTCCATTTTTGCTTTACGAGGAACTCTCAATAAGACAGTGTTTGCTAGTGCCTGTGTGTTTGATCTGTTTGTGCTCTGATCAGGCCCCATTCAGATGCATCTTAATGTTACAAGCCATCTGTATGAGGTGTCATGCACAGCTTGTACATTATCCCATTGTATCAATTCTACTGTTCAAAAAAAACTTACTCATGATTTTAAAACAACCAGCTTTTGCTTGGGTTCCCACTAACTTAACTGAACCATGGGAATCTCATTAAACCTAGGAACTATTGCATGATCTAGTAAAAAATCTTAAAAAGACAAAAAAGATTTTTTGGAATGTTAATTGCAGGAATCTTTGCTCTTGTAACGTTACTTACTTCTGTGGGCATTGCTGTTTCATCTATGGTACAGACTGTTCAGACCTCTCATTTCGTACAGCAGTCCAAAGAAAATGTAACTAAGAGCTTGTCTATAAAAAAAGAAATTAACAGCCAGTTTAAAATTGAATTGCCATGGCCTAGAAAAAAGAATATCCTTACATGATATTATTCTACAATGTCATTATTGTACATTTATCCCAAACAAATTTACAAATGAATTTGAATGTTTTACATGAAGGGATTTATTCCTTTCCACTGTGCGGAGGGCCTCCTGGGGAAGGCACTTAAGCATTCTGTATTGACCTATCTTGACTTTTTTTGTCAAGAGGAATCCAATTGCCTACAGCTGTTACCTGAGCTCTTTGTTCAAGCTGGGATCATGAAAAGCTGGTACCATGGATCTGTCTCTTGCCAATGGCGTAAGCTGGGCCCTCTCTGGAGAAGAAACCTGGGTTCCCTATGATCAATGCCGGGGCCCCGCCAGCAGGCGAGGGGACCCAAAGGCAGTTGCTGGGCATGGAGGCCAGAGGGACATAGGCTATCAAGGAGACAGAACTGAACCTCACATCACACTACTTGGCCCAGATATAGCTGGTAGTCAACGACGGGTAAGATCCCACAGGGTGGGACGACCTAAGACAGGCACAGCTGGGGGCCAGTGGGAGAAAACTTGGGATGCAACAAAGGTGGGGCACAGATCCTCACCCCCCCAATGTTGCACGGGCTTGAACACTTGGCCCTTCTGAGGAAGGTCTCCTGTCCCCAGGGCTGCTTCTTGCTTCCCATGCCCAGCCCAGATCAGGAACCAAATAACAGAAGAGATTTGATCCAGCTGAAATCAGTACCCAGAAAAACGGAGGCTTGGCTAACAGACCCTATGTCTAAATCTAGCCTAACAACAGGAATGCTCAGAGCCTTCACAAGGATGTAAAGTGATCCTTTCAATTAATATTTACAGTGTAAATTAAGATTATTGTTAAAATATTAAATTTGACAGCAAAATAGTTTTCAAATTAATTAAATTTGGCTAACTTGAAATAAGTAATTATTCAAAAAGTATTAACAAAAATGTTCATGGTAAACATGTTATGAACCTAAAGCATGTTCAGGTTCATTTTTTTTGTATGCAAAAAATTAATATTGAAAGCTATCTAGACTGCATTATAAAATTTCCAAGAAGTCTCCTAAAAAAAAAGGGGGCGGGGGATAGTGGAAAAATATAGTGGAAGAATACCATGTAAGGAAATAGATCCTGTAACTAAATTGCATTTAGAGGAAAAAAATTTTTTCGTTTATAATGCTAATAGTGAGACACCCAGAAAAACCACACATTAGGCCAGGGTAAGCCAGGGAAAGATCATGTTAAAGAAAAGACCCCAAGTAAGGTTGTTTTTTTTTCTTTAACCTTTGGTCGAGAGTATGTTTGTATATTTTCAGAGAACAGCTCCAAGACCATGTGGATTCCTGCAACAAGGGATCCCGAAGAGAAACTGACCAGATTGCTCCAGCCACAAAGACAGGAGAGACAGTTCAGAGATGGAAATGGTGGAAGACGTCTTGCCATGCTAGCAGTCAGCAGCTGTGTGTCGCTGAAGATTGCCCAGGACCAAACCAGAGAGGGTCGGACCTGCATTGCCACCATTTGTCCACCATCCAGAACTGAAATATCATTGCTGACATGTACACATAAGGAACTGTCGGACATTGAAACTTGGACTCAGAATTGTGGGACATTGAAATTGGGACTTAAAACATTTTTTGTCCTTGAAATGTTATGCTTAAGTTTTAAAATGTTTTGGGTTACGGATTCGCATTGTTATTGTTTTAATAGCCAGAGTTTTGTTCTTGGTGTGTAAGTTATAGTAGCTTAATAATAAAAAAAAGGGTGAGATGTGGGAAACTGATATAGGGTTAAGCCTCCGACTGACCTGCTGGCAAAGTCATAAACAATTCCCAGCTTGGAGAGCACAGTCCTTTTAGCATAATTAGGCTTGACCTTTTAACACTCCCTAGATCTTATCTGGGAAGCTAAGGGGCTGAGGAAGTGCAGGAAGTGTAACCATGGTGTAAACAAGTGAAACTCACAAGAACAGTGTAACTTTGGAAAACACTACCTTGTTTACCACTCAGTATAAAAAGCTTGGTGAGGCCTGAGCACAGGGGAGTCCTTCCTCTTGAGTTGGACTTGCCACCTCGTCCCCCAATATTCCCAAATTATCTCTTGTCTTTTCTTTTTCATTTGTTGTGCTGCTCCTCTTCCAGACCTGAACCCTGAACCACACAGGACATGGAGGGAAACACTTATGACAACTAAATATACTAATCTTTGTAAGAAATAGAATCCTAGTAAAGTAAAATTCTTCTAAAAAGTTTCTGAAGACTTCCCATGATCCCTCTGTATATGCAAATAAGCCAAAGTGTATACTCTTTAAAAATATGATTGCTAACATTTACAGATTGTTGTTAAAATACTAAATCTGATTAGTCACCATAAATAAAAAATCACTTGAAATATATAGCTTTGCTACAGTATTTGTTAAAATCTCAAAAGGCAACCATGTTCCTTACATTTGTTGCTTGTGTGAAAAAGAAAACTGTCGGGAAGAAATAAAAAGAGGTTTCCTTCAGATGTCTAACTAAAATTAAAAATCAATATATTGGGCCTCATAAGCTAAATTAAATAATTTGTGTTTTGCCTCCTTAAACAAAGTGTATGTAAATTTACTTAAAGACTAATACCAGAAATTTAATTAATGTCATTTACTGTCCATAAATTAGGACAAGTAAAGATACAAGAATAAATGTTATTACAAACTGACTTAAATTAGCAAATTGAGCTAAGTGGATATACAGGGGAACTTAGCTGTCACCTATTAAAATATAAACTACTACAATTTTTAAATAAGACCTCCATCATTATACCAAAAATACTAGGCAGGAACCAATTCCTGGAGCTTTAACTGTTTTTACTGATGGGTCATCTAATGGGAAAGTTGCCTATCATACTATAAATTCTGACCGAGTCATACTGACCAGTCATACTTCTGTGCAAAGAATTGAGTTAGAAGCTATTAAGGCAGCGTTGCAAGATTTCCAACAGCCTGTTAACATAATTTCTGATTCCTCTTATGCTTCGGGCCTAGTGAATAGAATTGAAACTGCCCGGTTGAAATGGCTTAGTGACCAAAGTTTATTCTTACTATTTAAGTAAGTTCAACAGATTGTGCAGCAGACAACATACCCTTTTTATATCACCCACATCAGGGCTCACAGCATATTACCTGGCCCATTAACTAAGGGAAATGCACATGCTGATCAATGGGTTGCTTTATTAAAAGAGGCTTCAGAGTCTCATCAGCTTTTAAAAATCCCAACTTGAAAAACAAAAAAGGGGGATGATGGAGAAATCACCTTCGGGTAGGCTGCACCTAGCTTTAATTACTCTAAATTTTTTCACTTGTTATGCTGATGGAAAGACACCTATGGAGCTACATTGGTGTCAGAATAAAACAAAAGAAAATGGTCTAGTTAAATGGAAGGATCCCGAATCTGGTTTATGTAAGTGACCTGACCCATTATTAAGCTTTGGCAGAGGGTACACTTGTATATTCCCAGAGAATTTTTCCAAACCCGTATGGATTCCTGCTAGAAATATTAAATTGAATCAGGAATCTAGCCAGACTGAAGATGTTGCACCTGGAGCCATAACATGTAGCTGTAAACAATCAACTACCTCAGCCACAGAGAGCAGTGACTCCAAGCAGTCCACTGAAGATAAGAAACAGGAGGAAGACAAACCAGACAACCAACAGCCCAGAGACCACCTGGGACACGGTAAAGTGAAGTATGTAACAATTAATTCAGGTAAAAACTATAGTTTCATACTGGTCTTAGAAGGCACATTTTTCCTTTATCTGGGAAGGACAGCATAGCTATCCCAAAGTCAGAAGGCTCCAGTCAGTGTGTCAACTCAGTGCTCTGGAGACCCAGAACTGTAATTTAGATAGCATGCTGTCTCTGCTTCTGTAAATTGCTTTTTTTTTTCTTTTTTTTTTTTGTTTGCTAACTAGGTTCCTCATTCGAAACCTGGCGACAGTCAGTTTAAAATTAAGTTGTCATGACCTAGAGCAAAGAATATTCGAACATGGTATTATTCTACAAGTTTTATTTATAATTTTTGGTGCTTTACAACAGTATATTGTGCATTTATCCCAAACAAATTTAAAAATGAATTTGGATGTTTTACATGAAGGGATTTATTCCTTTCCACTGTGCGGAGGGCCTCCTGGGGAAGGCACTTAAGCATTCTGTATTGACCTATCTTGACTTTTTTTGTCAAGAGGAATCCAATTGCCTACAGCTGTTACCTGAGCTCTCTGTTCAAGCTGGGATCATGAAAAGCTGGTACCATGGATCTGTCTCTTTCCCAATGGCGTAAGCTGGGCCCTCTCTGGAGAAGAAACCTGGGTTCCCTATGATCAATGCCGGGTCCCCGACAGCAGGTGGGGGGATCCAAAGGCAGTTGCTGGGCATGGAGGCCAGAGGGACACAGGTTAACAAGGAGACAGAACTGAACCTCACATCACCCTACTTGGCCCAGAGATGGTTGATAGTCAAACACGGGTAAGACCCCAAAGCGTGGGGTGACCTAAGACAGGCACAGCTGGGAGCCAGGAGGTGAAAACTTTGGGTGCAACAAAGGAGGGGCACAGACCCCCCACAATGGTGCACGGGCTTGACACTCACCCCTTCTGAGGAAGGTCTCCTGTCCCCATGGCTGCTTCTTGCTTCCCATGCCCAGCCCAGATCAGGAACCAAATAACAGAAGAGATTTGGTCCAGCTGAAAGCAGAATCCAGATAAACGGAGGCTTGGCTAACAGACCCTATGTCTAAATCTAGCCTAACAACAGGAATGCTCAGAGCCTTCACAAGGATGTAAAGTGATCCTCTTCATTAATATTTAAAGGGAAAATTAAGATTGTTGATAAAATATTAAATTTGACAGCAAAATAGTTTTCAAATTAATTAAATTCAAGTTTCCAAATTAATTACATTTGGCTAATTTGAAATAAGTAATTATTCAAAAAGTATTAACAAAAATTTTCATTTCATGGTAAACATGCTATGAACCTAAAGCATGTTCAGGTTCATTTTTTTGTATTCAAAATATTAATATTTAAAGCTATCTAGACTGCATTATAAAATTTCCAAGAAGTCTCCTAATTAAATAAAAAAATGGGGGGGATAGTGGAACAATATCGTGGAAGAATACCATGTAAGGAAATAGATCCTGTAACTAAATTACATTTACAGAAAAAATTTTTTCCTTTATAATGCTAATAGTGAGACACCCAGAAAAAACACACATTATGCTAGGGTAGGCCAGGGAAAGATCATGTTAAACAAAAGACCCCAAGTAAGGTTTTTTTTTTTTCCTTTAATATTTGGTCGAGAATATGTTTGTATACTTTCAGAGAACAGCTACAAGACCATGTGGATTCCTGTAACAACGGATCACAGAAAGCCAACCACAAAGACAGAAGAGACAGTTCAGAGATGGAGATGGTGGAAGACGCCTTGCCATGCTACCAGTCAGCAGCTGTGCAGCACTGCAGGGTGCCCAGGAACAGATCAGAAAGGACCGGACCTGCATTTTCCACCATCCAGAGCCAAGATTTCATTGCTGGCATGTACACATGAACTTTTGGACATTGAAACATGGACTCATAACTTTAGGACATTGAAATTGGGACCTGATTATTTTTAAAGAAAAAATAAGGGGGAGATGTGGGAAACTGTTTATTGCCTTCATTATCTGATAAGCATAGACAGAGAACTCCCCAAAACACCCCGAAGGCTGGGTGCCTTTGAAGCCCTAGCAAAGCTCAGAGCTAGGCGCCACCTCTGTTTGTCCAGACAGTGGTAGCTGAAACTACTGCCGCATTTATTATTATGTAAATCCTTGCTGAGGGGCTAGTGTGCTTATTACTAGGGGGTCACCTGCCTAAGGTCTATGCTATGGGTGCATCCAAGATCAATAAAAGCTTGGTGAGGCCTGAGCACAGAGGAAGTCCATCGGGACTTGCTGACTGGTCCCTCAATATTGCAAAATTATCTCTTGTCTTTTTCTCTCCTTTGTTGTGAGGCTCCTCTTTCAGATACCGAACCCTACTCCACGCAGGACATGGAAGGAAACAATCAACACAAAACACAAGGATGGTTGAAGGAACTGCAATTCCAAAAGTGAATGTATGTTGGTATTGAGCGGGGGGGGCTGTAGGATGGATGGTCATGGTCGCATTCATGAGGAACAGGGCGTTTTGCTAGTGCTGGCAGTGTATAATAGAGAATTTGAATTATTTTTTACATGGCAGACTATTGAATATTGTTAAACTATTGAAAGGATGGTCAGCTCGAGATGTGAAGTTTTATGCCACAACTGGTACAGTTTTGCCTTTAACATCATGGTCTAGAACAGCATTGTTGTATATTGGAGATACTGAGGAAGTGAGGTTTGACTCTGTTTCACTTCTGGGGAGGGATCTAAGGAGGGAGCAGGCATGTGAGAAGTGAGTAATGTAGATTTCTTTAATTGGGGCACCTGACAAACCATTCCATACTGAGCCAGACACTTAGAATAAGGACAAGGAGAAGACTGAATGGGGATTTTATCCTCAACACTTTCTCATACTGGCAAGGAAGAAAAGAAGCTGATGTGTAATTTAGGTTTGGATTGGGTGGGTGGGATGGATGATGGTGGTCGCAGTCATGAGGAACAGGGTGTTCTTTTAGTGCTGGCAGTGTATCATAATGAATTTGATTTCCTTTTTACATGGTAGACTATTGAATATTGTTAAACTATTGACAGTATTCTCAGCTCAATATGTTAAGTTTGATGCCACAACTGGTACAGTTTATATTAAACAACTTGCTCTAGAACAGCATTGGTGGATATTGTTGATATTAGAGAAGTGAGGTTTCACTCTAACTGTTTCACTAATGATTCACTTCATGTTACATTTCCACCATACCTAAGTAAGATATTAGTAATAAGGGAAATTGGGTACGGTGTACATGAGTATTATCTTCCGAATTTTTCTGTAAATCTGGAAATATTCTAAAACAGAATTTATATTAAAACTACACTCAAAATAATAGGAAATGGTAATATCTGAACATAGTGGAATGGAGCACTGAAATGACTGTAGAGTTTAGAAAGTGGATTAGAGGTAACACCACCTCCCTGCCATATGCTGGACTATAGTGGAACTAAAGGAAGAGAGACAGAGAGAGGGAGAGGGAGAGAGAAAGAGAGGGAGAGAGAGAGAGAGAGAGAGAGAGAGAGAGAGAGAGAGAGAGAGAGTAAATAGAGACAGAGGTCAGTTTGGGAAAAATTTTAGTAGTTAAGAGGAAGGTCTCCGTTCTATAACCAGAGTATCTGAAATTTCTGCATCCTCTGCAAACCATGTCCCTCTTGGATGGTCAAGCTGAGGCTTTGTGATGTCATGCCACACCTTGGCCAAACAGATTTGGGGCAACCAGACCTGAAATGAGTGGCTCCTCATTAACCTAAAGATAATAAATAGAGGCCAGGAACTCTTTCAGTAGTGTCTCTTGCCTCAAGATAGCGAGACTTAATAAGAGGATAGTGTAGAATAGTAGATATAAGGAATAAGACTCCAAACCCAAGGATGGAAGAAGAAACTGCAAGGCCAAAATTGAATTTATGTTTGTATTGGGGTCAGATGGGCTGGATGGTGGTGTTCGCAGTCATGAGGAACAGGGGGTTGTGTTAGTGCTGACAGTGTATAGTAAAGAATTGGATTTCCTTTTTACATGGCAGACTATGGAATATAGCTAAACTATTGAAAGGATGGTCAGCTCAAGATCTGAAGTTTTATGCGGAAAATGGTCCAGTTTTTCCTTTAACAACTTGTTCTAGAACAGCATTGCTGGATATAGGATATACTAGTGAAGGGAGGTTTCACTCTGACTGTTTCACTGATGATTCACTTCATGTTACCTTTGCCCCATACATAAGTAAGATATTAGTAATAAGCGAAATTGGGTATGGTGTACATGGTTATTATCTTCACAATTTTTCTGTAAATCTGGAACTATTCTAAAATAAAACATCCATTAAAACAACACTCAAAATCCTAGAAATGGTAGCAACTGAACATAGTAGAATGGACCACTGAAATGTCGGGGGCGTATGGAAATTGTATTAGAGGAAACACCACCTCCCTGCCATATGCTGGACTATAATGGAACTAGGTGAAATGAGAGAGAGACAGACAGTTTGAGTAAAATTTTAGGAATTTAGAGGAAGGTCTCTCTTCTATAACCAGAGTGTCTGAGATTTCTGCATCCTCTGCCAACCCCGCCACTCCTGGAAGGTCAAGCTGAGGCTTTGTGATGTCAAGCCACACCATGGCAATCACTGAATTTGGGCAACCAGAGCTGAAGTGAGTGGCTCCTCATTAACCTAAAGACTATATAGAGGTTAGGACCCTGTGAGTAGTGTCTGTTGCCTCAAGATAGCGAAACTTAATAAGACGATGTTGTAGACTAGTAGAGATAAGGAATAAGACTCCAAACACAAGGATGGATGAAGAAACTGAAAGTCCAAAACTGAAATTATGTTTGTGTTGGGGTGGGTTGTTGGGATGGATGGTGGTGGTCGCTGTCATGAGGATCAGGGTGTGGTGTTAGTGCTGGCAGTTTATAATAATGTATTTGATTTCCTTTTTCATGGTTGTCTATTGAATTTGTTAAACTATTGAAAGGATGGTCAGGTTCAGATTTCAAGTTTTATGCCACTTCTCGTCCAGATTTTTCATTAATAACTTGGTCTAGAACAGCATTGCTGGATACTGGACATACTAGAGAAGTGAGGTTTCACTCTGTTTCACTGATATTTCACTTCATGTTACATTTGCCCCATTCATAAGTAAGCTATTAATAATAAGGGAAATTGGGTATGGTGTACATGGTTATTATCTTCACAATTTTTCTCTAAATATGGTCATATTCTAAAATAAAACATCCATTAAAACAACACTCAAAATCCTAGGAAACGTTAATATCTGAACATAGTCTAATGGACCACTGAAATGACGGTGGAGAATGGGAATTGTCTTAGAGGAAACACCACCTCCCTACCTATGCTGAAATATAATGGAACTAGAGGAAATTAGAGAGAGAGAGAGAGAGAGAGAGAGAGAGAGAGAGAGAGAGAGAGAGGTCATTTTGGGAAAAATTTTAGGAGTTAAGAGGAAAGTCTCTGTTCTATAGCAAGAGTGTCTGAGATATCTGCATCCTCTTCCACCCCTGCCATTCCTGGTTGGTCAAGATGTGGATTTGTGATATCAAGGCACACAATGGCAACCACTGACTTTTGGCAACCAGAGCTGAAGTAAGTGGCTCCTCATTAAGTTAAAGAGTATATATAGAGGCCAGGAACCTTTGAGTAGTGTCTGTTGCCTCAAGATAGCGAAACTTAATAAGATGATACTGTAGACAAGTAGAGATAAGGAATAAGACTCCAAACACAAGGATGGATGAAGAAACTGCAAGTACAAAAGTGAATTCATGTATGTATTGCGGGAGGGGGCGGGATGGATTGTGGTGGTCGCAGTCATGAGAAACAGGCTGTTCTGTTAGTGCTAGCAGAGAATAATAATTAATTTGATTTCCTGTTTACACAGCGGACTATTGAATATTGTTAAACTATTGAAAGAAAGGTCAGCTCAAGTCTGAAGTTATGTGCAAAAACTGGTCCAGTTGATCCTTTAACAACATGGTCTAGAACAGCATTGCTGGATATTGGACATACTAGAGAAGTGAAGTTTCAATCTGTTTCACTGATGATTCACTTCATGTTACATATGCCCGATAATAAGTAAGATATTAGTAAAAGGGGAAATTGGGTATGGTGTACATGGTTATTATCGTCACAAATGTACTGTAAATCTGGAACTATTCTAAAATAAAATATCCATTAAAAGAACACTCAAAATACTAGGAAATGGTAGCAACTGCACATATTGGAATGTACCACTGAAATTATGGGGGAGTATGGCAATTGTCTTAGAGGAAACACCACCTCCCTACCATATCCTGGACTATAATGGACCTAGAGGAAATGAGAGGGAGAGAGAGTACAGTTAGGGAAAAATTAAAGGAGTAAGATGAAGGTCTCTGTTCTATAACCAGAGTGTGTGGGATTTATCCATCCTCTTCCACCCCGTCCCTCCTGGTTGGTTAAGCTGAGGCTTTGTGATGTCAAACCACACCATGGCAACCACTGATTTGGGGCAGCCAGGGCAAAAGTGAGTGGCTTCTCAATAACATATAAAGTATATATCGAGGCCAGGACCCTTTCACTAGTGTCAGTTGCCTCAAGATAGCGAAACTTAATAAGACGATAGTCTAGACCAGTAGAGATAAGAAAGAAGACTCCAAACACAAGGATGGATGAAGAAACTGTAAGTGTAAAAGTCAATTTATGTTTGTATTGTGGCGGGGGTGTTATGGATTGACGTGGTGGCAGTAATGAGGAACAGGGTGTTGTGTTAGTCCTGGAAGTGTATAATAAAGAATTTGATTTCCTTTTTACATGGCATATTATTGAATATTGTTAAACTATTGAAAGGAGGGTCAGGTCAAGATGTGAATATTTATGCCACAAGCGATTGAGTTTTTCCTTTAACGTCATGGTGTAGAACAGCATTGTTGTATATTGGAGATACTAGAGAAGTGAGGTTTGACTCTGTTTCACTGATGAGGAGGCATCTAAGGAGGGGGCAGGCATGTGAGAAGGGAGTAATGTAGATTTCTTTATTTGGGGCACCAGACAAGCCTTTCCATACTGAGTCAGACACTTAGCATAAGGACAAGGATAAGTCTGAATAGGGATTTTATTCCCAACACTTTCTCATACTGACAAGGAAAAAAGAAGTTGATGTTTACTTTAGGTTTGCATTCGGGCGGCCGGATGGATGGTGATGGTCGCAGTCATGATGAACAGGGTGTTGTCATAGTACTGGCAGTGTATAATAATGAATTTGATTTCCTTTTTACATGGTAGACTATTGAATATTGTTAACTATGGACAGGATGGTCGCTCAAGATCTGAAGTTTTATGCCGCAAATGGTCCAGGTTTTCCTTTAATAACTTGGTCTAGAACAACATTACTGGGTATTGGAGATACTAGAGAAGTGAGGTTTCACTCTGTTTCACGGATGATTCACTTCATATTACATTTGCCCCCTAGTTAACTAAGATATTAGTAATAAAGAAAAATGGGTATGGTTTCCACGGTTATTATCTTCACAATTTTTCTGTAAATCTTGACCTATTCTAAAATAAAAAAACCATTAAAACAACACTGAAAATCCTAGTAAATGGTAGCAACTGAACATAGTGGAAAGGACCACTGAAATGACGGGGGAGTATGGCAATTGTCGTGGGGGAAACACCACCTCCCTGCCATAGGATGGACTATAATCTGAAAAGTATATATAGAGGCCAGGAAAATTTGAGTAGTGTCTTTTGCCTCAAGATAGCGAAACTAAATAAGACGATAGTGTTGACTAGTAGAGATGAGGAATAAGACTCCAAACACAAGCATGGATGAAGAAACTGCTAGTCCAACAGCGAACTTCTTTTTGTATTGGGGGGGGGTGGTGGAATTGATGGTGGTGGTCGCAGTCATGAGGAACATGGTGTTGTGTTAGTGCTGGCAGTGTATAATAAAGAATTTGATTTCCTTTTTACATGGCAGACTATTGAATATTGTTAAACTATTGAAACGATCATAAGCTCAAGACCTGAAAGTTTATGCCACAACTGGTCCAGTTTTTCCTTTAACAACTTGGTCTAGAACAGCATTGCTGGATATTGGAGATACTAGGGAAGTGAGGTTTCAGTCTAACCGTTTCACTGCTGTTTCACTTCATGTTACATTTACTCCATACATAAGTAAGTCATTAGTAATAACGGAAATTGTGTTGGTGTACATGGTTATTTATTTCACAGCTATTTTTAAATCTCGAACTATTCTAAAATAAAACATCCATTAAAACAACACTCATAATCCTAGGAAATGGTAGCAACTGAACATAGTGGAATGGACCACTGAAATGACGGTGGAGTATGGGAATTGTCTTAGAGGAAACACCAACTCCCTGCCATATGCTGCACTATAATGGAACTAGAGGAAATGAGAGGGAGGGAGAGGACAGTTAGGGAAAAATTTAAGGAGTAAGATGTAGGTCTCTGTTCTATAACCAGAGTGTCTGAGATTTCTGCATCCTCTGCCACCCCAGCCCCTCCTGGTTGGTCAAGCTGAGGCTTTGTGATGTCAAGCCACACCATGGCAACCACTGATTTTGGGCATTCAGAGCTGAAGTGAAGGCTCCTCATTAATCTAAAAAGTATATAGAGGCCAGGACAATTTGAGTAGTGTCTGTTGCCTAAGATAGCGAAATTTAATAAGACGATAGTGTAGACTATTAGAGATAAGGAATAAGACTCCAAACGCAAGCATGGATGAAGAAACTGTAAGTCCAAAAGTGAATATATGTTTGTATAGAGGGTGTGGGATGGATGTTCGTGGTGTCAGTCATGAGGAACAGGGTGTTGTGTTAGGGCTCGCAGTTTATAATAAAGAATTTGATTCCTTTTTACATGACTGACTATTGAATATTGTTAAACTATTGAAATGATCGTCAGCTCAAGTTGTGAAGTTTTATGCCACAACAGGTAGAGTTTTCCCTTTAACATCATGGTCTAGAACAGCATTGTTGGATATTGGATATACTAGAGAAGTGAGGTTTGACTCTGTTACATTGATGAGGAGGGATCTATGGAGGGGGCAGGCATGTGAGAAGGGAGTAATGTAGATTTCTTTAGTAGGGGCACTGGACAAGCCATTCCATACTGAGCCAGACCCTTAACATAAGGACAAGGAGAAGTCTGAATGGGGATTTTTTCTCAACACTTTCTCATATGGTCAAGGAAAAAAGAAGCTGATGTTTAATTTAGGTTTGGATTGGGGGGGTAGGATGGATGGTGGTGGTCGCAGTCATGAGGAACAGGGTGTTGTGTTAGTGCTGGCAGTATGTAAGATTGAATTTGTTTTCTTTTTACATAGTACACTATTGAATATTGTTAACCTATTGAAAGGATGGTCAGCTCAAGATGTGAAGTTTCATGCCACAACTGGTCCAGTTTTTCCGTTAACACCTTGGTCTAGAACAGCTTTACTGGATATTGGAGATACTAGAGAAGTGAGGTTTCAATCTGTTTCACTGATGATTCACATCATCTTACATTTGCCCCCTAGTTAAGTAAGATATTAGTAATAAGGAAAATTGGGTATGGTGTACAAGGTTATTATCTTCACGATTTTTCTGTAAATCTGGATATTCTAAACTAAAACATCCATTAAAACAACACTCATAATCCTAGGAAATATTAATATCTGAACACAGTGGAATGGACCACTGAAATGACGGGGGAGTATGGCAATTGTCTTGGAGGAAACACCACCTCCCTTCAATAGGATGGACTATAATGGGACTAGAGGAAATGAGAGAGTGAGTTGCAGGTCAGTTCGTGAAAAATTTTAGCAGTTAAGAGGAAGGTCTCTGTTCTATAACCAGAGTGTCTGAGATTTCTGCATCCTCTGCCAACCCCGCCACTCCTGGTTGGTCAAGCTGAGGCTTTGTGATGTCAAGCCACACCATGGCAACCACTGATTTTGGGCATTCAGAGCTGAAGTGAAGGCTCCTCATTAATCTAAAAAGTATATAGAGGCCAGGACAATTTGAGTAGTGTCTGTTGCCTAAGATAGCGAAATTTAATAAGACGATAGTGTAGACTATTAGAGATAAGGAATAAGACTCCAAACGCAAGCATGGATGAAGAAACTGTAAGTCCAAAAGTGAATATATGTTTGTATAGAGGGTGTGGGATGGATGTTCGTGGTGTCAGTCATGAGGAACAGGGTGTTGTGTTAGGGCTCGCAGTTTATAATAAAGAATTTGATTCCTTTTTACATGACTGACTATTGAATATTGTTAAACTATTGAAATGATCGTCAGCTCAAGTTGTGAAGTTTTATGCCACAACAGGTAGAGTTTTCCCTTTAACATCATGGTCTAGAACAGCATTGTTGGATATTGGATATACTAGAGAAGTGAGGTTTGACTCTGTTACATTGATGAGGAGGGATCTATGGAGGGGGCAGGCATGTGAGAAGGGAGTAATGTAGATTTCTTTAGTAGGGGCACTGGACAAGCCATTCCATACTGAGCCAGACCCTTAACATAAGGACAAGGAGAAGTCTGAATGGGGATTTTTTCTCAACACTTTCTCATATGGTCAAGGAAAAAAGAAGCTGATGTTTAATTTAGGTTTGGATTGGGGGGGTAGGATGGATGGTGGTGGTCGCAGTCATGAGGAACAGGGTGTTGTGTTAGTGCTGGCAGTATGTAAGATTGAATTTGTTTTCCTTTTTACATAGTAGACTATTGAATATTGTTAACCTATTGAAAGGATGGTCAGCTCAAGATGTGAAGTTTTATGCCACAACTGGTCCAGTTTTTCCTTTAACACCTTGGTCTAGAAGAGCATTACTGGATATTGGAGATACTAGAGAAGTGAGGTTTCACTCTGTTTCACTGATGATTCACATCATCTTACATTTGCCCCCTAGTTAAGTAAGATATTAGTAATAAGGGAAATTGGGTATGGTGTACATGGTTATTATCTTCACAATTTTTCTGTAAATCTGGAACTATTCTAAAATAAAACATCCATTAAAGCAACACTCATAATCCTAGGAAATATTAATATCTGAACACAGTGGAATGGACCACTTAAATGACAGGGGAGTATGGCAATTGTCTTGGAGGAAACACCACCTCCCTGCCATAGGATGGACTATAATGGAACTAGAGGAAATGAGAGAGAGAGAGGCAGGGCAGTTTGGGAAAAATTTTAGCAGTTAAGAGGAAGGTCTCTGTTCTATAACCAGATTGTCTGAGATTTCTGCATCCTCTGCCAACCCCGCCCCTCCTGGATGGTCAAGCTGAGGCTTTGTGATGTCAAGCCACACCATGGCAACCACTGATTTTGGGCAGTCAGAGCTGAAGTGTGTGGCTCCTAATTAACTTAAAAGTATATATAGATGCCAGGACATTTTGAGTAGTTTCTGTTGCCTCAAGATAACGAAACTAAATAAGACGATATTGTAGACTAGTAGAGATAAGGAATAAGACTCCAAACACAAGCATGGATGAAGAAACTGCTAGTCGAACAGTGAACTCATGTTTGTATTGGGGGGGGGGGGGCGGTGGCATTGATGGTGGTGTTCGCAGTCATGTGGAACATGGTGTTGTGTTAGTGCTGGCAGCGTATGATAAAGAGTTTGATTTCCTTTTTACATGGCAGACTGTTAAATATTGTTAAACTATTGAAACGATCATAAGATTAAGACCTGAACCTTCATGCCAGAACTGGTCCAGTATTTCCTTTAACAACTTGGTCTAGAACAGCATTGCTGGATATTGGAGATACTAGAGAAGTGAGGTTTCACTCTGTTTCACTGATGTTTCACTTCATGTTACCTTTACTCCATACATAAGTAAGTCATTAGTAATAAGGGAAATTGTGTATGGTGTACTTGGTTATTACCTTCACATCTTTTCTGTAAATCTGGAACTATTCTAAAATAAAATATCCATTAAAACAACACTCAACAAATGGCGGAGGTTTATACAGATGTGTCGGTGCCTTGTCTGGAGCAGATAAGGGCGGGCAGCTGAAATGGGTAGCCTACAGCCCGAATAAGCAGAGGAGATTCAGCTGAGAGACAGTCTGCAGCTAGGAAAGTTAGAGAAATCCTAGATAAAGGGAATGGTTAGAGGCTGAGGCTGAAACCTCTCCAGGTGTGCTGGCACAGCCGAGGAGGCCATGCCTTCTTGGGTGACTGTCACCAGAATCTAGAGACCAGCTACTAACCCGACAACAACGGCTCTCAAGCAGCGTGACTACGTGAACTCAGAGGAATCCCGCTTCTCCCCACAGAAAGGTTAGACTTTCCCCAAAGGTGCGGTTTGCAGTTTAGGTTGGAGAGTGGAACATGTGCAGGGGGGTGGGGACTCTGCCCCCCACAAAGACCGCGGCCGTTGGAGCCAGCATGACCCACGAGTGTGGAAGGGCACACCCAGGGCTGCTGGCAGAAGGGAACGCTATAAATAATCCCACAGTTGGACGGAACACAAATGGGCAGCCTCAGATTATGCCAGTTTGCCCGCTACTTGGTGCCAGGGGCCAGAGTGCTCGCAGAGACTTCGCGCAGATTTGGAAGGTGAAGTGTTGCGAGTTTGCACAACTTCCCAGGCTCTTAAATCTGTGCGTTTGATTGTTGAACCCAGTGCAAGGGACTACACAGTTGGGGTCAGTCACAGAGCTTGTAAGGGAAGGCTGTTTTGGGGGAGCCTGGGAAACAGAGCAGGGAGTGACTACTGGGAAACCAGCTCTGGGCGGAGGACATTCCAAACCAGCTTCCGGTACAATAGAGAACACCTGGTCAGAGAGGTCCTATACCCTCAGAGGTCAATCCCGACGCACTGCCACCCAGAGGCAGAGCCACGAACTGACTCTTCTGTAAATACAGATAAGGGCTGTCTGGGAAACCAATACAGCCTGCCTTAAAATCAGGACTGTGGCTTACAACACGGAGGAACATGTATCAGAGGGAAATTCAACATTCTTCTGAATACCTGGTATGCCAAAAAGAGGAGCAGAAGATCTGAAGCACCTTCATTACAGCCCTTTTTTTAAAAAATATTTTTTTTAATTATTGTTTCACCTCTTAACTAAGAAACCATTTATTTTCTTTTTTTCATCACCTGATTTTACCCTTTTAATTACTACATTTTTATTTTTAACCAGTATTATTACTGCTGCCATTTTACCATTTTTTTAAGGTGTCATTTTATTTTCTCTTTATTTTATTTTGGGACTAAGGTTCTCCATTCTATTTTCATCGTTCCTTTAGCATCATTTTCCTCTACCTCAATTGTGTTGCTGTGCTAAAACCCTCTTCCCCACTTTTTCCCTTTTGCTGTCCTGATTCTCTTACCCTATTCTTGCTTTAGATTTTCCCTATTCTTCATACCCCGTCTAAATTTCACCATACTTATGTATCCCTTTTCCAATCACCTGCTCTAAATCTTTATCCACCTCTCTCTTATCTTTCTTCACTATCCAAATTTTTTATTCTCTCCTTTTCTCTATTTTTTTTGTTATTGCTTTCTCGATTGTTTAATATATATATATATATATATATATATATATATATATATATTTTTTTTTTTTTTTTCTTCTTCTTTTTTTACGGATTGTTTGTGAGGTCGTTTTGCTTTTTCTTTTTCTGTCTCCGATCTGCCCCCCACCCGGCCAGTTATTTTTGTGCTTCTGTTTTCCCTTGCCTCACTTGATATTATTGGCTGTTTGTAGTTTGTATTCACTCCAGGGATCCGTTGCTGGAATTTGTAGGGATTAGTGGCGGTTCTATTGGAGTTTTCTCCTCATATGAATAATCTCCTCCCCTCTTCTACTTCATTCTCTTTTTCTTTTCTTTCTTTTTTTTTTTCTCTTTTTTTCTGTTTTCCTATCTACCTTTTTCTCTTCTTTCTTCCTTACCCCCCAACTCTCTTAGCTCGGGTAGCCATCTTTATTTGGGGTTATTAATACTGTAATTCATTTGTGTTCAGTGCCTGGTATGTTGTGCCTTGTTGTGTTGTATTTTGTGCCTTTAAATCAACGCAGCAGATCCAAGCAACAGCGGCCTCCTGATCTCCACACGCTCTGTCTGAGGAACAGCTGCTGTGTGTGAAGCCTCCCTCCACCAGCCAGAAGAGCCACAACAGCTGTGAACAGCACCCATCAGAAGTCCCGCTACCAACAGAGGAGCAACTGCTACCACAACCGCCCAAGGAGCAACCACAGCCCGAGGAGCTGCTGCCACCTAGGGAGCAGCCACAGAATGACTCAATATCTATATACATCAGTGAGATCAAACATGGATAGACAAAGAAATCCCCAAAGGAAAGAAAAGGAGGACTCACCAGAAAAGCAGCTAAGTGATACAGAGGCATACAACATGACAGAAAAAGAATTCAGAATAAGGGTCCTAGAGTGCATACACCGGATGGAGGAAAAAATCGACAACTTATCCAAAAAGCAAGAAGAAACATATGAAAAAATCAACAACTTAAGTAAGACACAAGAAGAAATGAAGTGCATATAGCTGCAATAAGAACACCATTGAAAGTATCAACAGGAGACTAGGAGAAGCGGAAGACCGAATTAGTGAATTAGAAGACAGGGAAGCAAAACACACCCAAACTGTACTTCAGTTGGAGAAAAAAATTATAAGACAGGTGGAGAGCCTAAGGGAGCTTTGGGACAACATGAAACGAAACATCATACGAATAATAGGGGTGCCAGACCAACAGAAAGAGGAACAAGGATTAGAAAACATATTGGAAGAAATGATATCAGAAAATTTACCTGAGGTGGGGAAGAAAAAAGTCACACAAGCCCAGAGAGTCCCAAACAAGGTGAACACGAAAAGACCCACACCAAGACACATTATAATTACCATGGCAAATGTTCAGGACAAAGAGAGAATCTTACAGGCTGCAGGAGAGAGATGGAAAGTTACATAAAAGGGATCTCCCATTAGATTATCAAATGATTTCTCAACAGAAACACATCAGGCCATAAAAGAATGGACAGAAATTTACAAAGTGATGCAAAGCAAAGGACTGAATCCAAGAGTACTCTATCCAGCAAGGCTATCATTCAAAATTGAAGGGGAAATAAGAATCTTCACAGACAAAAAAAGGCTAAGGGAGTTTATCACCACCAAACCAGCAATGCAAGGAATGGTAAAGGGACTGGTGTACAAAGAAGAAATAAAAATCCCAGAAAGAAAACAGCCACACACAAAAAAAGAAATGGCTACAAACAAGTACCTTTCAATAATAACTTTAAATGTAAACGTGCTAAATGCTCCAACCAAAAGATATCGATTGGCTGAATGGATAAAAAATCATGACCTATACATTTGCTGTCTACAAGAGACCCACCTCATTAGAAAGGACTCACACAGACTGAAAGTGAAGGGATGGAAAAATATCTTTCAGGCTAATGGAAAAGAAAAGAAAGCTGGGGTAGCAATACTTATATCGGACAAAATAGACCTCAACGTGAAGGCCATAACAAGAGATACGCAAGGCCACTTCATAATACTAAAGGGATCAATACAACAAGAATATATAACCCTGATAAACATATATGCACCCAATGCAGGAGCACCCAAATTCATAAAATATCACCTGGAAGATATCAAAGGAGAGATCGACAACAATACAATCATAGTAGGGGACTTTAATACACCACTGTCATCACTAGATAAATCCTCTAGACAAAAAATCAGCAAAGAAACAGCAATCCTAAATGATTCACTAGATCAGATGGACTTAATTGTCATCTTCAGAACACATCACCCCACAGCCACGGAATATACATTCTTTTCAAGTGCTCATAGGACAGATTCAAAAAAAGACCACATATTGGGTCACAAACAAAGTCTCCCCAAATTCAAGAAGATTGAAATCATACCAAGCATCTTCTCAGACCACGATGGCATAATATTAGTAATAAACTACAATAAAAACAACCCAAAATACTCAAACACTTGGAAGCTGAAAAGCATGTTATTAAATATTGACTGGGTTACCAATGAGATCAAAGAAGAAATTAAAAACGTCCTGGAAACTAATGACAATGAAAACACAACAATCCAAAACCTATGGGACACAATGAAAGCAGTCCTGAGAGGGAAGATTATAGCTCTACAGGCCTATCTCAAAAAAACAAGAAAAAATGGTAGTAAATCATCTATCTCTACAACTCAAAGAATTAGAAAGAGAGCAACAAAGAAATCTGAGAGTGAGCAGAAGGAAGGAGATAATAAAGATTAAAGCAGAAATAAATGACATAGAGACCAAAAAAATAATACAGAAAATCAATGAAACCAAGAGCTGGTTCTTCAAAAGGATAAACAAGATTGACAAACCTCTATCCATGCTCACTAAGAAGCAAAGAGAAAGGACCCAAATAAACA
Organism: Myotis nattereri; assembly: GCF_964212035.1. NCBI lineage: Eukaryota > Metazoa > Chordata > Mammalia > Chiroptera > Vespertilionidae > Myotis > Myotis nattereri. The sequence continues at coordinate 59,478,102 of NC_138078.1, forward strand.
AAATCAGAAAGGATAAAGGCAAAATAACAACAGACACCACAGAATTACAAATGATTGCTAAAAAATACTATGGACAGCTCTACTCCAACAAACTAGACAACCTGGAAGAAATGGACAAATTCCTAGAAAAATAAAACATTCCAAAACTCAATCAGGAAGAATGTAAAAATCTCAATAGGCCAATAACTATGGAAGAAATTGAAGGAGACATCAAAAAGCTTCCATCAAACAAAAGCCCAGGACCAGACGGCTTCACAGGGGAATTTTACCAAACCTTCAAGGAAGAACTAAAACCTATCCTCCTCAGACTACTACCAAAAATTCAGGAGGAAGGAACACTTCCAAGCTCATTCTATGAAGCCAGCATCACCCTAATACCAAAACCCGGTAAAGACAACACAATGAAAGAGAATTACAGGCCAATATCGCTCATGAACATAGATACCAAAATCCTCAACAAAATCGTAGCAAATCGAATCCAGCAGTACATCAGAAAGATCATACACCATGACCAAGTAGGATTCATCCCAGGGATGTAAGGATGGTACAATATCCGCAAATCAATAAACGAGATACATCACATAAATAAACTGAAAGAAAAAAACCACATGGTCATATCAATTGATGCAGAAAAAACGTTTGACAAAATCCAACACCGATTTTTGATAAAAGCTCTCAGCAAGGTGGGAGTAGAAGGATCATACCTCAACATAAAAAAAAGCCATATATAACAGGTCCACAGCCAACATCATACTCAATGGACAAAAACTAACAACATTTCCCCTAATAACAGGAACAAGACAGGGATGCCCACTCTCACCACTCCTGTTCAACATAGTACTGAAAGTGTTAGCCATTGCAATTCGGCAAGAGGATCTCAATACCAGATATCAAGATGTATTACAAAGCCACTGTTCTCAAAACTGCCTGTTACTGGAACAAGAACAGACATATAGATCAATGGAATAGAATAGAGAGTCCAGAAATTGGCCCGAAACAATATGCTCAGTTAATATTTGACAAAGGAGGCAAGAACATACAATGGAGCCAGGATAGTCTCTTCAACAACTGGTGTTGGGAAAATTGGACAGATACATGCAAGAAAATGAAACTAGACCACCAACTTACACCATACACAAAAATAAACTCAAAATGAATAAAGGACTTAAATGTACAACAGGAAACCATAAAAATTCTAGAAGAATCCAAAGGCAACAAAATCTCAGACATATGCCGAAGCAATTTCTTCACTCATACAGCTCCTAGGGCACTTGAACCAAAAGAGAAAATGAACAAATGGGACTACTTCAAAAAAAAAAGCTTCCGCACAGCAAAAGAAACCATCAACAAAACAACAAGAAAACCCACTGTGTGGGAAAACATATTTGGCAATGTCATATCTGATAAGGGCCTAATCTCCAAAATTTAAAGGGAACTCATACAACTTAACAAAAGGAAGATAAACAATCCAATCAAAAAATGGGCAAAGGACCTAAATAGACACCTTTCAAAAGAGGATATTCAGAAAGCCAAGAGACATATGAAAACATGCTCAAAGTCACTAATCATCCCAGAGATGCAAATCAAAACAACAATGAGGTATCATCTCACACCTGTCAGACTGGCTATCATCAACAAATCAACAAACGACAAGAGCTGGAGAGGATGTGGAGAAAAAGGAACTCTTGTGCACTGCTGGTGGGAATGCAGACTGGTGCAGCACTATGGAAGACAGTATGGAGTTTCCTCAAAAAACTACAAATGGAACTCCCATTTGACCCTGTGATCCCACTTCTAGGAATATATCCCAGGAAGCCAGAAACATCAATCAGAAAGGATATATGCTCCCATATGTTCATAGCAGCACAATTCACCATAGCTAAGATCTGGAAACAGCCTAAGTGCCCATCAGTAGATGAATGGATAAGAAAACCGTGGTAGATCTACACGATGGAATACTATGCTGCTGTAAAAAAGAAGGAACTCCTACCATTTGCAACGGCATGGATGGAACTGGAGAGCATTATGCTAAGTGAAATAAGCCAGTCAATGAAGGAAAAATACCACATGATCTCACTCATTCATGGATAATAGAGACCATTATAAACTTTTGAACAGTAATAGATACAGAGGGAGAGCTGCCTCAAACAGATTGTCAAACTGCACTGGGAAGGCTGGGGAAAGCTGGGGGGAAGGAGGTAGGGGTATAAGAAATTAACCGAAGGTCTTGTATGCATGCATATATGCATGACCAATGGACATGGGACGCTGGGGGGTAGGGTAGGCCAGGGGATAGTCAAGGGCGGGGGAAAAAAAGACACATATGTAATACCCTTTGTAATACTTTAAACAATTAAAAAAAAGAGAAAAAATAATTATGATCTAAAAAAATAAAAATAAATAAATCTTTACCAAAAAAAAAAATAAATAAAAAAATAAAACAACACTCAAAATCCTAAGAAATGGTAGCAACTGAACATAGTGGAATGGACCACTGAAATGACGGGGGAGTATGGGAAGTGTCTTAGAGGAAACACCAACCCCGGGCCATATGCTGGACTATAATGGAACTAGAGGAAATGAAAGTGAGGGAGAGGACAGTTAGGGAAAAATTTAAGGAGTAAGATGAAGGTCTCTGTTCTATAACCAGAGTGTCTGAGATTTCTGCATCCTCTGCCAACCCCGCCCCTCCTGGTTGGTCAAGTTGAGGCTTTGTGATGTCAAGCCACACCATGGCAACGACTGATTTTGGGCATTCAGAGCTGAAGTGTGTGTCTCCTCATTAATCTGAAAAGTATATATAGAGGCCAGGAAAATTTGAGTAGTGTCTGCTGCCTCACGATAGCGAAACTTAATAAGACAATTGTGTAGACTAGTAGAGATAAGGAATAAGACTCCAAACACAAGGATGGATGAAGAAACTGTAAGTCCAAAGGTGAATTTATATTTCTATTGAGGGGGTGGGATGGATGTTCTTGGTGTCAGTCATGAGGAACAGGGTGTTGTGTTCGGGCTCGCAGTTTATAATAAAGAATTTGATTCCTTATTACATGGCTGACTATTGAATATTGTAAAACTATTGAAATGATGGTCAGCTCAAGTTGTGAAGTTTTTTGCTACAACAGGTAGAGTTTTTCCTTTAACATCATGGTCTAGAACAGCATTGTTGGATACTGGATATACTAGAGAAGTGAGGTTTGACTCTCTTTAATTGATGAGGAGGGATCTATGGAGGGGGAAGGCATGTGAGAAGGGAGTAATGTAGATTTCTTTAGTTGTGGCACCGGACAAGCCATTCCATACTGAGCCAGGCCCTTATCATAAGGACAAGGAGACGTCTGAATGGGGATTTTTTCTCAACACTTTCTCATACTGTCAAGGAAAAAAGAAGCTGATGCTTAATTTCGGTTTGGATTGGGGGGGGGAATGGATCGTGAAGGTCGCAGTCATGAGGACAGGGTGTTGTGTTAGTGCTGGCATTGTGTAATATTGAATTTGTTTTCCTTTTTACATAGTAGACTATTGAATATTGTTAAACTATTGAAAGGATGGTCAGCTCAAGATGTGAAGTTTTATGCCACAACTGGTCCAGTTTTTCCTTTAACAACTTGGTCTAGAACAGCACTGCTGGAAACTGGAGATACTAATGAAGTGAGGTTTCACTGTAACTGTTTCACTGATGATTCACTTCATGTTACATTTGCCCCATACATAAGTAAGATATTAGTAATAAGGGAAATTGGGTATGGTGTACATGGTTATTATCTTGACAATTTTTCTGTAAAACTGGAACAATTCTAAAACAATACATCCATTAAATCAACTCTCAAAATCCTAGGAAATGGTAGCAACTGAACATAGTGGAATGGACCACTGAAAGGACTGGGGATTATGGGAATTGTCTTAGAGGAAACACCAACTCCCTGCCATATGCTGGAAGATAATGGAACTAGAGGAAATGAGAGCGGCAGCGAGGACATTTCGGGAAAATTTTAGGAGTTAAGAGGTAGGTCTCTATTCTATAACCCGAGTGTCTGAGATTTCGGCATCCTTTGCCACCCCCACCCCTCCTGGATGGTCAAGCTGAGGGTTTGTTAAGTCAAACCACACCATGGCATCCACAGATTTTGTGCAGCCAAGGCTGAAGTGAGTGGCTCCTCAATAACATAAAAAGTATATATAGCGGCCAGGACACTTTGACTAGTGTCTGTTGCCTCGAGGTAGAGAAACTTATAAGACCATAGTCTAGACCAGTAGAGATAAGAAATAAGAATCCAAACACAAGGATGGATGAAGAAAGTGTAAGTCCAAAAGTCAATTTACGTTTGTATTGTGGGGGAGTGTTTTGGATTTCCTGGTGGCAGTCATGCGGAACAGAGTGTTGTGTTAGTGCTGGAAGTGTATAATAATTTGATTTCCTTTTTACATGGCAGACTATTGAATATTGTTAAACTATTGACAGTATGGACACCTCAAGATGTGAAGTTTTATGCCACAACTGGTCCAGTTTTTCCTTTAACAACTTCGTTTAGAACAGCATTACTGGATATTGGAGATACTCTAGAAGTGATGTTGCACTCTGTTTCATTGATGATTCACTTCATCTTACATTTGCCCCCTAGTTAAGTAAGATATTATTAATAATGGAAATTGGGTATGGTGTACATGGTTATTATCTTCAGAACTTTTCTGTAAATATAGAACTATTCTAAAATCAACATCCATTAAAACAACTCTCAAAATCCTAGGAAATGTTATCAACTGAACATAATGGAATGGACCACTGAAATGACAGGGGAGTTTGGGAATTGTCTTAGAGGAAACACCAACTCCCTGCCATATGCTGCACTGTAATGGAACTAGAGGAAATGAGAGAGAGCGAGCACAGTTTGGGAAAAAAATTTAGGAGTTAAGAGGTAGGTCTCTGTTCTATAAACAGAGTGTCTGATATTTCTGGATCCTTTGCCACCCCCGTACCTCCTGGATGGTCAAGCGGAGGCTTTGTGATTGAAGGGACAGAAAGGAACTTGAAAGAACTAAGCAGAACTAAGCAGAAATGCACCCTCCTCCCTCTTCAAGGACGAGGCAGAGACATGCTCTTCTCCCTCTCCTCTATCTTGTCTTGCAAGGCTGGGCCCTCACCCCAAGCCCTTCCCCCCCCCCCGAGAGTGACCACAAGAATGCTGGTATTGTCCTAACTCTCCCAAACCACCCACCTGTGTGGACCAATGAAGCTTCAGAAATGTAGCTAAGGACCTAGTAAGGCTATAGTGGAGGACGGCTCCAACCTTCAGAATGTGATGGTCACTTCCTGACCCTTATGCTGTAAAACCCTGACCAATCTCTGTAACTCACATCACCCCTAATGCCCACCCCAAGTAGCTAGCCCTATATAACCTTTGTTCTCCTGGGAAATGCTCTCTCGCCTCACCGCTGCGCCGGTAGAGGCTGGGAGCCAATTCTAGAATTGATCAATAAAGACTCTTTGCTTTTGCATCGGAGGAGGATCCCTAGTGGTGGATTATTGGGGACACCGAACTCTGGGCATAACATTTTGGCGGCGCGTCCTTGATCCCCAAGAAAAACCCGCGAGGTACGCCACTCCGAGTATCTGCTGTCCGCGGTAAGTGTCTGTGTGTTGTCTGTTCTGTCCTATGCGAGCTCGCTTCTGCAATCTGGCCTGATGAGATCTAAGTGGACGCACTGGTGGATCTCGGGCAGGAGGAGTCAACGAATGCCTTGAACCTCCATCTGCCGGTGTGTAAAAGCCCCATTTGGCGGGGTGTAAAAGCGCCCTCTGGCGGGGTGTAAAAGCCCCATCTGGCGGGGTTTAAAAGCCCCATCTGGCGGGGTGTAAAAGCCCCATCTGGCTTTTTTTCAGTTTTTCTCCCACGGGGTCAGAAGGCTGTTCTTAGGTGTCTCTGTTTGTTTGGTGTCTGTGTTCTTTTGTTTGATTTTGTGGACTCACTGGACGGACGCTATGGGACAGACTCAAACGACTCCTTTAAGCATTATGGTCGTTTTAAAGTCAAGGGCTGGGCCAAACCTGCTTGCCAGCCTCAGGTGTGGTTTTCCAGAACTGCTGAGAACTTGGGACCTTGAAGTTTACTGAATTCAAATGATAAAAAAACTTATGTCTTGCATTTTTGAAGGTTATTCTCAAAAATGTTACTGATTGAGAAAAACTGTGTGTTGTGGTAGCTAAATGCCTTTGCTGAATTAATGTCTGGTGAAAGTGTGAGAGTGCGGAGGGAGGGGGCCTGCCCTCTCCTCTCCTTTGTGTGGCTCCACAACTTTGGTCAGGCGGGTACCTGAGTAAAGATCTGTGAAAACAGGTCACCCCTCCCTTGTCTGTCTCTCGTCACCGATCATCATGAGGTCGAGACAAAGTAAACCTGCGGTTCTTTTTTTTTTTTTTTTCCTGATATTTATTTTTTTTTTAATTTTTTTATTGCTTAAAGTATTACAAAGGGTATTACATATGTGTCCATTTTATCCCCCCGCCCTAGACAGTCCCTCAGCCTCCCCTATCCCCCAGTGTCTTATGTCCATTGGTTATGCTTATACGCATGCATACAAGTCCTTTAGTTGATCTCTTACCCCCCTACCTCCTGCCCCCCAACCCTCCCCGGCCTTCCCACTGCAGTTTGACAATCTGTTTGAGGCAGCTCTGCCTCTGAATCTATTATTGTTCAAAAGTTTATAATGGTCTCTATTATCCATGAATGAGTGAGATCATGTGGTATTTTTCCTTCATTGACTGGCTTATTTCACTTAGCATAATGCTCTCCAGTTCCATCCATGCCTTTGCAAATGGTAGGAGTTCCTTCCTTTTTACAGCAGCATAGTATTCCATCGTGTAGATGTACCACCGTTTTCTTATCCATTCATCTACTGATGGGCACTTAGGATGTTTCCAGATCTTACCTATGGTGAATTGTGCTGCTATGAACATATGGGTGCATATATCCTTTCTGATTGATGTTTCTGGTTTCCTGGGATATATTCCTAGAAGTGGGATCACAGGGTCAAATGGGAGTTCCATTTTCAGTTTTTTGAGGAAACTCCATACTGTCTTCCATAGTGGCTGCACCAGTCTGCATTCCCACCAGCAGTGCACAAGTGTTCCTTTTTCTCCACATCCTCTCCAGCACTTGTCGTTTGTTGATTTGTTGATGATAGCCAGTCTGACAGGTGTGAGGTGGTACCTCATTGTTGTTTTGATTTGCATCTCTGGGATGATTAGTGACTTTGAGCATGTTTTCATATGTCTCTTGGCTTTCTGAATGTCCTCTTTTGAAAGGTGTCTATTTAGGTCCTTTGCCCATTTTTTGATTGGATTGTTTATCTTCCTTTTGTTAAGTTTTATGAGTTCCCTATAAATTTTGGAGATTAGGCCCTTATCAGATATGACATTGGCAAATATGTTTTCACACAGTGGGTTTTCTTGTTGTTTTGTTGATGGTTTCTTTTCCTGTGCGGAAGCTTTTTATTTTGAAGTAGTCCCATTTGTTCATTTTCTCTTTTGTTCCAAGTGCCCTAGGAGCTGTATAAGTGAAGAAATTATTTCGGCATATGTCTGAGATTTTGTTGCCTTTGGATTCTTCTAGAGTTTTTATGGTTTCCTGTTGTACATTTAAGTCCTTTATCCATTTTGAGTTTATTTTTGTGTATGGTGTAAGTTGGTGGTCTAGTTTCATTTTCTTGCATGTATCTGTCCAATTTTCCCAACACCATTTATTGAAGAGACTATCCTGGCTCCATTGTATGTTCTTGCCTCCTTTGTCAAATATTAACTGAGCATATTGGTTCCGGCCAATTTCTGGACTCTCTATTCTATGCCATTGATCTATATGTCTGTTCTTGTGCCACGACCAGGCAGTTTTGAGAACAGTGGCTTCGTAATACAGCTTGATATCTGGTATTGAGATCCCACCTACTTTGTTCTTTCTCAGGATTGCTGCAGCTATTCGCGGTCTTTTTTTATTCCAGATGAATTTTTGGAGAGTTCGTTCTAGATCTGTGAAGTATGCCGTTGGAATTTTAATGGGAAGTGCGTTGAATTTATAGATTGCTTTGGGTAGTATGGACATTTTAATGATGTTGATCCTACCAATCCATGAACACGGAATGTTCTTCCATTTGTTTATGTCTTCCTCTATCTCTTTTTTCAACGTCCTGTAGTTTTCGGAGTAGAGGTCTTTTACCTCTTTAGTTAAGTTTATTCCTAGGTAGCTTAATTTCTTTGGTGCGATGGTAAAAGGGATTGTTTTTGTAATGTCTCTTTCTGAAAGTTCACTTTTCGTGTATAGCAATGCCTCAGATTCCTTGGGGTTTATTTTGTATGTCTCTACATTGCCAAATTCATGTATTAAGTCTAGTAGTTTTTTGATGGAGTCTCTAGGGTTTTATATGTATAATAGCATGTTGTCTGCAGATAAGGACAGTTTTGCTTCCTCTTTTCCAATTTGGATGCCTTTTATTTCTTCCTCTTGCCTAATTGCAATGGCTAACACTTCCAGTACTATGTTGAACAGAAGTGGTGAGAGGGGGCATCCCTGTCTTGTTCCTGTTCTTAGGGGAAATGGTGTTAGTTTTTGTCCATTGAGTATGATGTTGGCTGTGGACCGGTCATATATGGCTTTTATTATATTGAGGTATGATCCTTCTACTCCCACCTTGCTGAGAGTTTTTATCAAAAATCGGTGTTGGATTTTGTCAAACGATTGTTCTGCATAAATTGATATGGCCATGTGGTTTTTTTCTTTCAATTTTTTTATGTGATGTATCACGTTTATTGATTTGCGGATATTGTACCATCCTTCCATCCCTGGGATGAATCCTACTTGGTCATGGTGTATGATCTTTCTGATGTACTGCTGGATCCGATTTGCCAAGATTTTGTTGAGGATTTTGGCATCTATGTTCATGAGCGATATTGGCCTGTAATTCTCTTTCATTGTGTTGTCTTTACCGGGTTTTGGTATTAGGGTGATGCTGGCTTCATAGAATGAGCTTGGAAGTGTTCCTTCCTCCTGAATTTTTGGTAGTTGTCTGAGGAGGATAGGGTTTAGTTCTTCCTTGAAGGTTTGGTAAAATTCCCCTGTGAAGCCGTCTGGTCCTGGGCTTTTGTTAGATGGAAGCTTTTTGATGTCTCCTTCAATTTCTTCCATAGTTATTGGCCTATTGAGATTTTTAGATTCTTCCTGATTGAGTTTTGGAATGTTGTATTTTTCTAGGAATTTGTCCATTTCTTCCAGGTTGTCTAGTTTGTTGGAGTAGAGCTGTCCATAGTATTTTTTAGCAATCATTTGTAATTCTGTGGGGTCTGTTGTTATTTCTCCCCTATCGTTTCTGATTTTGTTTATTTGGGTCCTTTGTCTTTGCTTCTTGGTGAGCATGGCTAGAGGTTTGTCAATCTTGTTTATCCTTTTGAAGAACCAGCTCTTGGTTTCATTGATTTTCTGTATTGTTTTTTCGGTCTCTATGTCATTTATTTCTGCTTTAATCTTTATTATCTCCTTCCTTCTGCTCACTCTCGGATTTCTTTGTTGCTCTCTTTCTAATACTTTGAGTTGTAGAGTTAGATGATTTACTACCATTTTTTCGTGTTTTTTGAGATAGGCCTGTAGAGCTCTAAACTTCCCTCTCAGGACTGCTTTCATTGTGTCCCATAGGTTTGGGATTGTTGTGTTTTCGTTGTCATTAGTTTCCAGGACGTTTTTAATTTCTTCTTTGATCTCATTGGTAACCCAGTCAATATTTAATAACATGCTTTTCAGCTTCCAAGTGTTTGGGTATTTTGGGTTGTTTTTATTGTAGTTTATTACTAATATTATGCCATCGTGGTCTGAGAAGATGCTTGGTATGATTTCAATCTTCTTGAATTTGGGGAGACTTTGTTTGTGACCCAATATGTGTTCTTTTTTTGAATCTGTCCTATGAGCACTTGAGAAGAATGTATATTCCGTGGCTGTGGGGTGATGTGTTCTGAAGATAACAATTAAGTCCATCTGATCTAGTGAATCATTTAGGATTGCTGTTTCTTTGCTGATTGTCTAGAGGATTTATCTAGTGCTGACAGTGGTGTATTAAAGTCCCCTACTATGATTGTATTGTTGTCTCTCTCTCCTTTGATATCTTCCAGGTGATTTTTTATGTATTTGGGTGCTCCTGCATTGTGTGCATATATGTTTATCAGGATTATATCTTCTTGTTGTATTGATCCCTTTAGTATTATGAAGTGGCCTTGCGTATCTCTTGTTATGGCCTTCACTTTGAGGTCTATTTTGTCCGATATAAGTATTGCTACCCCAGCTTTCTTTTCTTTACCATTAGCCTGAAAGATATTTTTCCATCCCTTCACTTTCAGTCTGTGCGAGTCCTTTCTAATGAGGTGGGTCTCTTGTAGACAGCAAATGTATAGGTCATGATTTTTTATCCATTCAGCCACTCGATATCTTTTGGTTGGAGCATTTAGCCCATTTACATTTAAAGTTTTTATTGAAAGGTACTTTTTTGTAGCCATTTCTTTTTGTGTGCGTGGCTGTTTTCTTTCTGGGATTTTTATTTCTTTTTTCTACACCAGTCCCTTTAGCATTCCTTGCATTGCTGGTTTGGTGGTGATAAACTCCCTTAGCCGTTTTTCGTCTGTGAAGCTTCTTATTTCCCCTTCAATTTTGAATGATAGCCTTGCTGGATAGAGTATTCTTGGATTCAGTCCTTTGCTTTGCATCACTTTGTAAATTTCTGTAGATTCTTTTCTGGCCTGATGTGTTTCTGTTGAGAAATAACTTGATAATCTAATGGGAGATCCCTTGTATGTCACTTTCCATCTCTCTCTTGCAGCCTGTAAGATTCTCTCTTTGTCCTGAATATTTGCCATGGTAATTATGATGTGTCTTGGTGTGGGTCTTTTCGGGTTCACCTTGCTTGGGACTCTCTGGGCTTGTGTGACTTTTTTCTTCCCCACCTCAGGGAATTTTTCTGATATTATTTCTTCCAATAGGTTTTCTAATCCTTGTTCCTCTTTCTGTTGTTCTGGCACCCCTATTATTGGTATGTTGTTTCATTTCATGTTGTCCCAAAGGTCCCTTAGGCTCTCCTCCTGTCTTTTAATTTTTTTCTCCAACTGAAGTACAGTTTGGGTGTGTTTTGCTTCCCTGTCTTCTAATTCACTAATTCTGTCTTTCGCTTCTCCTAGTCTACTGTTGATACTTTCAATGGTGTTCTTTATTGCAGCTATATCGCACTTCATTTCTTCTTGGGTCTTACTTAAGTTGTTGATATTTTCATCTGTTTCTTCTTGCTTCTTGGATAAGTTGTCGATTTTTTCCTCCATCCTGTGTATGCACTCTAGGACCCTTATTCTGAATTCTTTTTCTGTCTTGTTGTATGCCTCTGAATCACTTAACTGCTTTTCTGGTGAGTCCTCCTTTTCTTTCCTTTGGGGATTTCTTTGTCTACCCATGTTTGATCTCACTGACGTATATAGATATTGAGTCGTTCAGTGGCTGCTCCCTAGGTGGCAGTGGCTCCTCGGGCTGTGGTTGCTCCTTGGGCGGTTGTGGTAGCAGTTGCTCCTCTGTTGGTAGCGGTTCTTCTGATGTTAGCTGTTCACAGCTGTTCTGGCTCTTCTGGCTGGTGGAGGGAAGCTTCACACACAGCAGCTGTTCCTCAGACAGAGCGTGTGGAGATCAGGAGGCCACTGTTGCTTGGATCTGCTGCGTTGATTTAAAGGCACAAAATTCAACAAAACAAGGCACAACGTTCCAGGCACTGAACACAAATGAATTACGGTATTAATAACCCCAAATAAAGATGGCTACACGAGCTAAGAGAGTTGGGGGGTAAGGAAGAAAGAAGAGAAAAAGGTAGAGAGGAAAACAGAAAAAAGGGAAAAAAAAGAAGAAAAATAAAAAAAAATAAAAATAGAATGAAGTAGAAGAGGGGAGGAGACTATTCATATGAGGAGAAAACTCCGATAGAACCGCCACTAATCCCAACAAATTCCAGCAACGGATCTCTGGAGTGAATACAAACTACAAACAGCCAATAATATCAAGTGAGGCAAGGGAAAGCAGAAGCACAAAATAACTGGCCGGGGGTGGGGTGGGGAGGGGGAATGGGAGACAGAAAAAGAAAAAGAAAAAGCAGAACAACCTCACATACAATCCTTAAAGAAAAGAAAAGAAAAAAAAACACAATATACTCAACAATCGAGCAAGCAACAACAGAACAATAGAGAAAAGGAGAGAATAAAAATTTTGGATAGTGAAGAAAGATAAAGGAGAGGTGGATAAGGATTTAGAGCAGGTGATTGGAAAAGGGATATATAAGTAGGGTGAAATTTAGACAGGGCGTATGAAGAATAGGAAAAATCTAAAGCAGGAATAGGGTAAGAGAAACAGGACAGCAAAGGGGGAAAAGTGGGGAAGAGAGTTTTAGCACAGCAGCACAATTGAGGTAGAGGAAAATGATGCTAAAGGAACGATGAAAATAGAATGGAGAACCTTAGTCCCAAAATAAAATAAAGAGAAAATAAAATGACACTTTAAAAAAAAATGGTAAAATGTCAGCAGTAATAATACTGCTTAAAAATAAAAATGTAGTAATTAAAAGGGTAATATCAGGTGATGAAAAAAGAAAATAAATGGTTTCTTAGTTAAAAGGTGAAACAATAATTAAAAAAAATAATTTAAAAAAAATGGGCTGTAATGAAGGTGCTTCAGATCTTCTGCTCCTCTTTTTGGCACACCAGGTATTCAGGAGAATGTTGAATTTTCCTCTGATACACTGTTCCTCTGTATTGTAAGCCACAGTCCTGATTTTAAGGCAGGCTACATTGGTTTCCCAGACAGCCCTTATCTGTATTTACAGAAGAGTCAGTTCGTGGCTCTGCCTCTGGGTGGCAGTGCGTCGGGATTGACCTCTGAGGGTATAGGACCTCTCTGACCAGGTGTTCTCTATTGTACTGGAAGCTGGTTTGGGAATATCCTCCGCCCAGAGCTGGTTTTCCAGTAGTCACTCCCTGCTCTGTTTCCCAGGCTCCCCCAAAACAGCCTTCCCTTACAAGCTCTGTGACTGACCCCAACTGGGTAGTCCCTTGCACTGGGTTCAACAATCAAACGCACAGATTTAAGAGCCTGGGAAGTTGTGCGAACTCGCAACGCTTCACCTTCCAAATCTGCGCAAAGTCTCTGCGTGCGCTCTGGCTCCTGGCACCGAGTAGCCGGCAAACTGGCGTAATCTGAGGCTGCCTGTTTGTGTCCCGTCCAACTGTGGGATTATTTATAGTGTTCCCTTCTGCCAGCAGCCCTGGGGGTGCCCTTCCACACTCGTGGGTCACGCTGGCTCCAACGGCCGCGGTCTTTGTGGGGCGCAGAGCCCCCACCCCCCTGCGCGCGTTCCACTCTCCAACCTAAACTGCAAACCGCACCTTTGGGGAAAGTCTAACCTTTCTGTGCGGAGAAGCCGAGTTCCTCTGAGTTCACGTAGTCGTGCTGCTTGAGAGCCATTGTTGTCGGGTTAGTAGCTGGTCTCTGGATGCTGGCAACAGTCACCCAAGATGGCACGGTCTCCGCGGCTGTGCAGGCGCACCTGGAGAGGTTTCAGCCTCAGCCTCTAACCGTTCCCTTTATCTAGGATTTCTCTGTCTTTCCTGGCTGCAGACTGTCTCAGCTGAATCTCCTCTGCTTATTCGGGCTGTATGCTACCCGTTTCAGCTGCCCGCCCTTATCTGCTCCGGGACAAGGCACCGACACGTCTGTCTAAACCTCCGCCATTTTCTCTCCCCAGAGTTTTGTTCTTGATGGTTAAGTTTTATTTTCATTATAGTAACTTAATTACTAAAACAAAAAAGGGTGAGATGTGGGAAACTGACATAGGGTTAAGCCTCGGATTGACCTGCTGGCAAAGTCACAAACAAGTCCTAGCTTAGAGGGCACAGTCCTCTTATCATAATTAGGCTTGACCTTATAACACTCCCTAGATGTTATCTGTGAATCTAATGGGCTGAGGAAGTGCAGGAAGTATAACCATAGTGTAAACAAGTGAAACTCACAAGGAAAGTGAAACTTTGGTAACCACTACCTTGTTTACCACTCACTATAAAAAGCTTCGTGCTGACAACCCCCACCGCTCTCAAGGTAGAAGGCGTCGTGACCTGGGTCTATTCCACTCCCGTGCAGTAAGCGGACCATCCATGACCCGGGAAGACTTCATCACCAAATGGAGCATCAATCGAGATCAACCCTACCCCCTCAAGCTCAAGCTGCAGCGTGCTCGACCTGCCTGATTCTGGTAACATTGCTCGCGATCACTCCTGTCACCAGGAGCCCCCACAATACTGTGTAATAGACTTAGATGATACCTGCTTCTTCATGGACATGGCTCCAAAGAGACAAGGACAGTTTATAGGATCACATGTTTAGTAGCAGAAGATTGGGCTGCCTGAAGCGGCCATGATGCCAATATTTTGTTTCATTGTATTGATATGTTATATTGACCTTTGATACTTTTGCAGGTTTAAATGCGTGTTGGCTGTCCTGGAAAGGGACTGTGTGGGGTGACCCCCAAAAGTAAAGAGTATCTAGCTGCCAAGAGGGCAGGTGCCCAGCTGGGCAGGGAAGGGTGCCCATCAGGTTCTGGTCACTGTTGAGAGACAGTTGACAGTTGGCAGCATGTATACCGCTTGCAGGCCTGCGTGACCATGCCCATGTCAGGGGTAGTAAGCTGGAAAAGCCTGTTTAGAATAGAAGGTCTAACGCATGGTGATGCATAGAAAGAAAGTTTAATGCCAACATTTACTGTTTTGTTATAACTCTGAAAAATCCATGAAAAGGAATTGGCAAGGAAAGTCAGAAAATCTTAGAGTAGATCAGTATGTTTTTCTCCTTATGTAATTCCTCCGAAATCTGGCAATGCTAAATAAGTCATGGCAATACATTTCTTTGCATAAATTTAATAAGACCAGATCCTGATAATGGTTTTATTAACAGAAAACTTTGACTGGAATATCATGTTTTAAAGAGCCCTGTCTGAGCTCTAAAGACTTGAAGCCAGTAAGAATGCCACGAAGAAAGCCTGGTATCCTGGTTGGGAGCCCTGAAGATGGCTGGCGCTGGAATGTCAGGCCGATGCCCTACCATACCTGGCGGTTGGTAAGAGTAGAAGTGGAGCAGCAAATATGCCTCTACATCCATGCGGAACCTCCACACACTCTGGGCTACAACCAGTGGGAGGGCTACTGATATGAGCCTTAAAGCCTGGAGCATAAGCTCAGGTGGAGTTGCTACATGTGAGGGATGCACATAACTCCGCAGACACTGTAGGCAGGCCTGATGGAAGCTGGATGGCTTAGCTTCCTGGCCTATGGAGCACATTAAAATTCAACCATGAGACTGCAGCAAAGGTAGTCAGTTACCATTCTTGTTGTGTTTATGCAAACATCAGGAGAGTAGGTAAATTACTCTTGATCTGGATTTTTGATAGCCATGGAGGAATTTTAAGAAGAAAAATCCTATTACAATAGAGGCTGTTAAAGCTGAAATGGTTCCTTTCCCTTCCACCGAACCATTTGTTAAGCATATAGGGATAGTTCAGTTGATAGTTCTGTGTGCCCAGTATGGGCCTCTAGCAATGGTGGAATAGTAATGCAGTCCCTCTCATGATTGAGCAGGAAGTTCCAAGAAACTGGGGGAATGAAAAGGCGAAGGATATGCCCTCCATCTTCCCCGTATCCTCAATGTTGGGGCAGCCGCCATGTGCTCAGGATAGTACCAGGTTCCTGTATCACAGGACACTGCTGGCCACGCCCAGAACCTTTTTAAACCAGCAAATGACAATCAGGGGATGTGCGTGCCTTAGAGATGACCACACCCTGTGTAATAAGACCCAACTTGCACCTATCCAATCGGCAGGGCCCACAATCATCTCCCCTCCCCTAACTCCACCCCCCTATTAAAACCCCATTTTTTCCCACAGGCGTTCTCTCTCATCGCGCCTTTGTGAGGATAGGAGCCAGACATGGGTCTGTGATAATAAAGGACTCTTTGCGTTTGCATTGGACACGGCTGGCTCCCTGGTGAGGACTGTTGGGGATTTAATATCTGGGCATAACAATAACCAAGATACTGGAGATGGTAAATTTGGACTTTAAGCTGAATGAAGACAAGAGGGAGAAAGATAGAATGAATCAGATAATTGTATTTTACTACAGGAAGGGGAAAACCTCCAGTAAGCAATCCAACAAATGCAGAAGAAGAAGTGGTGGAGTGTTCATCTACCACAGGTTACCCGCAGATTCTCCGTGGGGAATACACGTTATAATGTGAATCCCTCTATAAACAATGCTTCAGAAAAGGGCATTATGAGAAGATGAAAATATTAATGGTCTCCTTGAATAAATACCAGCAAGGGTATAAAGGAGATATGTTTGTATTTTTGTGCGTTTTCAGATGATGGAGAGGGATGTAAGGAGGGGGCAGGCCTGTGAGAAGGGAGTAATGTAGAATTCTTCAATTGGGGCATCAGACAAGCCAGTCCATAATGAGCCAGAAACGTTCAATAAGGACAAGGAGATGACTGATTGGGGATTTTTTCCTCAACATTTTCTAATACTGACAAGGAAGAAAGGAACCTGATGTTTAAGTTAGGTTTGGATTGGGGGTGGTTGGATGGATGGTTGTGGTCGCTCTCATGAGAAACAAAGTGTTGTGTTTGTGCTGGCAGTGTATAGTAATGAATTTGACTTCCTTTTTACATGGTAGACTATTGAATATTGTTAAACTATTGACAGGATTGTCAGATCAAGATGTGAAGTTTATGCCACAACTGGTACAGTTTTTCCTTAAACAACTTGGTCTAGAAGAGCATTGCTAGATATTGGAGTTACTAGAGAAGTGAGGTTTCACTCTGTTTCACTGGTGATTTACTCTATGTTACATTTCCCCATACCAAAGTGACATATTAGTAATAAAGGAAATTACGTATGGTGCACATGGGCACTATCTTCACAATTTTTCTGTAAATCTGGCACTATTTTAAAATAAAAAACCATAAAACAACACTCAAAATACTAGGAAATGGTAATATCCGACATAGTGGAACAGACCAGTGAAAGGACAGGGTTGTATGGCAAGAGGCTTAGAGTAGACACTACCTCCCTGCCATATGCTGGACTATAATGGTACTAGAGGAAATGAGAGAGAGAGGTCAGTTTGGGAAAATTTTAGGAGGTAATAGGAAGGTCTCTTTTCTATAACCAGATCGTCTGAGACTTCTGCATCGACTCCTACCCACCCCCCCACTTCTTGCTTGTTCTAGCTGAGGCTTTGTGATGTCAAGCCACACCATGGCAACCGCTAATTTTGGGCAACAAGAGCTGATGTGATTGTCTCCACATTGACTTAGAGAATATATAATAGGCCAGGACCCTCTGAGTAGTGTCTGTTGCCTCAAGGTAGCCAAACTTACTAAGAAGATACTGTAGACTTTTGGAGATAAGGAAGAAGACTACAAACACAAGGATGGATGAAGAAACTGCAAGTCCTAAAGTGAATTAGAAGTCAGTGTCTCTTCTGGATGACGAAGAAGTGGATAAGGTCAGAATACCTTATTCAAATGCTCCCCCTTCCCCCTTAATTCCTAACCCAAGATTCTGGCCTTGTCCTTTTTGGCCAAACACACTTCCTTTTTCAATCCATTGTCATTCAATTAGAAGCCCATTTCCAAATCATTCTCCAATTTCTTCCCCAAAACCAATGTCTTTCTGTGTTTAACTTGTTTCCAAAGTACATATGTTATGCCCAGATTTCAAGACCTGAGTCCAGTGCAAAAACATAGAGTCTTTTATTCAAGCCCGGGACTTGGTCCCCCTCCTGCCTCTATTACTGGATGTAAGAGAGATTCCCGAGTCCCAAGGGAAAAAAGTATTAATAGGGCTTGTGGTCAGGGTTTGGGGGCACACTCTGACCACTGATTTGGCCGATTCCGGTTGTTTTTTTGAGGGCGGGGTTCTAGTGATGCAAGGGCAGGGTGCAGCTAGGGTCTTTTTACACAAACACAGGGGGCTGGCTAGCATACCCTTGCCTTTGGGGTAGTTTCCACCGCTTTCCCATTGGCTGAGATAAGGGCAGGCTGAGTAACTGATACATTCTGTGGCTTTTTCATGGAAGAGGGCATAAGGACACAGCTATCAGTACTGTTCTGTCCTTTCATTCACCCCTTGTCTTGGAACTTCCGGCTCAATCATGAGACGGACTGAACTATCAACTGAACTACTTTTGTACACTTCTTGACAAATTGGACTAGTCTGTTAATAATGCAAGGGCCGTAAGTCAACAACAGCAGGAGGATTACAAGGGGTCTGCTGAGGTCCGCTGTCTTCTTGAGGGTGATCTGCAGCGGATGTGTCTAGTCAGAGGTCACCTTCCAGTCAGACTCCCTGCTGTCTGCCTCAGACCTTCCATTCTAAATAGGCCTTTCCCTGATCTCTACAGCCGAGGTTTGTACCACTCCTGACATGGGCATGGTCATTCAGGCCTGCAAGACAGTACACAGGCTGCCAACTCTTAGGTGTTTCTCAATAGAGACCAAAACCTGACGGGTATTCTTCCTTGTCCAGTTGGGCATCTGCCCTCTTGGCAGCCAGACACCCTTTACCTTTGGGGTTCATCCTATATAGTCCCCTTCCAGGACAGATAACAGATAGCTATAACAGTGTTCCTCAGTGTGGCAGACTGGATACTTGCCAGTTATTCCCAAAGACTACCAAGACTGTAGACTATCACCGGTCCACTGATACAGCTACATTTAAACCTGTAAGAGAATTGAAGCTTAATACAACATATTAATACAATGAAATATAACATTGGCACTATGGCTGCTTTAGGCAGCTAAAACCTCCGGTACTAAACGTGAGATATGGCAGGGCTATACAAACATATGAGGGAGGTGACTAAAGTCCACTCTTTGACCTTTCTTTTTAAATTATTTATTTATTTTTATTTTTATTTTTATTTATTGCTTAAAGTATTATAAAGGGTATACATATGTGTCCATTTTTGACCTTTCTATATAAGTTAAAATTGTCCTTGTCTTTCTGAAGCCAAGTCTATGAAGATGCAGGCATCATCTGAGCCTATTTTACAATTTTCTGCAGGTATAGTCCTTTTCAAATTGGGGTGAGACCTGGGGTCTTGAGCTTCTTTACCCACACCGAGTCCCCAGGCTGGAAAGGATGTACAGAGTCTGAGCTGGCACTGGCAGGGCATCTCGAAAAAGCTTATGGGTGGGTTGTCATTTCTGTAAGAGATCATGTCCAAGTAATGGGGACAGGCATTCTGGCATACCTAGAAACGAATGAGTTACTGTGTTCTTTCTGAGGTCCACAATCCTCTTTGATGTCCAAGGAAAAAGGCAGTTTGTCTGGTGGCTCTTAGAACTGGTGTCTTCTTAGATGTTTCTGGTCCCCTTGGATCTGTCAAGACCGAATAGGCTGCTCCAGAATACACCAGAAAATTAACCAGGGGTTCTATTTACCTACAAATATTTATACCTAGGTAGACATATAAACATCAAATAAACATCCGCATATACACCTTTTCAGTGAACAAGTACTTTTACAGTCTTGGGAATTTTTCGCAGATAAAAGGAACATTGCCCAAGTTCATTGATAGGGGCCTGACAAGCACGAATGTGGGGGCCTTTGGCTGGGGGGTATAGAGTATCCATCCTTTCTCTACTGGCACTGCTAAGGACAGGATCATTGGAGAGGTCTCTTCACCTAGGCAAGGCTGTGTTGAGCCATCTGGGCAAAAGTGGTTTCTGCTTCCATTTTGGCTAAAAGGTCTCTGCCCATTAGAGGGACCAGGTCAACTGGTAAATATAGGAATTCATGAACCACCTGATGGCCGCCTCACTGACATCGGCGGGGGTGGCAGAACAGTCTGCAGCTGTGGTAATGTACCTGTAGCTCCAATATTGGTGACTTCCTGTCCTGAGAGGGGAACTACCTCCTGAGTAACTACCGAGTGCTCTGCCACTGTATCAATCATAAATTTCACAGTCTGGCCCCCGATCTTCATTTTGACCATTGGCTCATGGGGGCCCAGTTGGTAAAAGCCCAGTCTGTCCTAGTCAGAGTCAGCTGCTGCCAGTCCAATGAGGTCTGCCTCAGGCGGCTCTGGCTAATACTTGCTGGGTGGTTTGGATGGCCTTGCCAGATTCTTCTGCCCTGCTACTGAACTTTACTCTGTCCCTTCTTACACACACAGAACTGGACCCTAGGCAGCGAGGTTTGAGCAACTTTAAAATTCCTTAACATACATTTAATCATTCATGTTGCAGGGAGGGACCGGGTTGGCTCCTCCTGAATAAAAGAACTCATCAAAATAAGGCTTATTTTCTAACTTCATTTGTCCCTGGGTGTGGACAACAAATGACACTAATCAGATTGCCATAAAGGATTTAACCTTTGTTTAGGTAGGCAAATGCAAAGCATTTACTCCCAAGTGTCATTGTTTTAGAGAAGATAGGATTTCTGCTCAGTTTCCCTATTTTACTAGTCCCAGCTTACTGGTCTATCATGCATTCAATTTTCTTAAAATGTATTCTGGCACAGGATAAAGTTGGTTTGCTGTACACAGAGTGTTTAACCCCTATATAACTGGCTTGGACCTCTACATAGCAAACTGCAGTCTATAAGTTCAATATGCAGACTCTGGTTTTTATAACCCAACGAGATTTCAGCCAGTCTCTGAGTCAGACTCCTCCTCTCTTGGAGAATTTCAAAGTCCTGATGGCTTCCAGGTCCAGGCAGAGTGCCTTTTTGACAACCCTTGGGCCCTGCTTTTTGCCTTTTTACCAGTTTCCTTCGTGGTAGAGCAGCAACCAGGCCTCTTATAATGGAGTGAACTAGAAGGGGATATCAGCCCCACCTGTGAGCCAGCTGCTCCACCTAGGGTCTCCCTGGGGCACAGCCGGAGCGTCCCTCAGCAAATCAGGGAAGATGCTTCCCTTTTCCAGTGGTTTGGACTCAAGCAGGGGGTTCACTGAATGTAGCCAGTAGGGAAGCACTCGCTGGCTTCTGCCTGCAGCTGCTGGCGCCCACAAGCACTGCCCCATAGCACATGTCTCACCGGTAGCTCCAGCACCTCAGTGTTCTCCAGCTTAGCCTGAACCTCGGTGCCCACCAGCAGCTGCTGCAGCTCCTGTAGGCTATCTTTAATCCACGAGCAGGCGGCTACTTCTCCACCAGGGGCTTATGGGCCTTGCGGGCAGCTCAGGCATTCAGCCCCCCCCCCTTCTTTTTCCTGGGTCACAGATACTGAGGCGGCCTGGAAAACAGTTCTCAATTACCAGGGGGGATGCGGATTCTAGCTTTGTGCCTCCTCTGCTTTTTAGCAGGAGTTTAGTTGTTGTTTTTTTGTTTTGTTTTTATTCTTAGAAACCTTAATCCTTTAATTATTACCAAAAGTGAACATTCAGCAATTTTAGTTTAATATTTATGAACATATTTTAAATGTACTTTAACTCTTAAGATATATCTAGACCTTTTGTGATAAAACTAAGAACAGGTATCGGTCTGATTCAGCATTGGAGGGGTTTAAAGAATAAACCAAGGCAGAGAAAGATTGTGCTTACAGTTATTTTTTTTTAACCTTGAATTTCATTGATAAGACCTTTTAGGATTACAGCCAGCAGCCTAACTGACAAACCCCCCGCCCCCATTGTCTCAGCCCAGGCCCATTGCTTTTCCTCACAGAGTCGGCCTGGAAATATAACGGGTGCATAGTGAGGTTTCTTGTAGACAGAAAACCTGGAGAGCATCTGAAATCCAGTTACTGATGCTTTCAGAATCCAGATGAGGGAGGAAGGGAAAGACCTGGTTATGTTCTCTATGTAGGTTCTAATAAACAATTGAAAACAGCAAGTTAAACAAAATACAGTCACAGGCAGGTGTTCTTTCCGTCCTATGGAGCTGTTCACCAAAGAGATAAGAAAACCATGAATAACAAGTTCTCTGAAATTTGCTACTTTGTTAATTTGCTAAGCAAAAAATTAACTTGAAAAGACATCTCTCTTGCTCTTTTATAAGCAATCTCAGAACTAAGAAATCTTGGAAATACAGCGATTTACAACCCAGGTAAGAGCAACTGATAGACAGAACTTGATATTAACTAAGTGGGCTGATTTTTTCGGTAATGGCAAGCAAAAGACGCTGAGATCTGCTAGAGATTGTTGCAGCAGATCGCGGGTCCAGTCCAAACGTTCAGCCAGATGAATTAACAGAAATGCAAAATAAATCAAAATAGCTTCCACTTCACACAGACTAGTAATGAGCAGCCAAAATAGACAAACACTTGTATTCACACTCTCTCGGTAGACTAGCCCAGACTGGAGCTGAGCAGATAAACAAAGCAATGCCCCACTCCCCAGATGAGCATGGGGGCACTCCTGGCACACATGTCCCAGAACAGAATTCTCCACCAACCTTTTGGTGAGAACCTACTGGAGGAGTTAAGACCTCTTCCAGTCCCCCCTGTCGCTGGCAAATTGCCTAGTCCCACACAAACAAACAGCTGTTCACTCATCCTTTCTCATTGTGTCGGCATTCATTCCAATTCCACAATCTCTACTGTACCCCTTTAAAATTTTTTTTAACAGGTTTACTTTGTCCTGACCACATGATGTTCGGTGACGAGAGACAGCCAAGGGAGGGGGTGACCTGTTTTCATAGATCCTTACTCAGATTCCCGCATGAACGAAGTCATGGAGTCACACAAAGGAGAAGAGATGGCAGGACCCCTCCCTCCACACTCACATACTTTAAACAAACATTCATAAGCAAAGGCATTTAGCTACCACAACCCACAATTTTTCCAATTCAATCTGAACCTTGAACTTTTTGCAAATATTCAGCATTTCTCAATCAGTAACATTTGTAAGAATAAACATCAAAATGCAACACACGTTTTTTATCATTTGAATTCAGTAAGCTTCAAGGTCCCAAGTTCCAAGCAGTTCTGGAAAACCACACCTGAGACTGGCAAGCAGGTTTGGCCCAGCCCTTCATATTAAAATGACCATACTGCTTAAAGGAGTAGTTTGAGTCTGTCCCATAATGTCCATCCAGTAAGTCCACAAAAAACAGAAAAAAAAATACAAGCACAGACAAATACAGTCTTCCAACTCTATGGAAGCAAAACCAAAACAACCTTCCTACTCCGCGAAAGCAAAACTACAGATCAGCTTAGATGATGGCCATGCACCACTCCTCTCAAATTGAGGGGTTTCTCGGGCCCACCAGATGGAGGATCGGTACGTCCCCCAACTCCTCCCACCCGTGGGCACCCAGTGCATCCCCCTAGTCCATTATCGGCATTACAGATTTCATAAGTGAGCTCACACTGGACAGAACACACAGAAAAAAAACTGACAACACAAAGACAGTTACCGCGGTTTGTCTGACCCTCCGAATCGGGGTCTCTTTGAGTCTCAGGAGTTCCGAATGAGCCCCCAAATGTTTGGCCCAGATTTCAAGATGCCAAGACAGACCGCTAGGGAGCCAAGTCCGATGCAAAGGCATAAAGTCTTTTATTCAAGCCCGGAACTAGGTACCCCCCCCCCCTGCCAACATTACTGGATGCAAGAGAGAGCCCCGAGTCCCAAGGGAACAAAGAATTTATAGGGCTTGTGTTCGGAGGGTGGGGGCACACTCTGATCACTGATTGGGCCGATTCCAGTTGGTTGAGTGATGGCAGGGGGCTAATGACGCAAGGGCTGGGTACAGCTAGGGTTCTTCTTAAACAAAGTCAGGTGGTTGTCTAGCATATTTTGGCCTTGAGCTAGTTTCCCCCGCAATTCCATTTGCTGAGATAAGGGTAGACTGAGTAATTGATACATGCTGAAGCTTTTTCTTGGAAGAGGGGATAAGGACACAGCTATCAGTCCTGTTCTGTCCTTTCACAAAACCAAGATAGTTGTGATGGTAAAAGTGGATTTTAAGCTGAATTAAGACAAGAGGGAGAAAGACGGAAAGAATCAGATAACTGTATTTTACTATAGGAAGGGGAAAACCTCCAGTAAGCAAGCCAATAAATGCAGAAGAAGAAGTGCTGGAGTGTCCATCTACCAGAGGTGATACCTAGGGTCTCCCAGAGGAACACACTTAACAATGTGTATTCCTCTATTAAAAATGCTTCAGAAATGGGCATTATGAAAAGATGAAAACATTAATGGTCTCCTTGAATAAATACCAGGAAGGGAATAAAGGAAATGTGTTTGTATTTTTGCGAGTTTTCAGATGATGGGGAGGGATCTAAGGAGGAAGAAGTCATGTGAGAAGAAAGAAATGTAGAATTCTTTAATTGGGGCACCAGATAAGTCATTCCATAGTGAGCAAGACACTTAGAATAAGGACAAGGAGAAGACTGATTGGGGATTTTTCCCCTCAACACTTTCTCATACTGGCAAGGAAGAAAGAAGCTGATGTTTAATTTAGGTTTGGATTTGGGGGGTGGGATGGATGGTGGTGGTTGCAGTCATGAGGAGCAGGGTGTTCTGTTAGTGCTGGCAGTGTAGAAGAATGAATTTGATTTCCTTTTTACATGGTAGACTATTGAAGATTGTGAAACTATTGAAAGTATGGTCATCTCAAGACCTGAATATTTATGCCACAACTGGTTCAGTTTTTCCTTTAACAACTTGGTCTAGAACAGCATTGCTGGATATTGGAGATACTAGTGAAGTGAGGTTTCACTCTAACTCTTTCACTGATGATTCACTTCATGTTACATTTGCCCCATTCCAAAGTGAGTAAATAGTAATAAGGGAAGTTGGGTATGGGGTACATGGGTATTATCTTCACAATTTTTCTTTAAATCTGGAACTCTTCTAAAATAAAACATCCATTAAAACAACACTCAAAATCCTAGAAATTGGTAGCAACTGAACATAGAGGAATGGACCTCTGAAATAATGGGGGAGTATGGGAATTTTCTTAGAGGAAACACAACCTCCCTGCCATATGCTGGACTGAAATGATACTAACGGAAATGAAGAGAGAGAGAGGGGACAGTTAGGGAAACTTTTAGGAGTTAAGAGGAAGGTCTCTGTTCCATAACCAGAGTGTCTGAGATTTCTGCATTCTCTGCCACCCTCGCCCCTCCTTGATGGTGAAGCTGAGGCTTTGTGATGTCAAGCCACACCACGGCAACAACTGATTTTGGGCAACCAGAGCTAAAGTGAGTGGCTCCTCATTAACCTAAAGAGTATATATAGAGGACAGGAACCTTTGAGTAGTGTCTGTTGCCTCAAGTGTCTGTTGCCTCAAGATAGCCAAACTTACTAAGAAGATATTGTAGACCAGTGGAGATAAGGAATAAGACTCCAAACACAAGGATGGATGAAGAAACTGCAAGTCCTCAAGTGAATTAGATGTCAGTTTCTAAACTGGATGTGGAAGAAGTGGATAAAGTCAGAATACCTTATTCAAATGCTGCCCCTTCCCATGTAATTCTGCACCCAAGAATCTGGTCTTGTGCTTTTTGACCAGAGGCAGTTCCTCATTCAATCCATTGTCATTCAATTAAAAGCACATTTCCAAATCATTTTCCAATTTCTTCCCCAAAACCATTGTCTTTCTGTGTTTAACTTTTTTCCAACCTTCATAACCAACATAGTGGCTATGGTAAATTTGGACTTTAAGCTGAATGAAGACAAGAGGGAGAATTACAGAAAGAATCAGAAAATTGTATATTACTACAGGAAGGGGAAAAACTCCAGTTAGCAAGCAAACGAATGCAGAAGAAGAAGTGCTGGAGTGTTCATCTACCACAGGTGATACTCAGGTTCTCCGAGGGGAACACACTTAATAATGTGTATCCCTCTATCAACAATGCTTCAGAAATGCGCATTATGAGACGATGAAAACATTAATGGTCTCCATAAATAAATACCTGCAAGGGTATAAAGGAAATATATTTGTATTTTTGTGAGTTTTCAGATAATGGGGAGGGAGCTAAGGAGTGGGAAGTCATGTGAGAATGGAGTAATGAAGAATTCTTTAATGGGGCACCAGACAAGCCTTTCCATACTGAACCAGGCACTTAGAATAAGGACGAGGAGAAGACTGAAGGTGGATTTTTTCCTCAACACTTTCTCATCCTGGCAAGGATGAAACGAAGCTGATGTTTAATTTAGGTTTGGATTGGGTGGGTGGAATGGATGGTCGTGGTCGCAGTCATGAAGAACAGGGTGTTGTGTTAGTTCTGGCAGCGTATAATAATGAATTTGATTTCCGTTTTACATGGTAGACTACCGAATATTGTTAAACTATTAAAAGGATGGTCAGCACAAGATCTAAAGTTTTATGCCTCTACTGGTCCAGTTTTTCCTTTAACCACTTGGTCTAGAACAGCATTGCTGGATATTGGACATACTAAAGAAGTGAGGTTTCACTCTAACTGTTCACTGATGATTCACTTCATTTTACATTTCCCCCATAGCCAAGTAAGATATTAGTAATAAGGGAAATTGGGTATGGTGTACATGGTTATTATCTTCACAATTTTTCTGTAAATCTGGAACTATTCTAAAATAAAACATCTATTAAAACAACCCTCAAAATAATAGGAAATGGTAGCAACTGAACATGGTGGAATGGACCACTGAAATGACAGTGGAGTTTGGGAAGTGGCTTAGAGGAAACACCACCTCCCTGCCGTATGCTGGACTATAGTGGAACTAGAGGAAGAGAGAGAGAGAGAGAGAGAGAGAGAGAGAGAGAGAGAGAGAGAGAGAGAGAGGGAGAATATGGAGAAAGAGGTCAGTTTGGGAAAAATTTTAGGAGGTAAGAGGAAGTTCTCTTTTCTATAACCTGAGCGTCTGAAATTTTTGTATCCTCTGCCAGCCCTGCCCCTCCTGGATGGTCAACCTGAGGCTTTGTGATATCAAGCCAAACCATGGCAACCACTGATTTTGGGCAAGCAGAGCTGAAGTGAGTGGCTCCTCATTAACCTAAAGAATATATATAGAGGCCAGGACCCTTTAAGTGGAATCTGTTGCCTCAAGATAGGGAAACTTAATAAGATGATATTGTAGACTAGTACAGATAAGGAATAAGTCTCCAAACTGTTGGAAACTGTTTATTGCCTTCACTATCTGATAAGCATAGACAGAGTACTCCCTGAAACCTCCCAAAGGCTGGGTTCCTTTGAAGCCCTAGCAAAGCTTGGAGGTAGGCCTCACCTCTTCTCTTTGTCCAGACAGTGGTAGCTGAAACTACTCCCCCATTTATTATGTACATCCTTGCTGATGGCCTTGTCTGCTTATTACTAGGTGGTCACCTTCCTAAGGTCTATGCTATGGGTGCATCCAAGATTAATAAAAGCTTCGTGAGGCCAGAGCACGGAGGAAGTCCTTCGGGACTTGCTGCCTGGTCCCCCAATATCGGCACATTATCTCGTGTCTTTTTCTCTCATTTGTTGTGTGGCTCCTCTTTCAGATACAGAACCATTCTCCACAGGGGACGTGGAAGGAAACACTCAACATCTGGAGCCCGATGGGAAATCTGGAAGTGCAGGTCTCGCTGGAGCGTGAAAAGGAAGTTTTCACCAAAAAGGTGTGGAAAACTCACGGAAAAAACGTTAGGGGGATTCTACTGCATGCAATGCCCAGGATCAACTACAGAAGCCTGGGTCTGTAAGTACACTGGGATCGTTTTCTTAACCAGGCTAACAAATGGGGCAGGATTTGCCTTTAAAAAAGTAGAGTCGGCTTTAAAAAGGTATATTTGGCTTTTTAAAACTAAGAACCTTTATTATAGACTTTTGATTTGCATGTTTAAAGTGTTAAAATTTTAGAAGGAAATCTTTTACAGTTTTTGCATGTTATAATAGAACTTAAACTGTGTTTTTCCTTGAAAAAGGTACTCTTTTAGATCTGGCTGAAAAAAGAGTGCCATGGTCATCTTAATGTGTTTTCTTATCCAAATTAAAATATTAATTTGTATTTGGAATCCATCTGTAATAAGAAATGAAACCCCGCTGCTGAATCTCTCTCTGGTTCGGAGAGATTCAAAGGTGGCAGGAGAACGTAGAGCTATAAGCTCTCCCACAATGAGATTACTTAATGTTCTGTTTAAAAACTACCTGAGGACATGTTGGGAATTGCAAAGTCTAGCCAATATCACCTTCAGTGCTAGCTATTACTTTGGAAAGAGAAAAAGGAAAAAAAAAAACTTTAAAATCTGTTTTTTTTAATTAAGCATGACTTTGGGAACAAATATGCCATCTGAGTCATTTGCTGAAACTTCCCCCAAAGCAGGATGTGCTGGAAAGGAAAAGGGAGCACATGGCGATCCAATATGGATGCCTCCTATAATTTAAAGTCTCCTTCTCATAATTGAAAAGTTTTACAAAAATTTAAAATGCGTCTGGGATTTCAGTTCACTTGTAAAGAGAAATGTTGGCTTGGAACTAATCCGCTCTCATTCCTGTTAGGTTAGGTGGCTCAGGAGAATGCGCAAGAAATAGAGTCCAGTGAATCAGAAAAGAAAGGAAAGGAAAAGGTTTATTCTATGTCCCCGGGAGACCCAGGTACCCCCAGGACAGGACATGTGGATTCACGCCAACACGAGGGGAGCGCTTTTTTTATACTGCAGTTGGGTGAGGGCTGGGACATGAGCTGAGGTATTCAGTTGAGGAAGTTTCAGCTGCAGGGGGTCATGGAGAAGCCAGTATCTGTGTCTGGCCCATTGACCTGTGAGAAATTCCAGGGGAAGTCCATTGTCTCATTACATGTCTGTATGTATCCGATCCTCGGCTCTCTCTGACCTAACATCCCGGGCTTTTGGTGATGGGGGGGGGGGGTGGCGACTCTTTCTAGGTTACTTCCAGTTTACAACAGGCAATGAAGGGGGACGGATTTAAAGGCCAGGGTTAGGCAGAGTCAGATCAGAGGGCAGCCGAGCATAGGGATGGAGCAGGAGCTGATTCACAGTCACCCGTGACATCTCCATGATCCGGGAGTGGATGAACTTGAGGAGGCTGGGGGCTAGGAGAAAAAAAGACACAGATGAGAATCAGGGGCCCTATCATGGGTAGGACCCAGGTAGCTAAGGAGCTTTGGAACTACCAGGAAGAAGAGTTGTCCTGGAAGTGATCTGCATGTAGTTCTTCACTCAGCTTAGTCAGGGTCTGTACATTTACGTTTTGCTCCACTACTCTGGACTCATTGATGCAGTAACAGCATTCTTCCTGAAGGAATATGCAGGTTCCTCCTTTTTCTGCAGTCAGAAGGTCTGAGGCGATCCCGTTCCGTAGGGCTACTTGGGCTACTGATGTCACTTGCTGCTGTAGGGAGGCTAAAAGAGGCGGGAGTAGACTCCAGGGCTAACTGGAGCTTGTCATTAAAGTACTGAGCAGTGACCAGACTATTTACAAGGGGCCCCCAGTGAGGCCTACTGAGGCAGCAATACTCACCCCGAAAATGACAGGGAGGAAGGCAGCCCAGCGGGTCCAGGGATGGGATGGAGGGAGCAACCAGTGAGCTCCGACTCTCCATCCAAGGTTAGTTGGGGAATTACTGTGACCACAAAGCAAGGCCCGGGGTCAGAGGAGTTCATGCAGTTCCTTAAGGTGCCGTTGCACCAAACGAAGGTACCTGGGCTGGCCTTGGTGAGACTGGCTGCGGTGTGGTATGACAGTCTATCCCGTGGCAACCCCATAGGTGTTGACATCTTGATTACATCTGTCTGGGTTCCTCTGGTTGTAAGCAAAACAGACATAGGGTCAGCCAGTATTGGACACTGACTGGATGTTGACAGCCATCTGGATCTTTGTCTGACATCCGAACAGAGGGCAGTCCTGAGATCCTACCTGCCGGGTGACATGTTTGCCGTCTGGTTGTAGGTTTCACTGACCTTGAACCTCCACACATAAGCGGGTGGGGGTGGGTGTAGGTTGCTCAGGGCCTGGAGGAGAAGGAAGGAGGAGGGGAGGGCAGTTAAGGCAGACCTTAGTGGGGCCCAACACCTCACATTTATAGAAGTCATGCTGCTCCGGGTTTCTCTTGAGTCTGGAGAGGCGGTGCCAGGACAGGTCGTCAAGCTGGGGTTGCCAAGCAGCTTGGCCGCTGTGGGGCCTGTGAGGATTACATTGTGAAGTCCTGTCCACCTAGGCTCCAAGGCTTGTGGTTGTAGGTTCTTAAGAGGACAGAGTCACCAGGGTGAAGGGCTGGTGTTGGGAGCCTTGGTCGGTCGGCTCTGGCTTGGGCAGAAACCTGAGCACTTGCCTGGTTAAAGACAGATATGGGAGATAGGTACCCAGGGGAAGGGTATCGGAAAGAAGACGGTGGTTGAGCAAGAAGAGTCAAAAGGGCTCAAGAAAATGGCGCTTCTTGGTGTAGTCGGAGTTTGGTTTGGACCATGGGCAGGAAGTCCGGCCAGGAGCTGTGAATTTCTAGAGAGAGTTTAGTTAGAGGGTTCAATAGATTGGAATTGAGTGGCTATGAAGAGGGTTTGAGCCAGTGACAGAAATCCAGCAGGATGTAGAGGAGGAGGGATTGATGTTTTAGAGTAGATGGAAAGTTGTGTTGATGAGAGTGGGCATAGGAGTAGGTCCAGGGTTCATAAATAGAGTGTGACACTAGAGGATTTCCAGTCCCGGACAGTAGAATTGATGACTCCCTCATCATCCCATGTCCGTTTCACCTGAAAATATGGAAAACCTGAGCAAAATTGTAGGGTCCCTTGCCAGGTAAGAGCTTGTGAGGAATGATGGGTCATCCGGTCGTGGATGGTGTCCCCGAAGAAGATGGTGGGAGGCACTCGGTGAGCCTGAGAGAGGTAGGTATTGCAGTGAAAGCGGGAGAAAATGTTCGAATGTGCTGATATCCAAGGGAAAATGGAAGGAGCAGTGGAAGCCAGGGACCTGGATATGAGGCTGGGGAAAAGGCGGGGAGGGAGGGAGCAGGTTGCGCAGCCTATTCCCAGGCCTCTAGCCACTTGGATTTTAAAGTTGCTGCATTTTTCCTTTGGGAAGGGTGGAGGGGGATGGGGCGAGGTCAGAGCAGTTTTCAGTTCAGAGGAGGGGACAGTTGTTTCGGAGAGAAGAAGAAAAGGTGTTCACAGTGAAGACTGAGGTAGGCAAAGACTGAGCTAGGCAAAGGCTGAGCTAGGCTACTGTGGTCTAGGGCAACAGGGCCCCATTACGGGATACATGGCAGTGGAGGATCGGTGTCCCTGTAAATGGAGGAGGCCAGGAGTGGGAGGAGCAGGGAAGATGAAGGGCTCAGAGTGGTCTGCAGTGTGGCCACTAGGATGGTGAGGATGTCTCGTCTTAACAGGGGCATGGGGCATGCTATCATCAAGGAGGCAGGGAAGGGGTCCAGTGGCCAGAAGGCAGGTGGATTTGCCATCAATATACATGTCCAAGATCTTGGAAGGATAAAGGGGCCCTAAAGAGGATGGCAGGACAGAGAAGGCAACCCCCATGTCAACCAGGAAGGTGACCTACTACCTTCATTGTGACACGAGGCTCAGCGAGGGTGATTGGAGTCATCGAGGCTGGGCTTCTTCAATCTTGAGCCAGTTCCAACATGGCCAGCAGGTGGTTCCTGGCCTGGAAGGGTGTCCCCTCTACCCTGAGGCGTAGAAGGCCCACCACCAGTGACCATTTTGACTGCATACCAGGCAGTGTTGGTCGGAGCTTAGGGCCAGGGGCACTGCATTGCCCAGTGGCCTTCATTTCCGCATTTGAAGCATTCTCCAGTGGCGTTCCTTTCACTGCACCCCCACCGCTCACAGCCCCCTTAGGGCCATGGCGGATGCCGTCAAACTCAGGGCCACAACTAAGGCATGACTGCAGGTCTACCTCCTGTTGAAGGCAGACCTCCCATTCTGACTGTGCCTGCTCCTCCAGGGCATTAAGAACCTTCAAGGCCATTTTCACTGTACCTCAGACCTGGGTTTGAGGACTAATAAAGACCTTAAAGGTCGGGTTAGAGAGTGGGGGGCATAGATTAAGACTGTGCCCTCATTTCCTGGACTGGATTATGGCAGGGGTAGAATGGGCGCAGAAATGGAAGAGGCTGTTTTGGAGCTGACGTTCTTAGGATTTGGGCTCTAGGGGAGCAGGAAGCTTCCCGTTAAGAGGGTCTGAAGAGAGCACAGCTGCAAACTCTCACAAAGGGAACTGGCTGGCCACCTTCCTGGAAGGGTCCAGAGAGGCGATCTCTGACGTGGCCACATGTTACAGATAGAGATGCCCGCGGGCAGGCGGCCACATGGGACCAGCATGGGGCGGGGCGGGACTCACTGCTGATGCTGCCAAACTGGGAAAAGTTGCCTAGCTGAAGAGATGAGGACCTTATGGGTCCAGAGCCACTAGGAGGGAGAGGCGGGCACCCAATCCGTGGAGGGATGGCCAAAGAAAGTGCTCGCACCACCCAGGTATCAAGGCACCAAATGTTAGGTTAGGGCTCAGGAGACGGCGCAAGAAATAGAGTCCAGTGAATCAGAAAAGAAAGGAACGGAAAAGGTTTATTCGGCATCCCCCGGAGACCCACGTACCCCCAGGACAGGGCACGTGGATTCACGCCAACAGAGAGGGGGGCGCTTTTTTTCTACTGCAGTTGGGTGGGGGGCGGAGACATGAGCTGAGGTATCCAGTTGAGGAAGTTTCAGCTGCAGGGGGTCGTTGAGGAGCCAGTATCTATATCTGACACATTGACCTGTGAGAAAATCCAGGGGAAGTCCATTGTCTCATTACATGTCTGCATGTATCCGATCCTGGGCTCTCTCTGACCTAACAGTTCTGATTTTGGACATTTAGATAGAGTTTTGAGCTGGAATTTCTTTACAAATGTGCAGAATAAAACCCAAGACTTGTTATTTCCTAAAGAAAATGGCGAATTTAACCCACGGTAGAAATTCTAGCAACAAGATTGGTATTTTTCCATAATAATGTTAATGACGCCTATTCCAAAGCTAACTTTAAGACCTCTACAAGGAAAATCAGTAAAATTGTCTCTGTTACAAAAATTTGCTAAATTAATTGCCTTGAAATAATTGAATTTGAATGTCCAAAATTATTAAAATCTCTTATTATAAAATTCTAAGTAGCTCAGTAAAAAAAAGGCCCTTTGTTTACTGAAAAGGCTGGCCAAAACATTTCTAATGAGAAAAGGGGCTAGTTGCTTCCCTCCTGTAGCAACTTCTTAAAGAATGTGGTCAATTTACATCTGATTGGTCCAGGGTAGGCCAAACCTGTTCTTCCAGGGAAAACAGTCCCCCCTTTCCCCCCCAGTCCAATATTGACCTTCCCACCTTCAAGCAAGGGTCAGGAAACAATGTAGCTACAACCTTGTTTTTTGACCTTCCCTAGAGGAAAAAATTATGGTCCTTTAAAAATCAAAGGCTGGGCCAGGCCTGCCTTGCCAGCCTCAAATGTGGTTTTCCAAAGCTGCTGGGAAATTTAAGACATTGGAGTTTATACCTAGGTTTCTTGAAGTGACATAATGCTGAATTAAATGAGATCTGAGTATTCCTTGTACAAAATCTAGAGGACAGTATGAAATCTGTTGGTTAATTCTGTCTTGCATTTTTAAAGATTAGTCTTAATGTTACTGATTGAGAAATCCTGAATATTTGACTTGCCAGCTAAGAGTTTAAGATTCGGATTGAATTGGGAAAAATTGTATAATTATAATAGCTAAATGCTTAAAAAATATTTTATTTTTGAGAAAATAATTTTTATTTTCTCTGAAAAAATTAGAATTCAAAATATGTTGCTTATTGATGTGATTAAAAAAAGAGGATTAATTTTTAAGATCTCAACTGAAATTTTTAATACAAAAACCAGTTTAAATTTGATTAATATTCTTTAAGATATTTATAAAGGGTATAAACAGCTAATGAGATTTCTGTTTGTCTACAATATAATGTTGGTCATCTATCTTTTAGGGGTGTTGGTTTGCTCTGTCAAAGAACAGTGTAGACAGCCACCCCTTTGAAGTGTGTGACTTGACAGCTGCCATGTTGGCCGCATGGCTCACTGTGCCCCTGGGGGCCGCCATCTTGAAACAACAAAGGCCCCGCCCTCTGATTTAGCCAATCACAAAAGGAATGTCTGCTCACTGAGGCAGGATGGGATTTCAGGGGTGGAGTTTTAAGGTGCAGGTTTACTGTGGAAATGGGGATGGGGCAGAAAGTGTGCTTGCCGCTCAGATTTACTTAATACTATTTTTAAGAAGATATTTTTAATGCTTAATAAATTAGCAATCATGGTCTTAATATAATTTCAGTGGTATGATAGACCAATGTTTTAAGCAGTTGGCTTCATAAGGGCCGACAATAGAGCTCATATTTCTTAAAAGGCTTGTAGATACATTTTTAAAGATAT
This sequence comes from Myotis nattereri, assembly GCF_964212035.1. Classification (NCBI taxonomy): domain Eukaryota; kingdom Metazoa; phylum Chordata; class Mammalia; order Chiroptera; family Vespertilionidae; genus Myotis; species Myotis nattereri. Next base: position 59,512,508 of record NC_138078.1, read on the forward strand.
CTTAAATTCTCAGTAGAACCACAGTTATGCGTATATCATAAACAAATTAAGAGTAATTGATTCCATGGTCAAGACTAGATCCTATTATGTTGAGAACTGTTTAAAAAGTGTTGAACATGTTTTAATTAGATATGTATTTGGAAGTTTTTCCTGAGTGCAATATTTCAAAATATAAAATGCTTGCTTTCATAAAGAATTTCTGCCAAATAAAGAAAGAATTGATTTAAGAGTAGCAAACTCTTTATTTAACCTAGCAATGTCTTTTATTTAAACGCTCCTCACCGCTGCATTTTAAATTACGCTGGAAATGAAGCAGGGTTTGCATGTCGTGTATCAAAATAAAACTTTACTAAATTTACTAATCTTTGTAAGAAATAGAATCCTAGTAAAATAAAATTCTTCTAAAAAGTTACTGAAGACTTCCCATGATCCCTCTGTATATGCAAATAAGCCAAAGGGTATACTCTTTAAAAATATGATTGCTAACATTTACAGATTGTTGTTAAAATACTAAATCTGATTAGTCAACATAATTGAACAATCACTTGAAATATATAGCTTTGCTACAGTATTTGTTAAAATCTCAAAAGGCAACCATGTTCCTTACATTTGTTGCTTGTGTGAGAAAGAAAACTGTCGGGAAGAAATAAAAAGAGGTTTCCTTCAGATGTCTAACTAAAATTAAAAATCAATATATTGGGCCTCATAAGCTAAATTAAATAATTTGTGTTTTGTCTCCTTAAACAAAGTTTATGTAAATTTACTTAAAGACTAATACCAGAAATTTAATTAATGTCATTTACTGTCCATAAATTAGGACAAGTAAATTTACAAGAATAAATGTTATTTCAAACTGACTTAAATTAGCAAATTGGGCTAAGTGGATATTCAGGAGAATTTAGCTGTCACCTATTAAAATATAAACTACTACAATTTTTAAATAAGACCTCCATCATTATACCAAAAATACTAGGCAGGAACCAATTCCTGGAGCTTTAAATGTTTTTACTGATGGGTCATCTAATGGGAAAGTTGCCTATCATACTATAAATTCTGACCGAGTCATACTGACCAGTCATACTTCTGTGCAAAGAATTGAGTTAGAAGCTATTAAGGCAGCGTTGCAAGATTTCCAACAGCCTGTTAACATAATTTCTGATTCCTCTTATGCTTCGGGCCTAGTGAATAGAATTGAAACTGCCCGGTTGAAATGGCTTAGTGACCAAAGTTTATTCGTACTATTTAAGTAAGTTCAACAGATTGTGCAGCAGACAACATACCCTTTTAATATCACCCACATCAGGGCTCACAGCATATTACCTGGCCCATTAACTAAGGGAAATGCACATGCTGATCAATGGGTTGCTTTATTAAAAGAGGCTTCAGAGTCTCATCAGCTTTTAAAAATCCCAACTTGAAAAACAAAAAAGGGGGATGGTGGAGAAATCACCTTCGGGTAGGCTGCACCTAGCTTTAATTACTCTAAATTTTTTCACTTGTGATGCTGCTGGAAAGACACCTATGGAGCTACATTGGTGTCAGAATAAAACAATAGAAAATGGTCTAGTTAAATGGAAGGATCCCGAATATGGATTATGGAAGTGACCTGACCCATTAATAAACTTTGGCAGAGGGTACGCTTGTATATTCCCAGAGAATTTTTCCAAACTAGTATGGATTCCTGCTTGAAATATTAAACTGAATCAGGAATCTAGCCAGACTGAAGATCTTGCACCTGGAGCCATAACATGTAGCTGTAAACAATCAACTACCTCAGCCACAGAGAGCAGTGACTCCAAGCAGTCCACTGAAGATGAGGAAAAGGAGGAAGACAAACCAGACAACCAACAGCCCAGAGACCACCTGGGACATGGAAAAGTGAAGTATCGAAACAATTAATTCAGGTAAAGACTATAGTTTCATACTGGTCTTAGAAGGCACATTTTATCTTTACCTGGGAAGGACAGCATAGCTATCCCAAAGTCAGAAGGCTCCTGTCAGTGTGTCAACTCAGTGCTCTGGAAACCCAGAACTGTAATTTAGATAGCATGCTGTCTCTGCTTCTGTAAATTGCATTTTTTTTGGTTTGTTTGCTAACTAGGTTCCTCATTCGAAACCTGGTGACAGTCAGTTAAAAATTAAGTTGTCATGACCTAGAGCAAAGAATATTCTAACATGGTATTATTCTACAAGTTTTATTAATAATTTTTGATGCTTTACAACAGTATATTGTGCATTTATCCCAAACAATTTTAAAATTGAATTTGAATGTTTTACATGAAGGGATTTATTCCTTTCCACTGTGCGGAGGACCTCCTGGGGAAGGCACTTAAGCATTCTGTATTGACCTATCTTGACTTTTTTTGTCAAGAGGCATCCAATTGACTCCTGCTGTTACCTGAGCTCTCTGTTCGATCTGGGATCATGAAAATCTGGTACCATGGATCTGTCTCTTTCCCAATGGCGTAAGCTGGGCCCTCTCTGGAGAAGACACCCTGGTTCCCTATGATCAATGCCAGGTCCCCGCCAGCAGGCGGGGAGATCCAAAGGCAGTTGCTGGGCATGGAGGCCAGAGGGACATAGGTTAACAAGGAGACAGAACTGAACCTCACAGCACCCTACTTGGTCCAGAAATGGTTGATAGTCAAAGACGGGTAAAACCCCAAAGCATGGGGCGACCTAAGACAGGCACAGCCGGGGGCCAGTAGGAGAAAACTTTGGGTGCAACAAAGGAGGGGCACAGAACCCCCCCACCCCCAATGGTGCACTGGTTTGAACACTCGCTCCTTCTGAGGAAGGTCTCCTGTCCCCATGGCTGCTTCTTGCTTCCCATGCCCAGCCCAGATCAGGAACCAAATAACAGAAGTGATTTGGTCCAGCTGCAGTCAGAATCCAGATAAACGGAGGCTTGGCTAACAGACCCTATATATAAATCTAGCCTAACAACAGGAATGCTCAGAGCCTTCACAAGGATGTAAAGTGATCCTCTTCATTAATATTTACAGTGTAAATTAAGATTATTGTTAAAATATTAAATTTGACAGCAAAATAGTTTTCAAATTAATTAAATTCAAGTTTACAAATTAATTACATATGGCTAATTTGAAATAAGTAATTATTCAAAAAGTATTAACCAAAATTTTCATTTCATGGTAAACATGCTATGAAAATAAAGCATGTTCAGGTTCATTTTTTTGCGTGCAAAAATTAATATTTAAGGCTATCTAGACTGCATTATAAAATTTTCAAGAAGTCTCCTAATTAAATAAAAAAAAAGGGGGCATAGTGGAAAAATATAGTGGAAGAATACCATGTAAGGAAATAGATCCTGTAACTAAATTACATTTAGACAAAAAATTTTTTCGTTTATAATGCTAATAGTGAGACACCCAAAAAAAACACACATTATGCTAGGGTAGGCCAGGGAAAGATCATGTTAAAGAAAATACCCCAAGTAAGGTTTTTATTTTCCTTTAACATTTGGTCGAGAATATGTTTGTATATTTTCAGAGAACAGCTACAAGACCATGTGGATTCCTGTAACAACGGATCACAGAAAGCCAGCCACAAAGACAGAAGAGACAGTTCAGAGATGGAGATGGTGGAAGACGCCTTGCCATGCTAGCAGTCAGCAGCTGTGCAGCACTGCAGGGTGCCCAGGAACAGACCAGAAAGGACCGGACCTGCATTTTCCACCATCCAGAACCAACATTTCATTGCTGGCATGTACACATGAACTTTTGGACATTGAAACATGGACTCATAACTTTAGGACATAGAAATTGGGACTTGATTATTTTTTAAAGAAAAAATAAGGGGGAGATGTGGGAAAATGTTTATTGCCTTCACTATCTGATAAGCATAGACAGAGAACTCCCCAAAACACCCCGAAGGCTGGGTGCCTTTGAAGCCCTAGCAAAGCTCAGAGCTAGGCGCCATCTCTGTTTGTCCAGACAGTGGTAGCTGAAACTACTCCCCCGTTTATTATTATGTAAATCCTTGCTGAGGGGCTAGTGTGCTTATTACTAGGGGGTCACCTGCTTAAGGTCTATGCTATGGGTGCATCCGAGATCAATAAAATCTTGGTGAGGCCTGAGCACAGAGGAAGTCCTTCGGGACTTGCCGACTGGTCCCCCAATATTGCAAAATTATCTCTTATCTTTTTCTCTCCTTTGTTGTGCGGCTCCTCTTTCAGATACGGAACCCTACTCCACGCGGGACATGGAAGGAAACAATCAACACAAAACACAAGGATGGTTGAACGAACTGCAAGTCCAAAAGTGAATGTATGTTTGTATTGGGTTGATGGGTGGGATGGATGGTCATGGTCGCATTCATGAGGAACTGGGCGTTTGGTTAGTGCTGGCAGTGTATAATAAAGAATTTGAATTCCTTTTTACATGGCAGACTATTTAATATTGTTAAACTATTGAAAGGATGGTGAGCTCGAGATGTGAAGTTTTATGCCACAACTGGTACAGTTTTGCTTTTAACATAGTGGTCTAGAACAGCATTGTTGGATATTGGAGATACTGAGGAAGTGAGGTTTGACTTTATTTCACTTCTGGGGAGGGGTCTAAGGAGGGGGCAGGCATGTGAGAAGGGAGTAATGTAGATTTCTTTAATTGGGGCACCAGACAAGCCATTCCATACTGAGCCAGACACTTAGAATAAGGACAAGGAGAAGACTGAATGGGGATTTTATCCTCAACACTTTCTCATACTGGCAATTAAGAAAGAAGCTGATATTTAAGTTAGGTTTGGATTGGGTGGGTCGGATGGATGATGGTGGTTGCAGTCATGAGGAACAGGGTGTTCTTTTATGCTGGCAGTGTATCATAATGAATTTGATTTCCTTTTTACATTGTAGACTATTGAATATTGTAAAACTATTAACAGGATTCTCAGCTCAATATGTTAAGTTTTATGCCACAAGTGGTACAGTTTATATTAAACAACTTGCTCTAGAACAGCATTTGGTGGATATTGTTGATATTAGAGAAGTGAGGTTTCACTCGGTTTCACTGCTGATTCACTTCATGTTACATTTGCACCATACCTAAGTAAGATATTAGTAATAATGGAAATTGGGTATGGTGTACATGAGTATTATCTTCTCAATTTTTTGAAAATCTGGAACTATTCTAAAATAAAACTTTTATTAATACAACACTCAATATAATAGGAAATGGTAATATCTGAACATAGTGGAATGGACCACTGAAATGACTGTGGAGATTAGGAAGTGGATTAGAGGAAACACCACCTCCCTGCCATGTGCTGGACTACAGTGGAACTAAAGAAAGACAGACAGAGAGAGAGAGAGAGAGAGAGAGAGAGAGAGAGAGAGAGAGAATATAGAGAGACAGGTCAGTTTGGGAATAATTTTAGGAGTTAAGAGGAAGCTGTCTGTTCTATAACCAGAGTTTCTGAGATTTCTGTATCCTCTGCCACCCCTGTCCCACTTGGATGTTCAAGCTGAGTCTTGGGATGTCAAGCCACACCATGGCCAAACTGATTTTGGGAAAAGAGACCTGAAGTGAGTGGCTCCTCATTAACCTAAAGATATTAAATAGAGGCCAGGACCCTTTCAGTAGTGTCTATTGCCTCAAGATAGCGAAACTTAATAAGATGATAGTGTAGACTAGTAGAGATAAGGAATAAGACTCCAAACACAAGGATGGAAGAAGAAACTGCAAGGCCAAAATTGAATTTATGTCTGTATTGGTGTCAGTATAGCTGGATGGTGGTGTACGCATTGATGAGGAACAGTTTCTTATGTTAGTGCTGCCTGTTTTTAGTAAAGAATTTCATTTCCTTTTTACATGGCAGACTATTGAATATTGTTAAACTATTGAAAGGATGATAAGCTTAAGACATGAAGTTTTATGCCACAACTGGTCCAGTTTTTCCTTTAACAACTTGGTCTAGAACAGCATTGCTGGATATTGGAGATACCAGAAAAGTGAGGTTTCACTCTGTTTCCCTGATGTTTCACTTCATGTTAAATTAGCTCAATACATAAGTAAGTCATTAGTAATAAGGGAAATTTGGTATGGTGTACATGGTTATAACCTTCACAACTTTTCTGTAAATCTGGAAGTATTCTAAAATAAAACATCCATTAAAACATCTCTCAAAATCCTAGGAAATGGTATCAATTGAACATAGTGGAATGGACCACTGAAATGACGGGGGAGTAAGGGAATTTTCTTAGAGGAAACACCAACTCCCTGCCATATGCTGGGCTATAATAGAACTAGAGGAAATGAGAGAGAGAGCGAGGACAGTTTGGGAAATATTTTAGGAGTTAAGAGGTAGGTCTCTGTTCTCTAAGCAGAGTGTCTGAGATTTCCGCATTCTTTGCCAACCCCGCCCCTCCTGGATGGTCAAGTTGAGGCTTTGTGATGTAAAACCACACCATGGCAACCACTGATTTTGGGCAGCCAGAGCTGAAGTGAGTGGCTCCTCAATAACATATAAAGTATATATAGAGGCCAGGACCCCTTGAGTAGTGTCTGTTGCCTCAAGATAGGGAAACTTAATAAGACCATAGTCTAGACTAGTAGAGATAACGAATAAGACTCCAAACACAAGGATGGATGAAGAAACTGTAAGTCCAAATTCAATTTATGTTTGTATTGGGCGGGGTGGTATGGATTGTCGTGGTGGCAATCATGAGGAACAGGGTGCTGTGTTAGTGCTGGATGTATAATAAAGAATTTGATTTCCTTTTTACATGGCAGACTATTGAATATTGTTAAACTATTGACAGTATTGTCAGCTGAAGATGTGAATTCATGCCTCAAGTGATTGAGTTTTTCCTTTAACATCATGGTGTAGAACAGCATTGTTGTATATTGGAGATACTAGAGAAGTGAGGTTTGACTCTGTTTCACTGATGAGGAGGCATCTAAGTAGGAGGAAGGCATTTGAGAAGGGAGTAATGTAGATTTCTTTATTTGGGGCACCAGACAAGCCATTCCATACTGAGTCAGACAGTGAGCATAAGGACAAGGATAAGTCTGAATGGGGATTTTATTCCCAACACCTTCTCATACTGACAAGGAAAAAAGAGGCTGATGTTTACTTTAGGTTTGGATTGGGCCGGCGGGATGGATGGTGGTGGTCGCAGTCATGAGCAACAGGGTGTTGTCATAGTGCTGGCAGTGTATAATAATGAATTTGATTTCCGTTTTACATGGTAGACTATTGAATATTGTTAAACTATTGAAAAAATGGTCAGCTCAAGATCTGAATTTTAATGCCCCAAATGGTCCAGGTTTTCCTTTAACAACTTGTTCTAGAATAGCATTACTGGATATTGGAGATACTAGAGAAGTGAGGTTTCACTCTGTTTCACTGATGATTCACTTCATCTTACATTTGCCACATACATAAGTAAGATATCAGTAATGTTGTAAATTGGGTATGGTGTACATGGTTTTTATCTTCACAATTTTTTTGTAAATCTGGAACTATTCTAAAATAAAACATCCATTAAAACAACACTCAATATTCTAGGAAACATTAATATCTGAACACAGTGGAATGGACCACTGAAATGACGGGGGATTATGGCAATTCTCTTGGAGGAAACACCACCTCCCTGCCATTGGATGGACTATAATGGAACTAGAGGAATGAGAGAGAGAGAGGCAGGTCAGTTAGGGAAATATTTTAGCATTTAAGAGGAAGGTCTCTGTTCTATAACCAGAGTGTCTAAGATTTCTGCATCCGTTGCCACCCCCGCACCTCCTGGATGGTCAAGCTGAGGTTTGTGATGTCAAGCCACACCATGGCAACCACTGATTTTGGGCAGTCAGAGCTGAAGTGTGTGACGCCTCATTAATCTGAAAAGTATATATAGAGGCCAGGACAATTTGAGTAGTGTCTGTTGCCTCAAGATAGCGAAACTAAATAAGACGAGAGTGTAGACTAGTAGAGATAAGGAATAAGACTCCAAACACAAGCATGGATGAAGAAACTGCTAGTCCAACAATGAACTTAAGTTTGTATTGTGGGGTGGTGGGATTGATGGTGGTTGTCTCAGTCATGAGGAACATGGTGTTGTGTTAGTTCTGGCAGTGTATAATAAAGAATTTGATTTCCTTTTTACATAGTAGACTACTGAATATTGTTAAACTATTGAAAGGATGGTCAGCTCAAGATGTGAAGTTTTATGCCACAACTGGTCCAGTTTTTCCTTTAACACCTTGGTCTAGAACAGCATTACTGGATATTGGAGATACTAGAGAAGTGAGGTTTCACTCTATTTCACTGAATATTCACTTCATCTTACTTTAGCCCCCTAGTTAACTAAGATATTAGTAATAAGGGTAATTGGGTATGGTGTACATGGTTATTACCTTCACAATTTTTCTGAAAGTCTGGAACTATTCTAAAATAAAACATGCATTAAAACAAAACACTCAAAATCCTAGGAAATGGTAGCAACTGAACATAGTGGAATGGACCACTGAAATGACGGGGGAGTATGGGAATTGTCTTAGTTGAAACACCAACTCCCTGCCATATGCTGGACTATAATGGAACTAGAGGAAATGAGAGGGAGGGAGAGGACAGTTAGGGAAAAATTTAAGGAGTAAGATGAAGGTCTCTGTTCTATAACCAGAGTGTCTGTGATTTCTGCATCCTCTGCCACCCCCGCCCCTCCTGATTGGTCAAGCTGAGGATTTGTGATGTCAAGCCACACCATGGCAACCACTTCTTTTGGGCAGTCAGAACTGAAGTGAAGGCTCCTCATTAATCTAAAAAGTATATATAGAGGCGAGGACAATTTGAGTAGTGTCTGTTGCCTAAGATAATGAAACTTAATAAGACGATAGTGTAGACTATTAGAGATAAAGAATAAGATTCCAAACACAAGCATGGATGAAGCAACTGTAAGTCCAAAAGTGAATTTATGTTTGTATTGAAGGGGTGGGATGGATTTTCGTGGTGTCAGTCATGAGGAACAGGTTGTTGTGCTAGGGCTTGCAGTTTACAATAAAGATTTGATTCCTTTTTACATGGCTGACTATTGAATATTGTTAAACTATTGAAATGATTGTGAGCTCAAGTTGTGAAGTTTTCTGCCACAACAGGTAGAGTTTTTCCTTCAACATCATGGTCTAGAACAGCATTGTTGGATATTGGATATACTAGAGAAGTGAGGTTTGACTCTGTTTCATTGACGAGGAGGGATCTATGGTGGGGGCAGGCATGTGATAAGGGAGTAATGTAGATTTCTTTAGTAGGGGCACTGGTGAAGCCATTCCATACTGAGCCATACCCTTAACATAAGGACAAGGAGAAGTCTGAATGGGGTCTTTTTCTCAATACTTTCTCATACGGTCAAGGAAAAAAGAAGCTGATGTTTAATTTAGGTTTGGATTGGGGGGGTAGGATGGATGGTGGTGGTCGCAGTCATGAGGAACAGGGTGTTGTGTTAGTGCTGGCAGTATGTAATATTGAATTTGTTTTTCTTTTTACATAGTAGACTATTGAATATTGTTAAACTATTGAAAGGATGGTCAGCTCAAGATGTGAAGTTTTATGCCACAACTGGTCCAGTTTTTCCTTTAACACCTTGGTCTAGAAGAGCATTACTGGATATTGGAGATACTAGAGAAGTGAGGTTTCACTCTGTTTCACTGATGATTCATTCATCTTACTTTTGCCCCTAGTTAAGTAAGATATTAGTAATAAGGGTAATTGGGTATGGTGTACATGGTTATTATCTTCACAATTTTTCTGTAAATCTGGAACTATTCTAAAATAAAACATCCATTAAAACAACACTCATAATCCTAGGAAATATTAATATCTGAACTCAGTGGAATGGACCACTGAAATGACGGGGGAGTATGGCAATTGTCTTGGAGGAAACACCACCTCCCTTCAATAGGATGGCCTATAATGGAACTAGAGGAATTGAGAGAGAGAGATGCACGTCAGTTTGGGAAAAATTTTAGCAGTTAAGAGGAAGGTCTCTGTTCTATAACCTGAGTGTCTGAGATTTCTGCATCCTCTGCCAACCCCGCCCCTTCTGGAAGGTCAAGCTGAGGCTTTGTGAAGTCAAGCCACACCATGGCAACCACTGATTTTGGGCAGTCAGAGCTGAAGTGTGTGGCTCCTAATTAACTTAAAAGTATGTATAGATGCCAGGACACTTTGAGTAGTGTCTGTTGCCTCAAGATAGCGAAACTAAATAAGACGATATTGTGGACTAGTAGAGATAAGGAATAAGACTCCAAACACAAGCATGGATGAAGAAACTGCTAGTCCAACAATGAACTTATGTTGTATTGGGCGGGGGGTGGGATTGATGGTGGTGGTCGCAGTCATGTGGAACATGGTGTTGTGTTAGTGCTGGCAGCGTATGATAATGAATTTGATTTCCTTTTTACATGGCAGACTGTTAAATATTGTTAAACTATTGAAACGATCATAAGATCAAGACCTGAACGTTCATGCCACAACTATTCCAGTTTTTCCTTTAACAACTTGGTCTAGAACAGCATTGCTGGATATTGGAGATACTAGAGAAGTGAGGTTTCACTGTAACTGTTTCACTGATGTTTCACTTCATGTTACATTTGCTCCATACATAAGTAAGTCATTAGTAATAAGGGAAATTGTGTATGGTGTACTTGGTTATTACCTTCACAACTTTTCTGTAAATCTGGACCTATTCTAAAATAAAATATCCATTAAAACAACACTCAACAAATGGCGGAGGTTTAGGCAGATGTGTTGGTGCCTTGTCCAGAGCAGGTAAGGGCGGGCAGCTGAAACGGGTAGCCTACAGCCCGAATAAGCAGAGGAGATTCAGCTGAGAGACAGTCTGCAGCCTGGAAAGATAGAGAAATCCTTGATAAAGGGAATGGTTAGAGGCTGAGGCTGAAACCTCTCCAGGTGCGCTGGCACAGCCGAGGAGGCCATGCCATCTTGGGTGACTGTCACCGGCATCCAGAGACCAGCTACTAACCCGACAACAATGGCTCTCAAGCAGCACGACTACGTGAACTCAGAGGAACCCTGCTTCTCCCCACAGAAAGGTTAGACTTTCCCCAAAGATGCGGTTTGCAGCTTAGGTTGGAGAGTGGAACACGCGCAGGGGGGTGGGGACTCTGCGCCCCACAAAGACCGCGGCCATTGGAGCCAGTGTGACCCACGAGTGTGGAAGGGCACCCCCAGGGCTGCTGGCAGAAGGGAACGCTATAAATAATCCCACAATTGGACAGGACACAAATGGGCAGCCTCAGATTACGCCAGTTTGCCGGCTACTTGGTGCCAGGAGCCAAAGCACTGGCAGAGACTTCGTGCAGATTTGGAAGGTGAAGCGTTGCGAGTTCGCACAACTTCCCAGGCTCTTAAATCTGTGCGTTTGATTGTTGAACCCAGTGCAAGAGACTACCCAGTTGGGGTCAGTCACAGAGCTTGTAAGGGAAGGCTGTTTTGGGGGAGCCTGAGAAACAGAGAGCAGGACATTCCAAACCAGCTTCCGGTACAATAGAGAACACCTGGTCAGAGAGGTCCTATACCCTCAGAGGTCAATCCCTACGCACTGCCACCCAGAGGCAGAGCCACGAACTGACTCTTCTGTAAATACTGATAAGGGCTGTCTGGAAAACCAATACAGCCTGCCTTAAAATCAGGACTGTGGCTTACAACACGGAGGAACATGTATCAGAGGGAAATTCAACATTCTCCTGAATACCTGGTGTGCCAAAAAGAGGAGCAGAAGATCTGAAGCACCTTCATTACAGCCTATTTTTTTTCAATTATTTTTTTTAATTATTGTTTCACCTCTTAACTAAGAAACCATTTATTTTCTTTTTTTCATCACCTGATTTTACCCTTTTAATTACTACATTTTTATTTTTAACCAGTATTATTACTGCTGCCATTTTACCATTTTTTTAAAAAAGTGTCATTTTATTTTCTCTTTATTTTATTTTGGGACTAAGGTTCTCCATTCTATTTTCATCGTTCCTTTAGCATCATTTTCCTCTACCTCAATTGTGTTGCTGTGCTAAAACCCTCTTCCCCACTTTTCCCCTTTTGCTGTCCTGTTTCTCTTACCCTATTCCTGCTTTAGATTTTCCCTATTCTTCATACCCCGTCTAAATTTCACCCTACTTATGTATCCCTTTTCCAATCACCTGCTCTAAATCCTTATCCACCTCTCCCTTATCTTTCTTCACTATCCAAATTTTTTATTCTCTCCTTTTCTCTATTTTTTTTTGTTATTGCTTGCTCGATTGTTGAGTATATTGTTTTTTTTTTTCTTTTCTTTTCCTTAAGGATTGTTTGTGAGGTTGTTCTGCTTTTTCTTTTTCTGTCTCCCATCCCCCCCCCCCCCCCCCCGCGGCCAGTTATTTTTGTGCTTCTGTTTTCCCTTGCCTCACTTGATATTATTGGCTGTTTGTAGTTTGTATTCACTCCAGGGATCCGTTGCTGGAATTTGTTGGGATTAGTGGCGGTTCTATCGGAGTTTTCTCCTCATATGAATAGTCTCCTCCCCTCTTCTACTTCATTCTCTTTTTCTTTTCTTTCTTTTTATTCTTTATTCTGTTTTCCTCTCTACCGTTCTCTCTTCTTTCTTCCTTACCCCCCTACTCTCTTAGCTCGGGTAGCCATCTTTATTTGGGATTATTAATACCGTAATTCATTTGTGTTCAGTGCCTGGTACGTTGTGCCTTGTTGTGTTGTATTTTATGCCTTTAAATCAACGCAGCAGATCCAAGCAACAGCGGCCTCCTGATCTCCACACGCTCTGTCTGAGGAACAGCTGCTGTGTGTGAAGCCTCCCTCCACCAGCCAGAAGAGCCACAACAGCTGCGAACAGCACCCATCAGAAGACCCGCTACAACAGAGGAGCAACTGCTACCACAACCGCCCAAGGAGCAACCACAGCCCGAGGAGCCACTGCCACCTAGGGAGCAGCCACTGAACAACTCAATATCTATATACGTCACTGAGATCAAACATGGGTAGACAAAGAAATCCCCAAAGGAAAGAAAAGGAGGACTCACCAGAAAAGCAGCTAATTGATACAGAGGCATACAATATGACGGAAAAAGAATTCAGAATAAGGGTCCTAGAGTGCATACACCGGATGGAGGAAAAAATCGACAACTTATCCAAGAAGCAAGAAGAAACAGATGAAAAAATCAACAACTTAAGTAAGACCCAAGAAGAAATGAAGTGTGATATAGCTGCAATAAAGAACACCATTGAAAGTATCAACAGTAGACTAGGAAAAGCAGAAGACCGAATTAGTGAATTAGAACACAGGGAAGCAAAACACACCCAAACTGTACTTCAGTTGGAGAAAAAAATTAAAAGACAGGAGGAGAGCCTAAGTGAGCTTTGGGACAACATGAAACGAAACAACATACGAATAATAGGGGTTCCAGAACACCAGAAAGAGGAACAAGGATTAGAAAACCTATTGGAAGAAATAATATCAGAAAACTTCCCTGAGGTGGGGAAGAAAAAAGTCACACAAGCCCAGAGAGTCCCAAGCAAGGTGAAGCCGAAAAGACCCACACAAAGACACATCATAATTACCATGGCAAATATTCAGGACAAAGAGAGAATCTTACAGGCTGCAAGAGAGAGACGGAAAGTTACATACAAGGGATCTCCCATTAGATTATCAAATGATTTCTCAACAGAAACACATCAGGCCAGAAAACAATGGACAGAAATTTACAAAGTGATGCAAAGCAAAGGACTGAATCCAAGAATACTCTATCCAGCAAGGCTATCATTCAAAAATGAAGGGGCAATAAGAAGCTTCACAGACAAAAAAAAAGGCTAAGGGAGTTTATCACCACCAAACCAGCAATGCAAGAAATGCTAAAGGGACTGGTGTACAAAGAAGAAATGAAAATCCCAGAAAGAAAACAGCCACACACAAAAAAAGAAATGGCTAAAACCAAGTACCTTTCAATAATAACTTTAAATGTAAACGGGCTAAATGCTCCAACCAAAAGATATTGAGTGGCTGAATGGATAAAAAATCATGACCTATACATTTGCTGTCTACAAGAGACCCACCTCATTAGAAAGGACTCGCACAGACTGAAAGTGAAGGGATGGAAAAATATCTTTCAGGCTAATGGAAAAGAAAAGAAAGCTGGGGTAGCGATACTTATATCGGACAAAATAGACCTCAAAGTGAAGGCCATAACAAGAGATACGGAAGGCCACTTCATAATACTAAAGGGATCAATACAACAAGAAGATATAACCCTATTAAACATATATGCACCTAATGCAGGAGCACCCAAATACATAAAAAATCACCTGGAAGATATCAAAGGAGAGATCGACAACAATACAATCATAGTAGGGGACTTTAATACACCACTGTCATAACTAGATAAATCCTCTAGACAAACAATCAGCAAAGAAACGGCAATCCTAAATGACTCACTAGATCAGATGGACTTAATTGTCATCTTCAGAACACTTCACCCCACAGCCACGGAATATACATTCTTCTCAAGTGCTCATAGGACAGATTCAAAAAAAGACCACATATTGGGTCACAAACAAAGTCTCCCCAAATTCAAGAAGATTGAAATCATACCAAGCATCTTCTCAGACCACGATGGCATAATATTAGAAATAAACTACAATAAAAACAAAAAAAAAATACTCAAACACTTGGAAGCTGAAAAGCATGTTATTAAATATTGACTGGGTTACCAATGAGATCAAAGAAGAAATTAAAAACGTCCTGGAAACTAAAGAAAATGAAAACACAACAATCCAAAACCTATGGGACACAATGAAAGCAGTCCTGAGAGGGAAGTTTAGAGCTCTACAGGCCTATCTCAAAAAACAAGAAAAAATGGTAGTAAATCATCTAACTCTACAACTCAAAGAATTAGAAAGAGAGCAAAAAAGAAATCCCAGAGTGAGCAGAAGGAATGAGATAATAAAGATTAGAGCAGAAATAAATGACATAGAGACCAAAAAAATAATACAGAAAATCAATGAAACCAAGAGCTGGTTCTTCAAAAGGATAAACAAGATTGACAAACCTCTAGCCATGCTCAACACGAAGCAAAGAGAAAGGACCCAAATAAACAAAATCAGAAACGATAGGGGCGAAATAACAACAGACCCCACAGAAATACAAATGATTGCTAAAAAATATTATGGACAGCTCTACTCCAACAAACTAGACAACCTGGAGGAAATGGACAAATTCCTAGAAAAATGCAACATTCCAAAACTCAATCAGGAAGAATCTAAATACCTCAACAGGCCAATAACTATGGAAGAAATTGAAGCAGTCATCAAAAAGCTTGCATCAAAGAAGAGCCCAGGACCAGATGGCTTCACAGGGGAATTTTACCAAACCTTCAAGGAAGAACTAAAACCTATCCTCCTCAGACTACTACCAAAAATTCAGGAGGAAGGAACACTTCCAAGCTCATTTTATGAAGCCAGCATCACCCTAATACCAAAACCCGGTAAAGACAACACAATGAAAGAGAATTAAAGGCCAATGTCGCTCATGAACATAGATGCCAAAATCCTCCACAAAATCTTAGCAAATCGGATCCAGAAGTACATCAGAAAGATCATACACCATGACCAATAGGATTCATCCCAGGGATGCAAGGATGGTACAATATCTGCAAATCAATAAACGTGATACATCACATAAACAAATTGAAAGAAAAAAACCACATGGTCATATCAATTGATGCAGAAAAAAAGTTTGACAAAATCCAACACCGATTTTTGATAAAAACTCTCAGCAAGGTGGGAGTAGAAGGATCATACCTCAACATAATACAAGCCATATATGACATGTCCACAGCCAACATCATACTCAATGGACAAAAACTAACACTATTTCCCCTAAGAACAGGAACAAGACAGGGATGCCCCCTCTCACCACTCCAGTTCAACATAGTACTGGAAGTGTTAGCCATTGCAATTAGGCAAGAGGAAGAAATAAAAGGCATCCAAATTGGAAAAGAGGAAGTAAAATTGTCCTTATTTGCAGACGACATGATATTATACATACAAAACCTTAGAGACTCCATCAAAAAACTACTAGACTTAATACATGAATTTGGCAACGTAGCAGGATACAAAATAAACCCCAAGAAATCTGAGGCATTTCTATACACCAATAGTGAACTTTCAGAAGGAGAGATTACAAAAACAATCCCTTTTACCATCGCACCAAAGAAATTAAGCTACCTAGGAATAAACTTAACTAAAGAGGTAAAAGACCTCTACTCAGAAAACTACAGGACGTTGAAAAAAGAGATAGAGGAAGACATAAACAAATGGAAGAACATTCCGTGTTCATGGAT
Source organism: Myotis nattereri (assembly GCF_964212035.1). Classification (NCBI taxonomy): domain Eukaryota; kingdom Metazoa; phylum Chordata; class Mammalia; order Chiroptera; family Vespertilionidae; genus Myotis; species Myotis nattereri. The sequence continues at coordinate 59,528,866 of NC_138078.1, forward strand.
TGGTAGAATCAACATCATTAAAATGTCCATACTACCCAAAGCAATGTATAAATTCAACGCACTTCCCATTAAAATACCAATGGCATACTTCACAGATCTAGAACGAACTCTCCAAAAATTTATCTGGAATAAAAAAAGACCCCGAATAGCTGCAGCAATCCCGAGAAAGAACAAAGTAGGTGGGATCTCAATACCAGATATCAAGCTGTATTACAAAGCCACTGTTCTCAAAACTGCCTGGTACTGGCACAAGAACAGACATATAGATCAATGGAATAGAATAGAGAGTCCAGAAATTGGCCCGAACCAATATGCGCAGTTAATATTTGACAAAGGAGGCAAGAACATACAATGGAACCAGGATAGTCTCTTCAATAAATGGTGTTGGGAAAATTGGACAGATACATGCAAGAAAATGAAACTAGACCACCAACTTACACCATACACAAAAATAAACTCAAAATGGATAAAGGACTTAAATGTACAACAGGAAACCATAAAAATTCTAGAAGAATCCAAAGGCAACAAAATCTCAGACATATGCCGAAGCAATTTCTTCACTCATACAGCTCCTAGGGCACTTGAAACAAAAGAGAAAGTGAACAAATGGGACCACATCAAAATAAAAAGCTTACGCAAAGCAAAAGAAACCATCAACAAAACAACAAGAAAACCCACTGTGTGGGAAAACATATTCCCCAATGTCATATCTGATAAGGGCCTAATCTCCAAAATTTATAGGGAACTCATAAAACTTAACAAAAGGAAGATAAACAATCCAATCAAAAAATGGGCAAAGGACCTAAATAGACACCTTTCAAAAGAGGACATTCAGAAAGCCAAGAGACATATGAAAACATGCTCAAAGTCACTAATCATCTGAGAGCTGCAAATCAAAACAACAATGAGGTATCATCTCACACCTGTCAGACTGGCTATCATCAACAAATCAACAAACGACAAGTGCTGGAGAGGATGTGGAGAAAACGGAACACTTGTGCACTGCTGTTGGGAATGCAGACTGGTGCAGCCACTATGGAAGACAGTATGGAGTTTCCTCAAAAAACTGAAAATGGAACTCCCATTTGATCCTGTGATCCCACTTCTAGGAATATATCCCAGGAAACCGGAAACATCAATCAGAAAGGATATATGCAACCATATGTTCATAGCAGCACAATTCACCATAGCTAAGATCTGGAAACAGCCTAAGTGCCCATCAGTAGATGAATGGATAAGAAAACTGTGGTACATCTACACGATGGAATACTATGCTGCTGTAAAAAAGAAAGAACTCCTACCATTTGCAACGGCATGGATGGGACTGGAGAGCATTATGCTAAGTGAAATAAGCCAGTCATTGAAGGAAAAATACCACATGATCTCACTCATTCATGGATAATAGAGACCATCATAAACTTTTGAACAGTAATAGATACAGAGGCAGAGCTGCCTAAAATAGATTGTGAAACTGCACTGGGAAGGCCGAGGAAAGTTGGGGGGCAGGAGGGAAGGGTATAAGAAATTGACCGAAGGACTTGTATGGATGCATATATACATAACCAAAGGACATGGGGCGCTGGGGGGTGGGGGAGGGCAGGGGATAGTCAAGGGCGGGGGAAAAAGAGACACATATGTAATAACCTTTGTAATAATTTATGCAATTAAAAAAAGAGAAAAAAAATAAAATAATTATGATGTAAAAAAATAAAATAAAATAAAACTTCTTTATCTAAAAAAAAAATAAATAAAAAAATAAAACAACACTCAAAATCCTAAGAAATGGTAGAAACTGAACATAGTGGAATGGACCACTGAAATGACGGCGGAGTATGGGAATGGTCTTAGAGGAAACACCAACCCCCTGCCATATGCTGGACTATAATGGAACTAGAGGAAATGAGAGTGAGGGAGAGGACAGTTAGGTAAAAAATTAAGGAGTAAGATGAAGGTCTGTTCTATAACCAGAGTGTATGAGATTTCTGCATCCTCTGCCACCCCCGCCCCTCCTGGTTGGTCAAGCTGAGGCTTTGTGATGTCAAGCCACACCATGGCAACGGCTGATTTTGGGCATTCAGAGCTGAAGTGTGTGTCTCCTCATTAATCTGAAAAGTATATATAGAGGCCAGGAAAATTTGAGAAGTGTCTGCTGCCCCAAAATAGCGAAACTTAATAAGACAATTGTGTAGACTAGTAGAGATAAGGAATAAGACTCCAAACACAGCATGGATGAAGAAACTGTAAGTCCAAAAGTGAATTTATGTTTCTATTGAGGGGGTGGGATGGATGTTCGTGGTGTCAGTCATGAGGAACAGCGTGTTGTGTTCGGGCTCGCAGTTTATAATAAAGAATTTGATTCCTTATTACATGGCTGACTATTGAATATTGTAAAACTATTGAAATGATGGTCAGCTCAAGATGTGAAGTTTTTTGCTACAAAAGGTAGAGTTTTTCCTTTAACATCATGGTCTAGAACAGCATTGTTGAATAATGGATAAACTAGAGAAGTGAGGTTTGACTCTGTTTCATTGATGAGGAGGGATCTATGGAGGGGGAAGGCACGTGAGAAGGGAGTAATGTAGATTTCTTTAGTTGGGGCACCGGACAAGCCATTCCATACTGAGCCAGGCCCTTAACATAAGGACAAGGAGAAGTCTGAATGGGGATTTTATCTCAACACTTTCTCATACTGTCAAGGAAAAGAGAAGCCGATGCTTAATTTCGGTTTGGATTGGGGGTGGGGGGGATGGATGGTGGTGGTCGCAGTCATGAGGAACAGGGTGTTGTGTTAGTGCTGGCAGTGTGCAATATTAAATTTGTTTTCCTTTTTACATAGTAGACTATTGAATATTGTTAAACTATTGACAGTATGGTCAGCTCAAGATGTGAAGTTTTATGCCACAACTGGTTCAGTTTTTCCTTTAACAAATTGCTCTGGAACAGCACTGCTGGATACTGGAGATACTATTGAAGTGAGGTTTCACTGTAACTGTTTAACTGATGATTCACTTCATGTTACATTTGCCCCATACATAAGTAAGATATTAGTAATAAGGGAAATTGGGTATGGTGTACATGGTTATTATCTTGACAATTTTTCCGTAAATCTGGAACTTCTAAAATAATACATCCATTAAATCAACTCTCAAAATCCTAGGAAATGGTAGCAACTGAACATAGTGGAATGGACCACTGAAATGACGGGGGAGTATGGGAATTGTCTTAGAGGAAACACCAACTCCCTGCCATATGCTGGACGATAATGGAACTAGAGGAAATGAGAGAGGCAGCGAGGACAGTTTGGGAAAAATTTTAGGAGTTTAGAGGTAGGTCTCTGTTCTATAACCAGAGTGTCTGAGATTTCTGCATCCTTTGCCACCCCTGCCCCTCGTGTATGGTCAAGCTGAGGCTTCGTGATGTCAAGCCACACCATGGAAACCACTGATTTTGGAGATTCAGGGCTGAAGTGAGTGGCTCCTCAATAACATAAAAAGTATATATAGAGGCGAGGACCCTTTGACTAGTGTCTGTTGCCTCAAGGTAGAGAAACTGCGTAAGACGATAGTCTAGACCAGTAGCGATAAGAAATAAGAATCCAAACACAAGGATTGATGAAGAAACGGTAAGTCCAAAAATCAATTTATGTCTGTTTTTTTGGGGGGGATGGTATGGATTGTCGTGGTGGCAGTCATGAAGAACAGGGTGTTGTGTTAGGCTTCGAAGTTTATAATAAAGAATTTGATTCCTTTTTACTTGGCAGGCTATTGAATATTGTTAAACTATTGATGGTATGGTCAGCTCAAGATGTCAAGTTTTATGCCACAACTGGTCCAGTTTTTACTTTAACAACTTGGTCTAGAACAGCGTTACTGGATATTGGAGATACTAGAGAAGTGAAGTTTCACTTTGTTTCATTGATGATTCACTTCATCTTACATTTGCCCCCTAGTTAAGTAAGATATTATTAATAATGGAAATTGGGTATGGTGTACATGGTTATTATCTTCACAATTTTTCTGTAAATCTGGAACTATTCTAAAATAAAACAACCATTAAAACAACACTCAAAATCCTAGGAAACATTAATATCTGAACACAGTGGAATGGACCACTGAAATGACGGGGAAGTATGACAATTGTCTTTGAGGAAACACCACCTTGCTGCCATAGGATGGACTATAATGGAACTAGAGGAAATGAGAGAGAGAGAGGCAGGTCAGTTTGGTAAAAATTTTAGCAGTTAAGAGTAAGGTCTCTGTTCTATAACCAGAGTGCCTGAGATTTCTGCATCCTCTGCCAACCCTGCCCCTCCGGGAAGGTCAAGCTGAGGCTTTGTGATGTCAAGCCACACCATGGCAACCACTGATTTTAGGCAGCCAGAGCTGAAGTGAGTGGCTCCTAATTAACTTAAAAGTATATATAGATGCCAGGACACTGGGAGTAGTGTTGTTGCCTCAAGGTAGCAAAACTGAATAAGACGATAGTGTAGACTAGTAGAGATAAGGAATAAGACTCCAAACACAAGCATGGATGAAGAAACTGCAAGTCCAACGGTGAATTTATGTTTGTATTGGGGGGTGGGGTCAGATGGATGGTGGTGGTCGCAGTCATGTGGAAGAGGGTATTGTGTTAGTGCTGGCAGTGTATAATAAAGAATTTGATTTCCTTTTTAAATGGCAGACTATTGAATATTGTTAAACTATTGAAAGGATGATAAGCTCAAGACCTGAAGGTTTATGCCACAACTGGTCCAGTTTTTCCTTTAATAACTTGGTCTAGAACAGCATTGCTGGATATTGGAGATACTAGGGAAGTGAGGTTTCACTCTAACTGTTTCACTGATGTTTCACTTCATGTTACATTTGCTCCATACATAAGTAAGTCATTAGTAATAATGGAAATTGGGTATGGTGTACATGGTTATTACCTTCACAACTTTTCTGTAAATCTAGAACTATTCTAAAATAAACCATCCATTAAAACAACTCTCAAAATCCTAGGAAATATTACCAACTGAACATAATGTAATGGAAAACTGAAATGACGGGGGAGTATGGGAATTGTCTTAGAGGAAACACCAACTCCCTGCCATATGCTTCACTATAATGGAACTAGAGGAAATGAGAGAGAGAGCGAGCACAGTTTGGGAAAAAATTTAGGAGTTAAGAGGTACGTCTCTGTTCTATAACCAGAGTGTCTGAGATTTCTGCATCTTTTCCACCCCCGTCCCTCCTGGATGGTCAAGCTGAGGCTTTGTGATGGAAGGGACAGAAAGGAACTTGAAAGAAGTAATCAGATCTAAGCAGAAATGTACCCTCCTCCCTCTTCAAGGATGAGGCAGAGACATGCTCTTCTCCCTCTCCTCTACCTTGTCTTGCAAGGCTGGGCCCTCAGCCCAAGCCGCCCCCCACACCCCGAGAGTGACCACAAGAATGCTGGTATTGTCCTAACTCTCCCAACCACCCACCTGAGTGGACCAATGACGCTCCAGAAATGTATCTAAGGTCCTAATAAGGCTATAGTGGAGGACGGCTCCAACCTTCAGAATGTGATGGTCACTTCCTGACCCTTACGCTGTAAAACCCTGACCAATCTCAGAACCTCACGTCACCTCTAAAGCCCACCCCAATTAGCTAGCCCTATATAACCTTTGTTCTCCTGGGACACGCTCTCTCCCCTTACCGCTGCGCCTGATAGAGTCTGGGAGCCAATTCTAGAATTGATCAATAAAGACTCGTTGCTTTTGCATCGGAGGAGGTTCCCTTGTGGTGGATTATTGGGGACCCTGAACTCTGGGCATAACAGTGATGTCAAACCACACCATGGCAACCACTAATTTTGGACAACCAGGGCTGAAGTGAGTGGCTCCTCAACAACATAAAAAGTATATATAGAGGCCCGAACCCTTTGAGTAGTGTCTGTTGCCTCACGATAGCAAAACTTAATAAGACGATAGTCTAGACTAGTAGAGATAAGGAATAAGACTCCAAACACAAGGATGGATGAAGAAACTGTAAGTCCAAAAGTCAATTTATGTTTGTATGGGGGGGGGGTGGTATGGATTGTCGTGGTGGCAGTCATGAGGAATAGGGTGCTGTTTTAGTGCTGCAAATGTATAATAAAGAATTTGATTTCCTTTTTACATGGCAGACTATTGAATATTGTTATACTATTGACAGGATGGTCAGCTCAAGATGTACAGTTTTATGCCACACAGGTAAAGTTTTTCCTTTAACATCATAGTCTAGAACAGCATTGTTGTATATTGGAGATTCTAGAGAAGCGAGGTTTGACTCTGTTTCACTGATGATGATGGATCTAAGGAGGGGGCAGGCATGTGAAAGGGAGTAACGTAGATTTCCTTTGTTGGGGCACCAGACAAGCCATTCCATACTGAGTCAGACCCATAGCATAAGGACAAGGATAAGTCTGAATGGGGATTTTATTCCCAACACTTCCTCATACTGTCAAGGAAAAAAGAAGCTGATGCTTAATTTAGGTTGGGATTGGGGCAGCGGGATGGATGTTGGTGGTCGCAGTCATGAGGAACAGGGTATTGTCATAGTGCTGGCAGTGTATAATAATGAATTTGATTTCCTTTTTACATGGTAGACTACTGAATATTGTTAAAATATTGAAAGGATGGTCAGCTCAAGATCTGAAGTTTTATGCCGCAAATGGTACAGTTTTACCTTTAACAACTTGGTCTAGAACAGCATTATTGGATATTGGAGATACTAGAGAAGTGAGGTTTCACTCTGTTTCACTGATGATTCACTTCATCTTACATTTGTCCCCTAGTTAAGTAAGATATTAATAATAAGGGAAATTGGGTATGGTGTACATGGTTATAATCTTCACAATTTTTCTGTAAATCTCGAACTATTCTAATATAATACATCCAATAAAACAACACTCAAAATCCTAGGAAATGGTAGTAACTGAACATAGTGGAATGGACCACTGAAATGACGGGGGAGTTTGGGAATTGTCTTAGAGGAAACACCAACTTCCTGCCATATGCTGGACTATAATGGAACTAGAGGAAATGAGAGGGAGAGAGAGGACAGTTTGGAAAAAATTTAAGGAGTAAGGTGAAGGTCTCTCTTCTATAACCAGTGTGTCTGAGATTTCTGCATCCTCTGCCACCCCCGCCCCACCAGGTTGGTCAAGCTGAGGCTTTGTGATGTCAAGCCACACCATGGCAACGACTGATTTTGGGCAGCCAGAGCTGAAGTGAGTGGCTCCTCATTAATCTAAAAAGTATATTTAGAGGCCAGGACAATTTGAGTAGTGTCTGTTGCCTCAAGATAGAGAAACTAAATAAGACGATAGTGTAGACTAGTAGAGATAAGGAATAAGACTCCAAACACAGCATGGATGAAGAAACTGTAAGTCCAAAAGTGAATTTATGTTTGTATTTAGGGTGTGGGATCGATGGTCGTGGTGGCAGTCATGAGGAACATGGTGTTGTGTAATTGCTCAACGTTTATAATAAAGATTTTGATTTCCTTTTTAAATGGCTAACTACTGAATATAGTTAAACTATTGGAAGGATGGTCAGCTCAAGATGTAAAATTTTCTGCCACAAGAGGAAGAGTTTTTCCTTTTATATCATGGTCTAGAACAGCATTGTTGTATAATGGAGATTCTAGAGAAGTGAAGTTTGACTCTGTTTCACTGATGAGGAGGAATCTAAGGAGGGGGCAGGCATGTGATAAGGGAGTAATGTAGATTTCTTTAGTTGGGGCACCAGACAAGCCATTCCACACTGAGTCAGACACTTAGCATAAGGACAAGAATAAGTCTGAATGGGGATTTTATTCCCAACACTTTCTCATACTGACAAAGAAAAAAGAAGCTGATGTTTAATTTTGGTTTGGATAGGGTTGGTTGGATGGAAGGTGGTGGTTCCAGTCATGAGGAAAAGGCTGTTGTCATAGAGCTGGCAGTGTATAATAATGAATTTGATTTCCTTTTTACATGGTAGACTATTGAATATTGTTAAACTATTGACTGTATGGTCAGCCCAATATCTTGTTTTATGCACAAAGGGTCTAGTTTTTCCTTTAACAACTTGGTCTAGAACAGCATTGGTGAGTATTTGAGATACTAGAGAAGTGATGTTTCACTCTATTTCACTGATGATTCACTTCATGTTACATTTTCCCCATACATAAGTAAGATATTAGTAATAAGGGAAATTGGGCATGGTGTACATGGTAGTTATCTTCACAATTTTTCTGTAAATCTGGAACTATTCTAAAATGAAAGATCCATTAAAAAAACACTCAAAATCCTATGAAACGTTAATATCTGAACTTAGTGGAATGGACCACTGAAATGAGGGGGGATTATGGCAATTGTCTTAGAGGAAACACCACCTCCCTGCCATATCTTGGGCTATAATGGAACTAGAGGTAATGAGAGTGAGAGGTCAGTTTGGGAACATGTTTAGGAGTTTAGAGGAAGGTCTCTGTTCTCTAAGCAGAGTGTCTGAGATTTCTGCATCCTTTGCCACTCCCGCCCCTCCTTGATGGTTAAACTGAGTCTTTTTGATGTCAAGCCACACCATGGCAACCACTGATTTTGGGCAACCTAAGCTGAAGTGAGTGGCTCCTCATTAACCTAAAGAGTATATATATTCCAGATAAATTTTTGGAGACTTCTTTCTAGATCTATGAAGTATGCCGTTGGTATTTTAATGGGAAGTGTGTTGAATTTATAGATTACTTTGGGTAGTATGGACATTTTAATGATGTTAATTCTAGCAATACCGGAACACAGTATGTTCTTCCATCTGTTTATGTCTTCCTCTATATCTTTTTTTAACGTCCTGTAGTTTTCTGAGTAGAGGTCTTTTACCTCTTTAGTTATTTTATTCCTAGGGAGCTTAATTTTTTTGGTGCAATGGTAAACGGGATTGTTTGTATAATCTCTCTTTCTGAAAGTTCACTATTGGTGTATAGAAATGCCTCAGATTTCTTGGGGTTAATTTTGTATCCTGCTACATTGCCAGATTCATGTATTAAGTCTAGTAGCTTTTTGATGGAGTCTCTAGGTTTTTGTATGTATAATATCATGTCGTCTGCAAATAAGGACAGTTTTACTTCCTCTTTTCCAATTTGGATGCCTTTTATTTCTTCTTCTTGCCTAATTGCAATGGCTAACACTTCCAGTACTATGTTGAACAGGAGTGGTGAGAGGGGGCATCCCTGTCTTGTTCCTGTTCTTTGGGGAAATGGTGTTAGTTTTTGTCAATTGAGTATGATGTTGGCTGTGGGCCTGTCATATATGGCTTTTATTATGTTGATTTATGATCCTTCTACTCCCGCCCTACTGAGATTTTTTATTAAAAATGGGTGTTGAATTTTGTCATATGCTTTTTCTGCATCAATTGATAAGACCATGTGGTTTTTCTCTTTCAGTTTTTTATGTGATGTATCATGTTAATTGATTTGCGGATATTGTACCATCTTTGCATCCCTGGGTTAAATCCTACTTGGTCATGGTGTATGATCTTTCTGATGTACTGCTGGATCCGATTTGCTAAGGTTTTGTTGAGGATTTTAGCATCTATGTTCATGAGGGATATTGGCCCGTAATTCTCTTTCATTGTGTTGTCTTTACCTGGTTTTGGTATTAGGGTGATGCTGGCTTCATAGAATGAGCTTGGAAGTGTTCCTTCCTCTTGAATTTTTTGTAGTAGTCTGAGGAGGAAAGGTTTTAGTTCTTTCTTGAATGTTTGGTAAAACTCCCCTGTGAAGCTGTCTGGTCCTGGGCTCTTGTTTGATGGAAGCTTTTTGATGACTGCTTCAATTTCTTCCATAGTTATTGGCCTGTTGAGATTTTTAGATTCTTCCTGATTGAGTTTTGGAATGTTGCATTTTTCTAAGAATTTGTCCATTTCCTCCAGGTTGTCTAGTTTGTTGGAGTAGAGCTGTCCATAGTATTTTTTAACAATAATTTGTATTTCTGTGGTGTCTGTGCTTATTTCGCCTCTATCGTTTCTGATTTTGCTTATTTGCGTCCTCTCTCTTTGCCTCTTGGTGAGTCTGGCCAGAGGTTTGTCAATCTTGTTTATCCTTTCAAAGAACCAGCTCTTGGTTTCATTGATTTTCCGTTTTGTTTTTCAGGTCTCTATGTCATTTATTTCTGCTCTAATCTTTATTATCTCCCTCCTTATGATCACTCTGGGGTTTACTTGTTGCTGTCTTTCAAATCTGTGAGTTGTAGAGTTAATTGATTTTGCCATTTTTTCTTGTTTTTTGAGATCTGCCTGTAGAGCTCTAAACTTCCCTCTCAGGACTGCTTTCATTGTGTCCCATAGGTTTTGGATTGTTGTGTTTTCATTGTCATTAGTTTCCAGGACGTTTTTAATTTCTTCTTTGATGTCATTGGTAACCCAATCAATATTTCATAGCATGCTATTCAGCTTCCAGGTGGTTGAGTATTTTTTTTGTTTTTATTGTAGTTTATTTCTAATATTATGCCATCGTGGGATGCGAAGATGCTTTTTATGATTTCAATCTTCATGAATTTGGGGATACTTTGCTTGTGACCAAATATATGGTCTATTTTTGAATATGTCTTATTAGCACCTGAGTAGAATGTATATTCCCTGTCTATGGGGTGAAGTGTTCTGAAGATGTCTATTAAGTCCATCTGATCTAGTGAGTCATTTAGGATTGCTGTATGTTTGCTGATTGTTTGTCTAGAGTACTTATCCAGTGCTTTCAGAGGTGTATTAAAGTCCCCTACTATGATTGTATTGTTGTCGATCTCTCCTTTGATATCTTCCAGGAGATTTTTTATGAATTTGGGTGCTCCTGCATTGGGTGCATATATGTTTACTAGGGTTATATCTTCTTGTTGTATTGATCCCTTTAGTATTATGAAGTCGCCGTCCTTATCTCTTTTTATGGCCTTCACTTTGAAGTCTATTTTGTCCGATATAAGTATTGCTACCCCAGCTTTCTTTTCTTTTGCATTTGCCTGAAAGATATTTTTCCATCCCTTCACTTTCAGTCTGTGTGAGTCCCTTCTAATGAGGTGGGTTTCTTGTAGACAGCAGATGTATGGGTCATTTTTTTTATCCATTCAGCCATTCGATGTCTTTTGGTTGGAGCATTTAGTCCGTTTACGTTTAAGTTATTATTGAAAGGTACTTGTTTGTAGCCATTTCTTTTTTTTGTGTGGCTGTTTTCTTTCTGAGCTTTTTATTTCATCTTTTTATACCAGTCCCTTTAGCATTGCTAGCATTGCTGGTTTGGTGGTGATAAACTCCCTTAGCCTTTTTTTGTCTGTGAAGCTTCTTATTTCCCCTTCAAGTTTGAATGATAGCCTTGATGGATAGAGTATTCTTGGATTCAGTCCTTTGCTTTGCATCAGTTTGTTAATTTCCGTCCATTCTTTTCTTGCCTGATGTGTTTCTGTTGAGAAGTCATTTGATAAACTATTGGGAGATCCCTTGTATGTCACTTTCCATCTCTCTTTTGCAGCCTGTAAGATTCTATCTTTGTCCTGAACATTTGCCATGGTAATTATGATGTGTCTTGGTGTGGGTCTTTTCGGGTTCACCTTGTTTGGGACTCTCTGGGCTTGTGTGAATTTTCTTCCCCACCTCAGGGAAGTTTTCTGATATTATTTCTTCCAATAGGTTTTCTAATCCTTGTTCCTCTTTCTGTTGTTCTAGCACCACTATTATTCGTATGTTGTTTCATTTCATGTTGTCCCATAGCTCCCTTAGGCCCTCCTCCTGTCTTTTATTTTTTTTCTCCAATTGCACTACATTTTGGGTGTGGTTTTCTTTCTTGTCTTCTAACTCAATTATTCTGTCCTCTGCTTCTCCTAGTCTACTGTTGATACTTTCAATGGTGTTTTTTATTGCAGCTATATCACTCTTCATTTCTTCTTGGGTCTTACTTAAGTTGTTGAATTTTTCATCGGTTTTTTCAAGCTTCTTCCATATGTTATTGATTTTTTCATCTGTTTCTTCTTGCGTCTTGCATAGGTAGTTGACTCTTCATCTGTTTCTTCTTGCTTCTTGCAGAAGTTGTTGATTTTTTCCTCCATCTCTTTTATGCACTCTGGGATCCTTATTCTGAATTATTTTTCTGTCATGTTCCATGGCTCTGTATTACTTAGCTGCTTTTCTGGAGAGTCCTCTTCTCTTTCCTTTGGGGGTTTCTTTGTCTACCCATGTTTGATCTTACTGACATATCTAGACATTGAGTCGTTCAGTGGCTGCTCCCTGGTTTGCAGTGACTCTTTCATTGCTGGCATGTACACATGAATTTTGGAAATTGAAACATGGACTCATAACTTTAGGACATTAAAATTGGGACTTGATTATTTTTGAAAGAAAAAATAAGGGGGAGATGTGGGAAACTGTTTATTGCCTTCACTATCTGATAAGCATAGACAGACAGCTCCCCAAAACACTCCGAAGGCTGGGTGCCTTTGAAGTCCTAGCAAACCTCAGAGCTAGGCGCCAACTCTGTTTGTCCAGACAGTGGTAGCTGAAACTAATCCCCCATTTATTATTATGTAAATCCTTGCTGAGGGGCTAGTGTGCTTATTACTAGCGGGTCACCTGCCTAAGCTCTATGCTATGGGTGCATCCGAGATCAATAAAAGCTTCATGAGGCCTGAGCACAGAGGAAGTCCTTCGGGACTTGCCAACTGGTCCCCCAATGTTGCAAAATTATCTCTTATCTATTTCTCTCCTTTGTTGTGCGGCTCCTCTTTCAGATACCGAACCCTACTCCACGCGGGACATGGAAGGAAACAATCAACACAAAACACAAGGATGGTTGAACGAACTGCAAGTCCAAAAGTGAATGTATATTGGTATTGGGGATGGGAGGTTGGGATGGATGGTCATGGTCGCATTCATGAGGAACAGGGCGTTTTGTTAGTGCTGGCAGTGTATAATAAAGAATTTGAATTCCTTTTTACATGGCAGACTATTGAATATTGTTAAACTATTGAAAGAGTGGTCAGCTCGAGATGTGAAGTTTTATGCCACAACTGGTACAGTTTTGCCTTTAACATCATGGTCTAGAACAGCATTGTTGGATATTGGAGATACTGATGAAGTGAGGTTTGACTTTATTTCACTTCTGGGGAGGGATCTAAGGAGGTAGCAGTCATGTGAGAAGGGAGTAATGTAGAATTCTTTAATTGGGGCACCAGACAAGCCATTCCATACTGAGCCAGACACTTAAAATAAGGACAAGGAGAAGACTGAATGGGGATTTTATCCTCAACAATTTCTCATACTGGCAAGGAAGAAAAGAAGCTGATATGTAATTTAGGTTTGGATTGGGTGGGTGGGATGGATGATGGTGGTCGCTGTCATTAGGAACAAGGTGTTCTTTTAGTGCTGGCAGTGTATCATAATGAATTTGAATTCCTTTTTACATATTAGACTATTGAATATTGTTAAACTATTGACAGGATTCTCAGCTCAATATGTTAAGTTTTATGTTTTATGCCACAACTGGTGCGGTTTTTATTTAAGAACTTGCTCTAGAACAGCATTGGTGGATATTGTTGATATTAGAGAAGTGAGGTTTCACTCTAACAGTTTCACTGATGATTCACTTCATGTTACATTTGCACCATACCTAAGTAAGATATTAGTAATAAGAGAAATTGGGTACGGTGTACATGAGTATTATCTTCCCAATTTTTCTGTAAATCTGGAACTATTCTAAAACAAAATTTTTATTAAAACAACACTCAAAATAAGAGGAAATGGTAATATCTGAACATAGTGGAATGGAACACTGAAATGACTGTAGAGTTTAGGAAGTGGATTAGAGGAAACACCACCTCCCTGCCATATGCTGGACCATAGTGGAACTAAAGGAAGAGAGAAAGAGATAGAGGGAGAGAGAGAGAGAGAGAGAGAGAGAGAGAGAGAGAGAGAGAGAAGGAATAGAGACAGAGGTCAGTTTGGGAAAAATTTTAGGAGTTAAGAGGAAGGTCTCTGTTCTATAACCAGAGTATCTGAGATTACTGCATCCTCTGCCAACCCTGTCCCTCTTGGATGGTCAACCTGAGGCTTTGTGATGTCAATCCACACCATGGCCAAACTGATTTTGGGCAACCAGACCTGAAGTGAGTGGCTCCTCATTAACCTAAATATAACTAATAGAAGCCAGGACACTTTCAGTAGTGTCTGTTGCCTCAAGATAGAGAAAATGAATTAGACGAGAGTGTAGACTAGTAGAGATAAGGAATAAGACTCCAAACACAAGGATAGAAGAAGAAACTGCAAGGCCAAAATTGAATTTATGTTTGTATTGGGGTAAGGTGGGCTGGATGGTGGTGTTCGCAGTCATGAGGAACAGGGTGTTGTGTTAGGGCTGCCAGTGTATAGTAAAGAATTTGATTTCCTTTTTACATGGCAGACTTTTGAATATTGTTAAACTATTGAAAGGATGGTCAGCTCAAGATCTGAAGATTTAGGCCGAAAATGGTCCAGTTTTTCCTTTAACAACTTGTTCTAGAACAGCATTGCTGGATATTGGAGATACTAGTGAAGTGAGGTTTCACTCTCTTTCACTGATGATTCACTTCATGTTACATTTGCCCCATATGTAAGTAAGATATTAGTAATAAGCGAAATTGGGTACGGTGTACGTGGTTATTATCTTCACAATTTTTCTGTAAACCTGGAACTATTCTAAAATAAAACATCCATTAAAACAACCCTCAAAATCCTAGAAATGGTATCAACTGAACATAGTGGAATGGACCACTGAAATGATAGTCGAGTATGGAAATTGTATTAGAGCAAACAACACCTCTTTGCCATATGCTGGACTATAATGGAACTAGCTGAAATGAGAGAGAGAGAGGACAGTTTGGGTAAAATTTTACAAGTTAAGAGGAAGGTCTGTCTTTTATAACCAGAGTGTCTGAGATTTCTGCATCATCTGGCACTCCCGCCCCTCCTGGATGGTCAAGCTGAGGCTTTGTGATGTCAAGCCATACCATGGCAACAACTGAATCTGGGCAACCAGAGTTGAAGTGAGTGGCTCCTCATTAACCTAGAGTATATATAGAGGCCAGTACCCTTTGAGTAGTGTCTGTTGCCTCAAGATAGCGAAACTTAATAAGACGATGTTGTAGACTAGTAGAGATAAGGAATAAGACTCCAAACACAAGGATGGATGAAGAAACTGGAAGTCCAAAGTGAAATTATGTTTGTGTTGGAGTGGGGGTGTGGGATGGATGGTTGTGCTCGCAGTCATGAGGATCAGGGTGTTGTGTTAGTGCTGACATTTTATAATAATGAATTTGATTTCCTTTTTACATGGCTGTCTATTGAATATTGTTAAACTATTGAAAGGATGGTCAGTTCCAGATTTCAAGTTTTATGCCGCAACAAGTCCAGGTTTTCCTTTTACAACATGGTCTAGAACAGCATTGCTGGATATTGGAGATACTAGAGAAGTGAGGTTTCACTCTAACTGTTTCACTGATGATTCACTTCATCTTACATTTGCCCCATACATAAGTAAGATATTAGCAATAAGGGAAATTGGGTATGGTGTACATGGTTATTATCTTCACAATTTTTCTGTAAATGTGGTCATATTCTAAAATAAAACATCCATTAAAACAACACTCAAAATCCTAGGAAACTTTAATATCTGAACATAGTCTAATGGACCACTGAAATGACGGTGGAGTATGGGAATTGTCTTAGAAGAAACAGCACTTCCCTGCCTATGCTGAAATATAATGGAACTAGAGGAAATTAGAGAGAGAGAGAGAGAGAGAGAGAGAGAGAGAGAGAGAGAGAGGTCAGTTTGGGGAAAAATTTAGTAGTTAAAAGGAAGGTCTCTGTTCTATAACAAGAGTGTCTGAGATTTCTGCATCCTCTGCCAAGCCTGCCATTCCTGGTTGGTCAAGCTGAGGCTTTGTGATGTCAAGCCACACTATGGCAACATCTGACTTTTGGCAACCAGAGCTGAAGTGAGTGGCTCCTTATTAACTTAAAGAGTACATATAGAGGCCAGGACCCTTTGAGTAGTATCTGTTGCCTCATGATAGCGAAACTTAATAAGATGATACTGTAGACAAGTAGAGATAAGGAATAAGACTCCAAACACAAGGATGGATGAAGAAACTGCAAGTCCAAAAGTGAATTTATGTATGTATTGGGGGAGGGGGCAGGATGGATGGTGGTGGTCGCGGTCATGAGGAACAGGGTGTTCTGTTAGTGCTGGCATTTTATAATAATGTATTTGATTTCCTTTTTACACAGCAGACTATTGAATATTGTTAAACTATTGAAAGGAAGGTCAGCTCAAGTCTGAAGTAATGGGCAACAACTGGTCCAGTTGATCCTTTAACAACATGGTCTAGAACAGCATTGCTGGATATTGCACATACTAGAGAAGTGAAGTTTCAATCTGTTTCACTGCTGATTCACTTCATGTTACATTTGCCCGATAATAAGAAAGATATTAGTAAAAAGGGAAATTGGGTATGATGTACATGGGTATTATCTTCACAATTGTTCTGTAAATCTGGAACTATTCTAAAATAAAATATCCATTAAAACAACACTCAAAATCCTAGGAAATGGTAGCAACTGAACATATTGGAATGTACCTCTGAAATTATGGGAGAGTATGGCAATTGTCTTAGAGGAAACACCACCTCCCTGCCATATGCTGGACTGTAATGGACCTAGAGGAAATGAGAGGGAGAGAGAGGACAGTTAGGGAAAAATTAAAGGAGTAAGATGAAGGTTTCTGTTCTATTACCAGAGTGTTTGAGATTTCTGCATCCTTTGCCACCCCCGCCCCTTCTGTTTGGTCAAGCTGAGGCTTTGTGATGTCAAGCCACATCATGGCAACCACTTATTTTACTCAGTCAGATCTGAAGTGAAGGCTCCTCATTAATCTAAAAAGTATATATAGAGGCCAGGACAATTTTAGTAGTGTCTGTTGCCTCAAGATAGCGAAACTTAATGAGGAAATAGTGTAGACTATTAGAGATAAGGAATAGGACTCCAAACACAAGCATGGATGAAGAAACTGAAAGTCCAAAAGTGAATTTATGTTTGTATTGTGGGGGTGGGATGGAAGTTCGTGGTGTCAGTCAAGAGGAACAGGGTGTTGTGTTAGGGCTCGCAGTTTATAATAATGATTTGATTCCTTTTTACATGGCAGACTATTGAATATTGTTAAACTACTGAAGTGATCATCAGCTCAAGTTTTGGAGTTTTATGCCACAACTCGTAGAGTTTTTCCTTCAACATCATGGTCTAGAAGAGCATTGTGGATAGTGGATATACTAGAGAAGTGAGGTTTGACTCTGTTTCATTGATGAGGAGGGATCTATGGAGGGGGCAAGCATGTTAGAAGGGAGCAATGTTGATTTCTTTAGTAGGGGCACCCGACTTGCCATTCCATACTGAGCCAGACCCTTAACATAAGGACAAGGAGAAGTCTGAATGGGGATTTTTTCTCAACACTTTCTCATGCGGTCAAGGAAAAAAGAAGCTGATGCTTAATTTAGGTTTGGATTGGGGGGTAGGATGGATGGTGGTGGTCGCAGTCATGAGGAACAGGGTGTTGTGTTAGTGCTGGCAGTATGTAATATTGAATTTGTTTTCCTTTTTACATAGTAGACTATTGAATATTATTAAACTATTGACAGTATGGTCAGCTCAAGATGTGAAGTTTTATGCCACAGCTGGTCCAGTTTTTCCTTTAACACCTTGGTCTAGAACAGCATTACTAGATATTGGAGATACTAGAGAAGTGAGGTTTCACTCTGTTTCACTGAATATTCACTTCATCTTACATTTGCCCCATAGTTAAGTAAAATATTAGTAATAAGGGAAATTGGGTATGGTGTACATGGTTATTATCTTCACAATTTTCTGTAAATCTGGAACTAT